>NC_139385.1:143937500-144537500 GCF_054392235.1 Sus scrofa | reverse complement strand
AGTGGGAGCTGGGAGGGCGGAGGGCCGGGCTCTCCTCCCCCTGCAGGAAGATGAAATGTGGCATCCAGGCCCCGGGTCACCGGCAAGCCACCTGTCACAGAGATGGGGACCTCAGCCTTGTGTGGCTGAGTGGATACAACCCACTAGCTTGGCCTCTGGGACAGCGGGGGCTCCTACCAGGCCTGGAGGGTGACGGGAGAGGGTCTTGGGAGGAACAAGCGGCGGGAGGGCCCACACACGTGGGGGGAGGCCTGGGGAGGCCTCTGAGCAAAGGAGGCGGGAGTCGCCCTCTTCCAGAGGGAGAATTAGGCCTCTGGTTCCGGCTGTGTCCCCAGGCCCTGGAGCTGTCATAGCGCAGCCCCGGGGACCCGGGCTCTTGCAGCCTTGACTGCCCAGAGCCCTCACCTGCTCTGGGCGGAGTGCACTGCACCCTCCCTGCTGGGTCAGCCCAGGAATGTTCTGGAAGGAATGCCAAGTGTGGGGCCCGGGAGCCCTCCTGAGAGCGGCTGGAGCTGAGGGACCTGCCCCAACGCGAGCAAAGAGCCCTTAGCTGGGCCGGCAGCTGGGCCTTCAGGTCTCACTGGACGGGGGCTTCGCGGGGCCACTGTCCGCGGCGCTGAACGAGGGATTCCTGACTTCGCCCGACACCCCCTCCCCAGGGCTGCTCTCCAGGGGACAGCGGCTGTTTCAGGGTCCAGAGGGGGCAGGGCTGTGTGCACGCCTCACAGGGGGGCACACAGGCCGACACCCTGGGGTTTGGAGCCAGGGAAATAAGGGGGCGGGGTGGCCCTCCAAACCCCCAACTCACCAGGGTTTTCAGGGAAGCGCGTTTCTGGGCAGAATTTGGGTGAGGGCTGCGGCCGCGTGGCTTCCTTCTGATTGGTCAGTGGTGAGGTCACAGGGCGGGGCTCCGCCCAGAGCCGCCCCCTCCCCTGGGTGGGCCTGGGTTCAGGCGGGAGCTCAGACCCCTGGTTCTGGAGCTCCTGGAGGAGGGAGCAGCCGCCCCCAGGCTGCACTGTTGTCTCTGGACATCCCTCCTGCCCCCCCATCCCCTCCCTGACGGGCAGCTGTTGGAATCTGCTCTTTGGAGCTTTGGGACTGGCCGGAGCCTGCAGCCCACTCCCTACAAGGAAAGGGGCCTCCTTCCAGTCTTTGGAGCAGTGTCCTCAGAACCCAGAGGCTGCCTCCCAGGCTTAAGTGCTCAGCAAGCAAGGCCGCATAACTCTCAGCTTTCTCATCGTTAAGTTAAAGAGCCCAGAGATAAGAAAGTAAGCTACACACACACACACACACACACACACACACACGAAGACAGATGGAACAAGCTGGGATCAAGATCGGTGTCAACGGACAAGAACAAAACGAAACAAAAAACCAACCTGCAGGTTGAGAGTTAATGGGGAGTTAAGCTTATTTGGTGTCGTTCTTAGGACATCGAGCTCAGGAGGCAGCCTCTCAACCCTGAGAAAACTGCTCCAGGAGGCCAGGGGAAGCCAGGAGGTACAGGAGCTTTTGTCACAAAGGGCGGGAACATCAAAGGACCATTGTTCATCACAGACAAGCAGACATGGCCGGGAGTTCAGCTCTTCTGTGTGTGGGGAGATGCAAGCTCTGGGCTCACTGAGGTGGCTCCTGTGCAGGGCACCTCGGCTCTCTGGGGGCCAGTGTCCTGTTTCCCCCCCGCCCGCCCCGGCAGCGCCCACAGCATGCAGAAGTTCCCCGGCCATAGATCGATCCCGCGCCACAGGGTAATGAGAGCCACGGCAGTGCCGTACCCCTAACCGGCTGAGCCGTCAGGGAGCTCCTGTGTCCTGTGCTTCCCCCCACCCCAAGTCCCCTCAGGGCTCAGGTCAGGGTGGCAGTAATGTGACATGAAGCGGCTGTGACATCCAGGTTTCCTGACATGACAGGCAATGTTTTGTTTCTCGGTGGCAATGAATCTGACCTCCTTTGGACCTGCTGGGGACATGGCTCGGATCGTCCGTGTCGAAAAAATGAGACACATGCACACGGGGAGACCTTGCCAAGGCTCTTCACTTCTGCAGAAGGGCGCGGGCCTCGAAAAGCGCGTGTGCGGAACAAAGGCCGCTCCCCGTTGACCCCGAGGCCGGGGATGGACCTGCCCCTTCCCGTGGGTCAGGTCAGGGCACGCATTCCTCCCGGTTGGCACGTTGGAACAAACGCTTGTGGGAAAGAAGGGAAACAGGAAGGGGGTCGCAGGGGGCGTTTCAGCCGAAACCGGAGCAAAACGGAGTCGCCAAGACTTCCTCTGATGGAAAGGACGTGCTGTTACTTTCCACAGCAGCAAAGACTCCGACGTCCTTGGACGCCGAGTCTCATCGTACGCTGGTCTTCACACATTAATGACATAGCTACTGGTGGCCAAGACTGGACACTGAGGACCAAAAAATGATGACAAGGGGTGGCAGGAAAGCCCCGCCCCTCCAGGTAGAACCTCGGTCCGAATCTTTAAAGTCAACTCCCTTCTCCAGGTGCTGGACGTTGACCCGGGAACTAAGTTTTCCACTTGCCCACTTTGGCCACTGACTAAAGCTGCGCTGTGTTGACCTCGGCTTCGGGTTCGGCTGCTCAAAACCAACAGAAGAGACCTTCTCCTCCTCGGTGGGGCTCGGGCCTGAGCAGAGTCCACACAGCTTCATCCGTTTACCAGGGAATGAGATCCAGCTTAAGGAGGAGGAGGGCGTGGGCTGGCCGGGGAGTCGGGGGTCAGCAGAGGCAAACTGGCATTTCAGGTGGACGAGCAGTGAGGTCCCGCTGGACGGCCCGGGTCCCACTCCCGGGAGAGAACGTCATGGGAGACAGCGTAAGAGAGGAATGCGTGCGGCGACACACAGGCACAACCTGGAAGTTGAGTTAAGGTTTATTTGGGGCCAAATTAAGCCCTGAGACACCCGGGGCGGGGGTGGGGGGGTGGGGGTCAGGGAAATACAGGAGTTTTTGCAACTAAGCGTCAGAGCAGAACCTGGGCTTCCTGACGCGACTCTTTTGATGTGCGCCTCTGCTCCTGAGTCCCGTGACCCGTGTCACAGCCTGCAGGACGACTGGCCCTCAGCCTGGGCGGTGACCGCCTGCTCAGAGGACCACGACCTTCTTTGCTTTACCCTTCACTACTGCCCCCGGGGGCGGAATGCCGCCTGAAGAGGAGAGGGGGCACCTACCTGCGTGATGGCGGTGGGGGAGGGGCCGGCCGTCAGGCACACGTTTGACACAAGCTCACTGCTGGCGACAAGAAGGTCACCACCCGTCACAGGAGCAGACGTCACCAGGAAGGAGTTTAGTGTTTCTCTAGATACGAGGAGATGCACGAATTGGGCTCGTAAAATCTCCTACAACATCCGACTGTCTCCAGACTCTTGCTCCAGTTTTCCTGGGGTGCAGTCCTTCCTGATGCCCCCCCAGCTCTGCGGGGGGGGGGGGGCGGCTGCAGCCGTTCATCAGCTACCGCATAAGAGGCTGATAGCAGTCCCCGTGTGCGTGCGTGCGTGCGTGCGTGTGTGTGTGAGAGAGAGAGAGAGAGAGAGAGAGAGAGAGAGAGACGGGTCTCCTCGCTGCACCGCAGAAGCTGGCACAACATTGTAAATTAACCACATATATATTTTTAAATGCAAAAAACCAAAACAAATTTCGACTTAGAAACACGGTCTCATCCTGGAAATTGAAAGGGGACATTCTTCTTCTTCTGCAGAAGTAAAAGAATTTTGAAAATGTCACCCTGAGCTAATCTGTCCCGCATCAGGTAAGCCTGAAGAATTCGGGAACATTTTCCGAAACCAACACTTCAGTGGATTCCAGGAGACGTTTTTGGCCACGCGGCAAATGAGAGGATGTAAGGCACAAAGCAAGGACCCAGTGAGCCTCGGAGGTGAGCTGCTGACCCCGCACAGGGAAGGGAATGGGGGCCGGTCTGGCTGCCTCCCGTGTGACTCACGCAGCCGGTCAGCTGAGTCTGGACCAGGCGGAAACCAGGGGGTGAGAAGGCAGGCTTTGCAGGACGATGCTCTGGGCACTGGCTCTGGCAGAGACACAGCTTCCAGGCACAATTAGCCTCCTGTTGCTAATCTCTCACCTTCTCTGGCCGTGACCGTCTAAAAAACTGAAAAAAAAAAAAAATCCAACTGGATTAAGACGTATCCTAAATCTCTTCCCATGTCCCAGTTCAACTCAAAAATCTTGCCTTGCTCAAAATATTATCTTTGAGGCAAAGTGAAGAGTAGACATGGTCGTACATGAAGAAAAAACATGTACATGAAAAGATATAAACAAAGTCGGGACAAAATTTGGACTGAAGGGTAGGATCCGAGGGAGAGACGACCGTCGTCCCTGGAAACAGGAGATCCCAGCACCTGTGGGCACCTGGCTGCGCCTAGTAGGTGTCCTGGGGACCACGGGACAGGGCACTGCCCTGGGTACCGAAAGCGCTGCCCCATGAGCGGGGAGGTGTTTGTTTCACACGTGCAGGTAAGTTTGCTCTGTCCGCATGCGTTACGGCGGGATTTGATCCTTGTGTGGTTTTTACACTTCCTTCCGTCTGTACAGTGGCCTAACTTTGGGGGATGTTTAGGTGATGAACTAGAAAGACAAAGGGTAGAGGTACTCGGGGGAAGGGGGTCACATACACAGATCCCCGAGTTGTTCGGACAGTCAGTCGATCCTAAGAATCTTCATCACAGGAAAAGTACCTTTTTCTTTCTTTTTTCCTTTTTCTTCCCATTGTCTCCACGTGAGACGACAGAGTCTGACTAAAGTCGTGGTGCTGATGCTCTCGCAATGCATGTAAGTCACACCGCCGTGCTCGCGCCTTCGCGGGACAGTGACGGCTGGCTGCCCGAGAATGCTCAGCAAGAGCCGGGCGCGAGAGCGAATAAAAGAAGGGAACAGACAAGCCCCCGACCTGATCACATGGAGACAACCTGTGTGATGGTTTTGGGAAGAAACCTCAAGGTGTGAAGCTACGCAGACACAAAAGAAAAAAGACAAGGAACAAAGTTTGTGTGATGGTTTTGGCCACGCCCTTAGCAGGAGGACGTTCTGGCCAGGGAGGGACCCAAGCTGCAGTAGTGACAACGCCGGATCCTTAACTGCTAGGCCTCCAGGGAACCCCGGGTCCAATAGGAGTTACAGCTGCCCGCCTACAACACAGCCACAGAAATGACGGATCCTTAACCCACTGAGCAAGGCCAGGGATCCAACCCACGTCCTCATGGATACTGGTCAGGTTCATTACCGCTGAGCCAAGAAGGGGACTCCTGTTTTTCTTGATATATATACACACATTTTTCTTGATATATATACACACATTTTTCTTGATATATATACACACATTTTTGGGGGGGGGGGGTCTTTTTAGGGCCGCAATCACAGCACGTGGAGGTTCCCAGGCTAGGAGTCCAATCAGAGCTGTAGCCGCCAGCCACAGCAACTTGGGATCCGAGCCACGTCTGCGACCTACACCACAGCTCATGGCAATGCCAGATCCTTAATCCACTGAGTGAGGCCAGGGCTGAACCTGCGTCCTCAAGGATGCTGGTCAGGTTTGCTAACTTTTGAGCCATGGCAGGGAACCCCTTGATGTATACTTTCAATTGGCTCTAGGTCACTGGCGTCGCTCAGCTACGCTGAAAAGTCCCACTGGCTGGCGCTCGGGCAGTGGAGGGAAGCGTCTGCTCACAGCGGCCCTGACGCCCCTGGGTCTCCAGGAGCCGAAGGGGCCCAGATTAACTGCGCAGGGACGTGGCGACCGGGGGCTGAGCAGCTCTTCTGTCCCTGCTGATCTCGGGGAGACTATTTCTTGGGAAGAGGGAGCAGGAGACACTGCTCCCTCCCTGCTGGTGGCAGGGCCTCCTGACGGAGTCCACGGGCGGCAGTGTCCCTGGTCCCCTGTCCCTGTTCCCTCCCAGCTCCGTGTCCCTGGCTCTGCTCTCCTTCAGTGTCGAGGGACCATGCGGTGCAGACACTGGGGTTACCCTGAGCCTTCTTCTCCTAAACCCACAGGAATCCTCACTCTGGCTTTTTACTTTTTAAAGAATTCACGTCTTTGTCCGTGGTGAGAAAGTGGCCTTCCCTTCAGCACTCGTACCACAGAATGTGTGCATAGGAGGGTTTGGACAAGGGACAGGGACCCATCTGTGGCTCTGCCTCACTCCCATTCTTACCCCAAACCTGGAGACACTGGCTTTGCCGCCTGCCTCCCCAGCCCCAGCGCCCAGCCCCCCAGCCCAACCTCCTCTCCGGGGGACCAGTTCCCTCCGTCTGCTTTGCTGCCCAGCCCAGTGGGGGTGGGGGCGGCGCAGCAGTGGGGGTGGGCAGTGACCACAGGACTGGACAGGACAGGCACAGGGTGGGGGGCTGGCGGGCAGTGTGGTCATCAGCCACTAACACAGGTCAGTTTGCAGCTACTCAGCTGCTTCTTAACACACTTATGGTTTGTTCTATGCTTTGCACTTCCTGTGCCGCAAGCTTCTTAGCAACTGGTCTTTACAGCCCTCATTTCTAGCAGCGGCAGAGCAATGTTCGGTAAAGTGCGTCTGTCGTTGTGGCTCCAGCATCTTCTCTCACAGGACTTTCAGATCGTCGTCACGCATTTCAGGGTGTTTATCATTGTTCTGGTATTTTAGGAGTGACCTCTGGAATTACTGGGTCAAAGACTTGAATTTTACAAGATTTTTGACATTATTGCTAAACTGCTTTCCAAAATGTTTAGGCCAATTCTCAGGTGAGGGCAAAAGGGCTTTTGACAATCACGCTGAAAGATTGAAGTCACTGACCACAGCTCCCGACGGATCACCACCTGCTTTCTGTTCACTTGACCCCAAAGACGGGCGGGGCCTTTCCCACCGTGTTCCCCAAGGTCTGGAGACAGGGACGAGGCCCCATCCTAAATGCGCCCCCTCATCAGTCCCATGCAGCTGGGCCACCTGCTGGTCATAGACATCGGCCACACTTGCTGGAAGAGGGGCTCGGATGGCCTTTGGCGGGGGCCGCCCAAAAGGCATGTGCAAGTTCCCAGGCCAGGGATCAAACCTGCGCCACAGCAGTGACAACGCCAGATCCTTAACCCTGCGGCCAGGCGGCTCTGGGGCTCCGGTGACCTTACATCTCAGAGAGGATGCCCCTGGGATTGGGGTTCAGATTTGACTGCGTAGGCGGATCTCTTCCTCTGATTTGACATCTTGGGGGACGGTGTCTGTTACGGGTGAGTCTTTGGGGGAATTTAAAGGTGCCTGGGCGCTGGGTGATTGAGTCATCGTTGCTCATCCGTATTGGAGGGTAGGTGAGGTGTCGGGGTGGGGTGGGGTGGGGGATCCTTGCTGAACCTGCAGAAATGACCGCAGTGATAAGGTCCCCGGCGAGGGGCTCAGGGGTCCCAGATGGGAGATGCTGAGACGGACAGAGCGTCCTCCTGAAACTGAGCCCCTCGATGGGCCATCAGATGAAGCTGACCACCCGGACACGGCTCAGGCAGAGGAGCAGCTGGGACCTGGGGCGTGGGAACCGGAGGCCGCCTGTGGGCCACGCTGACAGCCGAGAAGAAAACCCGTTTGGGGCGTCGTTGGTTCAGCGGGAGCAGGCGGATGCGTTAAATGAGGACCACAAGGACCACGTCGTCAGGAGGGGGGACAACAGGGGCTGTGGGGGTGCCCCTGTTTGGGGGACACTCCTGCACCTGGGGGGCGACATGACCGCGGGGCACGAGAGCCGGGTGACGGCAGAGGGCAGGGCACCCTCTCAACGGCTCACATCTGCTCGGGTTTGAGGCAAGACCCCCAGCACGTCCAAACCAAAGCCGCCAGCCTGGGGGAGACCGCACCCCGGGGGTTCCCGCCAGACAGCAGGCGCTTCGGGACACGGCGAGGACGCAGACGCACACACCTCAGGGAGCCCTCGGGCTACAGATGTGGCAACACCTTTTTATTTCGAGTAAGATGTGTTAACATCCAGCATGACAAAGTTTGTACAAAGTTCACAATTTAAAAATGAATATCACTGCAACTTGTGATTCCACACATTTATAGCAAAATTAAAGTGTCAACAAACCCATGCCGTGTAGTACAAAAATAAATCAAACTTCAGTTCCACAGAGAGCACGATAAATATTTATACAAAATTCCGTCTTCATAAATGATTACTTAACTTAACTTAGAAATGAATATGAACAATCAGTTATAATAAATAAACTCTGATGACTCACGATAATTCCATATGAAAGGTCAACATTCTAATATGTGACACTTTTGTGATTCCTTATATAATAGTCACAGATAACTTCTGATTTGATACAATGTACCAACGTTGGATGAGCAGCAGATTTGTGCTTAAAACCCCTTTCCATTGACATAGGTGAGAACAAGAAGAATCCCAAACTCATACTACCTATTACACTACGAAAAGCATCACTATCTTGGCAAAGAAGCGGCAGACACCACGGGGCGGGGAGATGCATGTGCCGATATGAACAGGGGGGCCCTGCCCAGAGGCGGGGGCCCCGGACGGTATCTATATGGCATCGGTGACAGGAGCACCTTGCTTCAGCTCTCGAAAAGGCAATTCTGAGCATGGCAGCTACGCCTCCTCGCGCGACAGAGAGAGGGCTCTCCGGGCGGGGCGGGGCGGGGCGGCGGCGCCCCGAGGAGTTACAGAATCTTCTCCCAGCCGGTCCGTGCGAAAGTCCCCCTGGAAACCTGCGGGCGCTTGTACAGTGAGCAGTATAAAGTGCTGCTGGACGTACGTCTATGTGTACACGTATGTCTATACCGAGGTTGAGGATGGTGTCAGTCCTTGCCGTGAGGTCCCTGTCGCCCCCGCAGCCGCACCCAGCACCGGGAGGCCTCCTCGGACTCTTCCAGCCAGCGGCACGAGGCCACTGACGCGGGGGTGGCACAGCTCCGTGCGCAGAGAGAGGACAGGGAAGTGCAAATCGTCGACTGGCACGCGGTGGGGACAACGACCCTGTAGTCCTGTTCTGCTAAAAATATTTTTTTTTATTTTTACAAAACCCATCTTTTTTTTTTTTTTCATAACAAAATGTTAAAGTACTTTAGCACTTTCCTGCATAACATCAAGACATGGAAGGGAGGGTGCTGGGGACACGCGACCAAGCCAGCGGCCATCGGAACACACGACTCGGCGCCCCGGGGACGAGGCGGGGCGCGTGGCCGTGGAAAGTGGTCTCAGGCAGCACGCAGGGCAGACGCCGGGGTGGGACCGTCTCCGCGGCGGGCACCATCTAGGATGATCTAGTGTAAAGCCGACAAGTGCTGACGTGCATCGAGGGAGGCTCACGCTCTGGCCGCATCCGTCCCAGAGCAGGTCGTGACCCTCGGACCGGGCCGCGCCCGTGCGCGCGGCCCACGGGCCTCCAGCGGACGAGAAGGCGCCACGCGCTGGTCCTGGCTCTGAAGGGGACCCGGGCTTTATGCGACACCCACCTGGGGCGTGGGCGGGGGTGGCGGCGTGGCCCGGAGCTGCTCTCCCCACCAAGCCAGCCGCCCCGTCGGCCCAGGACCTCCAGACGCGCCCGGCGTCTGCTCCGGCCCCCACGGGAAGATGCCCACCACCACACCGGGGGGATACTCTTGCAGGTGGAAAGGAGACATAAATAGTCTGAAATGATCTTTGAGAGGAAATGAAAACACAGAGATTCTGAGCGGTCAAAGCATGGGGCGGCGACGGACACTTCAGAGGGCCCGGGACTCCCGGGAGGTAAGAGAAGCTTGTTCCAAAGCGGACGGAACGCGCCCGAGGACGGCTCCAGGTCATCCGCCTCAAGGAGCCCCTGTCTTAACTGAAGGTCCCACAGTCACACCACGGAATGCTCAGGAGTTAAGTTAAAAGTGCTGTTTAAGCTGCTTTGAGTCTTCCGCCAAGTTTCCATGGCTTGATGTTGTCTTACAATAAATTACTTAGCTCATTTCTTACAGTTAATCCATATGCCATTTCCTTGGAATGCAAAAAACCTCATTTACTGCCCCCACCATACACCATCCTCCTAAAACAAACAAACAAAAAAATCACATAATATTTCCAAGCATTGTTCAAAAATAAAGCATTTTTTTTTGCAACCGATTCTTGCTATGAAACAATATGCACACAAAATGTATTTCTTAAACGCCGTAAAATCCTCCAACATGAGGCAAAATGATAATGTCTAAGAAGTGGCTCAGGACCACCGGATGATCATTCAACGCTGATTTTTTTTTTTTGTCCATTTCAGTTCAAAATACTAAAACATGTCATCACTAAAGCATTAAAAAGAATTTACACTCTATTTATTTTGATCGGCTTACCTCTTCGGAAATATAGATACCCCCCAATGTGCATACATAAGCAGCTATAAACATTACATGGCATGTCACACTAAGTCGGCTTCTATGAAAACGTACAAAATGGGAAAAGTGTATGTTCAAAAACTAGTCTGCAGGTGCTATCTTTAAAGCAAGACATAAAATCATTATGAAGTCTCGTAAGCATAACACTGTTTCAAACAGAAAGAAATATATAACACTTTCTGGTAAAGCACAGCAGCAAAGAACAAGAGGCATATCCTTTTTTAAGCAAGATTCCATCACTACAGCAGCTGTTCAGACCTGAATTCCTCTCACAGCCTGTTTTATATTTTCCAGTAGAGCTTTATTTTCTGGGCTCTGATAACGATCTTGATTTGAATACATGTCCGTCAAAGTAGTCACGTATGCATCAAAATTTTGTTCATTGATTGGGTCCTACGAGATATTAAATAGTAGTTCATATACAACCTTCATTTCCTTCATAGGATATTCACATCAGCATCAAATAGAACCACAGCCTAGTGCCACTGTCTTTCTAAGCGTTACAAGCCCCTCGGAGCAGCTTACTCTTATGGGATTCAGGGAACAGCCCCACCAGTTTCCGGCAGCTAACGCTATGCTTTGGGGGAGGTCCCCACACGCAGCCAGCGCTGGAGGAGCCAAGACAAGAGCAAGGACAAGGCGTCTACCCCGCGGGATGCGCGCGGCCCAGCTCCCGGCCGCCGCCTCTGGCGCCGTCAGTCACTTACCATGTGTGGCAGCTGGATGTTGGCCAGACTGTGGATGAGGGACTGGCTGAGGTTGGCCAGCTCGTGCAGAAGGGACTCGTTCTGCTGCTCGATCACCTTGTTCTCCTCCTCGATGGTCTTCAGGCTGGACTCCATGGTGGTGATCTGAAAGCACAAGCCGTGTGACATGTAACACGAGCCAGCCAGGGGCGCGCGCTCACCGCGCTCGGCCTCGGCCTCGGCCGCGCGCCGGAAAGGGCCGCTGCTTAAATCGGAAGGCTCCCTCGTGGAAACTGCCATGCTGCTCGGGGGCCCAGGGAACAGCCTCGTGGTTGCCAAGCGCGCGTTCGGGTCGGCAGGTGCGAACTATTCCACGGAGGATGGACGAGCCATGGGGGCTGCCAGACGGCACGGGGGGCCGTGTCCAATCTCCTGGGATAGAAGACGGTGGAAGACAACGTGAGAAAAAGGACCTGTAGGTGTAGGACTGGGTCACTTTGCGGTACAGCAGACATTGGCACAGCATTGCAGATCAACCCTACTTCTATGAAAAAAATAATAATAATTTGTCCTCTTAAGGGCTCATTTGTATGCCTGGAGTCATTACACTGGAAAACTTGGCCTCCGGCCTCTGACGGCTTGTCTTCCCAAAGAAGGATGGACGGATGAGTGCGGCGTAGATTCCTGGGCCGTGTCCATTTTCACTCGCTTTATGGTTATGTTTTTATTTTTTTATGGCTGCACCCAGAGCACAGGGAAGTTCCCGGCCCAGGGACTGAAGCCCAGCTGTAGCTGGGACCTAAGCTGCAGCTACAGCAACACCAGATTCTTCAACCCACTGCGCTGGGCCAGGGATCGAACACACGCCTCTGCTGTAGCCTGGATGCAGATGCATGTATGTATGTATATGTATGTATGTATATGTGTGTGGCCCATATGTGTGTGTGTAACCCATGTGCATATGCATGTAGCCCGTATGTGCATGTGTAGACATGTAACCCATGTGTAACCATAGTGCACGGCAGGAAGTCCCGCTTTTCTCTCGCATTAGAAAGCTTTTATTTTTTGCTTTTTTTTAGGGCCACATCATGGCATATGGAGGTTCCCGGGTTAGGGGTCGAATCGGAGCTGGGAAAGTTTTGCTTGTGGTCGTGAAGATTGTCACACTGTGTCCTTGTACTGCCTGGCCGTTCTGCGGGCTCAATGGCATTACTTATTGGGTTAGTTACGTGCTGTGGGTATGCCTTCTTTTTAGTCTGAATCTAATTCTGCACAGAAAGTCTTGAAATGTTGAACTCTTTGTGAGGTGCGTCACTGTCCCCTCCACGGGCGCCAGGCCAGCTCCCTACCTGCACGGATGACATCCCTGACCCCTGTTTCGAATAAAGGCCTGCTTGTTTCCCGGCCTCCTCGAGCTCCCTCCGTCTTCCAGAGAGATTTTAATGGCTGCTATGCAGCCCTGGCCTCCACCTGCCGCCAGGCCGCCAGCCCTTATCCCTACACTGCCAGTCGGCAGAGCTGCCCTGATCGCAGCGGTGGAAGCAGATATGCGGCTTGGAGCATGTGGGAAAGGCTGGCTGCACGGTCACAGGCACAGAGCGGGCGCCAGGCCTTGGGGGGAGCCCAGACCCGGAGCAGCATGGCGGAAACGACGCAGGGGGACACGCGGAAACGAAGCAGAGCCTTCGCTCCTTCAAACCCTAATGCCTGCTGTGCCTCCGGTTCTCAGGTAGGCTTTCTGGCTCACATCTAAGCACCCCAGGAAGTTGGGATCTGAGGGGAGGTCCCTGGCTTCAGCTTGACTTGATCAGTCTGGCAAAATCTGCTCCCTCTCTGGAGACTCGGGGCCACAAACCTGCCAGCACGTGTCTCCCACAGCGCGTGTGGGGCGCCGGCATCAAGAGACATCTGCTCTCCTGGCTTCTGGTCCAGCCAGGGGTCCAAACCAAAACCTAGCTCCCCAGGGGGACTTCTTGGAGTTGGCGACACGGGAACAGGAGCCCCTCCTGCAGCCAGCCCGGCCCTCTGAAGCCTGGGCCCAGCTCTGGATCCCCGTGGAGCACGGGCTGCGGGGAACACCTGGGAGCACCTGGGATCCAGGACCAAAGCGCTGGGACAGGCAGCGGTGGGGGCTCCCTCAGGGCACGAGTCCTCCCGCGCCCCCGGCTCGTGGGCCTCTGGAGCCTGAGGGGCCTGGAACCTGCAGAGGAGGAGACAGCTCCCAGGGGACCCGGCTCTCCGGATCCAGCCCGGCTGCTTCCTGAGGTGAGGGGTGGCCTCAGGGCCCTCAGACCCCGGGCCGGAGGGACCGCGGTTATTAAAAACCCCAAAGCGAGGCGCGAACCAGTCGCTGGTTAGGCTGCCGCTGAAACCATGTCCGCAGAGGCCCGGAGACGGCGGAGCATAAAGGCAGGAGGGCACCGGGCACGGAGTGGGCGCGGGGGCGCGGGCGGCGAGGGGCCTGGATTGAGGGCCTCAAAGACTGTTACCTGAGTCCTGAGCTTGAGCATGTCGGCCTCCATCTGGGAGTTGGACTCGTTCAGCTCCTTGATCTCCTCGTCCAGCTGCTTGATCTCCTCGTCGTTTTCTATGCCTGCAACGCCACGGGCCGGCCTTAGGGACGCTGCGCCGGGAGGCACGCAGGGCCCCGCCCGGGTTTGGAACTGAATTTGCTGGGCAAGTGCGCTCTTGAATTTAAAAAAGTGGGCCCGGTCCGTGTGCCTTCCACCCCCGCCCCCTGACAATTGGGGCACTTAAACCAGAAAAAATCAGCTGGGGGCACACAGAGCCCCACCAAAAGGGGCCATCACCTGAGATGACTAACCAGAGCCCCGCTATGACCCCCCGCTCAGCCCCGGCTCTGCCTCCCCCGGCTCTGCCCACCAGGCGTCTCCTCCTGAGCCCTGCTCTGCCTCTGTCTGCCTCTCTGACCGACTCTGTCTCTGTCTCTATCCCTGTTTCTGTCTGTCTGTCTGTCTCTGCCTCTTCACCCTGTCTCTCTGTCTCTGTCTGTCTCTGTCTCTCTGTCTCTCTCTGCTTGTCTGTCTCCGTCTCTCTCCTCTTTCTGTCTCTCTGTCTCTGTCTCTTTCCTTCTTTTTCTCCACCACTCTGGGAACAAACACGACTATGCACACACATCTGCGAATGAGACCAACAGGGTCCCTGCGGTCGTGGAGCCTGGAATTTTGGTGGGAAAACTGCTAACAGACGTGTAAGCAAACGCCCTTGGGCGGCTGCTGAGGAAGCGTCTCCTGGGGACAGGGACAGGCGGGGACCAACTTGGGGTGGGTGGTCACAGATGGCTCTCTGCATGGAGACACCTGATGGGAAACAAATGCCCTCATTTGAAATCACCAGGTGGTGAAGCCCTGCTGGCCGCAGGCCGGAGAAGAGGACGGGGCCGGTGTCAGCCCCATGGTTCCAGCCCCCAATACCAGCCCCCTAGTGCCAGCCCCCTGGTGCCAGGCCGCAGTGCCAGCCCCCTAATACCAGCCCTCTAGTGTCAGCCCTTAGTGCCAGCCCCCTGGTGCCAGCCCCGGGACCCCAGGTGGGCTAGGCGCGACCTCTGTTTCCAGGGCCAGTTTTCCGGCTGGCTCCTGGCTGGCTCCTGGCAAGGCGGCATTGCCGAGGTCAGAAGGATCCATGCTTCCAGGGTCGGCCCTGGGTCTCCATGGTTGAGGGCCCTGAGGGGCGAGGAGCAGAAATCCTGCCGATGCAGGTACAGGGAGCCTCCCCGAGGGCTGGCAGGTCTGGGGACCTGGGGGCAGATGCAGCCGTCCCTTTGCAGAGAGCGGGGTACACTCTGCCTGAGGCAGAAGGCCCCAGACACGCGGGGTGGGGTTTGTCCCGAGACGTGGAGGGGGCAAAGACGGGGGTGGGTGCTGCTGGCCCTTGGTGCCGTCTCAGTGAAGTGGGAATGAGAAGAGACCCACGAGGAAGCCGTCTTCCTGCAAAGAATCTCGTTCTTCTGTGACGCTGCCTTTCCTACGAAAGCAGCTGGAGGGAAGCGACCTCCCACTTAATTCCCCTGCAATCATCTTCCTTCTGGACTGTTCTTCCCACGGCTCATCTTGGCCTTGAAAGCAGGTCTCACAGACAGGCTGGTCCTCCCTCGGCCGTGCTCCCGTGTCACGTCACCGGGAGGGACCAGGTGTGACCTTAACCAGGCCCCTGACTCCAGTTCAGCCTCTGGGGCCGTGAGGGTGCGTTCTCCGCCGTAACACAAACCGCCAAGTCCGCTATTTACCACAGGTGCCCCCAAATAAGTCCCAGATATAACAAAAACACTGCCAGTGATGAAGTGAGGTTGGCCCCCTCGGGTGTGGGCCGGGACCCCTTGCCGTGGACCAGAGCTCGGGGCAAGCTGGCACACGCGGAAGCTGGCATGGACCGAGGTCACGCTGATTAAACTTGGCAAGAAGGTGGCCCCGTGCGCCGCGTGAGGCTGCAGAGCTTCCGGGGGAGCCGAAGGCGAGACGCCCCCGAGCCGGAGGTCCCCGAGTCAGTGCATCGCCAGCAGGGATGTGCTGTAGCATCCCCGAGTTCCCGGCCGTGGAAACGCGCCGAGTCTCTCGCCTAAACCAGGAAGCGCATCCACGCCTCGACGCCTGGGCTGCGCTGGTCGGGTTTTCCAAGCGAATTTCTGTCAAAATCTCACAGCAAGCTCTTCTTGCTGGTCAATTTTTTTCAAGGTTGGTCAGTTTTAAACGTTCCCTTTTTCCTTGTGTTTCCCGGTGTCCGGTGGTGACTCGCCGTGGGAAGAGAGGAGAAATTACACCTTTCTAAGCACAGAAGATCTTGCTCGGTTTCCCCGCCCCTGGGGTCTGGCTGACTTTTAGGATGTCCCAATGCCTGGTCCATTCAGGCTGTTTCTGAAGCCCCCGGGGCCTCGCTAAGGAGGGGACAGCCCCCCGAGGTCGCTGAGCTAGTGGCCCTGAGCCCCCGTCAGCTGTGAACACACTGTGCAAAGGCCACGCCATCAGCAGATGCAAGAGCAGCCTTCAGCCGCGGGTTAGACAGAAGCCCGGCTCTTCACCAAGCTCTCGTGCCTCCCTGAGAACCGAGCGGAGTGGGTCGGCAGAGTCGGAAGGTCACGACCACCTCAAAGCCCAGAGAACTGCGGGAAAGAAGAGCGAGCCCTCGACCCGGTCAAATCACCTGAGCTGGCTTGTGGGAGGCACTTCAGCCACGGTGCCCTCCGTACCGTGACGCGGGCCGCGTACCCCCAGCCCAGCATCTTCGTTCTGGGGCGGGGTTCTGACCCATGGAAACTCAGACGAGTCTGGACGAAGTTACAAGGAGAGAACCTGGTCTCGCTGGGCTGTGGGGGAGATCCTAGAGGGCCTGAATTTGAGTGAGAGGGTGTCCAAGGATTCTCATGGGATAAGAGCGACGCCCCATGAGGTCCACGCGGGGGACAGAGATCAAGTTACTGGAGATGGCCTGGCCTGCGGGCGTCTCTGAACTGCCTCGATGAGCGCTTTCCGAAGGCTGGGGTTTAGAGCTGGGTTTTGAACCCTGACAGACCTGGAATTGGAGTCCACATCCGGCTACTGGAGAGTTCTGGGTGAGTGCTTTCCTTGATCCCTTGAAGCCTCAAAAGCCTCCGCGGCAAAAGTCCCCATGTGACGTCGTGAGGAGGAAACAAACTGACTGTTCAAGATACCAGACTGACAGTGAGACGCGCCCGACCGACCGATGGACAGTGTGACACGCTCAGCGTGCAGGAGCCGCCAGACTGGGCGTCCGTGTTGGCAGGCTTACCTCTGCTCCGACCCCAAAGTGGCACAAACGGGTTCTGTCATGCTCACACAGTTGTGTGGGTGGATAGATAAAAGAAAAGAAAAATACTGCATGTGGCTGAGCACAGCGGCTTCAATGTTTGCTGCCCCGAAGAATTAAAAACGACGTATTTCTTCACGAGTTCTGAAAGTCTCGTCTAAAGGTTTTCGTTGTGATTGTAAATAGTTGCCCCAAATGTATGTATTCCTAAAAAATTGTTTGTTGCAGAATGCTTTCAATATATTTCCATCAAAATCTGGGACCGAGTGTTTAATCGATGAAAAAAAAAAGTCTACTGTATCAACTAAGTGGCAAATCAGAGTTCACTGCCAAATAATCTGCAGCTCTACCTAACCTTCCAGCAGGGGTCGCTGTGACTCCAGAGCCAATCACAACTTTAGCCACGGTCCCCAGGATGACTTGTCCATCTCGAATTTTTATTCTAGGGCTGATGGATGGATGGAGGGATAGATGGATGGGTGGGTGGATGGAGGGGTGGGTGGAGGGGTGGGTGGATGGGTGGGTGGGTGGAGGGGTGGGTGGGTGGATGGAGGGGTGGGTGGGTGGGTGGGTGGACGGAGGGTGGGTGGAGGGATGGGTGGATGGGTGGGTGGATGGAGGGGTGGGTGGAGGGATGGGTGGGTGGATGGAGGGATGGAGGGATGGGTGGATGGGTGGGTGGATGGAGGGGTGGGTGGAGGAACGGGTGGATGGGCGGGTGGGTGGAGGGGTGGGTGGGTGGAGGGATGGGTGGATGGGTGGGTGGGTGGAGGGGTGGGTGGATGGGTGGGTGGGTGGAGGGGTGGGTGGGTGGATGGAGGGGTGGGTGGGTGGGTGGGTGGACGGAGGGTGGGTGGAGGGATGGGTGGATGGGTGGGTGGATGGAGGGGTGGGTGGGTGGGCGGGTGGATGGAGGGGTGGGTGGAGGGATGGGTGGGTGGATGGAGGGATGGAGGGATGGGTGGATGGGTGGGTGGATGGAGGGGTGGGTGGAGGGACGGGTGGATGGGCGGGTGGGTGGAGGGATGGGTGGGTGGAGGGATGGGTGGGTGGATGGGTGGATGGGTGGGTGGAGGGATGGGTGGGTGGGCGGGTGGATGGGTGGGTGGATGGAGGGATGGGTGGGTGGATGGGTGGGTGGATGGGTGGGTGGATGGATGGGTGGGTGGATGGGTGGGTGGATGGGTGGGTGGATGGATGGGTGGGTGGATGGGTGGGTTGATGGATGGGTGGGTGGATGGGTGGGTGGATGGAGGGATGGGTGGGTGGATGGGTGGGTGGATGGATGGGTGGGTGGATGGGTGGATGGGTGGGTGGAGGGATGGGTGGGTGGGCGGGTGGGTGGAGGGATGGGTCGGTGGACTTCCTGCAGTCCTGCCCTTGACTCAGACACACAAAGGTATGAGGCCATTTATGTCACCGTGGCTTTTTTACCAAATGACGTATGCTCTGGGTTTACTAAGAAATGCCTCTGGTCTTGCGGAAAAGGTGCCCGGCCAGGTGGGCAGGAAGGGAACCAACAGCCTCAGGCCTGTGGGGAGATAAACACGTGGTGACCCTGCTGACCAGGGCAGTGCCCGGCGCCGGGTGCCCAGTGGGGTGAAGGCTAGGGTGGCTCCTCTCCCAGACAGCACCAGCCTTTCTGGTTGCAGCTGTGCCTGGCACCTACAGAGGAGGGGTCTGAGATTTCCCGGTGCCCCCCAGGAAGAGGTGCCAGCCTGAGGAGCTCCCCGCTCTCTCTCCTCGGCCGCCCGGCCTGGTGGGGAAGGCTCCTCCTCTGGGTCCGCGGAGCAGCCCTTCCTTCCCGTCCACGTCAGCACTGCCTCCTTCGACGAGTCAGGCGCTGACTCAGACGCTCGTCAATTTGCTGAAGGATTTTCGCTTTAGGGCCAGGTTGTTTGGGGGTGAAATGCCAGATGCTACACACGGTGAAAGGGCTCAGGGAATGTTGTTGTCTTCTTGGCAGCGAGCCCTGCCCCTTGACGGCTTAGCGAGATGTACGCTGGTGACCCTCACGTCAGACGGGCTCCTCGAGCTGGTGGCAGGTCTGAGAACTTCTGATGGCACCCCCCGCCCCCCGCCAGCACCTGCCCCACGGACGGAAGCCTCACAGCCCGACCCACATGGTCAACGACGGGAGTAGGTTAAGGAGTTTCCTGCTGAGTCTCTCGTGTTGTCCTCGGGACTGAAAATGAATGTCCAGTGAGCCCTGGGGGACCTCGGATGGCGGCCCGGGGCCTGAGCACCACCAGGCCAGGAGCGCGGCAGGCAGTGTCTTGTCTGCCGGATCCTTTGGGATGCGGCAGCCTGTGAATCATGGGGGGCAGGTCCCCCAGGCCCAGGTCTGGGGGCTGAGCGACCTGCGATGGGCCCACGGCCTCCAGCCCAGGGGCAACCGTGCTTTTCGGAGCTTGGTTCCTTTGGGGACACAAAATTAGGGGGGCCATGACCAGGGCTTCTGGTGGCCCCTTTGTCATCAGCGGGTTCGTATGCGTTCCTGTGAAAGCCACGGCCTTGCTGACGTGGGCTGCTGCGGCCGCAGCGCTGGACCCGCGCCCGGCCCAGGCCCCTCGGAGGTGGGCTTCTCCCTGAGATCCTCACCGCCTCTGCGCCCCCGGGCCCCGGACGGCACTGCAGCCCTACTTGGGGCCTTATAAACAGTGACGTCTCCGCAGAAACCACACGCATCCAAACAACGGCGCCCACCGACCCGAAGTGGGCGTTCAGGGCGTGACCCGGAAGGAGCGTGCGGGGGCTTCGCAGGAAAGTGGCCGAGAGACCCGCCCTTCCTCCGTTCAAGCGGCCCTGAAATCCCTGCGTGTTGGATGGGCCATCGGTGAGCAGGTGGACGCACAGACGTGGAGGCATAGGGACAGACGGGGGGGAACCCAAGGCCTGTGCCCCCATCTCTGCGGGCAGGAGGGCTGCGCACAGGGGCTCGAAGGGAGTGGGAGGGAGAGGGTGTCGGGGGCGCCAGGGACCCACGGGGAGGCTGGGGCACAGGCACCAGAGTGGGGGCTGCAGGGGCACAGCAGGGAGCAGAACACGTCCCCCCATGGGCTGGCTTTGCAGGGGACAGCGACTCCGGGCCCCTCGTAGGGGAGGTGGCCGTGACAGGGCTCTCCCTGCACCAAGAGGGGGGCTTGGCCGGGACACGTGGGCGCGGTTACCGTTGCTGGCCCGCTGCCGGATGGTCAGCATCTGCTCTCCGGACAGCTTCGCCTTCTTCATGGCCGAGGTGGCCCGCGGACATCCTGACAAGCTGGGGACGAGAGGACACGGTGTCAGTCACCCAGCAGAGCCCCGGCCCATGGAGAGGACGGCAGCCAGCCAGGCAGGGCCCTGTCACCTCACGGGGCTGGTGGCCAGCAAAGGGCTGCCTGCAGCGGGACGGAGGGACAGGGCCCGGCCAGGGGTGCCCTCAGGGTGGGGCTGATCCACGGCACGGGGTGGGGTGCCGTGTGGCCTGGGGGAGGTCTGTCAGCTGGGCTCTGGGGCCCAAGGGTGACACCCTCTTCCAGCCGCGTCAGCCTTTAGGGCGCTGGGACTTTTATGCAGTGACCAATGCGCTTTCAAAAAGCTGCTTATTATGGAAAGGCTCAAGCTGATATGAGGGTTAGATTCGAAACTAATTTCAAACATTCAGAGTAAGGAGCGGACCACACAGACTCACACCCCGACGCCCGTGGGCCCCCAGCTCCCCCTCCCCGGTTCTTTGGAGAAACCCCAACAGCCTCCCGCCGCCTCTCACCCAAACGTTTTGAAACATCGCCACCGGCATGGCCCGCCCGCCCGCCTGGCTCCCAGCTTGTGAACGTCTGTCCCTCCCGGTCTGCACGTGCTGATCACCGCCTCCAGGATGCCCCCTCCCTGTTTCCTTCCCCCAGGGCCGTGCTGAGTGCCTTCCATGGAAGCTGTGGTCCCGGGGGCACGGGGACCCTCTGCGCCGTGTCAGCGTGCAGGGCGCCGCATGCGCAGGTGGAAGGAAAACCCATACGATGTACGATACTTCCCGAGAGTCACACCAAGACCCCGCTCTGTACTTCGTGCGCTCATTCGGGCTACGCAGACTCTGCCCGCAGGCAGAGAGGCTGCTGGTCTATTATCTGCGCCTGTATCTGCCCCCCGGCCGGCGGCGCGTGCACTGCGTGGTCCCAGGCAGCGTCTGTGAAAGGGGACGTCCCGTGACGTCTGCAGCGATGCCACGAGGTTTCTGAGCATCTCTCCAGACACTTTTCCAGGTTAAACTGTCTGCAGGGCGTCCTGCTGCGCAGCCTGGTTTGGGCACCTCCAGCCAGGTGGCGTGGAGCCACCGAGTCCCTCACTCCGCCGGCTTCTGCCTGGCTGAGCTTCGACACATTTTCTGCCACGGCTTTTAGCTGTTCAGGAGGAGGGCGAATCTTTGTACAGCAGGTGTTTTCACTGTTCTTCACAAGGAAGCTCAGAGCTGTTGACAGACGAGATGTTTGCCTCTGGTGACCACGCTGGACTCCCCAGAGGCTGAGTGACCACCATACCCGCGCCCTTCCCCGAACCCGGCCGGGGTCTGGGCTTGCTCACGAAGCTTCTATGTTCCAGAGGCGGGGCAGGGGGGCGGCACCAGGCGTCTGCCTCCTGTTTGTACCCAGCGGGGCTGTCGGCCCTGAGGCCTGCTGCTCGGGGGCCAGGTGTGTCCCGTTGCTCCGGGATGTTTGGAGCTGAATGCTGTGCACACCGGGTCGCTTGCCCACGTGAAAGAGAAGGAGGACAGTGTGAGGCTGGACAGCAGCCACAAGGAAGCTCGGCCACACAGAAGCCAGCGGAGTGAGGGACTCAGGCGTCTCCACGAGACCAGGCTGCTGGTGCCCAGACCAGGACCTGGAAAGGGTCAACCCAGCCTGAGAGTCAGAACCAGACTTCAGTCTGAGGCTGATGCTCTTACTTCCCAGGGAACTAACTGCCAGCCGGGATGGACTAAATTAGGAGACAGAGACAGACCCACGGCGGGGTGCGTTTTGTGCGAACACGCCCGCACCGTGTTCCTGCCATTCCGATCCAGTGACTGCACCCAGCGTGGGTCAAATTTGGAAGCGTCTGGAGCAGGCCTGCCAGGCTCAGCGGGAGTCCCCGGCCAGGGCGCAGCGCCATCTAGCGGCGGCCCGTGCCCAGCGCTCGGCGGGAGTCCTCGGCGAGGGCGCAGTGCCATCTAGCGGCGGCCCGTGCCCACCTCCCTCGGGGAAGGGGGTGGCCCTGGGCGCCCGGGGTCCTCGCTGGTCCAGTCCTTGCCCTGAGTCAAGTCAGGAGTGACCCCGGTGGTCTCGGTGTGGAGGCTGGAGTTTGGAAGCGGAGCCCCAGGGGGCCCTTATGGAAACAAACGTCCCTAATTAAAACCAGCTTGCTCTGAGTGTGGGCTGGAAAAAGGCCACAGAGTCCAGACTCTGGGCAGCAAACAGTTAACCCGTCTCTGCACCAGTTGCCTGCTAGGTGGGCCCCAGACGTCTGGCACCGGTTCCACCAGGAATTCCAGAGACGGCTCCAGGCAAACACCGCCAAGGGCCTGGGAAGTGGGCAGAAGGAGGATGCCCAGCATTTTATCAGGACCCGCACCGAGGGGCGCTTCCTTCAGGAGAACATCACTGCCGAAAATCGTTCACTAGCAAATATTTCCAGGGGGTGAGGCTAAAAAACATGGGGCTGTGTGATGTCCACTGGCAGGAAAGTAAGAAACTCCTGGGGAACCGGCTTTAGCACCAAGTGCACTGCTCTGCTGCTTAGGGGAACTTCGACCTCATCCTCTGTTTCCAGGCTTTCTCTGAGCACGGATTCTGTGGGACTGCAGACCGAGATGGTGCGCGGCTCGTTCCCCGGGAGCAGGGGTCCTGCAGACACACCAAACCCACGTGCGGGCTGCTCTGAACAAGCACATTCTCCACCTGCAGCATCGCAGCATCGATGCTTTGGAGGAGCCGCCTCCTCCCTCGGCCCCCTCACCTCCTGCAGGTCACAGAGAAACCCCAACTGTAGGAGGCATTTCCTCTTGGGGCGTAAAGGGAAGGACGATGTTTCTCATATGCTTTTGTCAAAAAAAAAAAAAAAAGCCACCGCCAGGTCTGGGCGGCCAGGCCCACTCCTGGCCCTCCGCCCTCTGGCCAGGGCAGGCAGGGGTGCAGGCCATCCCGGTGGAAAAGGTGAATGTCCAGGAGGCAGCAGCTGCAGGGCTGGTAGCTGCCCGGTCACAGTTCCTGGACTGCGGTGTGGAATCTGGGTTCATATCAGCCAGTCTTGAGTTAAGAACAATAAGGCTGCTTTAGTGTCCTCTGTCCACGTGTGGCTTTAGTGAGCGAGGCCACAGTCTCAGCCTGGGAGGAAGCTCCACGCTTACGGGCAGACACGGACCTGTCTGCGGAGGCCAAGAGCAGAGGGCGTACCTCCTGGTGGGATGGCTGGCTGGGGAGAGGTCTGCCTGCTTTACTCCCTCTCGAAGGTCCACCCACGAGACCTGGGGGACAGGTTGCTTCTGTGGTGCTTCAGTTCCTGTCCTGCAACAGCAGCCCTGTGCCTGGACTTGCAGGCGTCCCGGCAGACAGACATAGTGAGATGCAGGTGGTCCATGGACAAATCCCCCTGGCAGTCCTTGGCTGAGTCCCAGCTTTCTCCTTACTGGCACTGTTCCCATCTCTAAAATGGGAGCTTTGCAGATCTCAAGGTGCTCAGTTGCCTGTTATGTAGGTTGGGTAAAAACTATGGCTTCTCAACATCACAGAAAGGCAGATGCATAAAGGCTTTCTCTTCTCCACAGGCTCCCAAAGACTACAGTTTCCAGCATGTCATTGGACTACATTTCCCAGCATGCCATGTAGACTGCATTTCCCAGGGTCCCAAGGACCACATTGCCCAGCATCCCAGAGGACTACACTGCCCCGCATCCTTTGTGGACTACATTTCCCAGCATCCCAAAGACTACATTTCCCAGCTTCCCTTGCACAAGGTGATGCTATGGACCAGGTTCCACCCTGGGTTGTGAGGGATGTGATGTGAGCTTCTCCATCTCTGGGTGGATCCTCCTCAGCTCTTTCTCCTCTGCCTGCGGAATGAAGTCAAGGCGCTCCTCTCCTGTCCGCTCATCCAGTTCTGTCATATGAGCAAGAATAAGCTTCTATTCTCTGCTGCCAGTTTGGGGTGGATTTGTTAAGGCAGCGAGCCCATCCTAGCTCAAACCAAATGAGAGGACCGATTTCAAAAAGGACTTGTGGTAATGCTCAGTATGGTGACTTGCTCTTATGTCAATTCTCTCGGAAAGTATCACGCATGATAAACACCCTAAAAAGGGTCTCTCCTCACTTACAAAGAGCTGCAGAGGAGCCGAAACATCAATGATCTGGTCATGTGGTCCAGCTGGGAGAGGTTTAAGAGGGCCTGGGAGTAATTTTTAAACAGTTTATTTTGGTGGCACCCAATGAGATGACTGACTTCTAAGATCACATATTTATTTATTTATAAGGGTTAGAATCATGGCTTTAATTTTGGGGAATCTTCCTAATATTACGAAAGTAGAGTAAGATTGAGGTGACAAGAGAGGGTGGTCAGCAGACATGCACACAGGTAGTTCCACAGTTAAAGAGCCCCCCCGTCCTGTGTCCTCCCCAGCCTGTGTCCCCCCCATTCTGTGTCCCCCAGCCTGTGTCCCCCCACTCCCTCAGCCTGTGGCCCCCACTCAGCCTCTGTCCCCCCACCCCCTCAGCCTGTGTCCTCTCCCCAGCCTCTGTCCCCCCACCCCCTCAGCCTGTGTCCCCTCCCCAGCCTCTGTCCCCCCACCCCCTCAGCCTGTGTCTCCTCCCCAGCCTGTGTCCCCCCACTCCCTCAGCCTGTGTCCCCCACCCCCTCAGCCTGTGTCCCTCCCCCAGCCTGTGTCCCCACCCCCACCCTCTCAGCCTGTGTCCTCCCCCTGCCCCTGCATTGCTGGCCCCACCTGTGTCCTGACCCTCACCCGGGGGGCTCAGGGGCCTTTCCCGCCAGGGGAGCCATTGCCCCTCAGCCAGGCAGACCCTGCTTCTCCCCTGATCTTGACCTGACACCTGCGACTGTGGTCCCGGGGTCCCGAGCCACTGGCCCCTCTCAGGCACCTGCTGAAGCATTCCCGTCTCTCATGAGACCCCAGGGCCTCGGTCTGTCTCTCATGAACACACAGCTGCTTCTAGTTTTAAGCACAACTCTGATCAACTTAAAAAAAAGAGCCCTGAGTGGCCGGCGCGGGAGAGCGTTTCTTAAAGGCTGGCAAGTGTGGCAGAAGGGAGGTGCTGGGGACCCTTGAGGACAAGGAAACGCCTCTCAGCCCCACAGGTGGCCTCGAGACAACAAGTGGGTCCTGCAGTCGCTCAGTAGTGGGACACGGAGGGGAGGGACCACCCTCCGGGACAGACAGGCTGGGATCTCGCCAAGTTGACAAAGATGAGCAGAGTCAAGAAGAAGCAGGGAGCTCCGTGGAGGCGGGCCCCAGGTTTGAACCCCAGCTCCATTGCTTACGAACCACACGACCTTGGGCAGTCACATCACTTCTGTTTGACTCAAATCCTGATCTTTGAAACAGGAGTAACCAGGGCACCCACTTCCTTGGGTTGGATGAAGATGGAAGAAGCAAGCGCCTGGCGCTCGGGCAGCCCCGATGGCATCGACCTCCGTCCTGGCAGATGGGAGAGGCGCCCCAGGCAGCCGGAAGGCTGTGAGGGGACGGAATCCTGCCAGGGCCCCTTTTGGCAGTTCAGAAAACAGGGGTGCTGCTCCCCAGGAGGAAGCAGGGCCAGGTCGAGAAGCGAGGGTGCCCGCGAGGCACAGGCTGTGACTTCCCCGCCAGCGAGGCCCCGGCTTTTCCGTCCTTCCCAGTAGCCCGGGCCCTGCTCCCCCGGGAGCCACGCGGCTACAGCGCCCTCTGCTCTGCACCCATCTCTGTGCGCCCAGCACTTCCAACGCCGCAGCAAGGCCACGCCTTTCTCTTTTCTTCCTCCTGGTGGCCGAGGGTTTGCCTCCCGTTGGGCAAATGGTCTCTTGCCCCTCGAGGGCCCTCGGCCTCCCCGCCCCGCAGCCCACTCAGCTGCCTGGCCTCCGCCGCCTGCTCCTGATGGCAGACGCCTGTGGGAGGGCTGTGCACTCCCCTGCAGTGGGACACGGGTCCGAGCGTCCTGGGAAGCCTGGCCCATGGCAGGCGCCCTCTCTCGGGATCTGCCTCCGCATCTTCCTGTCCCACCTGGCCTGGGGCGCCCGACCTCTGCCAAGATCTGGCCCCATCAGGCCCCGGGGCCACCCTGCGCGGTGTCCTGCCGCCCCTCCCTCCTTTCTTTATTCAGGTAAATATCAGGTCTGGGGGCTCCCTTCCTTGCCAGCTATGTGCAGGTGTGGTCCCAGCTCACCCACAGTTCTCGCCCCACCAAATCTAACCATAAACTAAACCACTTTCTGCGACCTTGACAGCAGTTCTGTGTGGGAACCAGGGACCAGGAGGAGGTGACACGGATGAAATGAGTGGAAACGGCATCCCAGCACATGGACTGTGGCACTCCGAGCCTGTGGCCTCTGGAGTCCCTGTCCCAGCATGTCCATGTGGTCACCTCTCAGAAGAGGGAGTTGGAAGAGTGGGCTTCCTGGGCCCCCTTCTCCTGGGCTCCTTAGAAAGCGGTCCTCTGTCACCTCACTAGGTGGTCACAACTTTGAGGGAAAAGAAATGAAATGGGAGTTTCTGCTTCTGTCCAGTCTGCTGATCCGAAGAGCTGCACAGCTTTCATGGCACGTGGCTGCTCTCGGAGCCCGCGTCTCAGGGCACCTCATGTCTCCCTGGGGCTCCTCACCGCGGCCTCACAGGCCTGGAGACGTGCCAGCCCCAGGGGAGAGGTGTCTGGGCCCTGCGAGGCCACGTTCCTGCCAAGGGTCACTGTCCTACACCTGCGGGAACAACGTGTCATCCGCCCAGTGGAAGAGCGACCGCTTGCTCAGCAGGAGGCAACTGCAGTGGCGCGTGGGAGGACGGGGCCAGCCCTGAAGGGCTGGGCACCCTGGGGATGGCATGCAGAGCAAGGGCAGCGGGCCACAGGAGAGCGGACGCGGTGGGTACCAGGGCGGACCGGGCTGGGCGTGCGTGTCCAGCGAGGACAGCGCTGCATCCGGAGGTAACCGTGGTGACAGCGGCACAACAATGTCACTGTGCTCATGGCCCCTGAGCTGGATGCGGAAGAGTGGCCGAGATGACGAACTTTCCGTCGTGGATTTTTTGCCACAGTTTGAAAGATGAGGTCACCTCTCTCGGGGTCCTGTTGACGCCTTGGGCCCTCCCACCCAGACGGAGGGTGCGCACCCCCCACCCGTGGACTCCCAGCACTTTCCAGGCACCGTCCACGTCCCCATTCCTCCTCAGAGGTGCCAGAGGTGCCAGTTAGACTTGGGATTAAGCTTCTGCAGTAAAATGCAGGGTCCGCGTCTCCGCACCGCTCTGCCCCCCACGGGGGGTGGGGGGCCCACCCCGCTGCTTCTGAGATGCTCCAGCCTCCGCCCTGGACCAGCTCTGGGTGAGCTGTCTGCCAATGTCAGGGCACGTCATGGGGACGCTAGGAGGGAGATTCCATTGTGTGTCACCCAGGTCACCAGCTGTGACTGTCTCCACTGGACACGCCCTGAGCTTCCCTCCAGTTCAGCAGGAAGAGGTGCTTCTGAACAAAGTCCTTCTCCTGGCCAGAGCCCCTGGGGACGTGTCCTTTTGGAGGAAAGAAACAGGGACGGCCAGAGACCAGGAGCGGCTGGGCACCTTCACAAGATGACTCAGTGTTGGCGCCTGGGTTTCAAACCCAGGGAACCGGTGTGTGGGGTGCGGCCCGGGGAAGGGGCTGCGGCATCATGGTCCCCCCTGGTGGCAGCGACCCCACATGAGTGGCCTGCCAGCTGTCCCACAAGCCCTGAGGTCGCGCCAAGGAGCCGGGTGTGCTGGTGGTCCCTAAGCATGGGCTGTTCTCATGACGCTCAGCAGGCTGTGAAACAGGCCCAAGCCCGTCTTCTGGCACCGTTTCTGGGACCCATGAGTGCTCGTATTTAATCCGGGAAGTGGAGCTTGTTTTCATTTTTGTCAGATTAGCAAAACAAGTATTTATAGTTCATGTGGGCAGGACTTTTAAATTTTTAAAAAATATTATTGATTGCCAAAGACTTAAGGAGGTAGGGACTTTTTGGAGGGCATTTTGGCAGCCCGTCTAAATTTACTTTTTATTTTTTTTCTTTTTATGGCTGTACCTGCAGCATATGGAGGTTTCCAGGCTAGGGGTTGAATCCAAGCTGCAGCTGCCAGCCTACAGCACAGCCACAGCAATGCCAATCCCAGCTGCGTCTTCGACCTCCACCCAGCTCACGGCAACCCCGGATCCTTAACCCACGAAGCGAGGCCAGGGATTGAACCTGCATCCTTGTGGATACTAGTTGGGTTCATTAACTGCTGAGCCACGACGGGAACTCCAACCCTTCTAAGTTTAAAATGAACATTTTCGCCTCCAGGGCTGAGTCTTGGTGACGGGCCTGTGCAGGGTCATGCAGACAGAGCTGCACAGAATGGGGCTCCCCGCCAAGGCTGGTAACGTCCCCGCTGCCCTGTTGCCCAGGCCGCAGCCGCTGCTGGGCACCGGGTGCTCTGGGGAAGGGATGAGGGCCTCGTCCTGTGCAGATGCCTAAGCAACACTGTGACCTGCTGTACCAGAAGGAAGAAAGCGGTGGGGGGGGCGCCCTGCACACGCACACACACACACACACACACACACACACATACCCCACCCCCCCACCCCTGGCATGTTCAGCTGCCGATGCCTCTCCGCTCAGGGGGTGGGCACCCGCCTCAGGAAAGGCGCTCAGCTCTCTCTATAGACCCTTTATCCTTTCAGAGCAGGAATTTCTTCTGACAATAAGCAAACCTTCCTAGAAAACGTTAAGGCTCGTGGTCACACACCATTCCTCCTGCTTGGTTCTGTGTTCAGTATGGTTTGGCAGGTGGAGGCAAGGGGCTGGCTTTGAGGTCAGGGAGCCAAACGAGAGCCCTGGGCTCCTGTCACATGTGGGGGGCTGTGACCTCCCCAGCCTGGCCTCCGGAAAGCTGGGCCGCCTCTGGGATCCACACCACGGGTGGTGTCCCACACAACCGGCCTCTTCTCCTGAGACAATGCAATCGCTTATCGAGATGTTTAAAATTAAGCGAACCACCATCAGGGGGCTTGACTGGCTCTTTCTGAGGTTTCCTGCTCTTCTGAGACCGGTGCCAAGTGCCCCAAGGGCCTGCCTGCATCCTTCAGCCGAGCAAATTGCTGAGTATGTGGAGGGATGCCCACCCTTCTTGCCGAGAGCTCCTCACAGGCACCTGGAAACCAGTTTATACGCAGACGAGGTAGGACGAGTTGATGCTTTTCATAAAATTAGCTTCAATCTGTCTCTTCTTTTTCCAAGCCTCAGAATGTCGTTGCATTTGTATCACAGATTTTGGAATTTTCTTTTTAGTTTTTCCTTTTTTAGGGCCATGCCCACGGCATAGGGAGGTCCCCAGGCCAGGGGTCCAATTGCAGCTGTAGCTGCCGGCCTACACCACAGCCACAGCCACAGCAACACCAGATCCAAGCCTCGTCTGCGACCTGCCCCACAGCTCACGGCAAACACCAGATCCTTAGCCCACCGAGCCAGGCCAGGAATCAGACCCATATCCTCATGGAAACTAGTCAGGTCCTTAACCCACTGAGCCCTGGTGGGAACTCCTGGAATCTTCCTTCTCAAACTGAGGGATGGACTTGGAGCGCTGACCCCGTGGCCCTGGAGCCCAGGCAGGTGACACTCACCTGCGATGCGTCAGGAAGCTGCCGCTGACGTGCCCAGAGCCGTCGCACCCCGGCGTGGGACATGACATGCCCTCTGTCTTGACCGACTTCCAGGAGAACTGGGAGCCATTGAGGTACCCGTCCTTCTGCCTCTTGGCCGCCAAGGGACACCCGGACGCACTGCGGTGGGAGGCGTACTTCCCTGTTATGTGGCCCTGGCCGTCACACCCGGGGACGGGGCACCTGGAGCGGACAGAGCAGACACACTTGAAGGACCTGGTGGGAAGGAAAAGCCCGCGTCCTCTCCTCCAACAGAAGAAGGAAAACCACCACAGCCATCACCTAGTGGGGCCTGGAAGACGCCCATCCTCCCGGAAGCCCTGGGCCAGGGCAGGTGGAAGGAAGGTTTTCCAGAACAGCAAGTCCACGCTTGGTGAGCAGCGTGGATGCCGCGTGTGAAAAGGAAGAACCAGTGTGCCGAAGCCAGTGGGTGCAGGTGTCTGTTTGGAAGACGCCACTTTTGAACAGAATCCCAGCTTTTATGGCAGAGACACGCAGTGTGAATGGGGACTTGCAGGATTGTTTTTAAAAGACCTTTGTACAATCCTGTGTTCTCATCTAGAGCCAGGGAACACTTATTTGTTTGGCTGGGTTTCCTGAGAGTACAGGACACCTTCCAGCAGCTGGGGCTTTGAGCAGCAGAGGTGGTATTTGGTTAAGGGTCTGGCTACCCCAGGAGAACTTTTTTTTTTTTTTTTAATATAGGGGAAAATTCTTGGCTGGAGCTGAAGTTCGACAACAGACTAATCAACTCATGCTTCTGAAACGTCTTTATTGCAGGTTATGGCAAAGGGCCCAGGACTCGCAGCCAAACTGCAAACACATTTTTATCTTAATTTTTGGTTTTAATCAAAACTTTTCTCCAAAGACGTTGAGTGAGATCGAAATCTCAGGAAGATGGCAACATGTTTATCTCAACGTCTGAGACCCAGGCTCCTGGGCAGTCGTCCAGGACAAAGCCTGCGGAGAGGGGTGGGGCCGGCCGCCTCCCCTAAGTGCTCCTTAGGGCGGCGCAGTGGTCTCAGCTCCTCAGCGCGGGGCAGAGCACAGACAGCCGGGCGACCTTGGCAGGCTGGAGGGTCAGCCAAATGCTTGCTTTCCGTGTTAATGCCTTTGGTACTTTCATGAGTCTGTCTTTTCCAGTAAATTAAACTGCTTTTTCCATGGAGGGGCAGAGGGACGTTTCTTATAATCTGGTCATTCAGAGCCTGGCAGGATGGATGGCTATTCGCCATCATCTCCCGTCATTAGAGGGTGCTCTGGCCAGTGAGCAGCTGTGCCTTGGCTCTGGTTTCCACGCTTGACCTGGCAGTTGGCTGACCTCTCCAAGCCCGACCTCTCTCCCGGATGCCCCGCCCCGCCCCCGAGGCCCCGCCCCCGCCCCGCCCGCAGCCCCGCCCTCCACGCTCCGCCCACAGCCCCGCCCCCGCCGCTACCCTGCCCCGCGGCCCCGCCCCGCGGCCCCGCCCCGCGGCCCCGCCCCGCGGCCCCGCCCCCGCCTGCGTACCTGATGGGCTCCTGGTCCTCCTTGTCCTCCTTGCTCTGTGCTATCCTGATGCCACTCTTCTTGGCTCTCGGGCAACCTGAAAGGCTAAGGAGGAAACAGCTCTCAGGGAGCGTCCCCACGTTCGCTCTGCTGGCTCCCCTCACTGAACCTAACCCACGGTGCCTCAACTCAGTTCCCTTCAGAAGCCAGGGCTTCTGGGCCTGAAAGTGAAATCCTAGGGGAGGTGCTCTCCGGTGTCGGGGTGTGGCCCCTCTGTGCGCCCCCTCAAGCCTTCAGACACTGGCAGTTCCCTGGAGGGCACCCAGTCTGGGCCGGAGAGACTGGCCCTTGTATCACCGAGGCGGTCAGGAGTCGCCAGGAGCAGCTGGGAGGGAGCTCCCTGCACAGAAAGGGCCACAGAAAGGAAGACGCCCCCCCTTCGTTCCTGCCGTTCAGCAGCCCTCCCGCCTTGGAGGGTGTGTACGCTGCTGACCCGGTGGGTTTCCCTGAAGCACAGCTTCCCGTGGTGTCTACAGAAGACACAGTGCAAGTTGAACATGCTTATTTTAATTTCAGAATTTTTGGAAATAGCTCACATTTTCTTTATCTTTTTTTTTAATGGCTGCACCCACGGCATATGGAGGTTCCCAGGCTGTGCGTCCAGTTGGAGCTGCAGCTGCAGGCCAACACCACAGCCACAGCAACGGCCGATCAGAGCCAACCGAGTCTGTGACTTACGCTGCAGTTTGCAGCAACGCCAGATCCTTAACACACTGAGCAAGGCCAGAGATGGAGACCGCATCCTCCTGGATACCAGTCAGCTTCGTGACCCGCTGAGTCCCAACGGGAATTCCCAGTTCACGTTTTCGAAAGGGAAATTTCCAGCTGGAATGTGTGTATATACACGAGTATTTTTTGGTTCAATGGCAGCTAACAATAGGCTATTAGGCTATTAAATGTGAGGTTTTTTCTTTTTTCCATTTTACAGTCACATCTGCAGCACAGGGAGGTTCCTGGGTAGGATCAGAGCTGCAGCTGCCTCAGCTACAGCAACACCAGATCCAAGCTGCCTCTGCAACCTACACTGCAGTCTGAGGCAACTTGGGGTTCTCAAGACCCACTGAGCAAGGCCAGGGATCGAACCCCCATCCTCACAGAGAAAACATCAGGTACTTAACCTGCTGAGCCACAATGGGAACTCCTAGGCGTGAGATTCTATAGAAGAAGAGGGATTCTTTGCAAAGAAAGAACTGGAGAACCAGGCCCTGGGCCCTTTCTGGAGCTGCCCCGGGATGCGGAGGGCTGAGGCCTGGGCTGATGCAGGACGGGTCTAGGCGGGATGGGCCCATCTTCCTGAGCTTAGATTTCTTGCCGGATCTGAACAGGCTGGTCCTCAGGCACAGGGCCTGGCTGTCCTAAGTGGGGGGCAGACCCATCACCCCATCGCCACTGTCCCCTTTGCGTTTTTTCCAAGTTCCTGCAGCTGTGTGGCTGCTCTCCTGTAAAGCTGCCCCGCGCGGGCCGAGGTGGGCGCAGGGGTCTGGAACCCCGAGCCTGAGCCCTGGGGCTGATGGGGGTCTGGCCCCATGGCTGCCCCCAGCCCTTCCTGTTTTCATTCTCACGTGGCCTGTCTCCCTGCTTTACCTGTCACCCTTCCCCCTTGAACTTGAAGTTGGGAGTGAGGGGTGGCTCTGGGCCCTCGCCCAGACAGGCGGCGAGCAAAAGGAAGTTGGAGCAGAGCCAGAAAAGAACAGGGTGCCACAGGGAGCGTAGGTCTGGACCCAGTTCTGACTCCAAGAACCTCGGCTCTGATGCTGGGGCTGGTCTGGAACCCTGGGATCTTTGTCTGCAGTGAGGGCGACCGGCTCTCCCAGGCTCGGCCAGGCTGGCTGTGGGTGGCAGGGGCACTGTCATTGCTGTGTGTGGGTCTGGGGTCCGTGAGAAGCCGCCCCGGACGAAGTCCCGCACTCCTGGGTCCTCTTCCTGCCCCTCGCCCGCCCACCTCCTGTCGCCAGCCGACAGTGGGATTCAAGCGCTCGCACAGCAGGGCCCTGGTGTCTGTGTCACTGTTGCCGTCACCACAGGTCCAGGGTCTCGCTGTCACAGCAGCGTTTTGACGCTTGAGCTGGCAGATTCCTATGACTCGCTTGCTGCCGATTCTGTACCTGATGGAAACAGGAAACATCCCCCAAGCTGGGCCCTGGAGCCGGGGAGGAGGAGCCAAGGAGGGCCAGAGCCCACGGCCGAAAACGGGAACGTGGATGCCGGCGTCAGCCTGGCCATGGGGCCAGTGGGGAGGGGCTGCTGGGGGCTGTGGGCCCGGGAGGCGCACTGTCCTGGCAGCTCAGCCTCAGCCTCCTTGTCGCTGTAACAATAGGACACGTGGCCACAGGGGGCCTGCCGTGGTGCCAAGAAGGTGCCCAGGGAGCCAGACCCGCGCTCGCCCGTGTCGGAATTTGTGACCCTTCTGTAGGGCCCCTGGCCCATGTCCTTCATGCTCAAGGGGCTGGAAGCCATTCCGTCGAGCCTGGGTCGGTTCCCATGACGGCCCAGGTCTGCTCAGGGCTTGGGGAGCTGGCTTCTTGGTGTTTGGACCGCCTTCCATTTCTCAGAGCTGAGTTCTCTTCCTGTCCTGAGTTCACCCCATGCCCGTCCTGGGGGCTGTGCACCCCCTTCTCCTCCAGCCGCCGGGGGACCCACAGGTACCAGCTGAATCTCAAAGCTGACGAGTCTCAGCAGAGACCAGCCCCGCTGTGCGGACGGCTTCCATCGCAGACGGGGCCTCGCCATCAGCTGTGCGCAGGCTGGTGGGCTCTCGGCCCGGCCGGTGCCCCTGCCTCTCCTCACCCAGGCCCGGCTTGTCGCGCCCCCACCGTGGCTTCCGCCCACTCTTCCACATCTTCCTGGCTCTTCTCCTGGAGGCGGCCCTCACCGCCGGGTGTGAGCTCCCACGTCTCTCATCACCCCCGAGACGTCGCCGTGCTGAGGGCTGCTCTGCCCTGTCCCTGGTTCTGCAGGATTAAGTTGAAGCCCATTTGCTGAGGGTCCTGACGAACAGTCAGAGACACGCGCGTCCATGGGCTTCACCCCGAAGCCCTCACCCAGTCGCGTGAGCTGCCGTTTGTCAAAAGACCACGGACTGGTCTCGCCACGGCTACTTTCCTAATTCGGTGCCCTTGCTTGGAAAATCCTTCCTCCCCCCCTCCGCGCTCAGCTCCGGCTTTGCAGCCTCTCGCTGGCCTCCCCGCGCTGACCCGGCCTCGCTGGATTGAAGACCGGCCTTTTCCACCATCTCGATGCTGTGACGACGCGACCTGGACCTGCGTCTGCCGCGCGGGCTTGTCTTTATGCCCTTTTCTCCACGAGATTGCCTAGTCCTTGAAACAGGAGCCCCCAGCTGCCACTGCTCCTTAGCTTCTGGCACGACGATGTGGAGCATGAATTCACCAGGTTTCCAGAATATTCCGGGCTGAGATTGAGGACTTACGTGCCCAGTGACGAACGGCGTCTGAGCAGAAGCTGTGCTTTGCGCGATTCATGGACATGGACGCAGGGCTCCATGTGCAGCCGCATCTTTATCTGAAGGAATTACTTTTTAGGGCCACACCTGTGGCCTATGGAGGTTCCCAGGCTAGGGGTCTAATCAGAGCTGTAGCCGCCGGCCTCTACCACAGCCACAGCCACGCAGGATCCGAGCCGCATCGGCGACCTACACCGCAGCTCACAGCAACGCTGCTTCCTTGACCCACTGAGCGAGGCCAGGGATCAAACCCACAACCTCTTGGTTCCTAGTTGGATTCATTTCTGCTGCGCCACAATGGGAACTCCATTATCTGAAGTTTTGTAAACTTCGGGGGCACTGAGCTTCCTTGCCTCCCTGGGTGAGGGAACAAGCTCAGGTGGGGCACGTGGTCAGCTCCCAGGGGTATGGCAGAGGTGGCAGGTGAGGCTGTGGGTACAGAGCTCTGAGGCCGGTGACAGCCGTGGGCCAGCCGGGGGCTCCAGGGAAGGTCTCAGTCTGGGTTTGCTACTGGGACCCAGGCCGAGGGGGGCTTGCGCTCCCTGCTAGCAGCGCGTCTCCTCAGGCTGTTTCTTTGTCCCCCGGGACCTGGGGGCAGGTCTGCATTGCGGCAGGAGAGGCCGTGGGGACCAAGCACCAGGTGCAGACCCCTTGGGGCCAGGGCTTGCCCCCATCCTGGAGGAGCAGGAGAAGCAGGACCCAGCAGCGTGGGGTCGCAGGACCGCCGTGCGTCTCCTCACACGCGGTGAGGAGAGAGGGCTGGCTTGTGCAGATGCTCTTCCAGTGTAGGAAGTGCTGAGCTCTTGCTTGTTGTCAGGGAACATTCTAGAACCCCAGGGGTGTGCTGCTCTGAAACGCCCCCGGGGAGTCGGATTCCAGCAGCCTGGTCACCTGTGAAAACCCGGCCGCGCGTGTGCATGGAGCGCCTGCCCGGGGCCTTTGGGTCTGCTGCTGCTCCAGGCGGGAAGATGGAATCAGAGAAGGGCCTGGGACCCGCTGATGGGGGCTGCGCTGGTCCCCCAGAACCTGCAGGGAAAGCCAGCCTGGGGGGGTCAGGGCGAGAGCGCAGAGGGCGTCTGTGGGGAGCTGGAGAGGTGACTTTGGGTGGCTGCTTGAAGGCAGGAAGTTGGGCTCCTCAGTGTGCGGGGCTGAAGGAGGTCCCCCCCCAGGGGACGGGGCGGGGGTCGAGGCTTCTGATGATGAGTTTTTATAGAACAAACCAGACGGTCACCAATACTGTTTAAGATGAATTGAAGAAAGCTTCAGGGATGAGGTAGAGAGAGAAAACCAGGCGAGCTGCAACCTGAACAAAGCAAAGCAGGTGGGCGGGACGGTTCGCCTGTCACCTGGGCAGCTGACTGTGACCTTCACTGACCGTGACAGGCCGGCCGAGGTCCATCTCTGACACGTGGCCACTGGTCTGTTTCTCTGCAGAGACGGGAAGTCCCCCTCTGCCCGGGAAGCAGGCTGTCCTCGGTGCCCAGGGTGGGGCCTAGGACACCCTCCCGGCTGAGGGGCGGCTCCTGGGAGGAGGTGGGCTTTGAATGCGTCCCTCAGCCTGTCCGCGGTGGGGGCGCTCACGGCCTCAGCCGCTCAGGCTGTGACCCCTCCTCACCGGAGCCTGACCAGGGCCCGAGGGTCTTCCGTCGCGCTTCGTTTCACTTTGCAGATATCGCATTGTTCACTTTCGTAGCTTGAGGCCACCCCGCGTCACCCACGTCCATCAGCGCCATTTTTCCAACAGCTTCTGCTCACTTCACGTCTCTGGGTCACATCTAAAAACATTTTTTTTAATTTTAATTTTGTGAGTGTGTGTGGCTGAACCCTCAGCCTATGGAAGTTCTGGAGCCCAGGATAGAATCCTCGCCTCAGAAGTGACCAGAGCCCCTGCAGTCCGACACTTAATCCACCGCACCACAGTGGGAACAACTCTGTGTCACACTTTAATACTCTCGAAACAGTTCAAGGATTTTCATATCGTTATATTTATTATGGTGTCCTGTGATCTGTACGTGTGTGTGGTTTTTTTTTTGTCTTTTCAGAGCTGCACCTGCAAGATATGGAGGTTCCCAGGCAAGGCGTCAAATCAGAGCTGCAGCTGCCGGCCTGCACCACAGTCATGGCAATGCTGGATCCGAGTCGAGTCTGAGACCTGCGCTGCAGTCTGCGGCAACATCAAATTCTTAACCCACTGAGTGAGGCCAGGGATCAAACCCTCATCCTCATGGAAACTATTTGGGTTCTTAACCGGCCGAGCCACATTGGGAACTCCTTTTTTTTCCCTTCTGTGGTCACTGATCTTTGATACAACTATTGCAAAAAGATGACAACGTGCTGAAGGCTCAGATGAGAGTTAACATTTTTTAGCATTACGGCGTTTTCAGCGAAGTACGTTGTTTTTAGACATGGTGCTGTCACACACCCCACAGACTACAGTATAGGGTAAACACGCCTTTTACATGTGCTAGGAAATTAAATCCACTTTACTGCGGTCTCTCTGGTATTGTGGGTCTGGACCTGAAGCTGCAGTCTCTCTGAGGTCCACTGGTGACTGACAATCCTGGTACAATTTAGGAGAAGCTGAGGGACTGCTGCCCGTTTTCCCTGTGCATTGCATGTGGGTAATGTCACCTCCTGTTCCTGGGAAGTGGGCAACATAAGATTAACCCTGAAAGGCGTGTTTCTGGGGGTACATACGACCTTCAAGGGTCATCAGGCCTGGGGTGGCGGATTCCATTCTTCCCTGAAGGGACAGGACCTGGAACCCTGGCCCCCCTCCTGCACAGGACAGGCTCTGCCCCACCCTGACCTCCACGCGCGGGCAGGTATTTCCACGATGAACAAGATGTGAAATGGCTGTATTACGCCAAGCCCTGTATGGGTTCACGAAGTACTCGACTTTGCTGAAAACCCAGTCGAATTTGCTTTGCGACTCTATGGACTAATCCTGGCGTCATTTACTCCAGGCATAGAGCACAGCCTAGATCACATCTTAGCCATGCGTCTACGCTGCACTCGTACTCATCATTCTGAGGTATAAGTAAAATATATGCAATTGCTTAAATTATAACTGAATTTACATGATGCCAAACCAAAACCAAAACCAAAAAACAAAAATCAGAAAAAGACAGACGTTTGGACTTGAAATGACTGATAAACGTTCACGTTCAGTTTGCACACGTTGCTCAGGGCTCGGAGTTCCGCCCACGCGAGGGATGAAATGAATTCCAAGGTAAATTAAAAGAAAAAGCAGCACAGAATGTGCTTGCCTTAGAGATTGAACTAGAATTTTATTTTCTTTTATTTTCTCTAGACCGGCCACGGTCTCGGGCCCCTTTTTGGGGGTATTCACCCTGCTCCACGTCCACCACACCGAGGCGGCCAGGGACCGCAGCTCGGCCTGGCCAGACCCCTTGGATGGCCGTGCCCGCCGTCTCCAACCTCGGATGCCTGTGGAGACGTCTTGGTACCAGGGCTGCCGCTCACGCCCTAGGGCACAGGGCGGCCCCAGAGCAAAGACGCGCCGGCCCCACGTGTGCACAGCGCCCAGAAGGACAGCTTGGCCCACAGAGTACGGCGCACCTGCCGGGTGCAAGAGAGGAGTCTGCCCATGAACCACAAAGCCCGCGCTTCCTCACACTGTCCCCAGAGCTACACGGTTCAGACCGTGGTTCCGAACGGCTGGAAGTGGACACAGAAGCATGTGGCTCCCGCAGGCTCCTCGGAGGAAACAGCCCACTGTGCGAGCTCTGTCCCTAAGCCGAGCCGAGCAGCCAGCCAGGGGTGTCCCCTGCTCTGCACGCTGGGATCTGGTGGCCCCCGGGCCACACGGTGTAGACCAGCCCGGACCCACGTGATCCCCTCGGCCGGAGGGCGGTGGCCGGAGGCCAGGCAGACCCTCCTTGACTCTGGGGACGCCTCTTTCTTTCCCACCTCTTTTCTCTCTCTCTCTCTCTCTCTCTTTTTTTTTTTTTTTGGAGGGGTCTCTTCAAGCCGAGGGCCTCGCCCCATTCCGACTGCCCGCTTTACACCCCCGATTTCAGACAGCTTTCTCCTAAGGTGGTTTCTTTATTTTTTAGACGCAGCTCTGATTCCCTCGTGGGACACGTCACCTCAAGAAGGTCCCCATTCCCAACGGGCTGGGGGAAGGAGCCCTGCTCCTGCCCATGGGAGGGGACCCACCTCTGCATGGACCTTGGACCCAAAGGCCCTTTCCATCCCCTTTCAAGGTGGGCCTGGCATGAAACAGACGAGATCCTCGGCGGCCAGGGCCTGAGGCCCCCTGGGCTGAGCTGGAGCCGTGCCCACCCTGCGGCCGCCGGGCCTGGACGGGAGCTGAGCATCTCCATGTGCCCGGCCCGCTGGCCCTGCTCCTGACACAAACCTCGGTATTGAAGAGATCGACTGGCAGCAGCTTAGCCTGCTGGCCTCTCGGTGGCTCTCCTGGGATCTTATGTCACACCTGCTCTTTCTCTTGGATGACTTGAGAGCCGTTTCTTGCCTGAGGAGCTGGTGGTGCCATGGCGGGTGTGGGGGGGAGGTAAGGGACACCAGAGGGGTCCTGAGACCTGGCATCCTGAGACCTGGCGTCCTGAGCAAGGCCCCGTGGGGCAGTTTTGTGGCCCAGGTCTCGAAACCCGCCCTTTGCCCGCGGACCCAGCCCAGCAGGTGCCTGCCAGCGGCTCTGGGTGCGGAGGGCGGCCCAGAGGGTCGGCGAGCGCACAGCACGTACCTCCGGTGCGAAGCGTAGTTGCCGGTGATGTGCCCGGAGCCGTCGCAGCCAGGGGTGGGGCACCTGCAATTAAAAAATGCAAACTGGGCGATTTACTTGGAAGAGAGAAAGTCCCCTGAAAGGCAGCTTTCTTATTTATCCAGATTTAAAGTCTCTTTAATGCCGGACCTCTCTTGGTGGGGGTGGCGGGTTCCAACGGGAGGGTCCCCAACCTGGCGCATGAGGTGTGCCCGCAGTCACCACTGCCACATCAGGCGTAGGCTGCCTGCTTGCCTCGGGGCATGGTGGCGGGGGACCAGGGATCTTGGGGCCACCGCCTCCAGTCAACTGCACCCTCAGGCCTGCCGCTCACCCCACTGTGGCCCCTCACTCCACGTTCCCTCCCCTGTCATGACCTGGTCCCTGGGAGTTAGATGAGGGGCTTTCAGACCCTCATCGGGCACTCAAGTGGGTTTGATTTACCTTCAATCCCTTGCTACTTTGAAGGACCTGAGTAGAGATGGGGTCAAGCAGCCCCCCACCTCAGCTGGGAGGCTGAGATCAGCCCAGGGCCCCCAAAGCCTGAGCCTCAGTGTCCCCAGCAGCCCCACCAGGCTCCTAATGAGCACCAACGGCGGGGGGTGTGTGTGGGGGGACGACACACGTCTTCACACGTTGTATAAGCACCGACCTCCGCGTAACCGCCAAGCAGGTGCCATCTCAGCAGCTCGGTGCTGAGAGGCGGTTTCACTTTGAGCTGGGCCAGCTGCGCCTGTACCCACCAGGCATGAGAATTAAGGGCCAAAGTGAAGAAAGAAATACGTTTTCTTTTCATTAAGTTTTAACTGTCAGGAGACAGGATGAAACGATCTAGCGACGCTGCCAGAATCGGCAGCGACCCTCAGCTCATGGCCTCCATCCTCACTCACCCAGCCCCTGAACTCCTGGCAAAGACAAAACCGCACATGTAAAAGAGTTAACAACTGTAAATGCTGCTACGAGATTTCAGCTTTTGCTTTCCACACGGATGATGGGTGCTGGGCACAAGCCAGCACATTCCCGGCTTGTGGACAGACTTGCTCGAGATCCGTGGGTGTGTCAGCGCGATGGGCGTGCATGGAAGGGGGTTAAGGTCAAGGGGGGAAGGTCACATTTTGACACTTAGATGTGCCGTCAACCGTTGGCCTTTAGACCCTGCCTAAGTCTCAGTTAGTCCCGAGCAAAGGATCATCTCAGATCTCAGGTTCGGAACCAACACTTGGCACAGCATGGGAGGGTTAGAGTTTAATTACAGCCTCTGCTGTGGGAAAATAAAAGAGGCACTGAGGGAAAAGGGGTAGAGAGATGGGAGGTGTGTGCAAGTGGAATTGGGGTTTTAAAAACAGGCGTTTGAGGCAGAACCAGTTTAAGTGTCTCTAGGTCAAAAACAACACGGGCAGCAGATTGCTGACCTGCCGTAAAGTAACCCTTAACTCTGATCACAAAACTATTCTGTCGATAATGTAAACGGCTGAATTTAAGCACCGGTTTCCCAAAGGGCACCTCCCTGGGTGGACCCCCAACCCTGGAGGGAGCAACACTTGAAGGCGATAAGAATCATTTGGAGAGAAGCTAAGCCCCAGGCTTGTTTCTGTTTTGAAAATGTATCAAAATGTAGCAAGACACAGCAACGTTTCCTACCAGCCAACAGTATACACTTGGCCTTGCTTTTTGCTCAGACAAACCCCTCTTAACTCTTGCTAATTGAAGTGCCAAAGGCAAATTTATTTAAAATGTATTCATTTAAACATGAGTAGAAATGGTATGTGTTCTTTCTGAGCAGGAGCAGGAGGAGGCTGACATATTCGGCTCAAATTTAAAGCGAATCATAACCAAAAAAATGCAAATGAAAGTTCGATTTTACTCATGATAAAGAAAAGAAGGAAGGATTTTCGGAATAGTCTTGTGTGTTTAAGCTGTTTACAAATGCACCGTCTGATAAAAAAGGGGCATTTCAAATGTCCTTCGTCACTATGAAAACAAAGAAAATACTGCTTTGGCTCAGTTTCAGAGCTTTCACTGTGTCAGGAAAGAAAAAACATTCCCAGAAAACAAGCCAGAAAGTGGCCTGGCTTTCTTGAAAGGTTTGTTTTTATTTTCAGGGTTTCAGGTTAGGCAGGTGGGCTTGAATCCCTGGCCTGCCTCTTGCTGGTGGTGTGCAATTAGACCCTCTAAATCACACCCATCACGGGGGGAGGGGGCGGGCGGGGGACGAGCAGGAGAGAGGCTGCCTGGTTCTGAGTGTGTCCGGGCTGCTCACTCTGCCCCCTCCTGCACCTGCTGAGGCTGCGGAGGCCCCGCCTGTGCTCACAGCACCAGCCGGTAGTGGTTTTCCCAAGGGCGGTCATTTGGCCTTTCATCTTTAGGTGGAGCTGCTGGACCACACAAGGCGGCCCAGGATGGGTCCTCAAACACTCTTTCTTCTACCAGCTCCATGTGCTCATTTCCATGTTACTGTTCAAGGCTTCAAGGGTTTTAAAATCTCTTAGATTTACATACAGATTTCCTCGCTGTAATAAACCTCCACATTCAAAAATACATTTTCTGAAGTCGGTAAACGAAGGAGGGACTATTCATCTAACAAAAAGGGCCTTTGCTTCTCAGATGGCGCCTACTCCAGCACCCGTGATGACAGGCCAGTGTAAAACTGATGCACGAAAATCCAATTTGCATCTGTCCATCTAGAGCACGTCTCTTCCATGAAGGGAGCCCTCGTGGGGCCCTCAGAATCCCCGTGGATAAAACCAGACAGCAGCATGTGCTGCACAGCCTGGGTTTAGAAAAGGCAGCAGAGATTGACTGCGTTGCCATGGAAACCCCCGAGGAGGCAGGCTCTGTGCTCGGCGCTCAGGGGAGGCCGCCCCAGCGCTCTGTCCTCCCTGCTTTCTGCCAGTTGTCACCGACAATCACACCAGGGCTATTTTAAGTTCCTCTGGCTAGAGATGCGAAGTTGTGATAAATAAAACACTTGCTTCAGACACTTTCTTCTCTCCAAAGGTACGACTGGTAGCACATTCTGAGACAGGAAATGATGAAATCTTAGCATCTACATCCACAGCTCACGGATATATTCCAGACAAAAATATCCATGACCCCCTGCCTTGTCTGTAATCCTGCATTTGCCTTGGGATTTAAACAATATCAAGAGAATGTGTTTGGGGTGCTACATGCTATGATCTGGCTGGAAAAATTGGTCTCAAATAGTCATTTAAGATTATTGACGGGAAAATCATAATAAAATGCTTTAGTCCATGTTTACATTTTGCAGAATCCAGGCAAAAATCTTAAAAAGAAAATCAGGACCACTCACAAACTTCTGGATTTCTGATTTCCTGGAACGAGCCTTTCTCAAGTAGGAACAGACCCGGGTTCTGTGGCTTTTGTGGACTTAGGGCACCAGAGAGATGTCTGAGCCTGAGCCTCCCAGGAGGCCCTTGTGCTCTGCTGTCCCCTGACCGTCTACACTCAAGGAATCACTGCGCTCACACCCGCACGGGGTCCTGAGACGCATCAGCCAACAAGCACTCACTCTCCGTGCAGCTGAAACCCTTGAGGTGCACAGGACACACCACAGAACACGGCCACAGTCCAAACTCTCTCCTCGCCTTTGCCTCCGCTTCGTCCTTCTGCAAAGCAGAATTCGTCTCCCACTTACGAGTCCACAGCCCTGGCCCAGGGCAGGAGAGACGGAGATGGTGGAATCTACGGCACGAAGCTGTGTCACCAAGTGCCCATCAGGACATCTTGAAGGTGCTTCCTCCGTGTTCCACCACCCCTGCCTCTTTGGAAAATAGACAAGGATTTGCTCAAGTTGTCTTAAGTCACTCGAAGTATGGCATTTTCTTTGTGAGAGGAGTGCCTTCCCCTCCTGTTAAATGGGTGTCCCCGGCGAGCCTGTGCTACAGCACGTGGTGGGCTGAGCCAGGCCTGCCCAGGACACCACCCAGATGCCCTGCTCTTGGGGTCAGGGCATGCTGCTGGGCGTGCTGGGGGCGAGGACCCAGAACCGGGCAGGTTTCTCCTTGCAGCCCAGAGGCAACCGTGCCAAGGGCAGCAGGGCCTGGGAGCTGCTAAGGCCGCTTGGAACCCCGTCTGCCCAGGGCCCACCTCACTGGCAGGCCCGGGATGAGGCGAGCACACCCCCCCCCGCCCCCACAGCCAGGGGGCGGGGAAAATGTTTTAAGTCTTGACCCAGCCGACTGCCAGTGGATGGAGGGTTTGGGGTGAGCCTTTGCACACCGAGGTGTAGGGAACGGACGGTCAGCGGGCACCTGCTGGACAGCACTGGGACCCACCCAATACTCTGCGACAACCTGCACGGGAACAGGAGCTAAGAAAGAACGGATGCGCCTGTGCGCAACTGTCCCTCCGCTGTGCACCCGCAACTAGCACCACATCGTCAATCAACAATACTTCAATCACATTTTTAAAAAACGAAAAAGAGTCTTACACACAAAGGCTGAAAGTACTTCCAGCACGTTTGAGCTGCTTCTGGGCGCGACCTCACCAGGTGAACCCACCGGTAAGGGTGCCTTGCAAATAGGCCGTGCTTTGAGTGCAGCAGCTGGAACACAGAAAATGCTCATGGGATGTCCTCTGGGCTAATGACATAAAATGTCAGACGGAGATTCTGGGGGTTCTTTGAAGAATTTCACCAAGGCTCCATTAACAGCCCTCCTTGCGCCCTTCTTTCACGACCATTCCATCAGAGGAACTTCTTCAGTAAAACAAAAAATACTCTCAATTTTTTTTTGCTTTTTTTGGGGGGGGGCACCCGAGGCACATGGAGGTTCCCAGCCTAGGGGTCAGATGGGAGCTACAGCTGCCAGCCTACACCACAGCAACAGTAACTCCAGATCTGAGCCGCATCTGCGACCTACACCACAGCTCACGGCAACACCGGATCCTTAACCCACTGAGTGAGGCCAGGGATCGAACCTGCATCCTCAGGGATACTAGTGAGACTTGTTCCTTCTGAGCCACAACAGGAACTCCTAAAGACTCTCATTTTTAAAAAATCAAGAAAATGTAAATGCAGGCCTTGTCTATAAGAGCAAAATATATTTGTGATGGAATGACTGGGTCACCATGTAAAAGACTTGTCCCCTTTATATAAAAAGTTCAATTCCAAATTTTTTTTTCTTTTTGCCTAAAAAGATGTGGTTCTAAAAATGTATTTCTTTTTTTTTTTTCTTTTTTTTTTTTTTGTCTTTTTGCTATTTCTTGGGCTGCTCCCGAGGCATATGGAGATTCCCAGGCTAGGGGTCCAATCGGAGCTGTAGCCATCGGCCTACACCAGAGCCACAGCAACACGGGATCCGAGCCGCATCTGCAACCTACACCATAGCTCACGGCAACGCCAGATCTTTAACCCACTGAGCAAGGGCAGGGACCGAACCTGCAACCTCGAGGTTCCTAGTCGGATTCGTTAACCACTGCGCCACGACGGGAACTCCTAAAAATGTATTTCTTTATTTTGAATTTTTTTTTGGTCATATGTATGGGAAATGACAAAGAAATGCAGAGGAATGCAAAATAAAGGTATTTTAAAATAGAAAACTGATACATGCTGATTCTTAGGCTAGACCTCTGCAATTTTCTCCCCAACTAAACCAGGTCACTTAAATGTATATCGCTTCTGCCCGATTTCTTAGATGTATGACCCGAAAGTCGGGTAAAGCCAACAGCTTGTGAGTCGCTTTTTCAGTTTGTAAGACGTCCAACAATTTTCTCTCTTTTTGGAATATGGCGTTGAGTGTGCAGTCTCTGAGCTTCCCTCTGACCCCTGCCCAGCGCCCTTTCCTGGCAGCTCTCCGGGACCCCCTGCCTCCCACCCCAGGGCTCAGCCTCCTCCCTCTCTCATCCACAGCAGGAACACAGACCTCAGGCACAGACCGCACCGAGGCCACGGGAATAAAGCCCATGACCGCACTGTGGCCTTGTGCCGTGGGCCTTGGGGAGGGCTGGGGTCCCTGCCACCGCACGCCCACAGAGGGGCTGGGGGCCCTCGCTCCCTCCGCAACCCCAGGGAAGCAGGCCTGGGGGAGGCTCTGGCAGACTGGCCTCCCACTTTGTCCCCAAGGTGCGTCCTGGAGTTTCTCCTGACCTTCGTTCCCCCTCCTTTGCGCCCCCGCCGCCGGATGCTCAGGACAGGGAAGGATCCCGGGTCCCACACACTTCAAATCGCAAGGTGAACCTTTGATGTTACTACGTTTGGGTGAGAGTCTTGCTTTGATGAGACTTTTTAAAGACCCACCTTTTTCTTTTGGTCGAACCACTTTTCTCTTAAAATTAGACTCAAATACAAACAAACATGAAAAAGAAGGATAAAAGTACCCTTCATATGATGTAAAAGAACATTTCATTGTGACGACTGCGACGTGGAATGGATTAGACCTCAGGTCACTAAGAGGGCGGAGGGTGGTCTTGCAGATAAAATTCAAAGTTGTGCTTAGAGGGGGTCTGGGGCTGGAAGGGCACCGAGGGGGCTGTATGGTCACCGGACAGCAGGTGGGCACAGGTGGCGGCTTGCTGGGAGCGGGAGTTTCACCCAAGCCCTGAGGCCCAGTGACTGGGCTGTCCGAGTGGGCTGCACTTTGCAAAGTCCACTTGGGCGACTGGCTCCCTCCCGCCCACTGAGCAGCAGTGTTGGCTTAGCAGGGTTAAAGTTTGCCTCAGAGGCTCACCCGCCTGCATTAGCCTGGGGACCTCCAATGCCAACCGTGTGGCCCCCTCTGTCCTCCCCCGCTCAGGCCCCTGGGACGCCTTGGGGGTGGACGCTGCGGGGGCCCTGGCTGGCAGTGCAGGCGGTGAGGGCTCGGGGCACTGGCCCTCTCCGGCTCCATTTCCAGGGCCTTTGCTGTGGGAGTGGGAGGGCGGGGCTGCGAGCGCAGTTCTGCGGCTCAGGCCCCTGCACCTGGGAGCTCTCCCATGCAACTCCTGGGTGTCCGTGTGGCTCTGCCTCCCCGCGCGGTGCCAACGAGCTCGGACCCTCGGCGCCACCCTGAAGCGCTGCCCGCTGCCCGGTGTCCCAGGTACATCCAGGGACAGGCTGCTGTCCAGGGTGGCTAGCGCACCTAGCACATCCTGCCACCCCTCTCAGTAACGGGGTGTGCCCACGGGGACTGCTGCAGGAGCGCATGCAGGCCCAGCAGCAGGGGGGCGGCTAGACCAGAGCTGCGGCCGCCGCGGGCACAACTAGAATTGGACGCGGAGGCCCCACGCAAAAGAGAACATACGCAGGTGACTGTTGGAGAACTCGCCCAGAGACGCCGCGTCTGCACGTCCTGGGGCGGCCGCGAGGGGCACGCAGGGACCTGGGACCGGGGGAGAGCGTGGGGAGGGGACTCACCTTGCAGAGCACCCTGAGCGCTAGGGACCGGGTTTTGCGGATGGAAAGTGAGGGGCTGGAGGCTGGTGTGGCCTCAGGGCAGACCTGGGGGTGTGGTGCCCCCCACGCCCCCCAAACTCCCCCAACACCCCGCGGGGTGAGAAGGCATTTGTGACCGCGGTCTTCAATGGTGACGGGTCGACCAGGGGCTGGTGACGGACCGTGGGTGAAGTTCACCAACCAGGAGAGGCAGGGGGCTGCGCCAGGCTGACCTGCTGAACACCACGGACCAAGCGGATCGCGCTCCAGCAGAAGCGGGAGGCTACGGTGCAGGGGCTGTGGGCAGTGCGCTCAGGCCATGCCCCCGCGGCTGCGGGGCACGTGGCATGGGCGGGGCCTTCAACCAGCTCCCCCCTCGTGGCTTCTGGGGCTCTGGAGACCCGGCTGAGGCTGAGGGTCAGCATCACCGTGGGGTCCCCACGGACTTTGGTGTCCGCGAGCCACGGGGTCACGTGGCTGGGATCTCAGGACGGTACAAGCCGCAGTGACCCCGTGGTGTCACCTGGTTCCACCTCTCTGTCCCTGGGTGGATTAGAAGTACTCTCAGGGTAAAGAGAGGGGGTTATCTAATCTGAAAGCAGTTCCGTTTCCTAAGCCGTGACCACACTGGGCCGCCGGGAGTCCGGTCCTGGGGCAGAAGAAAGAAGAGCTTCTGCAGGACCCAGGGGAGGGGGCGGGGAGGGGGCGGGGGAGGGGACTGGCCACTTGTCGCTTCGAACTGAAGTCTTGTGCCTGCTTTTAATGCGTTCACGACTGTTTCTCCTAGGTTTTAAAAATGCGTGTCATGTTTGTGGATCTCTAGCCCCTCTCAGAGAAAGTGTTTTTATTTCAAGTAGGAGAATTATGAAAGATTCCGAGCTCCCTGAGCAGCCCTGGGGTCCTCGGCCATGTCTCGCGTGTTCGCTCCTCTCTCCTGCCCCCGATCTTGCCTCCTGCCTGCTCCCCTTGTTTACAGCTCTCTGGTTTTTAAATAGCTTTCAGTTTGTTTTCTCCTCTTTTGGTCTCTCTGGCACGTCTTTCTTCCCTCTCTGGAATCTGCCTTTCCTCCCATCTCGCATCTTATCTTTTGGTCAAATTTATATGATTTCACAGATGCCTAGTTTTGCAAGTTTTTAGAAATAGATTCATCAGATATCCTTCCTTTAAAGGCAAGGAGATGAACCCAAAAGGTGAGCTGCGTGTTTAAGGTCACGCAGTGGGGAACACAGCCCAGCTTATAGCAGAAACCTCTCCTTTGCTGGTGCTTTTTTACTCAAGCAGATTCTTTTGAAATGTCCTCTTTTAATCAATAATTCCTAGCCTATGACTCTATCATACGGTCTTACCTGCACTTTGGGGGGAAGCTCATTTGATTTTAAAGACCCGAGAGTTTCTCTGTGCAGGTTTTATTCACGGACCGTGTGGGGCTCTCGGCGTCTCGGAGGAGGCAGAGTGGAAGCCAAGGTCTGTGATTTCTGTGTCAAAGGCACAGACACAAGCGTTTCTTTCTTTCTTTGGCCACAGTGTGCAGTGGCTTGATGCGGGATCTCAGTTCCCAGACCAGGGATCAAGCCCAGGCCCCTGTGGTGAAAGCGCCGCGTCCTACCCACTAGACAACAGGGAGCTCCCCGTGAGCATGGCTAAAGCTGACTTCTCTGCACTAGGAGGAGGGACAAGAGGGCCGAGGGGGCGTCAGGACACCTGCGGCCCTGTGGTCCGGATGGGCTCAGGTTCCTTCCACGGAGGAAAAGCCCAGGAGCAGCCGGAACGCGCCAGGGACAGCCAGGAAGGAGCTGGCTGAGCACGGCGGGGCCGTGGACAGAGGAAGAGGCGAGCAGGGGTGAGGTGGTGAAGCCACAGCACGTGGGCTCGGCCTGTGACTCCCCGACACCTGAGACCAGGCCCCCAGTGACGGCCGCACAGCGCCTGAGTCCCGCGCTGGGGGCCCGCCCGCCCCGGGCCCTCTGGGAGCCTGGGATGTTCTCTGGGTGGTAGGAGCACAGTGGCCTGGCTTCCCACGAGCAGAGTCCACGCCAGAGGAGCAGGGCCTCCCCCGGAGGAGCGCGAGGCCACGTGGGGAGAAGCAGACAGAGTGAAGGAAGAGAGACACCGAGCAAAGCCAAGCCAGGAGCAGCTGGGCAGCGGGCTGGGCAGCGGGACTGGGGTGGGGGTGACCGTGCGAGGCCCCGTCCCTCCCCAGGCCCGGGTCTGGCCTCCTCCTGGGGGCCGGAGCAGGGTCCTCAGGTGCCCAAGGGTAACAAGGGCGCAGGGACTCGGGCCAGGTCACTCGGGTACAAGGGCAGCATTTAACTAGAGAAGGTGCGAGGAAACAGTCCTGGCAAAGCTTTGAGAGGAGGATGGATCTCTGGTGTGGAACCTTCCCGAAGAGTTTTCCCATGAGACCGCTGACAGAGGAGAACCTGGGAGCCCTGAGCCCTGGGGTGATCACAGGGAACGCGGGTGCCATGTGGTAGGCAGATGTCCCCCCAAAGGCCTCCAGGGCTGAGGTCCCGGGTCTCGCCCGTGGCCATGTCCAGCCCTCGGGGAACCAGGTGCCTCTGCAGGGGTTGCCAGCAGGCCCCCCTTCTCTGGGCGGCTGGACATTGTGGGCACCCCTCCCCAAGCCCTCCTCGGGCGCCGGCCCCGGGGCCGGGCACACGACTCCAATTCCTTGAGCCACGGCCTCTCCCACGGGCACCTCTGCTCCCCAGCACGTGCCCCGAGGTCCTGCTTCTCCTTGGAACATTCCAGCCGCCCTGGCTCCCGGGTGCTGGGGCTCCGGCTGGAGACCTGGCCTCTCCTCCGCTTGAGCGCTGTCCCTGTGCTCCTGCGTCCCACTGATCTCAGGGCTGGCAGGGAGGCGCGGGGCCCAGACGGAGCAGGCATGTGGTCTCTCTCCACTGGACCTCCGCCGCCCGTTCGTGGAGCAGTTGTTGCGTGTCAGTTTTCTGGTTAGCAAACCCGGTGCTGGAGCTGGTGTGGCCGGCTCGGTGGCCGGGGCTGCTCGGTGCATTGCAGAGGCGGGTGGTCCTCCGTTAGGTGCTGCTCTCTCAGGCCGGAGCTGGTGGGCTGCCTCCCCTGTCCTTGGTTCCTGGGCTGCTGGCCCTGCCCCTCCAGCTACTTCATGGAAAGCGGGTTGAGGACACTTTCTGGGCAGGTGTCAGCTTGCTGACCAGCGAGGCTGCGGCACTGACTGGGTCGGCGGTTGCGAGTGCTCCTGTGGCAGGGGCTCTGACCAGGATCCAGCACCTGGCCCTCTGAGCACCTTCCCCACCCCTGGTTCGGACCCGTCGGGTCTTACGGGGACAAGCATCCCACTCAGAGGGGCTGGGTGGCTCCCGCCGTCCTGGGAGCTGGCCTCAGGTGGCGGAGCTGGGCAGGGAGGCAGGTGCGCTCATCAGGGAAATGAGCAGACCTGTCCCCCAGGTCACCGTGGACACACTGTCCCTGCCTACGCTTCTGTCCATGAGCGCGTGTGCCGAAAGCTGTCCTAAGGCAACCTCGTCATCAGTCTGCTGATTGTGGAGAAACTCCGTGTCAACAGCGTCTCTATTGAGTAGAAAGCAACTCCGGTCTGATTTTTAAGAAAACTGTTTTAAGATGTGGCTGCTCCTGAGTGTATTTTGATGGAAACGTCACTTGCCTAGCACTGAAAATGTGTTTCATAGGAAATGAATCACATTTAAAAATGATCTTTGTTGTGTAAGCTACAAAGGAAGCCTAGGAGTAATTTTTCTGGAGCAAGGAAGGAAGGGAAAAGAGAAAGAAGAAAACCTTTTTCACGGGCAGCATGCAGTGGTCAGGAGGAGTGTGGTTATTCTGAATTTTCCTGTTTCACCAGCAGATGGGGGGAAGGTGTGTGGGGGGCCATCTTCGGCTCTGAAGGCAGGGCCAGTGTCCCTGAGGGGGAGGAAGGCTCTGGGGGGTCACGTGGGCAGGGAGGACACTCTGGCCACTTCCCTCCACAGCCCTGAGGGCGGCCGGACACTGGGCGGGACCACAGGGCGGAGGCAGTGGGTTGCTATGGCAACCTCCTCCCTCCCCGCAGTCGTACCCAGGGTGCCGCTGGTTGTGCAATGCCAGAGGATCTGGGAGGCCTGGTTCGGAGCAGCAGGGGCCGAGTGGGAGCTGCCCCGCTGCCAGGGAGGGCGGGGCCCCCGGGGAGGCAGGGCTCGGCTAAGCCAGCCTGTCCCGCAGACGGCGGCAATGCACAGCCAGAGCTGGGACCCGCCGGGACACGCACGCTGGCCTTCACAGCCTCAGGAGCCAAGGCTCAGAGCTTGGAGGCCCTGCAGCCAAGATCCCCGGGGCCACCGGAGAGTCTGGGTCCCAGAAATTCAAAGCCCAGGTGCACTTCTGTGTCCCAAGATGGAGGTCGGCATCTCGAGCTGCCGCTGTCCTTGCCCTCCGTGCGCAGAGGACAGCATGACGCCTGCGAGGGCCGGTGTGGGACCCCTGCCACGTCACCCTGAGAACAGGGTGGGGAGCAGCTGCAGCTGAGGGGAGGGGCAGCACCCTCCCAGCAGCAGGTGTGTACACACGTGCTCTCCACGCTGGGGCAGGTGTGCACGTGTGTGTGCAACACATCCACGGGCTCAGAGAGGAGGTGGGGGCTCAGGGGCAGGGAACGCCTTCTGCTCTGGGGACGTGAGGGCACATGGCATCCCTGGCATCCCCCGGCCCTGACCTGTCCCTGCTCCCCTTAACTTTCCCCAGACCAGCGCCGTGGTTGTCACCTCCCCACATCTACAGACAAAAAGATCGGGGGTCAAACAAAGCCCCCCCAATCAAACTCGGCTGAGTGTGATTTTCCTGCACCTGGAGCCGCGTTTGCCTCGTTATCTACAGAGACTCTCGCTCCTTACATCTGGGAAGAGCTGTCGACCTAAGAAGGTGCAGAAATGTAAGGACACGAAAAATACACGAACTCCATCCTCTGCTGGTCAAAGAGGCCGTTTGAGGGGTGGGTGCACCCTTGCCGCCCTGCTTCCAGTGAGGAGAGAAGCACAGAGGCCGAGTCCCTGCTCCTGCACCATGTCAACGCCTCTCGGCTCCGGGAGTCCGGAGTCCCAGTGATAAGAATTTCCCCGCGAGGTTGTTCACTGAGGTTATTCCCCGGTGCAGAGACGCCTGGATGCCTTGCTGGCAGGGCACTGTGGATGCCAGGAAGTCCTCACGCTGTCACGCCTTCTAGTGGCTTGCCGCCGGGGTGGGGGGCGTCTTTTTCTGGCTGCTGTCACCCCTGCTTCCCTCTGTTTGTCCAGGACCACGGAGAGGGCCTGGTGGCTCTGGCTCCTGAAGGTCCCCAGAGAGGAGCCGCCTCAGGGCCCCGCCCCAGGCCGACCCCTCCCCTGGCTGCTCTGCGCGGGGTGGGGGATGGGGCCAGGGAGGTCCCCTGGGCAGAAGCGCCCCCACCTTTGCCTCCGAACGCTGCGTGTCTTCAGCTGCCTTTGGACCAGACAAGCCCAGGTTGTGGAGGGAGGCGAAGGCAGCCTTCTCTGGACCAGGTACCGGCCCTGCCTCCGGTCGGCCCACCGTCAACCTAGGCATCCTGCTCTGGTGACATCGCCAGGGGCGCTTTATGTGACGCTGCTGTTTCGCTTCTGTACTTTATCAGCGGCCACCGCACATCAGAAATGCTGTCACACTGTCTTCCCCGGGTGTGGGACACCGCGCTGAAGCCCTGTCTGCTGAAGTGCGGCTTTGAAGCTCCTGCTGAGGCATGATATGCATCTTGAGAACCGCACAGAATTGGAACAGTTTCTGGTGTGCAGGGCCCAGTCCCCAAGCCCACCGACTGGGTTCAGATGGTGGCTCAGTCACCCTGCCCCCTGCTCTGGCTGTCTGCGGGGCGGGGGGCACGTCCAGGCTTCTGGCCGCATCGCCGAGTCTGCACCGAAGGACCAGCAAAGGCCAGGAGGATGCTGGGGAGACAACAGGCGGGGACCTGCCGAGTGTCAGGTGGGACAGCACGGCCCTTCTTGGTTCCTGGTGTCCGTTCCCAGGCTTCCCAAAGTCATTAATTCGGTGAACTGAACACCACGTGACACAGAGTCTAAACGGAAGCCTCCTCTGTTCTAGGTGACGCCCTCCAATCCAAGGCCGACCCTTTAAAGCCTCTTGGAAACCACCATGTGCCCAAAGCAGTGTCTGCCGGGAGCTGCTGGGAGGGACACCGGCCAGGCTGCCGCGAGCCGATGCTGACCGCCAAGTCAGGGCAGTCCTCGGCCCTGCCCCCAGGTCCCCGTCCTGCAGAAGGAGGATCCCACCCACCCGTCTGCCGAGCTCAGCCCCCGCCAGCCTCACCCCGGCACCAGACCCATGACCCTGGGGACCCCACTTGAGCCCTGGGGAAGTCGTGATCCCACTTTTTCTGGGTAAGAAAACTGCATTCCGGGAGTTTAATTGGCTCGTCAAGACCACGCAGTTACAGAGTAAAAGGATGGCACTGACTCCTGCGCCCCCAGGTCCTGTGCCCCCGACCCCGACCCGGCCCAGCCGCACCACCTCGTCTGCCTGCAGCGTCTCAGGGTCTGAGACAGTGACTGCAGAGGTAAGAGGGCTGGGGTCGTGTGGATGAAACCGCAGCAGAGTGTTTGAGAGAAGAGAAGGGCCACGGAGTGTAAGATGCTGCCACGGAGTGTAAGAGAATCTAGACTTCAGCCGAGATCACCATTTCGGACACCGGGAAGCCGCGATCACAGGCTCCCTGAAGCTGGCGCAAAGGTCACGCCTGAGACATGAGCTCAGAAAGAATCCCCCTGGGTTTGGGGTGAGACGTGTTTGCAGACACACTATGGCACAGCCCTGACACGTGACCGAGGCTGGGACAGCCTCCTGCAGGTGGAGCGAGCGTGTGCCTAGGAAAGTTGAGGTGTGACCAGCAGTGACACAGGCCGCCTGGGACGCCGGGCTCTGCTCCGGCTTGGACCGGTGCAAGGGCAAAGAGAGACGGCTTCTCAGGAGCCCCTCTCAGAGCCGCAACGCCCGGGGAATCAAGATGCCTCGATGTCTATCATGTTCTCATCTTAAAACACATGTCATCCAAAAAAGGCAAGGGAACTGAAGCAAGAATTCAAGGTAGGTTGAAAAGTGACAGAGAAAAAGACGATCAAAATATGCCAGTTGGGCAAGTGTTTTAGAATTCAGAATGGGGGGAGAAGAGAGTGAAATTGGAAAGTGGGGGCTGGATCTGATGCGAGTTTGATGGGCTGATGGACAGTTTTATTTGATGATTTTCAAGCTGATTTGCAAGTCTGATATGAGCATTTTAAAATAATACCATATTAGACAAGAGCGAGCAAAAGACGTATTAGGAAAATGGAAACCTTTTATCTTTGAAATATTTTGATCTTGGTTGTTGGCGTTTCCAACAGCAGAAGTTTCGTTCCGTTCGTTTGCTGTTGGAATTGGGTCAGCTGTAGGGGTGACTAGCTTTGCCTTCCCCCAGCCCCCCGGCCCCCCAGTCCAGCCGGCCTGACATCGGCGCAAGCCCCACGGGGGCGGCTGTTCCGGGCGCTCTGCCTCGTCCCAGGCCTCAGTCCCTCCGGAACGAACTCTCATCCCCCGGGGCCTGGGAGCGGGCGCTTTTCTGAGCCCTTGACAGGCGTGGGCCCAGCTGATCCTTATAAGGGACCATCGGAGGGCACAGGAGAGGCCACGCACCTTCTGAAGGCCACCCAGAGGTGCGGGCCACGTGGGGTCCCAGCTGCCGCGCTCTGCCCCTGCCCCCGGCTCCCGGAAGAGGGGCTCTCGGCGCTCCCCCGCGACGCCACCACCCAGAGGCCAGGAGGGGCCACCTCCTCATGCTTACGGTCGTTCTTACGTCACACGTCTGAACACCCAGAGGTGTTTCAATGCCTCCAGGTCTCTAAAGGCTCTTCCCTAAGGCAACTGAAATATCCTGGTGAGATTGTGAAAGGATTTCTGAAGAAAGTAACTACGACACACATCTCAAATACTGGCAACGAGGCAATAAACAAACTTCTCAATTGTTTCTACGGAACCTAAAATCCAGCTGCACTGGGGAACCCCTGAGGAAGCGAGCGCCCCAGACAGGCGTTTTCAGGGGCGAGAAACCTTGTCAGGACAAGGCGGAGAGAAGCAGAAAGGCCTCGAGAGACGGCGGAGCCCGGCGTATGGGCGGGGCACACGCGGTCACCTGGGCGCCTTCTGACGCAGGCGGGCTTGAGCCAGGATCCACAAAGTGACTCAAAGCTCAATTAAACTTGCTCAGGATGGGTCCAGCGCTGGTGAGAACCAGGCCCCTCGCAGGTGGCCTCGCCGGAGCCCACGTCCAGTGGGGCCGGGGGAGCCTGAGCCGCGCGGTGAGGCCAAGCTGAAAACACCACCTGTGTAACTGAAACCACCAAACGGACCGGACAGCGCCCTGGATTCTCCTGGGGGGTCAGAAACGCGGGCCAAGGCGATGGATCAGCTATTGGGCCTGAAAACATCCTAACGGAAAACCCGGGCGTGTGCGATGTGCGAACATCTCCAGTGTAATAAACAGCGGCTGCGGGGGGCGAGGGGCACGGAGGAGAAGGCCGCCCGAGGGAAGCCGTGTGGGGACGGGGAGTGGGGGCCCCCCGCGAGGCGGTCCCGCGGGTGGAGCTCATTCCCCGTGCGCGGCGTTTTAAGCGGGGGTATAGATGGAAGCGCCAGCTCTTCCTCCCACTGTGCTTGGACGCAAGGGACTGTGGTCCCTCCTCCGTGCAGACCAGGTGGCCGGCGTTGGGGGGACAGACCTGCCTCCTCCCACCCCTCCGTGATGGTGCTCGGTCTCCAAGCCCTGCGGACCCCGACCGCGCTCGCCGCAAGGATGCTGGGTGTCGGTCGGTCTCAGGCTCGGGCATAGCTGGCGGCAGCCAGGCTTTGGGCCCAGCTCCCCACCCCGGCCAGTGATGCTGTCTCCAGCCTTATTCACTCAGAACCCACCGGCCTGGTGCCACAGGTGCGGCGCATGCTGGGCAGCAATACCAGGCCGCACGCACCATGTCTCCGCTCCGCGTGGCTCTGTCCCCGCAGAAGCTGACAGCAGAAAGCGCATCACCTGCCACAGCCTCCTTCCACTTGGAGCAGCAGCGTCTCAAGTTCTCCGAACCCTCCCAGGCCCGGTGGCCTGTCTGTGCCCGTCACCAGGGAGGACTGGGCGCGGTGTCGCAGCCTCGGCCGCCTGGGGCCACCGGCCGGGCTGCCTGCCAAGCCCCTGCCTCCCTCTAGTCCTCCCAGAACCGCGGGTTCCTTCCAGGCTGTGCCCCGCAAGTGGCCTGACTCTGATGCGCTCATCGACTCCCTTTCTCAGTGCTGGAGTCCCAGCCCGGGGCCAAGTGCTCTGTGTGTGTGTGGGGGGGGGTGACGCCGAGGCCCTGAGTGCCACCCTCAGGAGCCTCTGCTCTGTGCCCGGTGCAGGTGACCACGCAGCCACTGTGTAGGTGGAACATGACGGCTGCAGAAGGCGGCCAGGCCGGGGGGCCGTGGTGTGGGGCTCAGAGCAGGTTTGGGGTCCCCTGGTTGGCCCCTGGAGACAGGCTGGATTTGGATCGAGAGAAGGTCAAGGGAGGTCATTACAAGTGAATGCGGCTGCTTTGCCAAAGGCCGAGAGGGCCGGGCCGGGGCGGGCGCCCCCAAGCTCTCGCCCGTGAACTAGCCCCACGCTGTGGGCAGTCGTTTGAAGAATTCGGGAACATGCTCTCGGGGTCTCCGCAGCCATCTTCAGCCTCCAGGCGAAACAGCCCGCAGGTCCATGTTCCAGCGCAACGCAGGCCCTTCTCCTAGGAACGAAGATCCGGCCTCACGGGCCTCCCTGCCCGAGGCGGGGCTGGCGGTCGGCTCAGCAGACAGATGCAGGTGTCGCGGGCCTCATGGCAAGTGGGAGCAGCGCTGGGCGACATCAGCCTCTGCGGAACCAGCTTCCCAGGAACCTCTGGTGTTCCCTGTCTCCGACCCCAGGGCGTCGCCCCAGCCTCAGGCTGCCTTGTCCCTGGAGCCCAGCAGGGAGGGCGCATCTGGGGCAGGGCGCTGGATGCGGTCCTGTCGCGCGGAGCTCAGCACACCACCGTCACTTTAACCCCTGGTGCCTACGCCGTCCTCATGGCTCAGATGTCCACTTCGATTCGGAAGTGTCCTTCTGCCCACGCCCCACGCCAAGATTGCGGCCAGCCGGGAAGTGGGGGCCCCTTGCTGCCGCCCGTCCCGTCCCGAAGGGGTGAGAGCGGCCTGCGGCTTGAGGGGCGGCCGGACGCCACAGGGAAAGTCTGTGCCAGGACTCGGAGCTTCTGCAGAAATTTCCACTTCCGGGCAGGGACCAGGTCACCCTGGCCCCCCATCCTGGGCCCTGCGGGGGACCCAGGGCTGGGTGGTCTCACTTCCGTCTAGTCGAGCAGCTTCGGCAGCCGGCTGTGTGCTTGGGCCCCACCTCCCCGACCTCCTCGCCGCTCCCGGGACCCGATTCTCACCTCCCCAGATGCCAGCTGCTGGGGGCACCTTCGGGTGGGGCGATGCCCCACGACCCCCACCCCCCACGCCCCTTGCCGCCTCCCTGGGGGGCCCCATACTCTGCTGACAGTACCCCCCGTCTGACTGCTGCTCACTCCCACGCTGTCCCACCACGTCCAACCTGGATGGTCGCCAGGCCCCTCCCCCAGCCTTCCTGCCCTCCCCGGTCCTGAAAGCTGTCCCTGGGAGTGGGACTCGGAGTCCCGCTGGGCCCTGAGAGCCCTGACGAGGCCTGACCTCTGGCGTTCCGGCTCATGTTCTGGAACCTTCCCTGGCTGCCCCACCTCTGGTCCCCTGGTGTCCCTGGAAGCCTCTGTGTGGGGGGGTTGTGCTCCTGCCATTGCCCTGGTGGGTGATCAGGTGGGGGGGCCAGTGTAGAGGAAGGGGGGCTCACCTGCAAACCACAGGGACAACACCCGCCTCGGCCTGCTGTCCTGTTCAAGCTCGGATACGAGTTGTCGGGTCTGTAAAAGCCACAGGTATGTAAGTCCTGTCACCTCACAGCACGGCCCCGTCTGTGATTCCCCCATACCGTGAGTGGTCGGCTGGCGGGCGGTGCACGCATGGGCTGCCGGTCTTCCCGGGCTGGGGCCCTGTGGGCGTTTGCTGTTCTAAGTTGAGAGGGAAGATAGAGAAACGGCCCCCCTCCCGGGGAACACTATGCAGCTATGAAAACAAGAGTGGGTAACCTACGCCAGAAAGGTGCTTCAAGGCGCCCAGCAGGTGTGAGTGGTGGAGAACATTTATCAGAGAGGTGAGGCCACACGTAAATTTTCTTGCCTTACTTTCTCATTTTTTTGAGCTTATCAGATTTATTTCCAAAAAGTCACGTAAAAATGTCCTGGTCTTGGTAGGTGCACACTCCCCCCAGCTCAGAGGCCCCCTTACACACGTGCCAGGGTGCCCGGTCCCTGCAGAACGAGTCATCGAAACGGAACGAGAGGGGGTAACGGTACCCTCGCCACCGACCGCAGGAGAATCAATGAAGCAGCATCGGGGGCTGAGAAGCCGCCTTCCCGCGCCCTCGAGGGCACCGAACACCGAGGGGGCTGTGTGGAGGGCGCGGCCGCGGGTCCTGAGCTTGGGGCCAAGGCGGAGCTGCTCTCCGTGGCCCCGGGGTTGGACAGGAGCTAAAACAAATCACCGATTTGAACCCCGGCCTGTGAACTGTGTGTTATGCCGTCACCTTCAGGATCCAGACACTCACAGGACTGGGGACAAGGGACGTGACGGGGGCCACCTCGCGCAGCAAGCACCTCGAGAGGGCTGAGGAAGGGCGTGCGCGGGCCTGACAGAGAACTGGGTACCGATGGCGAGCGGGGTCCTCCGGAGTTGGGCGACCGAGGGTCGACAGCGCACCTGCCGATTCTAAGTCCGGCTTGTTTCGTCACCGGCAGAGGCGGCCTGCGGGCCTCCCCTTGAAGACACCTGCCCCACCAGATCGGAGTGTCCATACCGCTGGGAAGTAAGGAAGCCAGATATATACTTAAATAAAATAACAGAGACTCTCCATGGCCCTGTATCAAACGCCGCCTGAACGGTCCCTAACAGTGAGGCGTCCGGCAACATGTGAATATTCTATCTGCAGACACACTATGAAACTTAAAGGTATTTCTTCTTAATCTGTCTATAAATGGCATCAAATTAAAAATGAGGACAACACGTAGCTAGAAAAGGATTAACCTATTTGTCAATGGCTCAGTGATAGAACAAAATTGGCGAGGACACAGATGCTGAAAGAGTCATAAGCTTGTCAGCTGTAGGCAAAAACTATTCCTGAGTGTGACCGAAATTTAGGAAACCGTCGCTCAAGAACACCACTGGGGACGCCTGGGGTTCTAAGCGGCTCTGTCCAGCACGGGTGTCCACTCGACATGTGTGGCTGCCGAAACCCGAAGTCAGACAATAAGCCCTGTGGGTCCTCAGCCACGGTGACCTCGTCAGGCACTCGGGAGCCGCGTGCGGCCGCGGCTGCTGTCCTGGGCGGAGCAGGTCCTGGCCGGCCCCATCCGCCCACAAAGCCCCGTGGGACAGTCCTGTGGAAACGCTTCATCGAGCCAAACCGCACCTTCACTTCGATGATTAGGAAGTATTGGCACTTAATTCTTTACAAACGTCAGCTCAGAGTGGGATTGCTCATCTTCCTCTGCTATGACAATAGTCCCGATTCTCTCTGAAGGCAGAAGGGACGTCTCCGTCTTACGGGGGACGGGGACAGGACAAGCACCTGTGCCACCGGGGACTTCCCAGGTGGAGCCCCCTGGTACGGGGACGTGGCTCTTTTGGTAAAAATGCAAAAAGGAACAGAACAGCTGGGGACGCCTCTCCTCGAGGTGCTCCTGGCAGGTCACAGCCATGTTCAGGGTTAAACACGCAGACAGGTCACAGGTACAGAGGGGTCAAATCCACAGGCCGGAGCTCCCCTGCTCCCTGGCCAATCGAACACCCCGGCAGTCTTGCCCATCAAGTCAGAAACCCGAAGAGAATGGCTCTCTGTCCTGGAATCGCCAGGAAAAATGCCCTCCAAAATCCTTGTCGCTAATGTCCCAAAGGGACTATCTCCTTAATTTCCAGTCTCGCTCATTTTGCTCCAGGGAACTATAAATTAGTGTTTACTGGACTCAGACCTCGGATTCACAATTAAAGGCCAGCGCAAGCCAGTCCTTAATGGCCAGACATTCATTTCCTCCACAGAAGCGCTTCTCAGGCAGCTCCAGGCCGCGAGTGGACCCTGGCCACTGAGCTTGAAGGACGGTCACGTCCCAGAATTGCCCGAGATGGACGTGGGAGCAGAGTCCCAATAATTAGGAGAAGCCGAATGGAACCAGATGCGACATATGAGCTAGATCTAGCATATGAAGACGACGCAATGAAATTCAGTGTGTTTTATGAAGGGGCTTCTGTTTGGCTTTGCCTCCTGACCTAACAGCACAGACAACAAAACCCATGTATCCACACACACGTGTGTTTACGCCCTGGCATACAGTATATTTACACATGTACGTGCGTACATTTAAAATAACTTTAAAACTGCAGTATTTAGAATTGTAAGGAAAAGAATGTTTCCTTTTGTTCACATGCACCAAATACACTATGTGTTTTATATTCTTTATTTTATTTACTTATTTTGCCTTTTTTTTTGCCTTTTTGGGGCCGCATCTGTGGCATATGGAGGTTCCCAGGCTAGGAGTCTAATTGGAGCTACAGCTGCAGGCCTGAGCCAGAGCCACAGCAACGCCAGATCCGAGCCGCGTCTGCAACCTACACCACCGCTCACGGCAATGCCGGATCCTTCACCCACTGAGCGAGGCCAAGGATCAAACCCGCAACCTCATGGTTCCTAGTCAGATTCGTTTCCGCTGCACCATGACGGGAACTCTATTCTTTATTTTATAAAGAAAGGTAATTAGCAGTTAAAAACTAAACTTCTTCAAAGAGTAATTTTAAAACAATTTGCAAAGAATGTATTATTTTAGCTTGGACTCAATGATAGACTGTGTTTGATTTGTTGAGAGGTAATTAGTATCGTTCACCCTTCCTGATACATGTATTAACATTTCATCATTTCAAACTGGAGGGACGGGGAAATGGTTCCCAAGACAGGTCTTCCTCAGGGCCTTACGTTGGACTTAAAACACCCCAAGGTTGTCACACTAAACACATGAAAACCTCAAGGCTGCTTTCGGCAGACATTCGCCCCATCCCGGCGAGGCCCTGGGCTCCCGGTGTCCCTGCCAGCTGCTCTTTACACACCAGGGTGGGGCCTGTCAACAGGCAGGAGAGACAGGTTTCGCCAGGAGGGCAGTCAGGAAGGTCGGCTGAGGAGAAAGGACACAGACACGGAGAAGCCCCGAGACCGCTGCCTCTGCGGGTGAGCCGCTTTGCGGGTGTGGCCCCTGGCGGGCGGCCCTAATGCAGGTGGCCGGAGATGCCGAACTTTGCAGTGACTGAATTATCTCACGTCTTCGCTGCTGGCGGATCGGGGATCTTGCCCACTTTCATCATGTTTCATTTAGTTTTGATGGAAACAGATGATGAAACACCACCCAACAACTCCAAAATTCCATGTCCACGAGCAAAGACCAGCTTTTGAGGGCAGCCTCTCGGTCGTGCCAGCAAAGCCCTGCTTTAGACAGAAGGCCCTGAGTGACGGCGGCACCCAGACTGGCTGTGACAGCCTGGCTTCGACCCTGGCTCCTTGGACGGAGCGCGACTGCTGGGCCCTGGGCCCTGGGATGGCAGCCCCGGGCCCACTGTCTCCCGCTGCCGAGCAGGGCCCAGGGTTCCCGTGTCTCCGCCTCACTGTCCTCACGCCCGGCTCTGCCCGGCCTCTCACACGGCACCTGCCGCTCCTGCCGCTCTTCTCCAGCCTCTGCATGTGCATGTGCCCCCCACGCCCGGGCAGCACGTGCTCAGGCGCCAGCCCAGCACACACGGCGCCAGGCAGGCCGGCCGGCGGGATGCCCCGCACAGCTCGGCTTGCTTTGCTGCCTGCAAACACGGACAGTAGCTCCTTCCAGAATGTCCTCTTTACTGAGGAGGCACGAGCACAGGGGGCAGACACCACAGCCGGGGCCGCACACACACCCACCCACCACGACAGCCTGGGAGGAGACCTGGCTGCACCCCGGTGAACACGTGCACACACGTGCACACACACATGTACACCCGCAGTGCACACATGGTGCCCACCCACGTGCGCATGTGCAGACGCACACGCGTGCAGGCACACAGGCATTGCAGTAACACGGAGAAGCCAGCGCAGGTACACCTCTTTCTGGAATGATCCCTCAGGGGTTCTGACAGCTGTAACTGCCTCAGTGTCTTTCTGCTCTTTATTTTGCTTTCTAGATTAAAGGACTTGCTATAAAGTCCTCCAAAGCCAGAGGCTCAAAAGATTTGGGGGTAAATTGAAGTTCTTTTTCTGGAAGCTCACAAAACGCACGCAGTCATTCGTAAATGTGAAAGTAACACCTACATTTTCCTCCTTGGAGTCGGGCTTCGTGTCGTCACAGCCCCAGCAGTTTCGGAGCAGCGGTGGGGCGTGTGGTGCCTTGGTGACGACGTTTTCTGGCGTCTCCGGTGAGCCGGGTACCCACGCTCCCATTTCACAGATGCAGAAACGTGAGCTGCGGAGCTGGGCCAACCCCTCTGGCCTCGGTGGGAGCGGCGGGCCCTGCGTTTTGTCGTTCACACCACAGGGTCTTTGGGTCCGGAGCCAGGTTTCGACTAGTCAGCCTCTGCCTGCCTTTGCTGACCGAGGGCTGGTTCTCACTCTGTAGACTCCGCATCAATGGCCCCGCCCGAGGTCGGCAGGGCGAAGGAACACACCTGGACCGCATCTCGCATGAGGCAGCAGCTCTGAGATGCTTTGGTGAAGCACAGACTCCTTGTCAAGTAGGAAAACAGCAGCGGTTCACCTGCGCTGTGGTTTCGTTTTGTTTTTGGAGGGTGTGCCTATGATGTGGTGAAAGGTGGTTAAAATATAACCCCGAAGTTCCCATCATGGCGCAGTGGTTAACGAATCCAACTAGGAACCGTGAGGTTGCGGGTTCGATCCCTGCCCTTGCTCAGAGGGTTAAGGATCTGGCGCTGCCGTGAGCTGTGGTATAGGTCGCAGACGCGGCTCGGATCCCGCATTGCTGTGGCTGTGGCATAGGCCGGTGGCTACAGCTCCGATTGGACCCCTAGCCTGGGAACCTCTATATGCTGCGGGTGCGGCCCTAGAAAAGGCAAAAAGACAAAATATATATATATATAACCCCAAGCCTGAACACGTGGCACTCTCCTTACTAACCCGGGTCCGAGGCCGGCCATCAGAAAGGGCAGGAGACGGGAAAAGACATTTGCGGCAGACCCAGTTAAAGCAGCGAACAGACCAGCGACACTTGTTGGCTAGGCCAGGGTCCGGGGGTGTCTGCAGTGCTGACCGCAGCCAAGTCAGCGTTCCGGAAACAGAGAGAAAAACCCAGGCCCCTCTGCCGAACCCTCCCTCAACAAGGAGCTCAGCGAACCAAGGTCTCAGCCGTGTGGCTTTGCTCTAGTGTTATGTGTTGTGTTCATTCCTGCGAGTGAGTGTGTGTAATTCTTACTGCAGAAGCTTTATTATATCTGCTTAACTAAATGTCCTGTATTGGGTTTAGGTTAAATTGCCCCTACTTATGGAAAAAGAAAACCTATTTGCAACAAGCTCCATTACTTGGGGGTGTTTCCAGAAAGACGCTGGGGGACAAGCTTTATGGACATTTTACAGATGCTGGTATCGAGACTGGGCCTGGGGGCCTCCTGGGAAGGACCAAACCTGGCAGAGTTTTCCACAACCGATGACTGTGATGCCACACCTGGAAGTTTAGCTGCAGTGAACCTGCCGCCCTGGTTGGTACCTGCTCTAGGTTATGAGAAGACACTGCAGGACCTAAAGTCGGAAGCTTCAGAGAAAGAAAACTGGGCTTTGTACATTTAGGCAGTTAAGAACAAACCTTGAACTCTCGTGGAAAAACCACACACCTAACAGGTCACTAACCTCCAAAAGGTAGCATGAAGCGTGGAAAAGGTGCTCGGGCCCAGTCTGGTGAGGCCGCCACTTGCTGACAGAGCCGCCCCGCGGCCCCAGCCTCAGTATCCACATCTGGGAGGTGGCCCCGCGCCCCAGCCCCCAGGGGGTCTCCGCGGCCCGTCCTGCACCTGTCGGTGTGGAGCCTGACCTGTTTCACGGTCCATGGGGCTGCTGGGGGCCTGGGGAAGGCTCGCAGCATCCGCTAAATCTCAGGGGCGCCCACAGACTCCCAGCACCCCAGACTGGCGCCTTGTCCCCCACTGACTCCCACTCACGCCCCCAGGCCACTCAGGCTGAATAAAACCATTCTCTACCCTAAAGGAGGGCGTCCCTGGGGCACCTTTCCCGTGAAAGGTGACCTGTTGCTTCCTGCCCCGGCCCAGCGTGAGCGCCAGGCCCTCCCAGGACCTTCTGTCCTAAAAGACTGCACGGCACGGAGGTCCCCGGCCCGCCCACCCAGAAACACGCCCCCCGCACAACCCGCGAGGTTCGGGATCTCCTGATGGGAACCCTGAGGGGAAAGAAGATGTGAGTGAAGATGAATCCTCGGACCCGGGTGGGCAGTGGGGCCCAAGCCGTGGACGCTGTGGGCCGGTGAGTGAGCTTCCTACCGCCTGCCCTACACTCAGAGCTGAGGACATACGCCCCCGAAAACTCGAGAAATAAGTAGCCTTTAGAGAAAAGTAGTATCTTGGCCTATGTTCAACATTTTCATTCTCGGATTTAAATAAACATACCCAGGTTTTAAAAAAGGTTCTTTGGGGGTGTGTGGTTAGAATTCCCGCACATCTAAGGTGAAATTCCTAGGACGCAGAATACACGAGAGAACATTCTGGAGGGCAGAGAACCCCGAGCTACGACCCTCCCACCCAGGACTGAGTGAGCGTTCAGACAGGAGGAGCCTGCGACCCACAGCTCTGTCCGGGCAGGGGCCGAGCTGAGGCCAGCGGAGCTGCTGCGGGAGAAAGGTGTGACTGACAGGGAGGGTCTGTCTGTGCCCGGCCCGGCCGTGGAGAGCTCACTGCCCCCGAAGGAAATGAGTTCCGATTTGGCAGGGACGGGTTATGAGGCACCTACAAGGCCCACATCACGTCCTGTTTGCCCTGATCACACTCGGGGAAGCAGGAAAAAGAATTCCTGGCTCGGGGATGGGGTGTCTTAAAAAAAAAAAAAAAAAAAGGCTGAGGTCGATGCCATGTGCTTTGCAGGTTCTTTGAAGTTGCCACTCTCAGCTAATCTTAGCTGGTGGCATTTTTAGAGAAGCTGCTTCCCTCCTGCCAGAGCTCACGTTAGGCCGATTCTGAGCAAAAATCACTAATTTGGACAGTTTTATTCTTTTTCTCCTGGACTGGTATCTCGCAGCCAGGCGTCCGCACGTTAGGGGGGACGGGGTGTGTCTAAACAGCAGCATCGTAAACAGCAGCTGGGAGGGCCCACCGTGTTGGGTTCTCCTCACCTACAGGGGGTCGCCCACCTTGCTGCTCAGCCACCACCTGGTCCCTATGACAGACGGACCAGGGACCAGAGGAAAGCAGCCGTCCCAGAGCCCGAGTGATATTCACGAACACGTCTGATTTTATACACGGTCAGTTTACACACCGTACACGGTGAGACAAAATCTCCGGTCCAAGACCACCCCACGGGCGCCGCTCGGGATAAGAATGGAACAAAGCCTGATCTCAGGACGTGTAAGAAGACGGGGGACCCAGCACCCAGAGCTCATCTGAGATCAGGCCGGTCCCGTCGACGGCCAGTGAGCAAGATTCAGTGTGAGAAGCGCCAAGGGGACCCTTCTCAGAGGGTCCTGTGTCTCAGCTGAGGCAGAACAGAGAGCAGTTTCGGGGGGTTGGGACCCCCTTTCTAATGAGCATCGTGAAGAGGGAGCATCACTTCACCTCAGAAGGACTGTTGCGACGCCACCGCCACTCTCGGGCAGGCAGGGGGTCGAGCAGTGGGAACTGGGCGAAGCCTGAAGAGCACGTATGCAGAGAATACCCTACCGAGACGGGACCGCGTGGACCACCCCAGAGAAAGCAGGTGCACGTCCTAACGGGCCGCTCTGTGTTCCTGCGCAGGGAACGCCTTCGCCATCCACGGGAACAAGCCAGGGCCGGAGGGGCCGTCAATGGAAAGATTCAAGGAAAGAAACACAACAGAATCCTGCTCGGGTTTCTCAGGTTAGAAAGACGTGTCATCAAGTGAAAAAAAAGGTCACTCAAATAGGGGACTAGTTATGGTAGACATTTAAGTGAAATCCCTAGTGTCGAACCATTTCAGAAACAAACCATTTCAGAAAACTTGTCAAGTATCGATTTCCCAGAAAAAGGATCAACTGAAATGGGATTTACTTGCTGCAAAGACAGTCACAGGCAACTGTGGCTTTTAGGTCAGCTTAAGTCAGGAGAGGCCACGGAAGATGTGGCCCCTCCGGGAGAAGGTGGGGGATGGAACCGATGGTCCCGCGCTGCCCCTCCGCAGGCGCAGATGGCAGGGACCTCACGACGTCCTCCAGGAAGAGATAGGACGGGAAGAAGGTGCCAGCACCGGAGGAGGAGGAGCAGGTCTGCCTGGAACTTCAGACCGACACAGTCGTCTAAGCCCACAGTCAAGGGGTGCGAAGCCCCGAAAGCCAGCCGGTCGGAAGCCTACTCTGGTCTCTGGTCTGCAGACAACCGAGGGGAAGCCAGACTGGGTGGGAGCTGTCCACAGGCTGGCTTCCTGCTTACGGCCGGCCTGTCGGAACTGCAGAGATGCAAAGCCCTCCTCGGCAAGAGCAAAGGGAAGCTGCCGCGTTCCGGTGCTGCCCAGGTTCCAAGTGCAGGTAACCACGTTTGACCGTGAGGGGAACAGGGCTTCAAGCCATGGAAAAGGATGCTTAACAGGGCGGGCGGGGTGGCTCTTGCTAATTCTGTCCGTCTGAGGTTCTAAAGGCTATCTGTCCATCAGGCAGCACGTGGACGGCTGCAGACTTTAACGCTCTTAAGAAAGGGGATGGCCTCCTGGTGTTTACACGCCATGAAGAAAACTCCCAGGGTCTCGTGACGGAGGGGCTAGTTCAGAAGGTCACTGAACATGAGCAGGTGATCTATGGCGCGAGGGCCTTGGACAGGGAGCCTGTAAAAGATGACACGGTGTGAAACAGAACGCGGCGCTCTGCGGGAGCCGCGGGGGCGGGGGGGGGGTCCCTGGGAGAAGACCCAGGCGGGGTCTGAACATGGACTTTTCTTTGGTGCTAGACTGTTCAGTAACTTGGTACTAAAACTGTCTCCGAACAGGACAGAAGCCAGGCACGCTGACGCGACGATATTTAGAACAGGCTGGGTCAAGACAACTGTCTGGGCTGAGGCCCACGGTGCTGCGGGCCTTTCCCTTCTCGCCCTTCTTGTGCACACTCGAGGGTCCATTCCAACCGCATGAGCAAGGGTTTCCGTGCTGTCTGTGGCCCGTGCTATCCTCCAAAGCCTGTCTAGGACCCGAATGTGCTTCTCTCCACACCCACGCAAAGAACAACCACCTGAGTCTGATGGCGTGAACGTCGCCAACCAGATTCACGCTTAAAATATGGAGAACATTTCTGGCGCAGGGTGGGGTGGGGGGAGCTGTCGTCTGCACGCTGGTGAAAGCCCGAGTTCATGGGACTCGGTGCTGTCTTAAAGGGGGGGAGCTGTTCTGACCACAGCGTACTTAAGGAATTAGCTAGGATCCTGGTGGGTTTTACATTCGGCACTGTTTAAACAGCCAACTTTACCATCCTAACGACGGTCTTTTAAAAAGTCGATTTCTGACTTTTTATATTACGATCGCTTCCTGAAGGTTGGCGTGACTCTGTCAACCTTGCCTTCCACGCGCCCGCCTGTGTGGAGAGAGGTCACCTGGGCTTTAGCGCGTGCAGGCTGGGAAGGCTCTGACCTGAGAGGCAGCGGGGAATGAGAGGGAAAAGGCAGGGGAGGGTCCAGGAGGGTAACGCTGGTCCTGAAGACCAGTGCTGTGGGCGGGATCCAGGCCTGGCTGTGCACAGGTGATTTTGTTTTTGTTTTGTTGCTGTTGTCTGGCCTCGACCGCGGCAGGTGGAAGTTTCAGAGCCAGGGACCCGAGCCACGGCAGCAACCCGAGCCGCTGCAGTGTCCACGCTGGATCCCGAACCTGCTGCGCCACAGGAGGACTCCCAGGTGGGTTTTTAAAGACATTTTTCCTTCCAAGTGACACAGCCTTTTTGTTACCACTAAGTGAATAGATTTTAGAAAGAGAATGATTTTCGTGAAGTCTTACTTGAGTTCTTGTGAGCTGGTGGCCAGCATACTTCGAATGCTTTTGTCCGCCAGTGGGCAGCCCGACAGACTGTAAGACAGGCCAGGACAGTCAGGTGAGTAGCCCCGTGGCCCAGCTTAAGCTCCCGGACAAACACAACATAGAACTGAAATTAAAAAGTTTAATGCAGAAAAGCGATGGGGCAAGTGCTGTATCTTGAATTTTCTGGGTAGAATGAACGGATTCATGTCTACGTATAGATTGAAGGAAACAGGTCTGTTAACGAGCCACTCAAAAATGAGATCGAAATATTTGAACTCTCCGGTGTCAATGTCTGTAAGGAATTTTCCAAATCTAGGTGGTTTATTTCCAAGGAGACATTACACCACACGCCCATCAGCGTGCTTCCACAGGTCAACATACAGCACTTCGAGGGGTGACACAGAAGTCAACGTTGCACTTGGACAGCATTGTTGAGGTAAGCTGAAAACAATAAATTGAAAAGACAGAATCCACCATGAGAAAAATGAAGGCACACCTTCTATGTGAGGCGTAAGTACCAGTCACATGACCACTCCCATCACACCTTGGTGTTGGACATCTGCCACCAAACAAAAACAAAACAGCCAAAAGAGTAAGTATGTTTAAAAAAAACTTGAAAAAAGTTTCATTGTTTCCAGTTTAGCTGCAATGTCTGCACGGGGATTTCAGCACCCTGGAGAAAAGCTGCAAAATGCACGGGATTACATGGCAATGGCGTCTCCAGGGCACAGAGCATCGCTAAGAGCAAGCGCGCCTGCGGCCGCCCTGCCCCCTCCGGCCGGCGGTCTGGACACCTGGACGCTGCGCGTGTCGCGTGTCGCATGCTCAAACGCAAGGCATGTACAGATCCGGTTTAGAGAGAAGCCAAGAAAGGGAACGCCCCGAAGCGTGGGCATTCCACCCCGCGTTGTGCTTACGTTATTAAGTCCTTTTTGCCCTCCTTGCACTGGGGGTACTTGGGTTTGGGGCTCGGGATGGTCACCTCCCCCGGATACCGTCTTTCTTCCAGCGCTTCCTGGAAGGGATCCAAGTCTTCGGGCTGCGGGCAAAACACAGCTTCAGGGCCATACCCAGGCCGGGTCCACACGCAGACCCGGGGCCGCGCCCCCACCTGGGGGAGGGGCTGCCCGCAAGGTCACGCGTCCCAACCTTCCCTCCACACCCTCAGGCCCTGCTCCTGACGGTGGGCTTTGTTCAGAGAGCAGCGCTCCCCCCACGGGGCCTCCATCTCTCGTCACCTCCTCTGGAACCCCAGTCAGGTCGCCCGCCCGGGGGCAGGGCCAGATTCCTCATTCGGATTCCCGAAGCCCTGCTGGTAGCCTGCGCTTGGGCGCGCTCAGGCAGCCAGGACTGCTTCTCCGTGGATCTCGCTCGCTCACCGCGGTTCAGCACCTCGGGCGCTTGATCGACAGCGCGGGGCAGAGCCCGGGCGCTGCGCCAGGCCTTTGGTGAGTATGCCACCCACGTGCCCTGAGTCCCGAGGGAAGGGAAGACCCACTCAGATGAATGCTCTCATTTAAAATGACTCTTAGCACTGAGAACTATGTCTAGATACTCATATTGCAACAGAACAAAGGGTGGGGGAAAAATGTAAGAGTAACTTGATCCCCATGCTGTACAGCGAGAAGAAAAAAAATACCAGTTAAAAAAAAAAAAGAAAAACGAAATAAAATTACTCTTAAAAACAACCAAAAACGGAGCTCCTCTGGCCAAGGCGGGGCGGGGGGGGGGGGGGGGGGGAAGACGCTGACAGTACCCCGAACATTCCTCTAGGTGGCGATGTTCGGAAAAGGTGTTTGGTGAGCGCGGTTTTCACTTGTGTGGCTCATTTTAATTAAAATAAATTCAGAGATTCAACTACTGTGCCTTATTTGGTAGGAACGACTTAACACTGTAGGACAGAGGAAAATACTTTGGATTTTAGCTTGCCATTCAGATTCTATTCTTTAAGATGCCTGGATCCTTAAATCAATTTGAAGAATGAAGATAACAGGCCTTAGCAGCAGCGGCCTTATAGGCAGGTGCCTTCCCTGCCAGTTCCTACCAATGGCTCATGTTTCCTCTTTCTCTGCCTCCCAGTTTCTGTAAGATGCTCCTGCTTTGACAGGGGTCTCCCTATTGTGTTCAGAAAGAACACTCATTTTCCAGGGAATAAAGAAGATGTCATAATTTTCAGAATTGAACTCAGGCTAACAAAGAACTTTTTTTTTTCCCATTGCTTTTCTTAGCCTAAAGGGTAACTATTTTAATAATCTGAATTTCAAAACTGTAACGACTTTAGAAATATGTTCTTGACATGGGTGTCTGGTAATATTATAGTCGACAGTGGTTTAGGCGACAGTCCTGAGGTGACCTGTTCTAGGGGGAGTTCACTCTTCTGAATGTTTAGGTTTCTTGGAGAACAGGCCCTGTCCTCAGCTTCAAAGAGCTAGCTGTAGTTAACCATTTAAGTATTTAAGACTTCCATTATCATTCGGCACCTGCAAGAAAAATCCTGCCTTTACCAGTCTGTCGCCCAGAAAAATGAACCGGTACACCGTTCAGACACTTTCTTAGAGAAATCGTTTGGTACAAAACACACTTGTTAGGAAAGGAAAGCCATCATTAAAAAAAGTCAATGGTCTCTTTCGCTCAAATCAATCCAAGTATCTCCTGGGTCAACCACCTAAGTCCTCTAAGCCCTGGTCAGCTAGAGGTCATGTTTAGAGAGAAAAGACGTGTCTGCTGAGGTAGGTGCCAGGGGCATTTTCCTCAGTGACGCCGACTTCCCATGCTGAGGGGACAGAGGCGGGGGCAATGACAAGGACATACAGCAATCTCTTTGGACTCGTCCTCGTCTATCCTCCGAGGCTTCATTTTGGTGTAGTCTACGGGCAAGTCCCAGCAGTCCCCCTCGCTCAGCTGGAAACACCGGCTGCTCATCACCGCCTGCTGCTGGGGGGACATGGGCTCCAGGGGCGTCAGGATGGGGCAGCAGCCCTCTCGCGGCCGCTGCTTGTTCATGCTCAGGTCCAGGGTCCCGTTCTCGTCCACCTCCATGTCAGGGTTCTGCCAGATAGAACGGACGGTGACCACGGGGCTCCATCCCCTGGAGCCCAGCCCCGCCTCTGCCGGGACAAGATTCAGAGTCGGTTCCCTCACTGCAGTCTCGTCTGCACAAGCTCCAAGGTGAGGGGCAGTGGTCCCCCGTGGGCTCTGCTAGCCCAGGCTTAGCTGCGAAAGGGCCTGGCAGATCCCTCTCTCCACTAAGCTATCACTTGCCATCCATCGCTCCCTCTCTCACCTCCTTACCTAGCATCTATCTATCATCTACCATCAGAGATGCAGACCTTCTTTTTCCCCAGTGGACCTCTGCTTTCAGAAATCAGCCCGGCCACAAGAAAAGCAAGTCCCCGCTTCAATGCTCTTCCGGTCCCCACACCTCGGAAGGGATCAGAAATGCCCGTTTGTGTACAGATTAGATACGTACACTCACGGTGGATAGATACTTAAGATTCTCCGTTAGTTTCATTGATGCCCATACGTCAAGGCTTGGAGGGAGGAAAACACAAGAATTTAGAGGGATGGGGGAGAGGAAGGAGAATTTACTCTCTAATACGAAATCCTCTGAGGACGAGAAATGTCCATTGTAAGACAGATGTGCAGGTCAGACACCTCTGCTGCGGTGACCACGGGCTGACCTATTCTAATCACGCTTTAAGCAGATCAAGAATCCCTCTGAGCCTGCCTCTCAGGAGGAGGGAGAGAAGCAAGGATGGAGGGAGGACAGAGGAAGAAAAATCCAAATACCCCTGACAATCCATTTTCCCCCCAGAGAGTTACACTCACTTGGGCAAAAATGTGCTTTCCGAGCTGGCGTGGAAGCCGCTGCCTACTCAGATGCCTAGCAGTGCTTGCCTGGGGATGTAACAGCAGAGGGAGGTGGGGGGGAGCGCGCCCGGCATGAAAGCCCGTCCTTTGGGCTGCTACCTTGATAAATTATAGCATATTATTCTGCCTGACCTCTTCTTGTCAAAGTGCACTCCTGGTTTCAAGCCTTCATGCTAATTTAGCCTTCATCATGGTGGATTACCATTCTCTCGGTCTTAGTTTAAATTTAATAACGTGGAAAAAAACAGGAAGGGGTTACTGTCTCTTTTCTCCCCCTTGCCACAGAATCTCCTCCACGCTGGCCTCACACTTTAGCAGCCCTGATCACCATGGAAATTGCATGCCCCTGACACGCCTCTAAAATCTAGGAATAAAAATATCAGTAGAAAAGGAAGCATTTGCAAAACATAAAATTACTGACCTTTCTCCATTCATACAAATTACACTTATTTCTAACAACTACTGTCACTGCTGTGAGCTCAGGTGCATGCCTGTCAGCGCTAGGACACGGAGAGGCCCTTTGTTCTGGAGAGGAGGCGCCCCGTCGTTCCACCCGCTCCGCTTCTCTGTCCTCCGAGAGCACAATGCGCTCGCGCCGCCCGCGTCTCCAGCCACCTAGTGGCCTCTCCGGACAGCTTTGAGCTCTGCGGCGGCCCAAGGGCTCCCTTTCCTGCTCTCAGCACCTGCCAGGAGCCCATTGACAGGGAAGCGCCATGAGGGCTGCTCCCTGGTTTAGCATCTATGGTGTTTGGGGCTAAGGGAAGCTGGCTGTAACTGCTTGGCTGGGAGCCCGGGGAAACGGGATTTTTCACTTTCTTTGTTCGCCAGCACCGGGCGTGAGGGCGCGGTCGGTCCTGCGTTTCACTTCACCGCGGCGCAGCCCACCCTCCTCCGCTGAAGGTTCAGGGCGCACAGCTGCTCGAGTTTCCTAGTCTCTGTGCGGTCCTCCGAACCCCAAGAGGGAAGCAGGGGGTCTTTTGTTTCCAGAAGTGACTCTGGGCCCGAAACAGGAGGGTCCCAAACGGACATGTTAATCTAAAAGCCCAGCCGATTCCTCCCGGTCTGGAAAAACGAGTGCCCAGGACCATGTGCTGTCAAGCCTCAGCCTCCTCGGAGCAGGGCCCTGCGGACGAACGGTCTGCGCCGGCGCTTGGGAGGGAGGCTAAGCTGCAGGCACCGGCTGGACCGCCCGGCCGGCCAGCGTGACCTCGGGGCGGGGGCTCGCGCCGAAGCCTCGCCCGCCCTCGGCCCCGCCCCTCGAGTCCCCGCCCCTCGAGTCCCCGCCCCTCGAGTCCCCGCCCCTTCCGCGCCGCGCCCGCTCGCGGCCCGCCCCTCTCGCGCCCGGCCCCGCCCCACGGCCCCGCCTCGCTCGAGGCCCCGCCCCACCAGAGGCCGCGGCCGGCCCGCATACCCGCGCCGAGCACAAGTCCTGAGGCTTGGTGGACAGGTTCTGCGGCATCTCGCGGCAGCGCGTGGACAGGTTGAGGATGGCCGTGGCCGCCATGTGCGCAGCCTCCATGTCGTGCGTGTAGTCGAAGCTGCTCTTGCTGCACGTGCTGCTGGCGCTGCTGCCGCCGCCGCAGCTCAGGTTGCTGCTGCTACTGGGTGCGTAGGTGCTGGTGGTGCTGCTGCTGGGGCTGGCGTCCTTGCAGTACCGCTTCGCTGGGGAGACAGGGGACAGGGATGATTCGGGGCCCCCGCCCCGGGCCGCAGCAGCAGAAGAACCCCAGTGCCGCCCGCCGCGCTGTGCGTCCACACTTGGGCGTAGGTACCAAGGGGGACACGGTGCCAACGGGCTGATTCCTAGAAGTCTGGCTTTCCCCTTTGTCCTACTTCCACGTCGTGTGTTTGGATGGGCAGAGCTGGGAACTAGCAGGAAGAGCACACATGTCTCCCGGGCGGGATGCAGGAAGCCCACCAGGGCACATCATGCAATCTCATCAACGTGCCCTCCTGGGTAAGGCCTGGCCATCAGGATGTCGGCCGCCATTGGCCTCACCACCTGCTCACACCCGGAAGGAGGCTCCCGCCATGACTGCTCATCCGCACGCAGGGTGACGGGGCCGGCAGACCCTCGTCCCTCTAGAGACCTGATGACCCATCCTGCCGGGAGGGGCCGTGAGGGCCAGTCGGGGCTCACCTCCTGTGCAGGTGTGGCCCCTGCAATTTAGGAAGTGGCATCCTGGTCAGGGTGCAGCCAGACCACCACTGAAAACCCCTTCTCTCTGCCATCCCAATATATAAAGAGCCACCCAGCGAAGGGGGGCAGCGAAGGGGACAGAACCGCACACACACCTGTGGACTCACTTAAGCCAAGATAAACTTTAAAGCACTCGGGGATGCACAGACGCCCATGCGCGGGTCCTGCCGCCCCGCCCTTTGTGGGAACGGCCTCCTGCCTGCACCAGCCTCACTCATAGGATCTTTCTGAACAGCCAGCCTCCCTAAGAGCCAACCAGGCCCATAGGAACAAGTGTGGTTTCTAGGGCTGCTTACAGCGGTCCTTGAGCACAAGGATGAGAAGGTGGCTGATGGATGATTCATCAGGATGGGCCGGGTCCTTAGACGCACAAAATGCTCTTTGCTCAGGGGTCAGAAGCTCACTGACCTGCAGCGGGAGATGCCTGGAAGGAGCCAGGAGACCCCTTTGTAGTGTCCTGACACCCCCCTGCCCCCAGCGAGCCAGGCTTTCATGAGAAACAGGCACATCAGCACCTTCCTCCTGCAGCCAGAGCGGCGATTCCCACACGAGGCTGAGGTGCGGGGAGGACCTGGGGCTCCGGCTGTGCTCCAGATCGGGATAATTTAGGGAGCAGTCGCCCTTCACTGAGAGTGGGGAGGGAGGCATCCTGCATCCTGCTCTCTCGTCCTCAACATTGTCATTAGCGGGTCTGCAACCTGGGTACCCTGCTCAGGTGCCCTCTGACTGGAGGAAGTGACACAGCCTCCAGCCAATGTGGTTATAACAGCACCGAGAGCCGCCCAGAGCGCGAACTCCTGAATTCCCGTACAAAGGAGAGAAGAACTAAGCTTGCACTGCGGCTACCTCTTGACTCTGGACAGTGGAGCAAGTTCCCTGACACCAAGGGTGTGTCCCGGCGCTGCTCTGAGCACATCACAGCAGCCCAGGGAAGCCACTGCCCGGCCTCGCCCCAGCCCCTCGTGTAGATCAGGGGGTCAGTTCCACACCGTCAGACCCCACGAGCACGAGGAGTAACTTGCCAGGGAGTTACTGCCATGTCCTCAGCCAAGTCCGCTGAGCTCAAGCTGCTGGCGAGCCTACCCTTCCCTCCCTCCCCCGTGACGGCACCTGCTCTCACTCTGAGCAGAGACACGGGGAGTGTCCGGGGGACCAGCCCAGGGGGTTCTGTAAACCAACCGCTCACAGGACTCTCCAAACGGGCTGATGTTTGTGGCTTTATGTCATTTACAATGTTGTTATAAAAATAGGAACATAAAAACTGTGGGAAAAATGAAATAATACTTAGAAGGGATTTCTTTTCCCCCCCAGGGAGGGCCAGTCACTGGTAAAACAAAAGAAATGTAGGCCACGTAAATAAGAAAGCAGTTGTGTTTTGAAGTGCGGGAATTTCAGAGTCTAGTGGCAAGTAAGCAGGACTGCGTGTCTCTGCAACGACTGCAGTGAACTCTTGGTAAAGTGCCTCTGCTTCACCAGGTATTAAGATCCAAAGGTCCTCCTTCCCCCAGACCATGCCGAGGCGATGGGACTCGTCCAGAGTCGGACAGTTTGGACGGAACTGTGGACGACGGATGGACCGCCCTGTCGGCTCACAGAACCGGGAGGAAAGGCAGGGTAACATCACCGCGCCGGCATCCTTTCCCTAAGTCCCGCCAGGCACGTGTGGTTTTGTGCCCCAGGAAAGTCTAACTTCAGATTCCCACGCAGCGAAAGTCTTGGTTTGAATAATTACCGCCCAACCGGGGCTACTCGGGCCGCCACCAGGGGGCGCCGAGGAGCGAGCCGCGCCTGCCCCTCCTCCCCAGCACCGCCCAGCACCCCCTCCACAAAGTCAGACGCACTTGCTTTTTCTGTCGACAAACACTATTTCCATTCGAAACTTTTTTTCCAATCAATCCGCAGACAAACTATATGAGTATTCCTCGGCATGCCAGCGCGTTGCCGAATTTACATGCCAGCGCGTTGCTGAATTTACAAGACAGAATCGCTCTCTTTAGAGTGTTGCCTTTAACCCCTGCATTTACAACCTCGGAAGCCCGGTGGATCTTAAACCCTTTTGTGCAGGAAAATGGAAAAGGATATGAGATCTATGTGATCCAATATGATAAATCAGAAAGACAAAATAGCTTCCAACTTAGTGACCGCCTCTGCCTCTAAGAGTCTTGCTAAGCCTTTCTCCCTGGAAATGCCCTCTTGCTCCTGGAATTCACGTTTTCCTGTGGGGAACAGAGCAAAATGTGTCTTCCCCATCCGAGTTCCCGTTAAAAGCAGACAAAGGCATACGGCCCAGAGACAGAGCTCCTGAGGCTCTCCCTGACCCCGCGTCCAGACCTGCACCCTTAGGTCTGGCTGGATTCAGGGCTCTGCACCCTAATTCGTGCCACTGACTCCCGGGTCTCCCATGGGTTCATGGTTGTGCTTTCCTGTCAGTAACCTGAAATAGGGACGCAGAGGCCTAAGGAAGAAAGGGAGCTTCCTGGGAGTTCCCTGGTGTTGCAGCAGGTTAAGGATCGGGCATTGTCCCTGCAGGGGCTTGGGTCACTGCTGTGCCGTGGGTTCGACCCCTGGCCTGGGAACTTCCACCTGCTGAGGGCATGACCAAAAGAGAAAGAAAAGGAGCCTCCTTGAGTGTCCTGTTAGGTCGTCTGCTCAGGTGGTTTAATGTGTCTCCTCCACCCAAGTCGGGGCTCCTGGCTGTTGCCGTCTCCTCCCTCACCGAGCGCTGCCTGCGCGGCTCCCATCTGCCTGGTTGGCACCCGCCTTCAGGCTTTGGGCCCGGGGGGGGGGTGCGGTGAGACAGCTACCTGCCCAGGTGGGACCCAGAGCTGCGGGGGGGCCTGGGTACCTCATTCTGCACAAGCAGCTCTAAGGAGGCCAGAGAAGGCCCCAAGTGCAGGCCGGCATCTGTCAGAGAGAACTGGGCGGGGAGAGGCTTTTGGGGGCAAGGGAGGATTGGGAGAGCTGAGCAGGTGTTCGGGGAGGCGGGACCTCCGGGGACAGGGGTGGTGTGCGGGGTTGGGGGGCGCCCTGCTCCAGAGGATCAGTCCCGGGATCGTGGAGGCCCCCGGGGAAGGCCGTCCGAGGTGGGTGCCTGCGAGTGCGCCAGCGAGCAGGGTGAGGAGGCCTGTCAGGGGAGGGCGGAAGAGCGGGGGCACAGCAGAGAGAGGAGGCCTTGGAGGAGCCAAGAGGGGTTCGACGATGCTGGAGAAATGTTTGGCTTAGAAGCGCTTTGAAGTTGGGAGTCACTGAGGAGGCTCATGAGATGGGTTGGTTCAGGGCTGGGAATGAGTGGACAGTAAACAAAGCCGGCCGAGCTGCCCAGAGATGCCGTGGGCATGGCTTAGACCGGGTTGGGAACTTTCTCGGTAAAGGCCCGACACTGGTCCACGCTTGGCAGCCACAAGATCTCGGGCAGGACAGCGCCCCGGGAAACGCGTGGGTGAGAGTGGCCCGTGTGGGCAAAGCTGCTCCCCCTCATGAAATTCGAAGCCCCCGGGTCACTTTTGCAGGCCACGCAATGTCACTCTTCTTCCAGTTTTCCCGCCCTTTTGAAATGGAAAGGCCGTCTGTTCATAGCTCACCACACAACCCAGGTATGGGGGGCGCAGTGGGGGGCCGTGGGCGGAAATGCCGCCTGGGCTCCTGGGGGCAGAGGCGGTCCCTCTGCTCTCCCAGTTTCCCTCCCACACGGGTTTCTGTCCCCCCACCCATCTCCAGGTGGTCCCACCCCTCTCCTCACACGTCTGCGGTCCGGCCTCACCAGCCCGCTGGCCGTTCCCTCTCACGCGTGGGTTTCCTGCCTTCTGGTAATTTCCACCCAAGCCTCATGATCAAGTTGCTCAAATTGGCCACTTTGGTGAAGGGCGTGCTCACTCCTGCAGGCAGACGGATGCCTCGCCTCTGGGTGTGAGCCCTTCCTGGCGACTGGCCAAGGGAGGAAAGAGAAGACGGTGACGGCGAGGTGAGCGCGTCCGGAGGCCGGCCAAGGGGTGGCTGGAGGGAGGGCTGCGCGGACAGACGGGCAGACAGCGAGAGACAGATGGACACACAGCAGCTCCTGAGTGTCTGGAGGGACTAAGGCAGAAACCCCAGTGTCTGCTGAACGTTTTTAGTGGCAGCGGGTGGCGTCTAAGCAATGATGCCCAGAGCCTGGGGAACGGGCCTGCTCCCCCCGCAACAGGAGGCTCACGCCACTCTTTCCTTAGGAGCCGGCCCTGGGGACAGCCTCTTTGGGGGTGACTGCAGAGCCCCCCACCCCGGGCTCTTCCCGGCTCACACCGCCTCAGAAACCTGGCCTGCCTGCCTTGTCCTCAGGGGGCGCCTTCCTGAATGGTTTCCACAACCTGTGACTGGCGAGGGAGAAATGCAGCTGTCCTCCGTGTCCGCTCTGTCCTCAGCAGACGGTGGCAGCTGCTGCCCTTCCCTTCTCTTAGTTCCCAGAAGCCCCGCGCCCAAGTTTCTGTTCTGTGTCCTTGCTGTCCATGGGTCCGCGGCAGAGCAGGGCCCTGCCTGTTTCCAGCGAGGGCAGTGTTTTCTGGGTAGGTGAGAATCAACGCCCAGAAAGAACACGCCTGAGGCCCCTCCTGAGCCGGGGGCAGGGGAGCGCTCCCCGCCTCTGCCCTCGAGGAAAGCCTCGCAGGGGAAGGCTGATTCATCACAGCCCCTAAACAGGAGAGCTGAGAAAGGGCCCCGTGCCCAGGAAAACGTGCTCGCGGCCACGACGTCACCCAGGGGCCACCAGAACCGCGGGCTAAAGGCCGTCTGGCCGCAGCATCAGCAGCAGGAGGGTCGCAAAGAGCGGCCACCAGAAGGTGTAAGTGAGCGGAAGTCCTATAAGCAGAATCCCTAACGATGTGGATTCGAGTTTTTGGGGCCTTCATTTGCAAGCAAGTGAATGACGTTACCACAGAGCCTGAACGTGGAAAATCATTAGAACAAAACCCCGGTACCCTCCGCGCCACCCCAAGCCAGCCCCTCCGTTTGCCCCACTCAGCACCTCTGCTCCTGGACTTTCCCGTCGCCGCGTGCAGGCTCGTCCACACGAGACGCAGCGAGAAACACGACGTGTCGTGCCCCACGTGCACTAACTGTCATCAAGGCAAAGGATGACCGAAGGGTTGGGGACAGAAGTGCGGCAGCTCACGCGGGACGGTGCGGGGGTCTGGACGCCCCCAGCACTCTACTTAGAGTTTCTTTCTTTCTCTTTTGGTGGGCTGTGATTTTAATTAAGTATCGTTTTCGGAGAGCAGCTCCAGTGTTTAAAACCGTCTCTCCTGCCTCTGCTGGAGAAACCCAAGATAAGGCCCCTAAACCATCCAGCTCCTATAACCTGTCCCCATCGGTAACATCTACCCACGAAGGCCCCAGAGCCTGGAATTTAAAATAGAACCGTGGTTAGGTAGAGCAGCCAGCGCAGAAATGCATCCTCCCTCTGTGGTTCGACTACTTACCCAGCGAGCTTTGCGATGACACGGACCTAGTCAGTTCAGGGCTGACACCACCGCAAGGGGGTGCAGACCCGCAGGCGTGGAAATAACCTACGTCCCCCTGGGAACCACACGGGGTCTGTTTGTTTCCCGGGTCCTGGCTGCGGGCAGCCATGGTGGCTGCTCTGAGCGAGGCCGGTGACAGAGGGACACAGCCAGGACCCAGGCTCCAAGCGGGGGCCGTGCCTGCTGCAGGGAGGCGGTGGGACGGGCCGAAGCCGCGTGTCCCTGTCTGCACATTACAATCAATGGTGACTTTAAAGCCACACAAGGGAGGACCTCCGGGGCTTCGGAGCTGCCTGGCCTGGGGGCCGCCCTGGGCGTCAGAATTTAAACCTCCCCGGCTGACAGCAATGGGCGCGAAGGGCACACGGAGCCCCCACAGCCGAGAGCTCCCCGGTCTGCTCTGTGTCCGGCGTCGGCAGGGGTCGGGAGAGAGGAGGCGCTGTCTCCGCGAGCAGCCCACGGCAGCCTGTCCCCACGCCGGCCAGCCGCCAGCCCGCCTGGCCCCGGGGACACGGGGCGAAGGGGTCTCCCTCCCTCCTGCCGGTCCTGCGCCCGCACCCGAGTGACCCCGACCCCGGGCTGCCTTCCTGGGGGCCACAAGCGACGGCATGCTGGACAGTCGGTGGGGATGGGCATACACAATCACAATGATAACCGCAAGCGCGACTCCGGGCATACGTGTGTGCACCTCCTACCATCAAATCCTTTGGGGGATATTTCCCTGGTTTGCACCTTGGGGGCTATGGCCCGCTTGCCGTACGTATGGCTGTCGTAACTGTTGTACTCAAAGGATGTCTTGGAATATTTCTCCAGCTCTTTGGCCAGGTTGGAGCGAGGCGTGGTGGTGGGGACGTTGTTTCTGTAGCCGTAGTGTGGGATCTCGAGCTGCTTTACAAAGCACATGGGCCTGGAAACGAACAAGAGACAGCGGGTAGCTCGTTTTCTCGCGGCTGCGCACGAGGGAGACGCGGCTCCCGGGACAGTTAGAGCATCTTGTTTCCCCAGCTGCACGCAGGCCCAGACCCTCGCGCTAAAGTCGCAGTTCCCTCGGCCGGAGAACAGGCTGTGCCGTTGTAAGCGCACGCCCGAATCGGCTCTGTGCCACCAAGTGGGCCAACGGGAGAGGAAACGAGACAGGTGCTCTGACGGACGGGGGCGGAGGTGAGGCCAGGCAGGCAGCGACCCGGATGGACGCCGGGTCTGCGGCCTTGCTGGCAGCCGGGGTGTCAGTGCCTGAGCGAGCCCTCGGGGACACAGGGCTGAGCCCCAGGCCCGGGACAGCCCTGAAGCCCCCCCCCCACCCCCCACCCCAGTTAGAGGGACCCAGCCCACGCCGCCTCCTCGCCCCCGGCTGGAGGCCCATCAAGAGAAGGCAGAGGCGCAGTCTGCTGTGTTGTCCCCCTCTGATGCGGTGTCACTGCGTCTGGTGAAGAACGGGGTCCCTGTATTAGACCCGAGGCCTCCGCTGAGGAGGGGTGGTCTGCCCTTCCGTCAAGTGGCCCACAGAGCCCTCGGTGGAAGGCAAGCTGGGTACGGACCCCCCGAAAGGAGGGCCCTCCCAGCTCTTGGGGGTCCAGCTCGGGGTGGGAGGGCCGCCAACAGGAGCCCCCAGCCCCAAGCCCTCTCCCTTTGCTCCAACGTCCCTGTGTTAATAACAGGTCCTTCTCAAAGGCTCGCAGCCCAGGGTTTCTGGGGGAGGCCGTCTCGCTCCCCATGACTACGAGGGGCTGAGGAGCACCCCATCTACCGGGTGCTCTCCCATGAGTGCGTCACAGGCACTGCGCGCGTTAGGTGGGTGATGCCCACAAAGAAACATCTAGAAGGACACGCACCAGAAGGCAGTGCGGATTTTTCTCTGAAAGGGAGGATCAGAGACGGCTGTCATTTCCGTCTAAGCTAAACATTCCATTTCTCATAGAGATTTCAACTTTTCTCCTGAGAGAAGAAGGGGGTTCACGACTGCGGTAAAACCCTTCCGGAAGGAGGGGAAATAACACGCGACAAAACCAAAGAGGAATTTGTATCATTTTCCAAAGACTTTTTCCCAAACAGTTTATCCCAAAGAGATAATTCAACGGAAGCTGAACTGAGTGTGCGCGTGTGCGCATGCGTGTGTGCGCATGCGGGCACGAACTGCTCTCCCTTCGATGATGAGGTGGGAACCAGCCCGGGGGGCTCAGGGCTAGAAGCCGGTTCCGGCGCGGCTGACCCCGCCCCGCAGGGTGCGTGGAGCCACGAGGACAGCTTTCCTTACCGAGACGCAGGGGTGTGCTTTTGGGGTGACCCCCACCGCAGAGGCGGAGGTCACGGGTTGTCGTGGTTCTGCAGGATGAGGGCTGCAGGCACGGCAGAAGTGCACCCGGGTGGACGATGCGGCAGGTGGGGTCCCCCCATCCTCTGCTGAGCGCGAGGAGCGCTGGACGGGGGATCCTGGCGGCCTCTTCACCTCCACAGTCCGTGACTCGGTCGGGCTTGTCCTCTAACCCCGGGTTTTCTCTCTGTCACGTGGGGGTCCCGCCTCCCACGCCCCAGGGGCCTCTCTCTAGTGGGGGTGACACTGCTGTGGCCATGACGTCCTCAAGAATGTGGACGTGTTCCTGCAGGTTGGAGGGACGGCCTCGTCCCCAAACTGAGATACGCGACTTTGGGCTCCTTGGGTTCATTCTCGAGGCTTTCTTTTCAGGCGCATTTGCAGGATGACAACGCTTCGGGGCCAGAAGGCCAGCCAGAAACCACCCCGTGAGCTGCCCTAGGGGAACGGGGGGGGGGGCACGGCCCCCGCAGCACACAGCCCACAGGCAGGACAGGTCTCCCCCGCGCGCGCTGGGCGGTACCTGAGCACCCGGTCTGAGGCTTGGCTGGCCTTGGACACGTCACAGCTCTGGTGTTTTTCCTGGGCCTTTGCCAGTTTCTCCGCTGCAGCAATGGGGCATCCAGAGAGGCTGCAAGGACAGAAAGGGGGCTGAAGCATCTCTGCCGGGGTGACGCACACAGCGCCCACCCCCGGTCAGGGCACCCTGGCGGGACACACAGGCAGGGAGCCATCAGCTTGCTCGCCTCTGGGTCTCCAGCAGACAATGCCGATGGCCAGGCCATGCGTGAAGGACACGTGGTCCCCTCCAGTGACAGCAGGACCAAGGCCGGGTGGGTCAAGGGACATTACAGACACAGCTCCCGCTCTGGGGGCTCGCGGTTTCTGGACATGAGGTGTTAGCCGCTTGGTAGAAAGGGTTTCTGAGGCCCAGGAGCCGGGCTCTCCCGTGCCAAGAAGTGGAGTTGGCAGGCCCTGCCCGCAGCACGGTGGCCTGGGCGGCCTGGCTTGTTTGCGTCCCCCAGGAAGGGGCACAGAAGCGGGGGGAGGGGGCGTCACATCTAGGCTGCTGTCAAGAGCTTTGTGCCTGATTCTGCATGAAACCACGATGCCTGCTGCTTGTGTCTGTGTCTCTGCACGCAGTACAGAGGCCTAGTCCCCATAAACACGGTCTGGACGCCGTGCGATTCTGCAGAAGCGGTGGAGGAGCTGATGCTGGAAACCCCGAACCGTGCCCAGGGTGACCCTGGCCAGTCCGCCCACCGTGCCCGTCTCCCGGGAGGCCCGGGATGCTGCTGCAGGACATAAACTCGACACAAGTAGCCAAATTCACCGGACAAGCCAAAATTACAGTGAAACTTCTAACAGGTTCCTCTGCTTTGATGGAATTTTATACAGCTTTGTGAAGCTGAACTACGGGTAGTTAAAAAACCCAAAAACCCAGGATCACTTTTACACTATTGAAAAAAACCTGATGATAAGGAACTCAAGTCAGAATGAGACAAGAAGGGGGGTTTGTTGGAGCAAAAGCGTGGTTCTGGGCAGGGTATTTGCAGCAACAAATATTTGCATCGTCACCCCAGCCCCTCCCTGCTGCACGTTCGCCCACGTGACACCTGCTGGCATGTTGGTGATGCCCACGCTGCTGACCAGGGCCTCAGCACAGGGTCAAGGGCGCGGCCGAGCGAGGTCACTGCCCGCTCTTACTCCTCTGGTTCCCCTCCTGGCTGAGGAAGGGGGTGCAGGACAGGCCCCCCACCCCTGGGAGATAACGGGGCTTTACTGCAAGTGGTCATGGTTCCACCTGGGGACCGTCTGCGGGTGTCATCACGCCATCACCCCAGGGGGTGAAACAACTAAGAAACCCCCGTCTGCAGAAGGGGTCGGAGCGGGGACCTTGCCGCCCACGGCCGGCCGGCTCGGCGCCCCTGCCCCGAGCGTGGGACCCAGGCCTCCGGAGGTCCCGGGCCACGACCGCCAGGGAGCCGCTCCCCTGCAGCCAAGGCGCAGGGCTTCACTTACCTTCTGTGCGAGTTCCTGTTGCTATTTACATGCCCTCGCCCTGTGCAGCCCGGAGTAGGACACTTGAGCACATTTTCATGCATGGCAAGAACTTGACAGGGAGAGGCAGAGAAAACAGCCCAGCGTTAAAACACAGAAATGGCCGAGTACAAGGCTATGCAATCATTGTAACAGAGGCTGTTGGTTTACGACAGACGTCCTACAGACAGAGTGATGGACATGACCGGAACACAGGGGGGAGGGGAAGGGGCCCAACCTCGCCCTGGGGGGCATGCAAAGCGGGCGTGCTGGGCGGGAGCGGTGGCCTCGGGGACGGGAGACCAGAACTGTTCCCGATGGGACAGGAAAGCCGGGCTCCCCCCGCCCCCACAGAAGCACTGAGTGGCGACGAGTCCGCCGAAGCACTTAGATTCGTGGTGTCTAGAACACGCCTCTGCCCAGGAAACACGCGGAGGCGTGCTTATGGCGGGCGTGGGCGAAGAGACGACCCCAGGCCTGATTTTGAAATACAGCGAATGTGCTGGTGACCTTCCATCTAGGAAGCAGGGGCTGGACTCTCCTTCGCGTGGACCGAGAAGGCAGGAGGTGCTGCGCTGGCCTGAGCGACCCCAGGCGGCCCAAGCAGGGCGAGGTCTCAGGAGCAAGGGCTCGGCCGCCCCCGTGTCTGGAGCCCATGCTCAGATTTCCCCTTGGCGGCCGTGGGCCTGGACTGTCACCTGTCCTTTCTTTCCTAGTCCTCAGTGACTGCTCACTGGTCTGGGTTGTGGGGATGCCCGGGGGCGTGAGCAGTGCCACCTGCCAGCGAGCTTTACCTGGCGCCAGGTGGCCATCAAAGTCTGTGGACACGACCTGCCCAGGCCAGCTGCGTAACTGCACCCCCCACGCTTCCCTCCTCTCTAAAGCAGCCCCTCTGCCCTGAGGGGCTCCTCCTGTCCCACACGGTGCTGTGGCTCCGCCCTCCCCTTCCCGGGCAGTCCCTCGTCCCACAGCCGTCCGTCCGTGCCGGCGGCCCCTGCTCCATCCATGCAGGGCTCGCCCTGCTGGGATCCGGCTGCAGCAGGTTTCGGGGAGTGTCCTTCTCTGCCTGCGGCAGGTGCCCAGGACCCAGGGCACAGCTGCCTCCGCGTGGGGAGAGACCTTCCCCCTTATGCCAAACTCCTCCAAGGCTGTCTTCCCTGGAGATGCAGCAGTGGGGACGCCCTCTCCTGCCCCCACCCCCGTCATCTCCGGGGGTCCCTGCGTCTGCCCACCTCAGCTTCCTCCACGAGCTCACCGCTCTCAGCTGCCAGCTCCTGCCCACCCTGGGCCCCCACTGCCTCCTCTCTTCACCTGCGGCCCCACCTCCCGTTTGGGGCTCCTGCTCACCCTTCACCTTGCCTCCTTTCTGGGCAGCTCCGGCCCCAGTTGTTACGGACACGGCTCAGAGGACAGAGCCGGTAGCCACCAGTGCCCCAACCCTGTCCAGGTCCCCAGGCTGGTCTTCCAACAGCCCAGCGGGAATATCATTTGGGGGGTCCAGGGTAAACTGGAAAATCCAGGGCTCAAGTTCCCCCCGTAGGACGTAGTCCCAGTTCTCGTTTCCTGACACCCCCCCTCGGTTCGTCACCCTGACCCTTGACCTGGGGGGCCACCCGGCGCCTTCTTGGGCTCCCTCCCGTTCTCCTCCTGTCCTGCCAGCCTGTCTCTGGGGCGGCCCTTCGATCTGTCCCATCCTTTCCCTCCTCTCTGCACTGCCTTCCTCCTGCCCTGCTCTCCTGCTGGGCTTCCCGGCAGCTTTTAGAAACGCCGTGGATTCTCTCTCATGCGGGACCGGCTCACGGGCTGTCCCCCGGCCCCGTGCTGGCAGCAGGGCCTGGGCCTCCGTCACGCAGTGGCCACACTGTCCTGGGGTGGCTCTGTGGCTCTGTGCCCCTCCTCAGCTGGGTTGGGAGGGCGCGAGCCGCACTGATGGCGAGTCCTCTGAGTCTCTAACAGGGTGCTGCCACCCTGGGTGCCGGCTACGTGACAGAGTTCACCTGGACAGAAACGAGGACTGGGGGAGCTGGCCCGGGAGAAGCTAAAACAGAAAGTGTGGAGAACGAGAGACTTGTCTTCTCTGGAGCCTTGTACTGTCTTGCACGTTATGCTGTCATAACGAATCACACAGGAGCAAACCCCACGAGCGATTCTAGGGACGCCCTGGGAGGCATCTGTAAGGCTGGCGTCCGAGCTGAGCTCCCTGCCCCCGCGGCACAGGTGAGGCCGGGGTGACCTGGCCCGGGTCTGTGGCGGCAGGTTTGGGGTGCAGCTCGGCAGGCCACGGGCCATGCTGTCGCACGTTCAGACCTTCCTTGCGCAAATACGGAGTCGGGGGCCTGCTCAGCCATGAGAAGGAGCTGATGGTCTGCTTTGATGCCTCAAAGAAAACTGCGGAAAGAAGCTCTTCCAGACCATTGGCGCTCGGTCCTAGCGCCTTGTTTGCAGATGAGGACAACCAAGGACCGAGAGCAGGTCACCTGCCCGGCTCTTTCGGGCTGAGCGTCAGACCCAGGTCTCCGTGGAGACGGGCGGGCTCGGGATGGGGACCAAGGGGCCTTGGCTCTGCCCTCCGCTCAGTTCACAAAGCGCGGAGCATCCGCAGGCCGCCGGGCGTGGTGTCGATTCCCGTGAAGAGAGGTGACCGTCTGGCCTTCGTGCTCCCCACCTGGAAACAGGGCCGGCCCTGCCCTGCAGGGGTGAGTGGAATCAATGAGACAGGGTCGGCTGAGCGCGAGCTGGGGGCCCGAGGCGGGGGCAGGGCGCTGGGGGGAAGCTGCGCGGGGCAAGCGTGGGGCCTCCTGCTCATGTAACACACGGGACAGCCTTGCTCTCCGGTCCGCCTGTGTCACAGCTGCGCCTCGGCCCGCAGGACGGTGCCGAGAAACGCGGCGTATTATTTCCAGGAGCCACGTGAAAACCTGAGCCACAGTAGCTTCTGCAAATACTTCCCCCGGAAACACCCCACTGCACTGTTTCCTGAGCTCGACTGTGCCCCTGGACCTTCTCTGTCCTCCCCAAGTGGGCCACTTTGATGGGACAGTCCTCAGTCCTCGGGAGTCTCTCAACAATTGGCTGGCCATTGTCACATCTCAAGCCAAGCTATGATGTCTTCCCACTGGAAACTGTCTCAGAGTGAAAAAAAATCCCTGACACCTTAGACTCAAAATCCGGATCTCAAAGCACACAGCCGTGTCCCCAAAGGTGCCTTTCTTCCTGAGCCATCGATCCTAACCGCATCTAAACAGCTGGCATACCTTTACGTGCCGAGAGAAAGAGAACCAAAAATGTGTCCATCGATTCAGTTCTAAAAGAAGTTTAGTGGCTTTCACCCGCTTACTGCGGATCCTAGCTAAGGGGCGTGGGCGGGTGGCGTCCAGACCCGCCTGCAGTGAACCCCCTCACTGAAGGCTCTATCTTGCGGAAATGTCGGGGCCACGCTGCCAGGAAGTAGCTTTTACAAAGAAAATGCAACAAAACATGAAGACGGGTTCCCACGGATAGAGAGGCTCAGATAACGGGGCAAAAGAAATCGGCAGGCCTTCTTCTTAGGGATGCACAGCTCTCTGGCGCTGGCTGCATGTGTCCGAGCATTTGGGAGGAGAAAAGGAGAGAGAGGTGGCCTGTCTGGGGCCACAGCGCGAGCGAGCGAGGCGGTAAGGCCCAGCGCCCAGGCCCCCCTGCGCGGGGGCCGAGCTGCAGGGGGCGGCCCCGAGGGGAGGCGGCCGCCAGGGCGACCCGGCGGGTGCAGGGGGCTGGGCGCGGGCGGCCCCGCGGACCAGGCGGGCCGCCTGCGCTGGGTCGCACTGCACCGGAGATGGAGATGACAGAGGGAGGATGGCAGAAACGAGTCACAGGAGTGCGCTCCAGGGCGTGGTGAGACACGGACTTACTTTCTGGAGGGACCCTATCTTTGTGCGGGCATCCGGACAAACTGCGGTGATGCGGATAAAGCCCGGTTACGTGGCCAGTTCCATCGCACCCTGGGGTGGGGCACTTGCTCTCTTTCTTTTCTGCTCTCGAGGGATCTAAAAGCGACAACAGGTGTCAAGAGAATGAATTTCTTTTTTTTACCGACTGAAGACAAATGTGATTATTTAACAATCTGAAGAGACCTTGAGACATAAAGAAATAAAGCAGGTGTTGGGGACAGACTGTGACAGCAGGTGATAGTTGCTTGGTCTGGGGGGATTTTTTTGACCTTAAAACAGTATAATCGTGAATCGTCAACTATCTGACTTCGGATTCTGAAGGAAGCAAGAAGGATCTCCCTGCCCGGCCCCCGATTGTTTTCCCGTGTGTTACATGACAAGCTGTGTTGCTCAAAGAAAGCAACATAAATAATGATGAGACAGTGACCTTCTCAGAGAACAAAACATCTCCGTGATCCTTCAGCAACGGCTTCGGGACATGGAACCAGGACACTTGCTGTTACTGAAACACTCTTGAGCAGAGTTTTTACCGAGCACTCGGATTGCATAGGATAGAGGCTACGCAATTTGACTGGTATTAAAATTTCTCCTCTGGCAACACGGTTCCTGTTCCTGGACACACCAATTCAGCATTTTTCTCAAGACCAGCTGAACTCTCAGAAGGCACTGCAAGCAGATGACCAGAACGGTGGAAACCCCATCCAGAGCCATGGGGGGCAATCGAAAATGTTTCCGAAGCTGCTGGAGCAGACATTGGTTCTGATCTTAGACTGGCTTGGAACCAGAGGAAGCTCTCGCAGCTGTGCTGCATGCAGGGGCTAAGAGGGTAAGAGTGTCTGGGCAGCCTGGGGCTCTGCGGCCCTGTCCGGAGGAGCAGCGTTTGGTCAGAGCTCCAATGCCAGACGTCAGGAATGCCGTGACATTGCTGACAAAATGATTTCTGTACCCAGAATGGACCACAGTTCACAAATGTGCAGAAAATAACTCCAGAAACTACTTCTAAGATGCAGCCCAGGCCAGATAGTCACGCGAGTGTGTGAAATACCAACTTGGGGGCAGTTTTCAAAACCCAGTGCCCAGAAGGGCACTAGCTGGGGACCGTACGAATCCGGTCCAGGCGGTGTGACAGTTGAAACTTCTTTAGGGGGTTAATGTTTTCTGTGGATATCTCATTCATCAGGCCAATCATGACTGCTAGAAAAGAAATGTTTTACTTTTGGCTATGGATTCATTTTATACCAAGAAAAAAGACTGGCTTAAAATTTTGCGAACTTTTATGGGCTGTCTTCTTAAGTCATTCATGTGAACTTGAAATAGACAAAGGACTCACAGGAAGAGATACGGACTTTTATGTTGATATAGAAATCCCTCCTTTTATTTTTTAGCTCACATTTTATTCTCTGACGTGTCTTTTAGGTCCTGGACAACCTTCAACCAGTGCTGCTGCTGAGGGGGTGTCCTAGAAACAAGAACCAGCCCCTCCCACTGTTATTTATAGACGGTTATCGCTGAGGACAAAGCCAGGCCTGCGCTGCTGTGACTTCAGTTTCTGCAAGTCTCACGGCAGCTCCTTTCACACGTGCTGTCCCGAAGGGCAGTGCTTCATTGCCTTGGGGTCATTTCATAATAACATCGGTACAATTTAACGAATGCAAATATAAAATGGTAAGCGCATAGCACCAGTTTCAAAGGAAAACATTGATTATTTAAGAGCATGAATTAGAGAGAGAACCTGACATCATCAACCGGATGCAAAGGCCTCTACAAGGTAAAAAGCAAGCTCTGACTCTAGGAAGCAGTCGGGGGCTCTTTTTCGTGAGCGTATTTACAATCTGCTAAGCAATTACACTCTTTCACGACCTTTAAAGCGTGAGGCTACATGCAGGTTTGTGTGAACTCTGTGCGGCTCCAGCTACTTCAGTTCTGGACACACCACGGGCGTTCTCGCCTCTCGACGTGTGAGCGCTGGTGGAGGACGGGTCTTTTGCCCCCTCCATGCCCCCTTTATTGCCTCCTCCTTGCAATCACAATTCCTCTTGGGATTTAAGCAAACACAAAACAACCAAGCAAGCAAACAGGCCAACAGTTTAACTGAAAACCTTGCAACGGCATCCAGAAAAAGCCGTGTCTGGCTTTAGCCAGCCCCCTCCCCCCGCCCCGTTCCAAGGAGGAGAAGGAAGAGCGAGGGGTTTCCTGATAAATTTCTGGCCTTTAGCCCAAGATCTTGGAAAGGTTACGCACTTGTCATTGAAGCCGCTTTGAGAAGGTTGGGCAGGAGCGAGAACTGGGAGACAGTCCTCTCCACCTTGGACAAAACCGGAGAAGCTGACCCTCGACGGCCAACCTGCCCTGTGCTCGCAGGAGCTTTGCAGGCCGTGCTGCCAGAGGACCGGGCCTTTGTCGTAAAAAGGAGGGCAGGGGTCTCTCTGCCCCACTTTGCTGTCCCTGCCGGGCTACGCTTACGTGGCTCCGAACAGAACTACGCACGCCTGCAAAAGGGACTTGGGAGCCATGTGGAACCCACGGATAGGCAATGGAGCAGAGCTGTGGTCAGAGGAGGAAGACCCAGGAGAGGTCGAAGCCAGTGCTCCCCGGCACCCCCCCCGGCCCCCCGCAAGTCCAAATCCTCGGCCCTGCCCCCGCCTCTCTCGGCCTTTGGGGTTTTGACTGTTTGTCTCCACCCTCATTAATCTGGGGGGAGCAAAGCGATCTGAATTCCATTTCATGCCCAAAACAAAATAAAACAACCACAAAACAAAAGGGGTCAACAGCTACGGCCAGCGGCTGTGCTGAAAGGAACCACAGAGACGGGAGAGGGCACAGCCAGGCGGGGTCCACGGGGCCGGCGTGGGTCCGAGCGCCTTGCTGGGTTTCTCCGCGCCCAGACTCTGTCCTGAAACGCTCCCTGCAGAATTCCAAACAGGCGCCTGCCGCGTCTGTCCACCGGAGCCTCCCGGCGCCAGCACCCTGCTTCTTCCTAAGGGAGCTCCGCTCCTCTCAAGGACCCACCCACCGGAAGGTTTCTGCGTGACTGCGCCCCAGCTGTAAACACACAAGCTGGGTCTCCTGGTCCACACGACCCCAAAAGCAAGCTTGGTGCGCCACTGAGCTCCGGTCCGTGGCCTTTAGCTAACGACCCTTCCTCGTACCCTGCACCTGCCAGGGTCTGGCCTGCCCCTGCCTCCCTGAAACCACGGTCAGCACCCAAGCACCTGCCACAGTGGGATCCGACCTGGCCTCTGCCTAAGGTTCACCTCCACACGGGGTTTGGTTCAAGCGATGCTCACCCTGCCCGTGGAGGCACGTGCACACACTGAGAGGAGAACACACGCCCGAGTCACCGAAAGAGGACGTTCTGATTGGGGCGTTTACACAGCAATGGCTTTTCAGACCAAAGGCCTGAACGTCACGATGGTGAAACTCAATATTCGGAAGGAATGGAACAAAATGCGAAGCAGAAGATCTCTTCCGGAACTAATACGGAAGACCGTGAGGGGTCACCAGTCCCTTCTCGAACTGCTCCTCACTTTGTTCAGAGGGTCGTGCGACTGAAGGCCCCACAGGGCCGAGGTCCTACACCAGGGGAAACTGGAGCCGCCGCAAACGGAAGAGGACGCGGCCGGGTCTGGCCACACGAAGTCACTCGCTCGGGTTGGAACTCCACCCGCCCATGTCAGACGCCGTGACTGCCCAGCACCGGCTTAAGTGCACAGAGCTGTGCACATGCGGGCCCAGGTATTTCGCAAACGAAAACCTGGTTGGAACTGCCGGAGCGGGTGGTTTCGAGGGCCTTGCAATAAAGCCAGCGCCGTCACTGCTTCCTACGCGATGGAGCAGTGAGGGGGCCCGGGTCCTGAAGGAACTGCCATCCATCTCGGCCCGGGACCCGCCATGCCCTGCATAGCAAACGGCCCCCATCACTTCCCATCTCAGGAGAATTCATGCGCAGTCACTGCCCTGGTGCGACACGATGGGTCATTCTGTTACTTGCCGCTTCTTTCGGGGATGTTTTCCCTGGGGGAGGGTTCACCCATGACTGTCAGGAGATGCCGCTTTTATAAACCGTGATGCCACCTACGCAATGCAATTTGTGAAACAAGCGCCTCATCCCCACGGACTAATTGTCACAGACCTGCCACTCCACGTGGACCGTGGTTTGCCCGCAGGAGCACGGGCTCAGGCTCACGGTCCCCACGCCGTGCGGGCCGCCCTGGCTCCCCCTCCGCACAGCTCCCCCTCCGCACAGCTCACGATCCACCTGCTCTGACACTGGGGCGCTGAGCCGCTTTGTACGCGGCTCAGGCAGACATTCCTCTGCTCTCGAGGGTCCCAACCGCACACGGCCGTCTGGAATCGGCTCCAGACACGCTCTGCGGGGTCACCTCCAGGCGGCCTCGCCCTGCAGCCCAGGGGCCCGGCCCTCGCTCTAGCTGGGGCTCTCGGGAGGCAACTTACGGTAGGTAGAAACATTACCTTTACCATAGTATGGCTTTTTGACATGGCTGTCGCCGGACTTAGCCTTCCTCTCCTCCCCGGGGAGCGGCCTTGGTGACGGGTCCTCGTAGGACCTCAGACTGTCCCGCCGTCCCGCCTCCAGGGCCATCTTCTCCCTCATGGCCTTGGCCCGCTCCGTCTCCAGGGCGATGGCCTTCTCCAGGAGGGTCAGGTTGCCCTTGGTCATGTCGAAGACCTCCTCCGACCGGTCCGAGGCCACCGAGGCGGTGTCCTCGTCCCGCTCCTGGCAGCCGTCCTCCTTGGCGCAGCTGGAGAACGTTCTGGCCCTGGGGCTCAGCTGCTCCTCCAGCCGCATCAGGTTCACCATGTCGGAGTAGTTCCGGTCGGGCGTCCTGCCCGCGAAGTCGTCGTCGGGGCGGCCGTGCGGGCGGAGGCCGGCGCTGGGCTGCGGGGCGCGCTCCTGCGGGCTGCCCTCGCTCAGCTTGCGGGCCAGGTCGAAGCACTGGTTGCGCAGACACTCCAGGCTGCTCAGACACACCTCCTCGTCGCTCTCCTCCGCCAGCTTCTCCGCCAGCCCGTTGTTGGCCGCCTTGCCCAGCATCACGTAGTTCAGGCCCCGGCCGTCGGGCGGCCCCGCGTCCGCGTAGCCCCGGTCGCCCGCGCCGTCCCCCAGCACCACGCCGTGGCCCTGCGCCAGCAGCTTCAGCGAGTCCACCGTCTCCCTGACCACGTCGCTGTCCAGGTCCAGGCTCAGCTCGGCCTTGCGGCCCAGCGGCTCGTTCTTGTCGCTGTCGTCCTCCAGGCTGTGGGAGGTGCTGCTGTTCATCTCGGACTCGGTGCGGGCGCGGAAGGCGGCGTCCTCGGCGATCTTGCCCAGGTTCAGCAGGGACTTGGCCACCAGCTCGTCGTAGTTGTCGTACTCGTCGTTGTTGTTGTCGTCCTTCTCCGCGTCCTGCATCAGGCGAGGGTTGTGGCAGTTCAGCTGGCGGCCTTCTGCAAGGAGGACAGAGACAGGGACAGGAAAGAAAAGACAAGGAGACGTGGCTCGCACTCGTGGGGCCCCGCCCGCCCGCCCGCTGCCCGCTCCCCCCCGCCCCGTGCCCGGCAGTGGCTGTTCCCCGGCGGCGGGGCCGCCCCCAGCACCCACGCGGCCGCGGCTGAGGCCCGCGGCGCAGGGGACCAGGGTCGGTGGGGAGGACGCGTAGAGGGTTCCCCTCCCCTCACTGCTCCACTAAGAACTACCCTTTGCATATTGGCTTCAGAGCTGCACGGCACGCGGCCAGGCTTTCTAAGCGGGCCTGGGCTGCTCATGTCGCCGCCCTCCCCAAGCAGAGGTTCACAGCCCTGCTGTGAAACTGTTTCACGGCGGAGCTCAGGCAGCACAGGGAAAGCTGAGGTTCCCGCTGGGCAGGCAGGGGTGCCGCCGACTTGGGGCGGTCAGCATGGACGCACCCCGGTGGTGGCAGAGGCTAGTCCGCATGTTCTACCTCGGGGACCACTTATCGGGATGCACAGGGAAGCAGTAGGAGTGTGCCCACAAAAGCTTAGAAAGGAAATCTGATGAACCACGATTCCTCATCTCAGCGGGTTGGAGAGAGTGGGTGGGAGAAGGTACCAGCAGTGACCAGGCGCCTGTGAGAAACAGGGCTGGGGAGAGTTGGTGCAAACGGAACAGGCAGCACAGCCTCCGTTCTATTCATCCGCCCACAGCCTCTGGAAAATTCTGGTGAGCTGGTAGAAATAATGTGCGATAAAGTGTCACATCCAGTCGCCAAACCATCTTTAGGAAGACGCATTAACAAAAGACCAAGTTAAAAACTGCAGGAAGCCCCCTCCCCATGTCCTCTGGAATGTCTTCTGCTTAACACGGAAGGACTGCATGCGACCTGCGCCTCCCTTCCCGAAGCGATGTGGTCGCTGCCGCGTGTGCCGCAAAACACAGATGGCGCTAAACAGGTTCTCCCCAAAGGGAGCCTCCCCCATCTCAGGCTGGATCTGGTTAACCACGGGCCATTTCCAGATACGCTCTCTGTTTCTAGGATTAAATAAACCAGAGCAAGAAGGCTTTTTAAAGTTTATTAATGAGGAGATGAAGCATATGGGTTAGAAGATACCAGCTGACTCAGAGCTAAGTCGTGGAGCCCAAGTGTTTTCTGGATGGACTTGGTGCTGGCTCCTTAGGAAAGGCTTTTGTTGGTGAACAGGTTTGGAAATCAACATATCAATAAGAGAAAACCACATCCTTGCTAGCCCACGCAGGGAGCCAAGGCGTTTGTGAAATCCAACAGCTCTCTGAGCACCAGCCGGTCACATCGGCCCCACAGCAGTCAGAAAGCATCACTAACTGTAGGAAGAGCGTCCCTCTTCTGGATAAGGCCTGGGAATCACTCTCCTTAGAATGAGGACACGTGTCCCCCAAGGGCAGTGAGAGGAAGGAAGACAGAACCCACAAGCCAGTCGGAGGAACTGGGCCTGGTCACCTAACAGCACACGACCCGGCGCGGGTTAGGCTCTCGGCTCTCGGTGCTCGGTGGAGGCGACCCTGCTGTCAGGGACCCTTGAAAATGTGACTTGTAGTCTCCTTTCAGTTTACACACTTTGGTCTTCATAGTCGTGGCTGATCAGAGAAGGGGTGTCTGGACAACCAGGCCACGTGACTGCCACACAAACTGCTCCTTTTTGGTAGCCAGCACCACTGTACCTACCATGAACCCACCACGAGATGAATCCACAAGTTATGGTTTGAAAACAAGGTACGTGGACATGCAATAGCTGGAAGCTTCTGAACATGGACCCAAAGAGTCACGAAGAGTCAGCTGAGATGCAGGCTTTTCACGCTTCCTCCTCACTCTCTTGTGAGACTCGACCTGTCCCCCTGAGGAGCCTGGACGAGGAGGAAGCTCAAGCCAGGGAAGAGGGGCCTGCACCCCCTCATTCGCCTGAACCTCAGTGAGGACCCAGCGTTCATGACGCCTCAGCTCCCCGACCGGCGTGTCAGCCACGTGATTGTAGTTAAGTCTCCAAATTCAGAATCTCGGGATCATCTGCTCTTCATTCGCCCCAATAGGAAGGGGTTTTGATGTGCTTTCTGAGCTCCCCCCATATTCCTTCAGTGTCACACAGAAAGGGGACAGGTCCAGGCTCTTCAGTCATCAGATACCTGTCCGTTCCCAGGTGACCTTCCCTCAAGGGGAGAAAAGGCTTCTTCACAGAGGAGGGGGGCTGGGAGCCAGCTGGGAAGGTCCCGACGCCTGCCGTGTAGTCAGATCGGGATGGAAGTGACCGGGCAGGTTAGACCACGCGGTCCGGCCCGAGCCCGTGCTGCTGCGAGATGCTGTGACCCGGGCCTGGCCCCGAGCTCGGACAGGAACGCCGAGAACCCGGTGCCTGTCAAGACCCCCGGGGGGACGAGCTCTGCGTCCTGGTGGCCGGTCTGGGGGTGGCCCCCGGGGCAGGTGCGGAGGAGGGATCTGGGGCATCCATCGGGGGATGCGGGCGGCGGCTGACCGCGCACCACGTGCTCTCCCTCCTGCGAGGCTGCGGAGCCGTGGGGCGGCGGGCGGCGGGACGAGCACGCGCCGGAGCGAGCACGCGCCGGAGGGCCGTCCTCGCAGGCGAGCGGCGTTTCTCGAGTTACACGTGTTTTCCTCCTTGAAAACACATGTGAAATAAAGTCCCGTCTCAATCACGTGGCCTGGTGGAGGGTCAGGCGGCCAGCCCGTCCCCGGGCGGGTTCTCAGCGTCTGCCTCTCGAATGCACGGCCCCCCACAGAGAACTCTGGGAACCCCAGCCTGGGCTCCGTGCTCCCAGGCAAGGTACCTTCCGGTACGGTTTTGCTGAGCCGAATAACGGAACGGACCCCACGCGGAAGGGGCCGTGGGACTCGGGCCAGGGGTTTTGGTGCCCATTGTCCCCCCCGCCCAGCATTCCGGGCCGGGCCGGCCAGGCCCCGCACTCGCCCGCCCAGTCGCGGGAATAAGGTGGTACTGAGCACCCAACCCGCAGAGACTCGGGGCGCCCGGAGCGGGTCTTCCTGCGGTCATTGTCCAGGAATAGTGTTTGCCCCGAGAAACGGCGCTTCACGGGAGGGCCTGCAGGTCAGGCCTGCACTGCGCATAAAGAGCACGGCCACTCAGATGGAGTTTTAAAGAGAGGGCCAGGGCACCCGAGTTTCCTCTTTGGGCTCTTCGACACGCGTCTCTCCCCCCCCGCCCAGCTGTGGGGGTGCAGACAGAGAGGAAGGCCCTGCTGGGGTGCAGCCCCGGGCTCACCTGCTGGAGGGGCTCAGGGCACGGTCACGCCGGGGTGGAGACGAGAGACGCATCCAGCCCCTTGCAGCTGGGCGGCTGGAGCCCAGGCAGCACAGGTGCGGTCCAGGCTCCGCCACGGGCCCCCGCAATGGCTCCTCGCCAAACAGAACCCTTGTTTTCACAGCGATTCGGGGTGTCTTCTGGATTCCTACCTGAGCGCTGTGAAATGCCGTACGTCTAAATTTTATCTGCCCTGGATCGGACTGTTATAAACTATCTAGGCTCAGTAACCGCAATGAGAGAACCAAAAATTTTCTTTACAGAAACAGGCAGGCAGGGCAATTTTTCCCTCCAGCTTCACGACTAGAAGTTGATGCGGTTGGACCTCTGTGGATTGTAACCTTGGGAATATGAGCACTGGTTTGATTTCGTAGCTTGTCTCTAAAAACTATGTCTGAGACACACCTTCTGATTCTTTGAATGTCTAGTCCTGGTTGTGTTACCACAGTTCTTTCTGGCCATTAAAATCGGCTGCAGGCAAGCACACAGACAACCAGTTCAAAAACAAACAAACAAAAACCATAAAAGAACAGAGAACAGCCACTTTCTCAGAGCAGAAATTGCCCTGGGTTTACCAGGTCATGGAAGGTGGGGTCTAAGAGCCCTCCCCGGTTTCTTAAGACATTACTAGGTGTTTCTTTTTGATTACAAAAATATTGAAATTCAGTTTTGACTTGCAAATACAGAAATGCGATAATATATTAGATTCTAGTGAAAAGACGATGGTGTTTTAACAGCTCCTGCAACCACAGGAAAGAAGAAAAAGTGGTGACCATCAAGCAAGCCCCGTGGACAGGGTCCTTGTGCTGAGGACGTGAAATCAGGGAGCACGGGGTGACAGCTCTGGCGTCAGCCTCTGGGCCCCATGAGAGGGAGGCATCACCTACTGTTCTCCTGCAGGTGACAATAGGTTGATGTGCTCTCCAGGTCACCCTGTTGCTGGGTGACAGAGGGGGACGCCACCCTGGGATCCGGGCCAGCTCCACCTCCTTCCGCAGCAGCCAGACCCGCCCCGGCCTCACCGACAAGGCCCTCTGGGCTCCTCCCCACTGGACGTCCCACTCGCATCCATCACAGGCCCCGGCTGCCAGCCACGCGGGGGGCTGTGCAGTGCTCCTGCTCTGAGCTTCCTCTCCCAAGGGGGCCTGCCGAGATCTGAGGTTTAGTTATGGCACCAGCTGTCGGCAGCTGTGTGTGAGATGCCGGCTTACTTGGTCCAGTGCCTGGGGGTCCCGGCTAGAGAGTTTGAGTGCAAGCTGACGGGGAGAAAGGCTTTGGACGTCAAGAACACCCTGGACTGGGTCCAGGGTCGGGGAAAAGGAGGGGAACGGGCAGGTGGAGGGTGGAGGGTCGCGATGCCCAGGCATGAGGCTGGGCAGGAGGACAGACTGACCACGTCCCGTTTCACGGACTCTGGCCCTCTGATGTCACGTGACTCCCGTGGCCCCGTCCCCAAGACCAGACGGAGCTGCGGGGGCTCATCCTGCAGGTGCTGCTTTGAGATGTGGGGTAGCAGAGCCCTTCCCACCCGCCCGGGGCTGTGTCAGAGCCGCCAGCCTCGGACCCGGGGTAGGGGGCAGTGTGGGGCCTGTCACAGCCCTTCCCCCAGCGACCAGCACTGGGGCCCGGCAACCCCCCCCATGAACAGTCGGGGGCTACACTCGGGGACTCCCAGGACCCTCGCAGGCACCCCAGGTCCTCGGGAATGGAAGGGGGTCTGGAAGGCGGTGGACGGGCGGGCGCACGGCCGGGTTCCGGGTTTGCCTCCTCTCTGGATGGTATCACGTTTCCCGATTCATCTTAACCACGTCGCTACCTGCTCTCGGTTTTACGGGGACAGACGATGCCTGTTTATACCTTTTAACAGCAGCTCCCGGTCATCAGAGGCAGCAGGATCCCTGCAGACGTGTGCCCACGACGCTTTCATGGGTGCGTAGCAGGAAGATGGCCACTTTCCCGAGTCGGCCCTTGTCACACGCTTAGGACCGCGGGCTCTCGGTGCTGGGACAAGGCATGGCGGTCATTCAGTCCAGGCTCTCACATGGCACCTCAGCCCAGCTGCCGTCACCAGCCTGGGGGCGGGGACAGGGCAAGCCTGCGTTGTCCTGGGCCCTTAACCCCCTCACCTGGAGCTCCTCCTCTTTCCAAAGCTGGTGACTATTCTGGGGATTATGATGCGGCGTCACCCCAAAGATAAATTATCCAAGAAATGAAATGATCCAAGTTGAGGGGGCTTTCCTCTGCCCCCTATTTATTTAGGGCACTAAGCACGGTCTGGGAAGACAAAGTCCTAGCTAACTGGACGGAAACCTGAGTGTCTGTCTCCACGGCAGGCGGTCCAACAGGAGAACCAAGGTGACAAGCAAGGAAGGCGCCTGACTCGAGGGTGAGGTGCCACGGCTGGGTCCGCGCCAGCCAGGAGGAAACGCTCACGCTGCAGCCAAGCCTGGACAGTGAGACACGGCCTTGGCCACACAGCCCCCGACGACGACGAGACCCTGCTCCAGGGAAGGTGAGGAGGAGGCGGGATTTTGCCAAGAGAAGGTTCCCAGGAAACTGCAGCTCTAGGTGAGCAGCAACCAGGTAGAAGAAGGGATAGTTTTGGCTGAGGTTGTTTAGCTTAGATTCTTTCAGTGGAGATTTTATTCATTTTTATTTTTTAAATTACATATATTTAATGTGCACAATGTGAGTTTTTACACATTGAAGTGTAGTCGATCTCCAGCGTGGTGCCGATCTCTGCTGTCCAGCAAAGCGACCCGGTCACACATTCTTCTCCTCATGTAACTGTCCCTCAGGGTCTGTCCCGGGAGACAGGACAGAGTTCCCTGTGCTGCACAGCAGGACCTCACTGCCCATCCATTCTCAGTGTCACAGTTTGTTTGCATCTACTAACCCCGGACTCCCTGTCCATCCCATTCCCTCCTCCTCCCCCTTGGCAACCACAAGTCTGTTCTCTATGTCGTGGGTCTGTTTCTGTCCTGTAGACAGATTCATTTGTGCCGTATTTTAGATTCCACATATAAGTGATATCATATGGTGTTTGTCTTTCTCTTTCTGACTTACTTCTCTTAGCATGAGACTTGCTGGTTGCATCCATGTTGCTGCAAAAGGCATGAAGTCATTCTTTTTCATGGCTGAGTAGTAGTTCATTGTGTATATGTACCACATCTTCTTAACCCATCCTCTTGTGATATGGATATACACTGGGGAATGGTTACTGCAGTAACACACCCGTCACTGTGTGTGTATAGATGCATAAAATCCCAAGGATAAATTCTCCAAGAAATGAAACATCCAAGTTGAGGGGGCTTTTCTCTGCTTCAGGTAGGAAGGCCTCCTGGTCCTCACTCTTCCTCGGCTGGAGAGAAGGGAGGGGCGGGGGGCGAGCAGGGCAGAGGGCCCGCGGGTCCCTGGCTCGCGGAGCTCCAGGAGCCCAGGGCTTCGTGGGGACACCAAGATCTCTCCTGAATATGCGTCTCCTAAGGGTGGGCCCACTGCTGGACGTCCCCGGTCCTTTGGCCTGGACTCCGAGAGCTTGGGCTTCCTGGGGGGGCGGGGGGGGCCGCCGGCCCGGGGCTCACGGGGCCTCCTCCTCCTCCTTCGAGGATTCACCACCTGGCGTTTGCTCCGTGACGCGGGCAGTCTGATTCTACCTGCACCATTTCCTTCTTCCTCCCGTGGACTGCAGGGCGTTTCCCGCCACAGCCGGCCGCGCGCAGAGGCTCCTGGTGGGGCTGCTTGCGGCACACGCGGCATGTGGACGAGGCACCGGCCCACACGCGATCCTGAGAACTGCGCCCACGGCCACAGTTTTGTCCCCAAGGACGAATAGCGTACCTCCTGCCTCCTGCAGAGCTGTTGAGAACGGGTGGTCGATCCGCCCACGTCTGCCCTGCTGACTGTGCCCGGAGTTTCGGGGTCAGTTCGGGACGGCAGGAGCCCGTGGGCCTGCAGAGGTGGGAGCCCTCCGCCTGCAGTGCTGGGGGTCCTGCTGTGGGGGGGGGGCTCCTTCAAGTCCCCCTGGGGGTCACTACCCCATGACGACCCCGCGGCTCAGATTTGGGACGACAGCCGGCGTCGGGCAGGGAATGTCCTTCATGGCCGAGCCGCCCGCCGCCGCCGCCGCCTGGGGGTCCGACTCCAGGCAGCAGGTGCTTCTTTCTCATGGGGCCTCCTCACCGGGCAGATGACTTTGGCGAGTCACATGCAGTCACCTCAATGCTCTTCCAGCTTTGCTTTCCGAGCTGTGTGTTTCCTCTGCGGCTATTTCTGGGCTTCAGTCTCGTTCCCATTGGCCACACTCGCCTGCTAACCCCCAAGGGGCCAATTCACCGGCCGGGTTTTCTGGGCCCGTGTGTGCAGCTGCCTCTGCCTCCGTCTCTGTAAACCAGACGTTTGGGCGCAGCAGGACCCGCGCTTCGGTCCACGCCGTGAGCGTGCAATAGGCTCCCCATGGTCCACGGGCTCAGGGAGGCGCCCACCCGCAGTGTCCCTGCTGAGATGCTCACAGGCCCTCCACGGCCCCAAGCCTCCACTGTCCCCACCGCGGCCCTCCTTGCCTGGAAGCCTTCTCGGCTGGAGGGGAGCCGCATAGGACAGGCTCTGCACTGCCCACCGTCTGAGGCAGAGCCGCCCTCGAGGTGCAGGGGCCCCGGGCCAGGCAGCTGCTTCAGCTGTAACCTGAGGACCTACCCGCACAGGGGACCGGGCTCTGCCACCTTCCGTTTACTCGGGTAAACACTGGCTTTTCCAGACGCATCCTCCTCAGACTTCAGACTTCAGAATGCCCACTCCTTGGGGAGGACAAGGCATGACACCTCCTACCAGGTGACAGGGCTTCTCATTGGCACAGCTTTGCTCGGCTCGTTCTGACGGGCCTGGGGGGACCAGGAGCCCTGCTTGTTGGTGCACCTGACATCTATTGACGGAGCCCTGCCAGGGCGGAGCGATGCCCAAGGAGGGCCCCCGGCGGGCAGCCCTGGCGTCCCCGTGCCGTTGGCGGGGAAGAAAGGAACAGAAAATAGGCGAAACCTGCGATGGCGGGTGTGACCGGTGCTGTGCGGGGACAGGAGGCCGGACCAGCCCGTCATTTTGGTAGAAAGCCCAGCAAGGCTCCGGGGGAGACAGTCGAGGGGCGAGGGTCCCAGCCCAGGAGGAGGACGCCGCAGGTGCCTGAGGACATGGATTTTCAGCATCCCACAGCTCTCGTTGATGTGAGTTAGATTTCAATTCTATGAACTTACACTTAAGTAAACACGTTTGGCTAGGGGCTCTCGTGTTGGCCAGCACAGGGTCAGCACGGGACAATGAGCGGAGCGAAACTCTGATTTTAACTCTCATAACATATACTGTACACACCCCCCCACACACATACACACATATAAAATTTAGATGCAGAGTTAAACAGCGGATTTTGTATATAGAAGCCACCTTCCACCAGGTCACTGGCCGAGCGGGTAACGGCTCCATGAGTCCTGGGTGCTGCGGCAGTTTTGTGGGCCCTGGGCCTGGTTTGGAGGGTGACACTGGTCCCGAGAGGGAGGCGGGGCTTGTCCGCCTGACGCATCTGCAGGGCAGGAAGGACGCTCAGCCCACAGGGGGCGGATGGTCCCTGCGCCTTTGGTGCCCTGTCTCCGGGGAAGAGCCCGCTGCTCTGGGCTGTGGCCGGGGAGGGCCGCCGCATCTGCCCGGGGCCTCCAGGCTGCATCTGACTCTCCCGTCCCCTGCCCCGTCGGCACGGGTGGAGGTCACGGTCAGGCGTCCTATTTTGCCTGAAGCCAGACCGCACGTGTGTACAGTGCGGCCTCCCAAGCCTGGGGCGTGAGAGGAGGGGGCAGCGGAATCCGGCCGGCAAGCCCACACTGGCCTCACGCCGCCACGTCTGAAAGGGTTACTGGCTTATTGGTTCTGGACGTTGTCCATGTCATAAGCCGAAGCATATGCCTAAAAATCTCCTTTAAGCTAAAGGCGGTAAATTGAAGGAAAAAGTAAGTTTCCCCAAGGATCCGAGCTGCATACGAACTTTTAATGTAGATCTCAGAGCTCTTGCTTAAAGTTTTTATATTAGGGATCTTAATGAACAGAATGTGAATGAAAAAAGTTGCATTTAGTCATTAAGTTTTGAGGCCCCTTCTACTTGCAGAAATTTTAGGTATGTGGTTTATCTAAGTTTGGGACTTAAAAAATAGAACAGTCACTCCCACCGCTGACCCACCCAGACAAGAGCCATCTGAGATCCACAGTTTTCAGACCGAGATGGACTGAAACTCACGAACCCACTGCATCCCTCTCTCCACACACACACAGACACAAGCACGCCGCACAGGCATGCACACTCGCCATGCACACGCATGCACTGGCACACACATCACAGTCACACGCACACATCAAGTACATACATGCACCCACAGAACACAATGCACGCAGAGCACATGGCACACACGCACACACACACAGAGCTCAGAGACCTTTTCAAATTAACTGGAGGACCCGGGACTCCTGACCCGCAGAACGAGGCCGCCTTTGTTACTGCCGATGCTGCCCATCAGATGCGGATAGAGTCTGTGAAAACCTCCACCCGACCGGTCAACAGGACGGTCTGATGGGCGGTTTCAACGAGTATGTTTGATCGGAAGGAAGCGGGCAGCCCTGGCCCCTGCTCTCCTGACCAAGTTCCGTCCCCATCGGACAGAAAAGACCATTCGAAAACACTGCAACTGCCCCTTGGTAACCCGAGTTCAACCATCTTCAAGCTCTGCCAACTTTTGCTCTTGTTTTTAACACAACCCTTTAACGCCTCTGTCTCAGCTTGCGGCTTCTAGTGCCGTGCTCTGCAAAGGAGCACAGCAAGTGTGTTTGCAGGTACACAACCCTCTCTCACGCTATCGTTCATGCTTCTTTGGGGCAAAAAGGAGTGTCTGCACAGTCTCCATGTCCCCGTGGAACCCAGGGCACTTCCCTGGACACAGAAAACACATGCCATGTTTCGAAGGCATCTGTCTTTTAAATCGACACAGCCTTAAAGCACCTGATGTCTCTGCCAGGCTCTGCCTGGGCCTTGGGCTCAGACTCACAGGAGAGCCCGCGTGCGGGCTGGGAGAGGGGAGCTGGCAAAGCCGCCCAAGCGACAGCCGCCCGCCGTGGCCTGTGCTGCTCCCCTGCTCCAGCAGCTCCCTGCCCTACACCTGCACCTGCTCGAAGCGACACAGCAGTGAAGGAAGGGCATGTGTTATTATGCTCATGTCTGGACGGCAGACTCAGGCTAGTGAGGGTAAGACACGCGGCCACTCCAACAGGAAGACACGCCTTCCCGTCTCCAGGCCACACCCCGCCAGCCCAGTACTCGGCACAGAAATTAAATTAAGACAAAGAGACGAGCTGGCAGTCCCTTCACGTGGACCTTGCCGGCAAACTGAATAAAAATGTGTTATGTCTCTTATGCCTGTTATTTCTCGTTACCACGTAAACAAGAATTTCCCTGCTTCATGCATGTTGTTTGCATCTCGAATGTAGACGGCTTTACCTTGTGAGCAAGTTTTGGGCTTTGTATTGAAGAGTCTGAAAGTTCATCCAATACAAGATACAATTGTATTTTATAATTATGCAAAATTAGCTTGTAAGAAGGAAGTTTAATTTTGATCGCAGACTGATACCTAGAAACTCATTCGGGGGTGACAGAGCCACACACTGCAATGTGCTGGGAAACGAAACTTCCTGAGACAGCGCTTCCACGGCTGTCGGGAGAGAGGGGTTCGAAGCTGATCGGAAGCATCCTACTTTCTTCCCACTGGGCACAGCTGCGACCTCGTGCAGGGAACACATCTTTGCTTCTGTGCTGGCCTCACAGCTCGGTGCTTTTTCTGCTGACTGCAGGACCAGGCGAGCGGCTACGTCTGATTTTCGCAGTCTGTCCACGTGGCGACTCATCAGGGACGCTTCCTGAGAACGTCGCGAGAGCATAATTGGCTCATCAGCGCAAGCAGCGCATCGAGAGGGGTTGGGGGGCATGAGGCCACGGTGCAGACCCTCCCTCATTCTGTCTTGTCTTAGGGAAATTCAAGCCCACCGACCGCCAATTCTCAGGGTGCTTTAGTAACGCAGTCCCTGGGGCATCACCTTGTGTGAAAGAAAAAGCACCCTGGAAACTTGGCCGTTAAAAGGGGGCTGTTTCTCCAAGGAGAGTCCGCACAGGTGGGCTTCGTCTTGGGCTCCTTGCAAGGCGAGGCGGCTTTCTGCAGAGAAAGCGCACTGTGTGGGGCCTGCTGGCTGGTGAAGGGGATGCAAACAGCCCAGGAAGGAATGTGACAGCGCTGACCACACGCGCCAGGAGTGGGTCGGCGGCTGGGAGGAGCGGGGTGCTGCCCTGCGCCGACCGGGGCAGGCTGGACGCCACCCCACGCCTGCCACTGCCTCTGCTCGGCGGGCCCGCCCGGCAGAGCGGTCCTCGTCCCCTGTCTGTTCTCCTGCGACTGGTGACACTCTCCCTCAAACCACCAGCTCCTCCTCAGGTGTCAGCTTCTAGGATGCACCGAACATCTCCGGCTAATTCACACGTAGAACAATGTGAAGCCAGAAAACCTTCAGAGAAGGAAAAGGTTTGCATTTTACCTATTTTAACCCAACGGTAAGTGAACTGTCTTCAAAGCTGAATTGTCAAGAAAGCCCCAAGATTCAACAAAGAGTAGCAAAGAAAGGACATTACATAGGTGCAAGTCTATTTCAGAAAGGGGATATACTAAGAAATAGTTAGGTGTTACGGCGGTGTCTGCGCTCATCCGGACAGCAAATTGCTGCATTCTTAACAGGGAATTTTCTTTCCTGTGGGTGGGAAGATACACTATATACTCGGAAGGGGTACACACACACCTCTCATACCCGTGGATATGTGTGTGTACCTCTTTTGAGTGGGCTGTAGTATGAGAATGAACTGGAATTCACCAGGCATTCAATAACCATCTAATCTATAATTCTCAACTCACAAGGTAAAAGGTACTATATTCGGACACTGTCTGCGCTTAGATTTGCTAAGAAAGAGGCACAGTCCCGCGGGAGAGAATCCGCTGACGGCCTCGTGGACCGGTGGTCACCAAGAGGGTCCACCGGGGGCGGCGAGACCGACCTCAGGACGCGAACCCATTCACCAGACACAGGAAGTCCCTCCCTGGTTTGCAGATATGGCCACAAACACACTCCGTGCGGAACGTCCTGGCCTTCACTGCGGTTCTCATGCTTGACGTGGCTCTGGGAGTGGACGCTCACACCAGCTGACGGTGACCTGGCACTAACCTTAGTCCTGAGTGAAAATAAAAGGCAGCTGTGGAGGACACGGAATCAGGAGGTGGACAGACACTGCCTTCCAAAGCCCGACTGCTCTAAACCACACGGCCGGGAGTTCGATGATCGGAAGTGAAAGCTTCCTCAGCAAAGCGACGTATCCTTGGATCTAGACCTTCCCGAAGGGTCCTGACCCCGGGGTTATGAAAGACCTGCTGTATAACCCACCTGGCACACCTTCACTGATACCGGATAACTGGGGGCTGGGAACACCTGCTCACGGGGCTCCTCCAGTGGAGACTTTGTATAACAGAAAAGCCTGGTGGAACTGACTCTGGAAGTCGGGTGTCGGAGGCGACTTCTTAGGAGGGATGGTTCTGTTCGATCTGGAAATCGAGCAGGCCTTTGGCACCTGCCTGCACTGACCTTAGAGTGAGCAGAACCACACTGGAGGGTCCATCACACGGGCCATCTTTGATCTAAATGACTCCTGGGGACTTAGGATTTGCAAGAGAGATGATCTAAGCGAGAGTAAATTATTACACTTTACTGCCGAAAATATTTGGTGAAATGGACCTATTTGTCCTATTAACAGAAGGGGTAGCCTAGTGATCCATCCATGCTCACCATGGCTGAACCTCTCTTCACTAGGTCCAGCTGATTCCTTTAGAGGTCACATGACAGGTGATTCCAGAAGGTGTTTAGCAGGGGAATCCAGAGCTGGATATGAATTCTGAAACCAGGAACCAGCCTGTGGTCGTTTCTCTTCCCACAGGGCATTTTCTTTCCGGAATCAGCCTCCTTGTGTGCCTCTGATTTGGGCTCAACATTTGCTGAACACAGAATGCTGGTCACCATGCTGAGCTGAGCAGGTCATGTAATTAGACATTCCGAGGCGGATGTTATAATTACGCAATTGTTTCCTGGTCCTATCATGCATCCATTGATTACGCCCATTTACTTGGATTCTTCTAGAAAAATCTCTTTAGCTTTGATTTGCTCTCTCACTTTTTAAATCAATTCTGTTCAAGTGTTCAGAGTAAACAAACCCAGTAAGTCACATTCTAAAGCTGCTTCGATAAAGCTCTTACCACTTTTCCAAAATATGTCACCTTGTACTTTTAAAATTATTTAAAATATGACCCAAAGTAAACTAAAATTGAAAGTTTAAGCCCAGCAAAAGGAGAGCAGGACCTAAAATTTGGCTGAGGCGCTTGGTGAAATGATGCATATTTGCAAATCTCTCCCACCGTAATCCATCACGCACACAAACACCCACAACTTCAAATATTAATGGCCACTGCTTCCCAAACATAGAACGAGAAAATAAAAGCACGATATTTAGTGCCATCTTCATAACAAGCCATGGGTAAGTTACAGATCATTAATCAGCCTCAACAGCAAATGATTTCACCCAGAACTACACGCACTTAACACAGTGTCCAGAAATAATGTGCCGAAAGGCTCTGCTCTCCAACCTTCCACCTATTTCACTACCCAGAACTGTTAATTCTCAGCATGGAAGTCCTGTCCTCTCACCAGTGACACGGGGACATCACTCCCACAGTTTGCTTGGTAGAACACGTGCTGCCTCTGTTGGCTCACCAGGAGCTATGACACCACGGCAAGAAAGAGATTCTGGGGAGACCACATTTTAATCATGAAGCTTATGTGCATGTGTGTGTGCACTTGCGTGTGCAAACGTGTGTATAGATACATTTGTATTATCACGTGCGTGTGCGTGTGTGTGAATGTATTATCACATATGTGCGTGCATGTGTGTGAACGTGTGTACAGACACAATGGCATTATCACGTGAGTGTGTGTGTGTAGAGACACATTTTGTATTACTGTGTGTGTGTGTGTGAACATTTGTATTATCACATGTGTGCATGTACATGTAAACGTGTGTACAGACGCATTTGTATTATCACGTGTGTGCGTGCAGGTGTGTAAACGTGTACAGACACACTTGTATCATCACGTGCGTAAACGTGTGTAAGACACATGTCTTCTCACCCACAGGTGTGCAAGTGCGTGTAAGCGTGTGCGTAGACGCATTTGCCTCACCTGCGTCAGTGTAAGCAGCCAGGTGTTCTCCGAGCGACCGTACCCCACTCTAAGCCCCAGACGAGCGTCGGGCCTCCCGGACCACGCAGCACGCGTTCATGGACAGACACTGCCCCGTGTCCGCCCGGTGAGCAGGAACCAACTCGCACCAGACCTAAGAGCAGGCTCCGCCCGCGGCGGAAAGCCCTGTTCGGTGTGCTGCGCAATCAGCCTTTCTCGGAATTCAGACCGGAGAGGAGGAGCTGTGCGCTCCAGTGAGAAGAGTAAGGACAAATCGTCCCTTTCTGGTCACACCCGGTTTGCACCTCCCTGGGCAAACTCTGAGCCAGGACAACAACTCAACGCCTCAGAAACCCCACTTCTTTCTAGAGAAGAAACGACTTCCTGAAAGGATTGGCTTTTACGCCCCGTTTTTGAGTCTGATGCTCAGAGGAAGCTGGAGAGAGAAGCAGAATCATCTTCAACGCGTTGCCTCCAACCAGCCGCCACCCGGCGCGTCTCCGTCGCCTGCCTCACCCGCAACAGCACGGCTCAGACACGTGGCCCTCGGTCCTGGAGGGAGACCGCGGTCGGGTCCCGGCAGCGGGCCCTCCCCTTCCGATCCCTGGCGGTCGCTGCAGCGGGGCCACAGAACCTACCACGGCAGCTCACGTGCCGGGGTCAGCCGCGCTTCTGACTCCTGGGGCGGCACGTGGCCACACCGTCCCAGTGCATGGCCACCCGTGTGGTCAGTGCCAGGATCTCGTGGCACCTGAGGAAATGCAAACCTAAGGCCAGGCTTGCTAGCCTCACCTCTGAGAAAAGGTCTAAGCCGAACAAACGTGCGCACCAGGCATGTTTCGGCGAGTCTTTGGGGTGCCCGGTCTGCCTTACACTCGAGCGAGACCCCCTCTAAGGGCCAGGGGGTGACTGAGGGGACTCTAAGAGGAACGTGAGACCCAGAGACGGCTGCGCTCCCCAGCGGGGCCCGGGCCGCCCTCGCCCGTCACTCGCCGCTGTCGTGAGCACCAAGACCGGCCAGGCTCCTGGGCCCGGGCCTGGCCCCGCCCCCGGTCCCCTCGAATCCGTCAGGGTTACCGTTCTCCTCGTCCTCGTCCTCGTCCTCGTCGTCCTCGTCCTCGTCCTCGTCCTCCACCTCCTCGCCGTCCTCGTCCTCGTCCTCGTCCTCCACCTCCTCCTCCTCCTCCTCCCGCTCGGCCTCCTCGTCCTCCTCGTCTTCCGAGTCCTCGTCCTCCTCGTCCTCCTCCTTCTCGTCCCCGTCCTCCGAGCCGTCGCTGTCATAGCAGTCCTCCGCCGACGAGCTGTCCGCTTTCACGGCGAACGGTTTTCGCTTGGGAGCAGGTTCCTGGGGCTGTTTGTCCTGCGTTTTCCTTTTCTTGGCCAAGGGGCAGCCGTATACGCTGTCGGAAGAGAGAGAAGGTCTGCATTACAGCCTGTGAGGGTCAGAGCAGCAGGGGCCCCGGAAGAAGAGGCTGAGGCTCAGCACACAATGCGAGCGCACGTGCGCGCCCACGTGTGTGCCGGCACCTGTCCTCGGAGCACGTTACACAGGAGCGCAGCTGCTGTCTGTCTAGCTGCGGCTAAGACTCTGTCTCTTCTCCCGGTCCCTTGTCACTACCACCCGCGTGATCTCACGGGGCCACTAACCACGTCCCGGAGGACGGCTTACAAAGCTCAACATCGAGCCGTCAACAAGCTCCCCCCCATCCTCCCAGATGCCTGCTGGGTGTCACGCACGTTTAAAACGAGGGCTGGTTCATGCACATACTATAGTAACGCACACACGCCTGTGGAACCACAAAGATACACATGTTGTGAAAAGCTGCGGGTCGATTTGGATTTGTACAGTCTTGAGCTAAAATCACATCTGTGGGCAGACGACCCACTGGGAGAGCACGGACCACAAACGCCTGCTGATGGCAGCAAGTGTCCAACTCAACCTCTCCCGAACGCGCCAGTCCTGCCCCAGCAACACGGAATCTGCCTGGTGCGTTTGGCAGCCAGCACGAATCATGCTGAAATTGGCCTCAAATTGAGTGAGACCTTTACAGCAGGAGCTCATAACCTTCCCGTGAGAAAGGGCAGGTTTCCAAAGCTTTGCTGCGAATTAGAATTCCTTTCTTCCTGGAAATCCTATGCACACACTGCAAGGAATGGGGAACACGCCACATGGGAAAACGCTGCGGGCAGCTCCTCCATTCGTCTAAAACAAGACTACGAACTCCACCACTAGTGGAACACTCTGGAAGGGACGCCCGCAGACTATCACTGGCTCACCTGGGAAGGGTGAGCCCCCATCCAGCGCCTATTTCGGGGGAGCCTGCTCTGTGCTGGACTCTGCTGAGCAGGAGATTCAGAGGTGAAAGGCACACACCCACACTGCCAGTCACTATGGTCCAATGGAGACTCAGACATGCCTGTAATTCTGCTTCAGAACCTCTGGTCACCATTTTCCACGGGGCATCAAGTACCCAAGGAGTCATGAGCTCTCATCAGGTAGGTGTGGAGTCATGGGATCTCACCAAGTAACCAGGGAGTCATGGATGCTCATCAAATACCTGGAAGTCACGGGTGCTCATCAAGCACCTGATGAGTCATGGGCTCTCATCAAGTACCTGGGGACTCAGGGATGCCCATCAGGTACCTGGGGAGTCATGGGTGCTCATCAAGTAACCAGGGGAGTCATACTCCAAAAATAGATACTGAATGAACAGGCATTGGTTACTATGTCATAAAAGAGGGGCTTGGCTGGCAGTCAAGGGAGCGTGGGCTCCCCAGGAAAGGCTGTGCAGGAGGTGGGCTGGAAAGAGACGCGCAGGGCCCTGGAGGAAACGCGGAGAGCCCTGCCGGCTCTGAACAGCCTTGCGGGCTGACTGTGGGACTCTGGAGCTTTACGCAGGGACCTGGGAGTTATCTGAGCTCTTTCAGGCCATCCGTGATGCAACCAAACCTGCATGTTGGGAAGGGGACGGCAAGGGTGTGGGAAGGACCCATCAGTGGGCCCAAGAGAATGGGGACGGGGCCCAAGGCAGGAGGGCCTCCTCCCTGTGAAACAGGCGGCAGTGGGTCTCCCACCTCTCGAATGTTCTCGTCTCTTAAAGATGCACCAATCAAAACAAGAGTAATAGTTATTACGGTCAGAAAATAACAAAGAAAACAAATATTGGCCTACAGAGAATTTCTTATAGGAGATAAATGGATATCTGAGATTTCTTTCACGCGAACGTCTACAAGGATTTGGGGGACTCTGAGTCCGTCATCTCGGACAAACAATCCACGGTGTTGCCGAATGGCACCTCCCCTCACCGCCACCCCTGGCAGCTCGTCAAGTCCAGCTCCTACCAGCCAGCCTTCCAGAGACAGGGTCCTGGGTCTGGGTGCCAAGTGCTCACTCTGCATTTATACGAATCAACCAGCAGGTGTGAGGCTTGCTCCTCCCATTCTTCCCGACTCTGCCGTGACCTTGCAGGCCGAGAGGAGTATCGGTGCCTGCCCATCCCCCCTCTTCTCTCGGTCCATCCACACTGTGCTGGGTGGTCTGCTCTGTGTCAAAGCCACATGTGCCCCAGGCACCCAGGCTGCTTCCACCATCAGATGCTGGAAGTGATGCGAAACCAGGTGGCTCCGTGCGTCTCAGGACCGTTACTCAGAAGGCCCCGGCCCCGCCGGCGGTGGGAGCCTCTGCAGAAGGTGCAGACCCTGCCCTGGGCGGGGTTCTTGGCCCTTCCTTACGCTCGGCTGCCCCAGGGCTCGAGACGGCTCGCGTGTCACTCGGCCCTTCCACGGTCGGGCTGCAAGGTCAGGGCGGGAGAACGGAGCTACCTTCTCGCTCTGTCTGGGTTGGTTTCACTCCTTGGCCTACACTGCTGTAACCTATTTGGATTCCTTTTTCCCCCGGCCTTTTTGGAATTAGCTGGCCTCAAACTTGCAGCGTCTTCTGCCAGTTCCCACGGTTTGATGCTCAGGCTTTTGTGGGCGGCCACTGCGGGAAACTGCAAATACCACTGCCCTCCAACATTAAACGGATGTGTCCTGTGCCTCCTCCAGCTGCCCCACGCCCACCAACGGCAGGTGCCTGGTATCTACTGTAGCCAGGACGACCGGATTCAAGCCCACAGGACAGACGTCACTCTACTTGCGTCAAACAGCACCTGGATGGAGGTCGCGCCCGGAAGACAGGTGCCTCATGGTCTATGAAACCCAGTGTTGGGAATATTTCAAAGTGGAGCCTTGGGAGGCAGTTCCAGGACGGGCGCTGCCGAGTACGGCTCCTCCTCAAACCAGAGGTGCGCCCATCGCGTCTGTGCCGGGGTGGCCGGCAGGACAGAATCTGCACCCCTGAGGTGCACTCTCTTCTACCTGGCAGGGGAGGTTGGTCCAGACTCTGGAAAAGCCAGCCTGCCTCCCAGCTGCCGCCTCACCCGGACTCATCTGGGCTCACGTCAACAGAAATCCTAGAAAATGCCAGAACCACAGTTCTGGAATGTCCCTGGAATGACAGAGCAAAGCTGGGGATCAGGTGCCAAGGTGAAACCCCAGGTGGAGGACTTGGCAGGTGCCAGCGCGGGCCCTTCAGCCTCATCTCCCACCCCTGGGAGGGTCCAGGCTCCACTGCCCACGGTGGCTGATGGAACCTTGTGTGTGACGGTCGCTCAGTAAGTATTTGCTGAATGGACAAACTACAGTTTTTCCCATTTAATAAAAGTGGAAGCACTTATCATATCCTAGCGTAATTATGGGTTGACATACTGTCTTTCTTCTTCACGAGATTGAGAAGCTGGCTTGTGTTTCGTGGATCACTCTATTTTTAGAGCTTCAACCTCCAGTACAGGAGCCACTAGTCATATGTAGCTACTTACAAAATTAAAGAAGATTTTAGGCAGTTCCCTCGTGGTGCAGCAGGTTAAGGATCTGGCGTTCTCACTGCACTGGCTCAGGTCCCTGCTGGGGCGTGGGTTCCATCCCTGACCCAGGAACTTCCATAGGCTGCAGGCACGGCCAAAAAAAATTAAAGAAGATTTTAACCTTAATTCCTCAGAGGCGCCAGTCCCATTTCAATGGCCTCTGCGGCTAGTGGCTGCCACACTGGACACAGGCGCTCAATAAATAGCGCCGAGTGAGGCATCTGGAGCAGGCTCCAGAGGGAGGAGGGCCTGGGTGCCTCAGATTCCCGAAGTGGGACTTCCAGAAGGCCCAGTCTTCTGGCCGCCAGGGAGCGTGCCCTGGCGACGCCAGCAGAACCAGACGTGGCCGTCCCAGAGGACCGGGTCCTGCCGGGAGAAAGCCTCCCCTGACCCAGCGCACCAGCCGCTCCCAGCAGGGCCCGGCGGCTGTGCTGCCGCCTCTGCCCACCCCGAGCTGGGCCGCCCGCCGGAGGCCAGGAAAGGCCGGTGGGCTGTGACGGGCTGCTCCCAGGTCCCCATCGCTGGGGAGCTGCCGAACGCGCACTGTGCGTCTTCCCACCGCGGACCCTTGAGAGCGTTCGCGGGTCTGGTGACCTGTAAGATCACGCGGTGCATGTTTCACCCGTGCTCGAGTGACTTAAAGTGACCAACGGCCGCGCCCTCAGCTCCAGGCGCCTCCAGGCGGTGAGATGCCACGGCCTTCCTCTGGTCCGGTGGGTCCCTTGGCACGTCTTTTGGTTGCTGGAGCTTTTACAGTCTTTCTGGTGTTAACTTGATTTAAACAACCCTTAGTCTTTTGTACCGGGCTTGTCTGGAAAACTGGTTGTGTGCTGTGGAGCCCCTGCAGCAAACACGTGTACATGAGACAGTGCGTGTTGCAGCTGCTCAGTGCCAGCTGCACTGTCATCTTCAGTGTTTCTCACGGTGGACGTTTTCGCTTCCCCAATTCCTTTCTTTCAGCCGCGCCTGCAGCCTTCCCGGGTCATTCTGGGTCAGGGATCAAAGCCAAGCCATAGCAGTGACAGTGCCGGATCCTTAACCGCTAGGCCGCCGGGGAACTCCTCGCTTCTCCAATTGTAATAAGAACAAGAGGCAGTCTCAGAAGCTGAAAAACACATTTGGCAGAGACGCCCCACCTGCTGAGGGTGCTGTTCGTGGAGCAGCTGCCCGTGGAGCAGAAGCGCCACGGTCATTCTGAGGCCCACAGGGGTGCTGCTGGTGACTTCTCTCCTGCGGTGCCTGAATAGCCTCGGCCGTGAGAAGGGCAAATCCTTGGAATCACAGGGTTTGAACCCGACGCTGGAGTCCGAGCTCTACTGTGGGCTTGGCCAACGCCAACACCCTGGGAAGACACTCACTCCGTCCCTGTCCCTGCTGTCCCCTGGAACCTTTAGAGACCGGGAGCCATGAAGCCCTGTGACGACCTGTGAGGCAGGGTCTATCAAAACCCCCACTCCCAGAGCGGAGATTCTGCGTTACTTGCTGAAAATCTCAAGGCCGAGTAACACCAAACGGTATTGGAAAGCCCGTTTCCCCGTCTTGGTTTTGCCCCCGCTGAAGAGGCAGAAACACCGCCTTAGGGCGGGGTGGCCAGAACACGGCACACGTGCTTCCTGGTGCCAATCCCGGGGGGGCAGGCCGGCCACGCGCGCTGCTGAGCGAATGGACAGCAGGCGGCCAGGCCCGAGCAGAGCCTGCGAACAGCTTCCGAGCGACGTCAGCACAAAAGCGACTCTTTAGGAACTGAAACTTGCTCAGGATCACACAGCGACTTAACGGAAACGATTCCTACCAGCCTCAACTTCCTCCATCTGTAAGATGGACCAGCAATACCTATCTCAGACTTCTAACGAAAAACATTAAAAATACATAAAGTGCTTCTGACCAGCGTGGGGGGTGCTGCGGAAGCCCCAGCGCTCTTTTCCTCACTTTCTCCCCCTTCCTGTCTGACTCCCAACTGACATCCTTTCTCACAGCTGCGCTTTTAGAGGGTTATTCCTACATGTCTTCAAAATATACAAAGGCATTTAAAAGTACCTTAGAAGCAATTTAATTCACTCAATTATTAAATTAAACAGCTAGCATTCCAGACACTTTCCTGTATCTTTTCAGAAACACATATATTAGTAAAACAAATGCAGTTTGACCTGCATTTTGAAGTATTTCTTTAATTTTGCTCTTTGATTCTCTGTAGGGGGTTGTAAACGAGAGTCAAGGTGATTTGAGAAGTATATTATCTTTAAGCTAAACGTCACATAACTGTTCTGGGCATCGTAAGATGTTCGGTGAACAATTTTGTTGTTGTTGTCTTTTTATCTCTTTAGGGCTACACCTGCGGCATATGGAGTCTAATTGGAGCTGTGGCCGCCAGCCTGTGTCACAGCCACAGCAACACCAGACCCAAGCTGCGTCTGCGACCTACACCACAGCCACAGCAACAAAGGATCCAAGCCACGTCTGTGACCTACACCGCAGCTCATGGCAACGCCGGATCCTTAACCCACTGAGTGAGGCCAGGGATTGAACCTGCAACCTCATGGCTCCTAGTCAGGTTCGTTTCCACGGCGCCATGTCGGGAACTCCTGAGATGAACAATTTTTATTAACTTGACTCTGCTGCGGACTTTTCTGTGTGCCTTTCACGACTTGAACCCAGCTCCCCACTGGGTTCAAGCCTCTTCGGCCTTGGGGCGGCATCTGGCCTACCCGTGGCCTCCGCCCCCTCCATGGGAAGGCCCCTCCCTGGGCCGGGTCTCTGCGTCTTGGATGCGGGGTCCCCCCTCCTGGGTCATCTGTGTCGGGGGGAGTTCACCCTCCGGAGCTTGCTGAGGAAGGGCACCGAGGGACATCGGGGACCCGACTTCAGGGCCCCGAGCCCCCGTCCCGCTCGGTGGATGGACGCCGTAGGTAGCGCCAGCGCTGAGTGTCTCCCCAGGACTTAGTTTCTCCTTTGGGTTCTGGTTCCTGGTTGTCGTGTCAAAAACTGCGACACTAGTATGATTTTTGACCGTTTGCGTGAAATCAGCTGTTTCCTCCTCCTCCTCACTGAAGCCCGTGGGATCCTTGTCTGCAGCTTGGACCCCCACGGCTCTCTGGGGGGCTGTGTCCCCCACACAGTGCCGGGCACCTGACGGGCTGCATTGACCTGCAGAGGTGGGTCAGGGCAATGTTTTGAATTGCGTCTGGCACTGTTTTCTTTTTGCCATCTCTCCTCTCTTGTCTGGATCTCTGTCATTTGGATACTGTGTTTCTGGGCAGGCTCTTTCATTGTCTTATCATTTTTTTCTCCTATTTTCCCCTATAATTTTCACCTTCAAACTGGGAGATTTCTTCAACTTTATCCTCAATCTTTCTTGGAGCCTTTTCTCTCTCCTTTTCTTCTTCTGACTTTTTTTTTTTTTTTTTTTTTTTTTTGCTTTTTTAGGGCCATGTCTGTGGCATATGGAGGTTTCCAGGCTAGGGGTTGAATCGGACCTGAAGCTGCCGGCCTACACCACAGCCACAACCATAGCAACAGCAACACAGGACCCAAGCCGTGTCTGCGACCTACACCATAGCTCAGGGCAACGCCAGATCCTTAACCCACTGAGCAAGGCCAGGGATCGAACCCACAACCTCTTGGTTCCTAGTCGGATTCGTTAACCACTGAGCCATGATGGGAACTCCCAGTCTCAAAATCTTTAAAAGGCTTCTCTGCACATCAGCTCTGTCTCTTCAGGGTGTTTCTTCTCTTCACTGTTTTCGTCATGGAGGCATGACCTTGGCCGTTCCCTCCCCACACGGGGAGACTCACCGAGTTGCCTGTGAGCCTCAGGCACAAGGACCTGCAGGGCTGCTTTGCAGGGAACACACGTGAAGCCTGTGCTTTCCCTCCTGATGGACCCACAGAGAAGGCTCTTTCAAGCTCCCAGTGGGTGGGGGTGGGGCTGCCGTCCTGGCGGACAACACGCTCCAAATCCAGTGTGGGAGACACCCCAGGCTCTCAGGCTTCCAGACGCAGAGAGGCCCTACCTGCCCAGGGACTCCAGCAGTAAACTCTGTGCTCTGTCCTCTCTGGAGAACCACTCGAAGCTCACTAGTCTCTAGGCTGCGAGCGGCTTGGTTCGTCTGGCTCCTGCGGCAGAGGCAGAGCGGGGGACGGCACCTGCGAGCCACACACACGTAAAGCCTCCCCGTTTGCAGACTTGTGGTCGCCACCCCTTCAGAATTCCCACCAGGTCCCACAGTGGCGTCACCTGCCCCTTAGAGCCGGCTGTTGTTGGGGCAGGGGTTCTGCTGGGCCCCACAGCATACAGCTCTCTCCTTTCCAGCGTCTGACATTTGGGGGCTGCTCCCCAGGGTCCTTCGGCCCTTAAGGACCAGACTTCTCGCTGTCATCTTGGTTAGGTCTGCAAGGCACGCTGGCGAGGAAGGGTGTTCCTGTATCTTGAAGCCTGGCATCAGCTATTTACTTTCTAAGAACTTGAACAACGCGGCTCTGTCCTTCCTGGAACTGCGGATGCCACCACATGCCCACGCTTGCCCTGCCCGTGGTGACCCGCCCTACAGTTCTGTGCTCACGCATCGCCGTCCTGGCCCGGAACGACCCCAGACCCACCCTTTGGGACCAGCTCAAGCCCTTCCTCCCGATCGATCAGCCTGGAATTCAGGGTCTGCGGCCTTTAAGAACTCTGCACCACGAAACACTACCTTATACTGTTCCCGACTGTTCCAGGGCTTATCGAGCATCTCATTTTATCGGTTTCCACCCCTCTTGAGGCATCTGCCGTGTCATTAACCCGCCTAACCCCAGGAAGGAGCGTGTGTCCTACTGACGGATGGTACTGACGATTCTGCTGTGAGCCTGTGGTCTTCAGTCTGGTTCCAGCACAGGGCTTCCCGTCAAACGCCGGCCACCTCCCTTCCACCTGCAGAGCAGCATTTACGGCACCTGCCACTAGAAGCCAGAGACGGAGCATGTGGAGAGAAGGACCCCAGCAGCCGACCTGCTCCTTGCCAGTGAGACTGACAAATTCAGCTGCCCGAGAACTTCACTTTGACTCTTCCTATCTGAGCCAAAGACCTGGGACGGTAACAATGTCTCCTGAAGCGGCTGGTTCCAGGTGGCTTGGTGACCCACTCGCTGGGAGACGCTCTAAGGCAAGGCCCCAGAGCAGCGGGGCCTGGAGGCGAGGAGCTCCAGCAACCACTCAGGGCCCTCTTCACCCAGAAGAGGACGGGACGAAGGCCAGAGGGACTCAGTGACACGCAGGAGGTCAGAATACGATCGGCTTTCCACCTGCTGAGTGAGCACATTTCTGCTGGGCCAGGATGAAAGCGGAAATGAGCATCAGCCGGAAACAAACGCTTCTCCTGGGGGCCCATCAACTGCGCTCCTAACACTCACTGCTGCTTAAGCATCATCCCTCTCGGCTTAAGGAACACGTCCAGAGAGGAAGTCGCTGGTGATGGACAGCGGGCTCAGCTCGACTGTCAGCAGCGTAGGAGTTTCAGCTTCCTCTGTCTGAATATTTACCCGCTGACACACGCGCTCTGGGTCAGAAAGGTGCTAGGTCACATTTAATGAGAACACAGCATCGCTCACTATTTGGTCTGTGTTTAGTCCAGATGAAGAAATTCAACACTCGAGGCAGCGACTGTGACAACGTCATTGGCAAGAGACTGTCGCGCCATGTGCTTCCGCGGCTGCTGCAGCCGTACCTGAGCCACAGCGACAGCGAGGCCGCAGCGATCGGACTGCGGTCGTGCCTGAGCCAGCTGCAACGTGCCCTGCTGCAGGGGTGCGATCAAGCTCCTGAAGTTGCACCACTGCTCCCACCTCGAGTTAGAGTAATGGAGTCTGAGCGGAAGAACTGAACAAGCCCCCAGAGGGGGAGGAAATATTTGCAAACCATGAGACCCGCCAGGGCTTAATTTCCAAAATACACAACCAGGTCATACGGCTCTACGTGGAGAAAACAACCGTCCCAATCAACACATGGGCAGAAGATCTAAACAGACGTTTCTCCAAAGAGACACACGGACGGCCCACAGCAGGTGAACGATGTCCACCGCGCTGAGAACGAGGGAAACGCCAGTCACAGCAGTGAGGCACCACCTCGCCCCAGTCACACGGTCATCCTCCAAAAGTCTACAAATGACAAACGCTGGAGGGGCGTGGAGAGAGGGGAGCCCTCCTACCCTGCGGGGGATGTAAACCGGTGCAGCCTCTACGGGAACAGTATGCAGGTTCCTTAAAAAATTAAAAAATAGAGTTACCGCATGATTCAGCAATTCCACTCCTGGGCATATACCTGGAGAAGATGCAAACTCCCACTGGAAAAGATACATGCATCCCGGTGGTCACCGAGGCGTCACCCTGTGCATGACGGACGGAGCCAGGGAAGCAACCCGAGCCTTCATCAACAGAGAAATGGATCGGGCTCCCGTCGCGGTGCAGCGGAAACGAATCTGACTGGCACACATGGGAGGACACAGGTTCCATCCCTGGCCTGGATCAGTGCACTAAGCCCCAGCGTTGCCGTGAGCTGTGGTGCAGGTTGCAGATGTGGCTCGGATCTGGTGTTGCTGTGGCTATGGTGTAGGCCAGTGGCGACAGCTCCGATTTGGACCCTGGCCTGAGAACGTCCATATGCTGTGAGTATGGCTCTAAAAAGACCAAAAAAAAAAAAAAAAAAAAAGATGAATGGGTTAAGTAGATGTGGTACACACACACAATGGAATACTACTCAGCCATAAAGAATGAAATGGTGCCATTTGCAGCAACATGGGCGGACTTAGGACTGTACTCAGTGAAATGTGTCAGACAGAGACCAACATCCTATATCGTCACTTCTATGCAGAACCTAAAAGAATGATTCACATGAATTTGTACAAAACAGACTCACAGATAAAGAAAATAAAGTTACAGTCACCAAAGGGGTCGTGGGGGGAGGAGGGTAAATCAGGAGCCTGGAGGAACAGACACACGGACTACACACAAAACAGATAACCTGCAACAGGGACCTACGTCACACAGGAGCTATCCTCAGTATCTTGTAATGACCTATTACGATGGAAAATAATCTGAAAAAGAATATATATACATATGAATCGCTTTGCTGTACCCCTGAAACTAACACAACGTTGCAAATCAACTACACTTCAATAAAAGAGATTAGTAGAAAGAACTGAGAAACAATCTATATGAGAATTTATGATCTTACCAGGTACATCTTTGCCCCAGGGACCAAGATACAGGAAAACAGATGTAAACGAAAAGCTAAAAATTTCTTACTCTGCCTCAAAGTCTTACCAGAATCCTCTGCTTCAGATGCTCTAAGACAGTGTTTTGTCTTTATACAGCCAGTAGGAAATTATTCCATTGTGAAATGGTTAAAATTCTGGTAGGATTTTAAACGGAAGGATTGAGAGGTTTACACGTTCAGCCTGGGGATGGAGAAGACGCACGTGAGCGTCCGTGGCTCAGAGAACTATGGCCATTGTCGCAATCATGGATAAATACCTGACTGAAATACAAGGCCACGTGTACACGCAGCATATACACAGGCCTGTCCCACTCCAGGCCAAATCCGTCTCTCCTGGAAATTATGAAGCTTCTTAAACATGCATTTTCTAATCAGTTTTGCAGCAAATACGAGCTCTTACTCCGCATGGAGTTTCAAGGCTGTTCTGTCCTTTAAGATCAGACCAGATAAGACCTGCTCAGGGGTTTTGGCCACAGATGCTTCTGCAGTTTCATGGCCATTGGGCTACAAATAACAAGCCTTGAAATCTGGTCGTTGTAAAAGGTTTAAGAATGTCTTCTCCATGCTGGGCCCTGACTTTAATTTCTTTGAAAAGGCGAGTTCCACTGCTGTGCCTGCACGTCTGTGGAGGAAGCGTAACCTTGCGACCAAGTTCTTCTGCCTACGGGGCTTCCCGCCCGGGTTTGGGTAGCATTTCACCTGGATGCAGTATTTTCATTCCAGTTTTTTGCTTTTCTAAAAACCACGAGAAATCCTTGTTGTAAGAAGGCCCAGACCTTGAGCTAGAGCGTCACGCCGCGGCCAGACTGCTCTTTGTCACAGAATTCCAACCTCAAGCCCGCGTCTCCACTATTCCTCAGACCACGGCCCTTCTCCCAGGCTCGGACGATGGTAGGTATTAGACTTTCCCGTGACAGACGACCGGTCTTCTCATGGTGACCCGGGAAGGCGGGGGGACCTTTGTTCAGAGGAGGTGGCGCCTTGGGGGGCCTCAGGCTAAGGTTGGGGCGTCCACGTCCCCTTGTCCCAGGGACACCCAAGATGGGGGTCTTCTTATGAGCACAGGCCCCTTCCTGGGGTGCCTCCCCACTGCGGCACCCACACCCTCTCCCCAGCCATGGGCCGGGTGACTCCGCCTCCTTTTCTGGCCTCTCAGTCCCTCCCCTGGCCTCAGCCTCCCCACTGGCTGGAGCTCCTGAGCTGGGGTCTCGTGCCTTCTCTGCTCGGTTCTGAGCCCATCTGGCAGCCGGGATGGGTCTGTCACCGCGCGGATCTCGGCACTTGGCACAGCCGCTTAACAAAGAGCTTGGACTTGGTACCCGAAATGATTTGGGGGCACACAAAGCTCCCGGCTCCACGCCTGGTCCGGCCCGCTCACTGGCCAGTGGGAGGGTGTCCCCTCGGGGAGGGGATGCAGGCTTCGTCCTCTATCCCCTGCTCCCTAGCATAACGCCGAGGACACCTGGGACACCTGTTGTGTCTGCGTGTCTGCAGGCGCTGCCCTCCTCGACGAGGCGCCGTTTCATCTCCTGGCGCCTCCGTGCTGCCCAGGCGAGAGACGGTAGGTGGTGGGCACGAGCCTTCCTCCCCAGAGGAGGGGGGTCGCCCCGAGGACTGGACGTTTGGGTGAAACGCTGACCCGTCGGCTCGCTTTAGTCGCTGTCCTTCCCCTTCCCCTCTCAGCATCCTCTGTGGCAGCAGCCGCATTTCCCGGCAGGCCTGGGGTGGGGGTGGGGGGCGAGCAAAGCGTGTGGGGGGCGGGGGGGGGTCGATGGACTCTCCTCTGTCTTCTGAGCTGATGACACTCTGTTTGGGGGAATCTGTCCACGGGCAGACACTGTGCAGGGGTGGCAAGCGCCTGAGAGAGTTTGTTCAGATGGGATGTGGCGTTTGAGACACCGGGACTCCTGCGCAGGTAAGGAAGCCCACGCTCGAAGGAATGGTGGGGGGCATCCCGCACAGTGAAGACTCACGCGGCAGCTGGAGGGTGCAGGGTGCAGACGAGGCGTGGGCGGAGCTGGAGCTCAAGCTGGGACCACACGGGTCTTCCAGATCTGTTTTCCACAGTGTGGTCGAGTTGGGGGTTCTGTGTCCCTGCGGCTTCTCGCGTTAAGTGGCGCACACAGTGCCCGCTGTGTTAAGCGGCAGGACAGAGCGAAGCCCTTGTCCCTTCCCTGTCTGGTCCCTGCCCAGTGTTTCAGGCAGGGACAGAGTCGCCTGGGAGGAGGGCTTTCATGGGCACCGCGTGTCCAGTGCTCTCCCAGGACCCTGCCTCCTGCCGCCGGGTCGTGCCCTCCCCGCATCCTGTGCTCTGGACGCGCGTGTGCGTGGCTGTCAAGGTCACACACCCTACGTCGCCGTCATAAATACTTCCAGGGCAGTGTCTCCTTGTCCCCAGATATCCCTTCTGCTGACAGCTGTGTGTGCAGGGAGCACAGAGCAACGAGCCATCAGAGCATCTCAGCAGCACCCGTAGGGTCACATTCCGCCTGGCCACGGCAGGGACCACTTCGCTCCGGCCTCTGCATAACTCCCTAACAAGTGCTGGCCTTTCTGAAAAGTGGCCCCTGGGTGAGGTTCCACACTGGGTTGAAAGCCAGCCCTCCACCTGCTCACTGCCCCCTGATCTCCCACGCCCACATCCACCATGGGGCATGCTGAATGGTAACTGTCCCTTTGCCTTCTCTGTCATCGATGTGCGTGTCTAGGGGCATGGCCGTGCCTCTGCTCGGTGGCTGCCTCAGAAGTGTCTGCCCACCTGCTGCCCGGCTTGCTCTACCCACCATCAGGTGGAGCTCTTGCCACCAGCAGCACAGGGGCAAAGAGACCGTTGCACCCAGGGGTGCCCGGCTGGAGGAAGGCCGGAGAAAGGCAGACTCAAGGGCCCTGATGCAGAATACCTGCGGATCCTTGCAAGCCTGGATTGGAATCATTTTAAAATCTAAAGACATTTTATTAGAATGTTCTGCTACAATTTCCTCCCTCAGGGGCACAGTGCCCGCCCTGAAGCCCGTTTCTGGTGGCTCTGGTGGCCGGCCACAGCGTTCTTTTCTGCTCCTGGGCTTGGAATTTGAGGCTGGCGGGTGGCAGGAGGGCAACCAAGTGGCCAGGACAGAGAATGAGAGCCCTTCGCCTTCTGCCTGGAGCCCCCTCCTTACTCAGCTCCAGGGAGCACCCCCTGCACTAAGTCCTGGAGGAGGCAGCTGGAGGCCAGGTCAGCTGAACCCTAACCAGTGAGCGCCTTGAAAAGGAAACAGGTGTAGCTCAACTTGCAAACCTTGACTTTCCCCAGAATTTTCTGGTGATAGCGTGGCATCGTTCAAAAAATGACCGGTCATTCAAAAATGTATCCTTTTACAAACAAATTGTTTTGCGTAAGAAGGAACTGTTTTAAAAATAATCATTCCATATTATTTGCAGGAGGAAACAGGGACCCTTTCCGTTCTCTGTGGGGCGTGGAAACAGGTCCCATCTTGCCGGAGGGAAACTCCTGAAGCAGCTCCTGTCCTCATGGCCTTCAACGCAAGGCTCCTCCTCGTGACCGGCCGCCCCAAGGAAAGAGCCCAAGGCCATACACACTCTCCGCAGAGATACCGACCGCTCTTGACGCATCATGTGGAACATTTAAAACAACTGAAGCATTTCTAATAAAAAGTGCTGCATAAGTTACAACAGCACCATAGGATGGGCTGAGCCGTGAAAATTAAAATTGAAATAGTTATCGGCATCAGCAAAAGCTCATGTTATAACGTTAAATAAAAATTAAAAAACGCAAATTTACATCCATAGCATGAGATTCATGCGAAGAGGAAGACGCCTTAAAAGTCCAAGTAAACACCCCTCGCCACGGTGACCGATGACCTGGGAGAAGATCACGCTCCCCCGAGCGCAGCCCGGTGGCGGGAGGGGACCGATGCTCTCCGAAGGCTGCCCACTTCTGCTCCCCGTTCTTTTACAATCTCAAGCGGAGTCCTCACTTGGGAAAGTGAGCCCCTGCCACCTGAAACCCAAGTCACCTCTGCGCCCGCCCTGCGTAGTTCTCTGGTTTCTGTCAGTAAAACCCCGCTGAGAGGACCGGCTAAGACGATCTGAAAAGCACACCCTTTTCCACCTTTGCACGTTGGGAAGCTTCAAAACTGCAAGGCCAGGCTGCCCGCCCAGCGCGAGGCGGGGCCGGGGCCGTGCACGGTCCCCTGGCAGCACCGCGGGGCTGATTCAGGGCGGACGCCCCAAATCTCCTCCCTTCTGCCTCTACCGTTGTCTGTTAGAAATCGGTTTGGGTTAATTTAAGAAGTGTCTCTGACAAGAACCAGGCTGCCTCGGGGAAAGTTCAGTTCATTAGTCACTCAAGGCACTGCAGCTCCGGTAATAATCTGCTTAGCGCCTCATGAGAGGCGCTGGTGAGGGGGGTGCCAGGAGCTGGAAGAGGGCATCGCTCTGGCTGCAGCAGCCCCGGCGGGGCCACGTGGCTGTGCTCTGCCCATCCTGGGGGTGGGAGCTCTGCTCCTGGGCGGGGCCGATAAGCTCCTCCATAATTAGCTGCCCCGCCCCAGGACCTGAAGGCAGGTGAGGACCCCTCCGTCACACCAAGGGATGTGCAGAGGTCCAGGGCATCCGACGGGAACACAGCTGCCATGGGCGGGGGGGGGGGGGGGGGCAGGGAGCTGACCGAGGAAGGCGAGCGCATTGCTGCATCCTATGCATTACTGATGAACAGAATTTAGAGATGCTCGCGCCCCCACTCCCTCCTCCCCAGAGTTTTAGGAAATGCAGGCAGCACATCTCTGATGCCATGAGATACAGCATTAGGTAGTATTCATGGCTGGCAGGGTGGCTACTAAAGTGCAGCGAGTGGATCTTTTAAAATCTGCTGAATTACACAGGCGGCACGCAGAAAGACAAGGTGCAGTTACCTTCCTGCTTGTTCCTGGGGCCACAGGGCCCCTGAGAGCCTCCCGGGACCAGGCAGTCCTGTCTAATGCAGGAAAGCAAGCCCCTCAATGGCTTCAGCATGGTTTCCGGGATGTGTCCAGGTTTTCTTTCAGCCGCTTGGGCCCTTCGTTATCTGTGTGCTCTGCTCAGGGCAGACGGCCAGGGGACCACAGAGCCTCGTTGGCCCAAGGGGACATGAACAGGAAGGGGCTGGCTGGAGGCTCAGAGCAGCCACCTGCTGTGTGACCTGGAGCCCTGCATCAGCTCTGCAAGAGGCCCCCACTCAGGACAGGGCGGAGCCCTGACCCAGGATCCACAGCCCGCACCTGGTTCAAAGAGGCCATCCAGTCCTTCAGTGGACACACGGTCAGGGTGTGCTCGTTTTCCTCTACTGGCAGGTTCGTGACAGTCCAGGCTGTGGACGGAGTGAAGTGGAAGACGACTGTCCCCTGGCTCCTGGAGACCCAGAAGTGAAGCTGGGGGCAGGAATGTTGGGGGCACGCTTGGGCTTCTGGGGACCCTCCTGCGGGGCCTGCAGTCTGCGAGGCGGAGCTGCTTCAGGCTCCCACTCGTAAAGCCCAGGTGTGGCTTAGACGCTCCAAAGGTGGGTCTCGGCAGGGAGCGGACACTACAGCAGAGCCCAGGCGACCCTGGGCGCAAAGGGACTTGGAGACAAGGTGCTGTCTGTGCCCTCTGCGTCCTCCCGTGGATTTCCAGATTCGTGCACCTGCTTTGTTCTCCGGTTGTCCACCGGACGCACCCGTCCTCCTGTTACCTGCAAACCCTGGTAGAGCAGGTGTCTGCCCTTCATGCACATAGGCTTGTGTCTTCAGGGGCAGTGACCTCACACGGGGGGAGCATCAGAACCCCAGGGTCGGAAGAAAAGGACAGCGGGCCCCTCCCCCAGCTTCTGATTCGCCAGGTCTGGGGTGACTGTGTAGCCAGGAGGTGGCCTTTCTGGGAAGTTCCAGGTGAGGCTGACCTGCTTTGGAGAAGCCCAGCCAGTGGCCTGCGGGGAGCTGGCCCCACCTCCAGTCCAGGGCGGGGCTCGCAGTCAGGAGGTGCTCAGCCCAGGCTGGACCCACTGCAACCCCAGAGCCGAGGATGGTGTGGGTGGTGTCTCAGAAGTTCCTCCTGCCTCCCCCGGCTGTGGTGGGGGAGCTTCTGGACCTGACCCCCTCTCACCTCCTCCGGACGCTGGGGCCCCAGCAGGCAGCCCAGGCTGAGGCCTGGTTGGGGGGTGGGGCAGGAGGCCCGGCAGGGATGGCGTCCCAGTTCACGTGGAGGGTTCATTCTGTGCCATTCACATCAGTCTGAGGTGGGTTTTCAGTTATTCCGCAGCTGGAAATGAAGTCGCCCAGAAACTGCTTCCGAAGAAGCCACTACAACCTCATCAGGCAACAGCACAGCTCAGGCTGCTCTCCTTTCTGCTAAGCCTTCTGCCAACTGCACTGCGTAGATGGTTCTGGACTTGGGGTTCACTCACTCCTCGGGGTACCGCCCTGGGAGCGCTGTCTTCTCTTCAGGACGAAAGTTCCAAGAAGCAGGACAAGCACCCCCTTCCCACGTCAGCAGGACTGCGGTCGTCCCCCTGACCCCTGGGCTCCTCCAGGTGTGCACGTAAGGCCATCTGCCTGTCCTCTGACACGGCCCGGGGACTGGGCTCAGCTTGGACTGGCCCTGGTCACTGGTTCTGACTGCAGATCCAGGCACCTGGCACTGCTGCCTGGACTCCCGACGATGGGCTAAGGGGCTCTGACCGCACCCCCCCCTCATGCCTCTGAGTACTGGACCACTCCCCTCGGTGGATGGGGCGCCTGGACGGTCCAGCAGCTGCTGACTTGGGGGCACCTTTCCAGGCCGAGGGGTGTGAGACACTGGGACCTGCCTCAGGAGTTGCCTGACCTGCCCGTCTGGAGCCAGCTCCCTACCTCCACCCTCCCCATTGCTCAGGGGACCAGGCCCCCACCCTCCTCATCGCTCAGGGGACCAGCCCCCCTCCCCTCACCCTCATCACTCAGGGGACCAGCCCCCCTCCCCTCACCCTCATCACTCAGGGGACCAGCCCCCCTCCCCTCACCCTCAGGGCCCCCTCCTTCCCACAGCTACTCGAAAAGCGGACCTGCTACGATCCTGGCACAGACAGTGGTTGTCAGAGCAAGCAAACCCAGATGGTATCTGTACCCACACGATTTGTGCTGTACGTTCTGTCCATGTTTCAAAGCCATGTTCAGATATTTGCAATCATTAGTCAAGCAACGAGGCCAAGGTTACAATCGCTAAGTCTCGTCTTCACCAGGACAGACCATGGGTGCCGGGGACTCCCTGTATGTGCACTTTCTGCGTGGGGTCCCCACCTGAGAACACCCACACTCCTTCCCTTTGAATATGGAGTGATGCGAAAAGCACACAATTTTTTCAAATGTCAAAAACACCCCCTGAAATGCATCATCTGCTTTAACTGCAGTTTTAAATGCACCGAGCTGATCACATTGTCGTCTAAATTACGTTGGCAAATGGGTCCAGGGCCGGAGAGCTAGCCGCCCACTGGGGCAGACGTGCCCTAGATGGAGGCGGGCAAATTGTGCTCTTGGGATAATGCCGGGAAGCTTTTTTTTTTTTCTTTGAAATAGAGAATTTATTACGGCAAAGCAGGTTAAGTGCCACCACAGTCCAGAAAGACGGTGCCCGAATTTTGTGTTTGCACACATTTGATTACTCACAGGCAGGGAGCGGGGGTCAGTCTGGGAAACCCACTTGCTCTGAACCCCACTGCACACAGAGAAGTCCCTGGATCTCGGTGTTTCGGCTCTCGGTGGCCCTGTGCGAGCTATTGGGTTGATGTTGGAAGAGCTGTGCCCTACCTCCTGATTTACAATGTCAGAGGCGCGTCGTAAAGAGGGCGGGTGTGCTGTCAGGTTGATGGATGGGGCGATGCACAATGACGCCTCATAAAGAAGAAGGGGAGTTGTTTATCGGTGCGGATTCCTGAAGTCAAGCACAGCTCCCCGGCCGGGGGGGCTGCGTGCACAGAATTCTCCACCAAGGACCCTGTGTGCCCGGCTGCTCGGCGGCCACACATTAATTAGCGCGTTCAGCAGACGCTGCAGTGTTTCCACGCACCCAAGTGGATCTTCATTTCTCACAGGCGGGGTCCTACTAATTAAAATCAGCTTTGCAATTAAATGTGGAAAATTGTGTTAAACTTTCAAGCGTGCTTAGAAAAAATGCAATTATTTTCAGGGTTTTTATTTTAATGCAAATGAAAATTCTGTCCGTGTGAAAGCAGTAAAAGGGAGGAGCAGGGATCCCTGTTTCTCCCTCTTTCTTCCTCCCTGGCTCTTCCTCTCTTTCTCTTTTGATTATAGCTGCTCCTCTCGGTAGCAGTTGCCGTGCTCCACTCTCCCTACCAGTGCCTGGCTCTGTTCCAAGGCTTTTAGTGAGCGCTCTGTGTCAAGGCATGAATAATACAGCCCCCAGGCTGCTGGCAGAATCCAAATGAGGGCGCGGGCATCAGGAAGCCCTCGCTCCAGCTCCAGAACAAGCTCCCATGAAGACAGGCAATTACTCAGCTGCGGCCGCCGCCGTGGCAGTCACTCCGGTGGGTGCGAAGGTGTAGGAAACAGAAAAATCGGAAGGAACATGCACCACCAGCCAGAGAGAACCCAATGGTTTTCTAATCAAAAAGAACTCTACCATTTGGAGCTTTTGATTTTGAAGCTTCAAGATAAAATTGATTTGACTCTGAGTTTTCTAAATTGAGAGGGATTTAAATATAAACCCAAAGCCATCACCTGGCTTGTGGGTGGTTGTTGCTGGTTACGAGGCTGGAAAGCTAGATTTCAGGTCAAGTATTTCACCAGAACTCTGTGCTCCACAAACAATAGCTTAAAAAGTAGCACTGAAGGGTAAATGTCAATAAAATCCATTCAATTTCAGAAGTCAATTCAGAGGACTCACACACCAGACGATGTGAAGAAGCAATCCTCCTTGGGCACTTTAATCCCCCCAGACCTCTGTCCCTGTCTCCCCACCGTCCCCCCTTTCTCTTTCATTGGAGGCTTATACCAACTGCCCATTCAGGAAAAGGTAAGCAAATCCAGTTAATTCCAAATGGCCCAGCATGTGCATGACCATTAGGAGAAAGGCTAAAATTCATAGCCTCCACTTTGTCTAATATTTATTAATCTGTAATGAACATGAATACCTTGTACTATCCCTAGCTCTAACTTTTATTGGCTAAGTCTTAAGAAGATTTGAGAACACTAAGCTGGCCGCGGCTTTGAGAATGACTCAGTGTCTGTGCATTTGCCCGTTTTTAACATCAGGTCGCACTGTGCCTCTAACACAAACAATCTCTCACGTCAACCTGGGGAGGAAAACTTGTGAATGGAAGGTCCTAGAACGTTCACTCTCAGGCAAGCATTCAAGGGATTTTTCTGGAGGCGTTTGATGCCCCATATTTGGGTTCGCATCCATTCACGTAATTCCCCGGATTAACAGCCAATCTCTTCCTCAGGCACTTGAACTAAACGAAAACAATTACAGGAGAGTGACGCGGCCCGCTCCCTGCCGGCTCCTCCACGGGGAAAAGGCTGCTTCTCCCCCACGGCTTTTGGACCCGCACAGGTCGCAAGTGCGCCTGCGCCGGGGAGGGCGGTCCAGGGCGGGGCCCGGCGGGAATCCGGGGCCTTCCCTTCCCGTATGTGCGAGTCCAGGAGCCACGCTCTGGACTGATCGAGGCTGAGGGTTGCTTTGCGTCTGCAAAGGAAGCCCTGCGGCGGCCCCCGCGTTGGCGGCGCCCACGGGCGTTCAGTGCCTGGGAGGACCATTAGGAAGCCCGCTGCTCGGAGCAGCGGGGGAGCAGAGCCAGGGGCGAAAAGGCTCAAGACGCCAGTGGAAGAAGAGGTCAGAGGCGCTGTGCACGGAAAGGACCGAATTCACCTTCTGGGATTTTATTCACCAGAGGAGGATTGCTTCCGGCCTGAGGGCAGATGCGCGCTGTTCTGCCACACCTCTGTGCTAATAATATAAAGTTTGATTTGAAAAACAAAACCCGCCAGATTCCTGTCTGGGTCCTGATGCTGCTTCTGAAGGCAGAGGCTGGCGAGAGCCAGGCCCTGATCACACACATCGGGTGCAAAGACGTTGCCTGGGCAGGGAGGAGGCCGCGTTATGGTCAGAGCGGGGGCGGGGGTCTGTCTGGGGACCTGGGGGGACACCCGCATCCGGCCGTGGGCTTATCATCCGTCCATTTGTACCAGGACTGCCAGCGCCCCGGAACTCAGTGGCCTCCTGTAGGAAGCCCCTGGTAAAACTGTTCTCATTTCCTTTACGTTTTTCCTACTGTGTCTCTTTGATTTAACTTTTAATGGAGAAGCTGTCCACGTGCTTATCAGCCATCTCAGACTGGTTTTTTTTTTTTTCTTTCAGGCTGCACCTGCAGCACATGATGAAAGTTCCCAGGCCAGGGGTCGGACTGGAGCTGCAGCTGCCAGCCTACACACAGCCTCGGTAATGTGGGATCTGAGCCCTGCCTGCAACCTACACCACAGCTCATGGCAACGTTGGGTCCTTGACCCACTGAGTGAGGCCAGGGATCAAACCTGCATCCTCATGAGTCAGGCTCATTTCTGCTGAACCACGGTAGAGACTCCTCAAAATGTTTGTGAACTAGTAACACAAACAGTATGAAGAGATTATCTTTAGCTCAAGGACAAAATCATCCGTAACTTTAATGCCTATTTCTCAATTTTTTTTTTCTTTTTACAGCCGCATCCACAGCATAGGGAGGTTCCCAGGCTAGGGGTCGATTCAGAGCTGCATCTGAGACCTACACTGCGGCTCACGGCAGCATGGGATCCTTAACCCACTGAGTAAGGCCAGGGAGTGAACCCAAATCCTCATGGTGATTATTCTCAACCCACTGAACCACAACGGGAACTCCTATAAGGAGCCTGTTTTCAATCTGAGAAATTCAAATGTCACACCTTAGTTCAAAATGACCCTTTCAGACAGACACGGAGAAATCAGATCTAGAAAGCCTCACCTGACGTCTCAGCGAGACCCCTGGTAGGGGAGGCTTGTCTGTGACCCAAGTTTTGAATGGTAATGAGTTTTGCCTGCCAAAGTCTGCAACTTTCTCATTTTAAAATGGAGAAAATTGAAGTCAACCCACGTTAAAGAATTTGCCCAAAGGCTCCTGGTCATTACTGGCAGAGGGGACACTGGGACCAACCGTGAGCCCCTGACTCACTCTCCCTATTAGAACAATGGGAACCCCGAGTTCCAATAATAGCCTACACTATGCATCATGGTAAAAAAATAATGTTATCTTAAATTTAAAAAATTAAACTTATTTTTGTTGCAACATTTTGCAGCTTGGCTTTCCTGTGAACCCCCTCTAGCGTCCTGTCTCCTTCTCTCCCGGACTCAGGGTGCTCTGGGCTCACAGCAGCATCGCGTCTCGGAGGAGGTGGAGCAGGCTGTCTCCACGCTGCTCCCAGCCTGAGTCTCCTCACCCTTTGCTAAGCGGGGAAGGGGAGCCGAGGAGACCCCCCCTCACCCTCCGCCGGCCCCGGGCCCCCAGCTCCACGGTGCACCTGCAGCAGGAATACAGACACCTCCAAAAATCTCGGCAATTTCATGATTTTTTCCCCCTGCAGAAGTGTGGTTATGACATCTAATGAAAACTAGCTGACACCTGATTTGAACTTTTTAGCCAGATTTAATCATTCCTTCCCGTAGCAATGCAATCGAGTTTAACTACGGACCCATCAAGAGAGGGGTAGGGGAAATACTCGCTCGTGTTGGCCAACTTGCTTTCCACTGTAAACATAGGCAAAAGGGCTTTTTAAAACGGGAGTTTCCAAAAGAACTTACACAGAGTCTCCTTCATGAAATAAATACTTTAAAACCCACTTACTTAAATCGCATAAATCAGTAATTTCCTATTTTACTCCATAAAAATAAAACTATAAGAAGTTACAGTAATTTAAATCACAAAGCTCTCTCGGCAACGGCCTGTCATTCCTTTGCTATGACACCATCTCATCGCGGAGCCCACGGAAAAGCCCCTGCCCCTAAACGCTAGCGTGGGGAGGCTGGTAGCTCCTAAGTCATCCCGTGGTTTTACTACGGGGCGAGCAAAAGAGCTGCTGAGTTCACCCAACCCCAGAGTCCGGGGAGGAGGAAGCAAAGCGGAAGGCAGAGAAGGAAGGGCAGGGCTGGGTGTCCCGCCCGACGTCTAAGCTTGGCTCCCTGGGCCTCGGTCCTGATGGCTTGGGCCGAACACCTCAGTCTTCACTGCCTCGTCTCTGGAGATCAGCTGAAAACACGTCAGAGCCTGCACACTTCTCTAACTCACGACAACCTGAACCTTGCACTGGAGGGCGAGGCTGCCCTGGTAGCTCGGGGAGGGTCCGTGGGAGGGGACCCTGAGGACGCACCGGCACGTCTCGGGGACGGATGCGATCTTGCTGAGGTGCCTTTGAGCCCCAGGCGCTCCCGCTGTCACGGACCTGACATCCCGGGATTTCTGAGCAGCAGCATCTCAGCCCCAAATACCTGGGAGCGGGATTGTGTGGAATGCGCCCTCCCGCTGTCCACAGCCGCCTGCCCAGGCCAGGCGTGGGCTTCCCCTTCCGGACCAGCCACCTCCCCACCGAAAGATCTGGACCTTGACCACCAGGGGTTTACCACCCTGAGCTGGGGAAGGAGGAAGCCGCCTCCCGCTGAGCAGGGGGAGACCCCAGCCAGCACGTGGGAGGCGTGGAAGGCTGGTCCACAGTAAATTCTGCCTGCGAGGGGGAGGGGGGATGGCTGAGGGACCCAGACGAGTCCTCGTCCCATGAGGAAGCACAGCTCGCTGTTCCCCGAGATGGAGATCGGTCCCCACTCTGCCCTCGAGCCCCTCAGAGAGCACAGCGCGTGCAAGATCGGCCTTACCTTCTGTGTCTTGCATATTTTCCGCTGACGTGGCCACTGCCGTCACAGCCAGGGGTGGGACAGCTGCAACAGGAGAGGGTGAGTCACTCAGGGGCTGGGCAGGTGCCCCCCGACCGGCCAGGCCTGTGCAGTGTCGGAAGGAAGGTGGGGACACAGGCAGACAGAGAGACAGACAGGCAGGGGACTGGGGGCATGCAACCTCCCGACAGGAGGCGAGGGTCTCTGAACCAGTGACGGGGCTGCGTCTTGGCGTTGGCGAGCACTGACCTGAACAGCTCCTGGATGGCTGGCTCCACGGGAACTGCGGAGACAGAAAAACAGACACAAATCTGCCATCTATCGCGAGAACCTCTCCTCCCCAGAAAAGGACCACGAGGGTGGTGTCAAGGCCGGCTGAAGCAGAACACACCGCCTGCCCGGCGGGTGAGCAAAGGCTGCTGCAGCCAGCCAGCCGTCACGGACAGCTGCCCGGGGTGCAGGATGGAGACGGGGCGCCTGCCCCAGTAGCGCCTCAAGGGCACACAGGACGGGAAAGCACAGGACAGGCCCCAGACGGCAGGTGCGTGTGGGAAGGAGGTCCGGGAGCCCCCGCCCCCGCCCCCACACGGGAAGGGGCTACGCGCACTCACTGGAGGGGTCTGGTTTTCTCACTTGACGGGAAGCTTTTGACGGCCCATCTACCTGGTCTTTGTGGCCAAGCCCCCTGCGTATCAGGGCTCCTCCCGCCTCCGTTTCCTCAGAGCTACTGAGAGCCCGCATCCCAGGCCTAAGCCCTCAGCACGTGCCCAGCAGATGTAACTGCACGTTGGGGCTGTGCAATGGTTTCAGTCACCAGAACCTGCAGTCACAGCCTCAGCAGGACGAAGGTGACCCCCGGCGACCCAGCGCCGGGAAGCGGGACATACCTCGAACCCCTTTGGACCGTGTGCGATGCCGCTTCTCCTCCGCGTCCACCTCCATCTGGGGAGAGAGGGGGGCGTCAGCGCGTCTCCCGCTGGCAATTTAGGGGCAGTGTCTTCCTCCGGCTCCCTCCACAGGGGTTATTGAAAAATAACAAGCCAGGGAGTTTCTGTCGTGGCTCAGCAGTAACAAGCCCAACTAGGACCCGTGAGGAGGCAGGTTCGATCCCTGGCTCCGTTCAGTGGGTTAAGGATCCCGCATGGCTGTGGCGTAGGCCGGCAGCTGTCGCTCCAATCTGACGCCTACCCTGGGAACCTCCATATGGGTTCAGCCCTAAAAAAAAGCAAAAAGAAAAACAAACCAAGCCAGACCTTGGCCGTGCAGGGCCCCCAGGGCCAGGCCTTGGGTAGGACACGTCTGGGTCCATCCGAGTTGTACTTTGTACCAAGAACATACAGGACCGCGCTTAGGTCTGCGAGAGACCGCACCTGTATCGCGTCTGGCTCCTCCCTGAGTGGAATCGTTCCACCTGATGGCGGAGTTCCAGGGGAGGAGGGGGCGCCACAGAAGCACGCGCTCACCCAGGCTGCTCTCACGGGGTTGGGGCCTGGCGTATGACTGCATCCACCTTGGGCTGCCAGGATGCCTTCCAGGGACCCGGGCCCAGGCCTGTGTGCCCACCTACAGCCTGCGGGTGGAGGCACAGAGTGTGTCCGTCTACGCCCTGCCTGGCCCACACACGGTTCCGTGAGGGAGGGACCCTTGTGACATGCTCTCACAGATGCCGCCTGCCCGAGGGCACCACGTGGCAGCTTAGCTGCAGGGCCCTGAACACACCCCATCCACACTCCCTGTCGAAGCCCCGGGCACACACGGCTGAGCTGGTGAGCTGTGCGTGCGCGTTTGTGCACCAAATGCTTCCACGTGGGAGTAATTTACACACAGGGAAACCGCGTCGCAGGAGCGATGCCTCACGGCCTCAGAGGAGCTGGCGCGAGGTGAGCAGGAGCGACGGCAGCTCCTCGGATCAGACCCCAACCTGGGATGCGAGCCCTCGCCCTGTCCAGCGGGGCCGGAGCCGCGTTCCAGGCAGAAGGCGTGGACAGCGTCAAACAGCCTGTACACACCGTCCACAACCTCCACCGTTTGTGACGAGAAAGGTCAGAATTCGGGGAGGAAGCCTGTAGTTAGATGGCAGTGGCTCTGCCAGGTGCCCTTGTGGATGGGGACAGCGTGGGTCTGCTCTCGGAAGGGGACAGCGTGGGTCTACTCTCAGAAGGGGACAGCGTGGGTCTACTCTCAGAAGGGGACAGCGTGGGTCTGCTCTCAGAAGGGGCAGCATGGGTCTGCTCTCAGAAGGGACAGTTGGGGGTCTGCTCTCAGAAGGGACAGTTGGGGGTCTGCTCTCAGAAGGGGCAGCGTGAGTCTGCTCTCGGAAGGGGACAGCGTGGGTCTACTCTCAGAAGGGACAGTTGGGCGTCTGCTCTCAGAAGGGACAGTTGGGCGTCTGCTCTCAGAAGGGACAGTTGGGGGTCTGCTCTCAGAAGGGGCAGTTGGGGGTCTGCTCTCGGAAGGAATTGAGTGAATCCGGATTCTCAGTAGAGCCCTGACGGCTCCCGAGCCGACAGGTACTTACTTAGCACCCCTGTGTGCAGAGAAATGAAATCCATGTACTGAAAACCGAGCTCATCCAGGGAGCTCCACACCCCTTAACGGGGTGTCCCTGTGCGTGTAAGACTGGGCCGGACTTCATAAAAGCAGGACTTCAGGAAGGGGGCGGTGACGCCAGGGCAGACCCCAAGGAGGAACTTCCCAGTGATACGTAAGAGTGGCCGGTGCCGATGCAGGAGGAAGCAAAGCCGCACGAGGATGCTTCACCTACAGGAGGGCACAGAGCTTGCTGAGGTGGAGACGCTTGGGTGGACCGGAGTGTGAACACGTGGGGAGTCCACTTCCTGGGAAGAGGGGGGACTGGGAGGTGGCGAGAGCAAAGTGGGACACTGAAGAGGGGCTTGGCGGAGAAGAGGGGGCTTGGGCTGCAGGGAAAGTGGGGGGTCGCAGGGGCCGGGACCAACTGGGAGGGTCACAGCCGCCCCCGGGGGACAGACGGCTGTGACTGGCGCCGGAGCAGGGCAGGACACCCCCATGCCTATTTCAGAAAGAATTCTGGGAGGGGCGATGGCTGGCTCCCGGGAAGGAAGGGCGCCAGCGCGTCTGACCCCTGAGATGCAAGCGTCCAGGGAGGCAGACGACCTGAGAAACGTCTGCAGGAGAATCACAAGGTCTCAGGAGAATCACAGGTGCGTGGCTGCGCCCTGGCCCTGCCTTCCCCCGCCAGGTAAGCAGAGGCCCGGGGGTGAGGCCCCCCCACCTGGCGCAGGCGGGCCCCTGGGGGGCGCGTCATCACTCCAAGCTGGCTCCTGCCCTTGGACAGATTCCCCCGAGGCTAACACATCCGCCCAGCGTGTCCCAGGGCCCACGTGACAGGAGGGACGTGATGGAGAAAATGCGGGTCGCGTTCCGTGGATGCGGCCTTTCCCGACTCTGGTACCTGTCCTGGGACGTGGGGATGGAAGGCTGGCCTTTAAGGAACTGGGGCACAAGCTGACCCGCGTCAGGACCAGGGCCGCTAACCTTCCGGGAAGCAGGGCGGCTTCCTGGAGGAGTCGGGACGCGCGTTGAGGTCTATAGGAAAGCCGCGGGCTCCAGGTTTAAAGAAGGGTTGGGGCAGGTGTTCCAGGCCGAGGGGCCAGGACGGGCAAGGGCCCCGGGGCACAGGCACGTGGGAGCTCCCGGGGGCCTTCCTTCAGCAGCTCCCTCGAGCTTTCGGGGGAACATGGCCAGTCTAGCTCGGCAAGCCTGGCCCCTCTTCACTCATGCCTGTGAAGCCTCTGAAATAGCCCCCGGCTGCAGCCTGGAGAGAACCTGTCACCGAAGGGGTATGGAGGCTGTGGCCCAGTGTTCGTTTTAAATAAAAAAGAGGTTTTCTTAGGAGCTTTAAATGGTTTTCTAAAGTCTTGAGTTGAAGAAGTTGACTTTGAACCAACAAAAGCCATCGGAGTGAGTCACGACGAGAGGGCAGTGGTTATCCTGTGACAGGTAACGTTACATCTGGAAGCAGGAGCTATTCTCTTATTTGATTCCCCCCTCCCCACCCCCGCAAAGTGCCCTTTTGTCAGGCTGGGCCTTCGACAAGTGAACGGAGTACCAGCTACAGCCAGAGGTCACTTGTCAGGAGATCCCTTCAGGCCTTTGGATGCTGGACAGCCCCTCAGGCCCTGGCACTGCCCCAGGAGGGCTGGACGCGGGTCCTAGGACGGCGAGGGCCCACCTGCGCCCGCCCCCCAGCGCCCCAACCCGCGTCTCACGCGCTCTCCCTCTGCAGGGTCAGGGCAGGAGGGGCCTCCGGCCACGGTCACCGCCTCGGGCAGCAACCCCCGCCTCCCCCGGCCACTCCCCAACTTCTCGGGATGGAATTCCCACCTCATCCATGAGCCGGGCCCTGCCTCTCACCTGCTGCCCAGCCTGCAGTCACCCACTAGCTGGCGGCAGCACCAGGGAGGGTAGGCGGGCAGCAGGCAGCAGCTGAAGCTGGGGGACAGGGAGGAAGTCTGGGAGGAAGGGAGGGAAGCCACAGGCTTCTGCAAAACCACGTGTGCGGGCCAAACGCCGTCACCGCCTCCTGGGGGAGTGCGATCTGGACCCGCAGGCACAGCCTCACCGCGGGGGGCGCTGCTTCCCTGGCGTGGTTCAGACTCAGGAGCTTTCGCCTCATACACACCTGCTCGGGGAGGTGGGCGAGAATCAGAAATCATGGGTCACAGTCCCCTGAACAGCGTTCAGAAGCCACTCTAACAACTTAAAATGCTTCCCCAAATACGGCACTCTCTGCTTTTTAGTGTTGGCGAATTCAGTGGAGGCACACATGTTAAAATGGAGGATTTCTGGCCAATATTTACATCAAAAGGAAGGACAGCGTTATCATCCAGAAGGTACGAAATTAGAAGGAATAAGTGGGTTTGTGGTTCAGGGTTTATACTTTTTCGGTTTCGCTGCCCCGTGTCACAGGGTGGGAGGAGGGACGGGTCAGGGAGGTGAGAGACAGGCGGAGCCTTGGGTCGCCTGCTCCTGACGTTTCCTCTGCCGCCTCCTCACCTCCCTCGCTGGGACCAGAATCAGCGGACCGTCCTCCAAGGAACAGAAGCCGGCCCGGCCCCCGGGTTGCCGGCGTGTGTGTGTTTGGTGCCAACAGAGGCAAGGAAGCTTGAGATGACAGTACGGGAATTTCCTGGGCAAAGGCCAGAAGGAAGGCGCAGCTGCCCGTGACTGCAGCGTGACCGTGGCCTTGCCCGCAGTGACCCAGACGTGAGCCAGCTCAGCGTCCTTCCTCGGGATCAAGAGAAGCCCTCAGACACCCTCACACGTGGACATTTTGGGCGGAAGTCCAGGCCATTAGGGAACTGGCCCACTCAGAGGCGACAGGCCGAGGCGGTGTGGGGTGAGTGGTTTTGTGAACTGGTCCGTAAGTACTGAGAAATCAGCACACGGAGCAGGAACAACAGCCGTCCTTTGACGACAGGCTCCGCACCGCCAGCAGCGGAAGAGGGGAAGTCGTCCGCGTGCGAAACCAAGTTAAAGTTTGACCCTGACACGCCAGCTTCTCCTCCGATGGCCACCTGCGATGGGCCGCAGCTGCCCGTGCTTGCACGGAGCTTGGAAAGGGCAGAAGCCAGGCAACGGTGTTCAGAGCCCAGGTGGGAAAGACAGAGCACGGCTTCCATCCGTGTCTGGGTTCCTCCGGGGTCTGGAGACACCCCGATGGCTCCTGCTCAGCACTGCGACGCACTGGGGCGCCCCATCCACGGAGACGGGACGTGGTTCGAGGACTGTGGGCAGAGCGGACTTGCCTCCAAGAGAAACGGTAGAGGCACAGGTCTGACGAAGACCACTGATGCCGCTTCTTCGGGCAAGAAAGAGTCTGGGAGACGGAGCCGGGGCCTCTGGGAACTGCCCTGGCACAGCTCGCTAGGACCAGGGACGGTGGAACAGCCGCCTGGCTCCGATGGCTCAGGGCAGTGCCCTGAAGTGACCATCGTGGAACCCGACTCCTCCCAGCAGAGGTCAAAGGCTGAGTAACCTCTAGGTCTTGGGCGGGACTTCACACCTTCCAAACGACCCTGTGAACCCCGAGAACACGGCAGTGGCTGTGCTGCCAGGTCGCAGTGCAAACGTCTGGTGACAGGAGCCCTGGACACCTGCGGTCCAGCCACGGTGTCCGCGGGTAAGGGGACAGCCCTCCCTAAGGCCGACCTCTGCGCCGATGGCCGAGCCACGCCCTGGCCCGGGAGCCGTGGGAAAGCCACGCAGCGGCCAGAGAACGACCGTCACAGGATCACCCCCGGCCCAAGCGCCCCGAATCTAGGAGACTGTCCAGAGAAAGCAAGTGGAAAAGTAAGAAAATGTGTCTCTGTCTGCATCAATAGTCAAATTTTCTGAGTTGGAGGTGTGTTTCTTTCTTTCCTTTATTTTTTTTGCCACTGTACAGCATGGGGACCAAGTTACACATACATGTATACCCACTGTTTCCTCCCATCCTTCTGTTGCGATGTGAGTATCTAAACATAGTTCTCAATGCGACACAGCAGGATCTCGTAAATCCATTCCAAGAGCAATAGTTTGCATCCATTAACCCCAAGCTCCCCATCCCTCCCTCCGCCTCCCCCCAGGCAGCCACACGTCTCTTCTCTAAGTCCGTGAGTTTCTTTTCTGCGGAAACGTTCATTTGTGCTGTATATTAGATTCCAGTTATAAGTGACATCATATGGTATTTTTCTTTCTCTTTCTGACTTACTTCACTCAGGATGAGAGTCTCTAGTTCTATCCATGTTGCTGCAAGTGGCGTTATGTTGTTCTTTTTTACGGCTGAGTAGTATTCCATTGTGTATATATACCACCTCTTCCTAATCCAATCATCTGTTGATGGATATTTGGGTTGTTTCCATGTCTTGGCTATTGTGAACAGTGCCGCAATGAACATGCAGGTTCATGTGTCTTTTTTAAGAAAAGTTTTGTCTGGATACATGCCCAAGAGTGGGACTGCAGGGTCATATGGAAGTTCTATGTATAGATTTCTAAGGTATCTCCATACTGTTCTCCATAGTGGTTGTACCAGCTTACATTCCCACCAACAGTGCAGGAGGGTTCCCTTTTCTCCACAACCTCTCCAGCACTTGTTATTTCTGGACTTATTAATGATGGCCATTCTTACTGGTGTGAGGGGTAGCTCATGGTAGTTTTGGTTTGCATTTCTCTAATCATCAGGGATGTTGAGCATTTTTTCATGTGCTTGTTGGCCATCTGTACATCTTCCTTAGAAAACAGTCTATTCAGGTCTTTTGCCCATATTTCCATTGGGTGGTTGGCTTTTTTGGTGTTGAGTTGTGTAAGTTGTTTGTATATTTTAGAGATTAAGCCCCGTTCGTTGCATCATTTGAAACTATTTTCTCCCATTCTGTAAGTTGTCTTTTTGTTTTCTTTTTGGTTTCCTTTGCTGTGCAAAAGCTTGTCAGTTTGATTAGGTCCCATTGGTTTATTTTTGCTCTTATTTCTGTTGCCTTGGGAGGCTGACCTAAGAAAACATTTGTATGGCTGATGTCAGAGAATGTTATGCCTCTGTTCTCTTCCTGGAGTTTGATGGTGTCTTATCTTCTATTTTAGTCTTTTAGCCATTTTGAGTTTATTTTTGTGTGTGGTGTGAGGGTGTGTTCTAGTCTCATTGATTTGCATGCAGCTGTCCAGTTTTCCCAGCAATTCTTGCTGAAAAGACTTTCTTTTCCCCATTTTATGCTCTTGCCTCCTTTGTCAAAGATTAATTGAACATAGGTGTCAGGGTTTATTTCTGGATGCTCTATTCTGTTCCATTGGTCTGTATGTCTGTTTTGGTACCAGTACCACACTGTTTTGATGACTGTGGCTTTGTAATATTGCTTGAAGTCTGGAAGAGCTATGCCTCCTGCTTGGTTTTAGTTTCTCAGGAGTGGTTTCTAACCACTTCTCCCCACTTTGTCCTCAGAGCTGGTTCTGGCAGGAAATGTAGAGGCCAGGGTCCAGCCTGGGAGGCACAGGGGCAGGCACTGGGCAGCATTGTGGTCTGAGGGCCCCTTGGTGCCCCGCACATGAGACTGACACCCAAGATCTGGAGGCTTCGTATCCAAGACCAGACCCCTGACCTGTCTGCAAACATAGGGGTCTGGAAACTACCCCACGTCTCTTGGCCACTGACGGCTAGCGTGGCAGCATCTGGAGGCTTCGTATCCAAGACCAGACCCCTGACCTGTCTGCAAACATAGGGGTCTGGAAACTACCCCACGTCTCTTGGCCACTGACGGCTAGCGTGGCAGCATCCACCCAGCAGCCCAGGTGCCCGAGGTCCCTTCCGGTCCCCTGTGTGTGACACCTGCCCAGTCCACACGTGTTTGTGCTGCTCCTGATCTGGTCCCGGCCGGCTCAGGGCTGGGCTCCCACAGCGATGACCACCACGTCCAGGCTCCTGGGTGCCCTCCTGCCCGGGCACTCGGCCCTCAAGGATATCTGCATCCGAGGACAGCCAAGCAGGACATCTAGGCTCCAGGCCCTCTTCCAGGTCAAGATAAGCCAGACCTGAGACACAGGAATGGCGTGGGGGCTTATGTAACTGAGAGGCATAGGATCCTGCCCTGGCTCCAGACCCGGATCTGTCATCAGGACCTCTGTGGGCAGTGCAGGTCCCAGTGTGGACGCTGAGGGCTGGACGGGGGCGCCGAGGTTCAGAAAAAAAGCTTGTCCGGAGGTCATCCGCGTCTCTAACCGGGCGCTTTGCCTTGGTGTTTAATGACGCACCTACGCTCCCCTCTGGCCCTCTTCCGGGGGTCGCTGGTCCTCTGTTCTCAGGAAGTTCCTCCAGACAAGTGTGCAGGGACCCTTGCCCGCCTTCAAAGGAACGGCGCTCCTGTCCTAAGGTGCTTGTTTGGGGTGCCACCTCCCCTGAGTCCCCGCACTCTGGACCTCGGCAGGGACGGCTCCAGGGTGGAGGCAGGTGGACGCCTCTGGCGCCCTGCAGACGGCGGTGCGGCCCCTCCCGCGGGGTTTGGGGCTGTTGCCTCCGTGTCAGCAGGGCCCTTCCGTCTCTGTGGATGATCCTACCTGAGTGCGTGGTGAGGCAGGGGCGTCTCAGGGGCAGGTGGCCTGGCGTGGCCGGGGCTCCCCGTTCACTGACAGAGCCAATCAGTTCTCCCAGGGGCAAAATTCCTCCTCACCCCACTGGGGGTCCAGAGACTCGGGGAGACGATTCTGAGGGAGGAGCAGGCACGGGGCCTGGCCCGCGAGCAAGGTCTGTCCACCTTCTCCCCTCCATTTCCCGGGAGGCGGGGAGCAGGAAGCTCCTAACCCCCGAGCTGTCCCCACACGGTGACAGCTGGGACGCAAAGAAGGCTGGCGCATCTCAGCCACTCTTCCCAACACCGCCCGGCATGAGCGGTCTTTGACCCGGCCTTGGAGTGTGGTCTCCGAGTGACTCCCACAGCTGTGTTTACACAACCGACCGCGCGCGCATGTGTGTGTGTGTGTGTGTGAAGAGGTGGGAACACAACTTTCTTTTCTAGTTGCAAGTATTTCTCTTGGACTTTTGACAATCGTCCTGAACCCGATTAAGTTCCTAGACTTCTAGGCTCCCTGGACAAGGCAGGTGCGCCCAGGACGTCTCGGAAGCTGCAGTCCTGGCACCTGGGAGCCGGGACAGCTCACAGCAGAGTCCAGGCCTTGTGCCCCAGGACAAACCCGCCCCCGGGGAGCCCTGTGGGACAGGTGGGCATAGGACGGGCTGTGTCCATCTCTGGCTTATCCCCTGGCACAAGAGCGGCTGCTGGGTGATAAACACTTGCCTTGGACTAAAGGAGAGCACGCGAGTCCCTTAAAGACCAGACGGACACTAGGCAGAGGGTGGAAGTTGCTTAAGGGGCTCGGTCGCTCCACACGGTGGAGAGAGGAGGAGGAAAGTGCACTGCGGCTTCTGCTGGAACATTCCTCCAGGGAAGGGACACTCGAGAAAAGTAAAGAACGGATGTTTGGAAAAGGCTGACGATGGCTTCAGGGGCCCTCGCGGGCCCTGTCAGTGACTCTGCCTTCCACCCGGAGGCAGCGCCACGTGGCAGGTTGATCACGACAGCGTCTAGGACTTTGGGGGTTGTGCAGCTAGAGAGACCTGGAGCTGGAGGTCACACCTGAGTCCCCCAGCCCATCTCCAGGCCCCACCCTGCGAGGCTGCGAGACCCCTTCTGGGGGAATCCTGGGTTTGCCTCTGTCCCCCCAGCAAGTTCAGCCTCTCCTGACACCCACAGTCCTGCTCCCCTCAGCTCAGGCCCCCGTCCCACCTGCTACGTCAGCGACCTTCTCATCTCCTTTTGAGCGGTGGCCACTTCTCCAGCAGTGCCCTTCCCCCAGCCAGCTTGTGCCCTGCCGGATGTCACTTCTAGAATCCAGGACTCCCCAGAGCTGAGCATATCAGCCCTCAGCAGAGGCTCCACGTGACCCCCACTTTCCCCAGATCACAGCTCTTGACCCCGGCAGGTCCAGTCGCGCTCGGAGCCCACGTGTCCACCCCGCGGCCTGGGCTCAACCAGCATCCATAGTCCTGGCCTCTCGTTTCAGCCTTGGGTCCACATTTCCAGCTGTGTCCAGAGCCCCGTGGTCTCCAGCAAATTCACTGAAAGCCACCCTCGGGTCTGTCTGTCCAGCCGGCCCTGCCTGCACAGGACGTCTCTCCCTGTCTCGCTGCTCTCACTGCCTGGACGCCCGCCCTCCGCCTTGGTCGGCCCCTGCATCCGACGCCTGCTTCTGCGCTGGGGTCAGAAGGGGTCCCTTCCTCATTTCGCAAGGCCCTGAAGGCAGGACGGAGCCTGTGAAGGCCCAGGACGAGCCCTCTACTTGTCAGTGGCTGTTTACGGAGCAAAGGAAGGGTCCTCTCTCAGCGGGAAACCTTAAAATCACACCTGGCTTCCTCCTGGTCTCCGTTTCCCGGCAAATCACTTGTCGCATTCGGCTCTCGGCTGCTGCGTGCGTGGCCTTCCACGCGCCACCTCCTGGGCACCGCCATGGCTCAGCCATTAACACCCAGTCTGCCGCCTTCCCCGGATGCTGTCCCCTGTCCCCGTCACGTGCACAGCGGAGATGCCGTGCCATTTGCACCCTGGACCCAGAAAGGCTCCCTGGGGACATCCTCAAGCCTAAGCAACAAAGCCTGCCTCTCTTCACGCCCACATTATTGGGTTGAAAAAACCAAGAGAAGGGCACACAGTGACTGCCGGCCCCGCAGCGGGGATAAAGCGGCAGGGACAGCCTCTCTTCCCCCAGCCAGCCTTCTCACCCGCAAGTTCTCTCTGCGCCTAAAACGTAACGAACAGAGAGCCGCTTCATCTGTCCGTTTCCTCTGCACAAAAGCAGGCTCCTTTGCACACAAACTCTCCGTAAGTTGTGAGTTTGCACGAATCACGTCACGGCTACCTCTTCGGGTCAGTGCCTATGGATTATGCTTTTTGGACAGCTGCATAATATTCCACAAAATGTACAGCCAATAATTTATCCAGCCATCCCTGTGAGTTCTCCTGCGAGTGGAGGCTTAGGTTGTTGTATTGTTTTATTCCACTGTAAAGAAGGCCGCATAGATATCACACACATCTTTGTGCCTATTTCCATAATACGGTTTTCTTTCTTCTTTTTTGGGCCGCATGGGTGGCACATGGAAGTTCCTGGGCCCAGGTCGAAATGGAGGTTCAGGCCTACACGACAGCCACGGCAACACTGGATCTTTAACCCACCGAGTGAAGCCAGGATTGAACTCGGATCCTCACAGAGACGCTGTCAGGTCCTTAAGCCACCAAGCCACAATGGGAACTCCCACAAGATGGTTTTCTTAAAGGACAGTGTCAGTGCGGTCAGCAGATGGAAGAGCCCTGCCCTGGCGAGGAAAGCAGGATCACGCCGGCTTCTCGAGGGCGAAGGGGGCGTGGAAGGCACAGGCCGGCACCTCTGCTGAGGGCCACGCTGCTCCCTCGCCCTCCTGACCCTGCAAAGGCCCGCACTTTCCAGCTGACGAGCTGGGTTTCCCCTGCCGCCGGGAAGCTCTTACTCTCGCCCTCGGCTATTGTTCTCCTTTTTAAACATTCTGCACCAACGTGTAATGCCTCTGCCCGACTCTCAGGGCTTACGCCGCCTCTTCCCGAGTCCCGGGTGTGAACTCCTTTGCCCGCTTATCCTTGCATGTGTTTTCTTTTCTTCTTTGCTGGTTGTGTTTTGCCCCACCTAGGAGTACAAAATGCAGGCCGACCCACAGTCACCCCGGCCAGGGTCCCAGCGCCGGCGGCTCTACGGCCCGTGTGCTTCCCGGCGAGCCCCGGCTGCTGCGGCCCTCGGGTCCCCCGCCCCGGCCGTGGACCCTGGCGTCCAGGGCTCCCCGGGTCAGCCCCTCGCTACCTCGACGGGCACCTCCTCCCGCCTGCGTGTCGGCCCCACGTCTGCTCTACAACCTCGGCTGCGTGTTCGTGACCCGGCCAGGAAGGTGCTTCCTCGTCTGCTGAACCCCGGCCTCGGGCAGACAGGCCCTCCGGCGGGAGCCGCAGAGCAGACAGCGCTTCCCCTTCCCAGGGACAGACCCGCAAATGTGACGGGAAAACAGCTTCAATGAGCAATCAGCGCCGCTCTGCATTCACGAGCTAATCTATACGTCCGCTTCTGAGGCTACATCTGGTCTATATTCAGCGTTTTCCAACTTCTCCCCCATTTACATTTTGATGAAGTGACACAAAAAATAAAATTCAAAGATTCAAATATGTTATGATGTAAAAAATTCACAGAAGTGCCCATTTACCTAGAGATTTGAAATTATCCTAGTGATTTTCTAATCCCCATTTTTTTTAAAATCCAATTTTTAAAAAATTGTTTTTTTTTTTTTTTTTAAGGACTGGAATACTACTAAAGAAATACAGAACAGAAAAATTAGAGACGGCGGTGTCTGCAAGTGAGGACGTGTAATCCATGGAGTCCGTCTGTGCTCGGGGAGACCAAGCACACTGCCCCACGGAAGAGTTTCGGAAGCGAAAACCTTTCACGAGTCATTACATAGGAAACACGGGCATCTGAGAGAAAAGGGCGGGGACTTGGTTTCCCCACTGAGTGTGCCTCTTACCCTCGGACCCCAGCTCTGCCCCGCACAGCGCACACGGCGGCCCGCGAGCTCAGTGCGGGTCGGATGGGTGTGCACGTGCACGGCCAGCCCGGGGCTTTGTAAACGGTGAAGTGCGGTGCCCGTGGAAGGAGGGACATTGCGTCCTGACTGGCGCGGAGACGGACTGTCTGGGAACGGATATGTAGGTGCCCACAGAAGAAGAGAAGCTACAGAAGAAGCTCGTAGCTGCAAGCGAGTGGGGAGGAGGTTCTAGAAGGGGGCAGGGGTTAACGCTGAGCTAGGACCCCGCGTACGAGGGGGCTGAACACAGCCCTGCGGTGTGACACTGACCCCACTGGGCCGTGGTCAGGTGGCTGCGGGTCAGTGTGGGAAGGTTCATCCATCTGGTGATGGGGTGGGGGCTGGGAGACCCCTCTGACCCCGAGATTGCTGGACTTGGTCTCAGGAGACCAAGAGTGGGTCTCTGAGTGACGCTCCAGAGGAGGCAGGACAGCAGCCAGAGTGCCCAGACTGCAGTGGGCGGGCCGTGAGAGGGGCACTGCCCAGACCCATGAGCACAGGCCTGAGGGCTCCAGGGTGGCGCGTCTCTTGTATGAGCCCCAGGATAGGTCGCGATGCCGCCAGAGAGGGGAGGTGGCGGACACCAGGAGATGACAGGGATGAGGGCCTCCAAGGGGACATGGAGCCACCTGAGCAGTGCGGCCACGGAGGCCTGGGGCAGGGAGGGTGGAGCCAGCTGTGATCACAGGACGCGGTTTGCGGACCACATCTGGACTGACATCCGACCGTCAGCCCTTGGTGCTCACATGCGGGTACACACACGCACGCACACACACACGCACATGCACACGCACAGCCTCCCTGTGCACACGGGGCTGTGCCCGCCGAGGACACACGCCCAGGGGTGGGGGTTACCTTGCAGGAAGCCTTCTCTCCTAGGAACGGAGGCAGCGTGACTCCGTGGCAGGACGCAGGCCCAGAGTCGGGGTTCTCTCTAAGTCCTGATCTGGGTCCTCCCAGCCTGTGACCGAGGGGGGGTCACTTGGTCTCTCTGCGTCTCGGTGTCTCCATCTGCAAAGTCGGAATGGGAGGGTCAAGCGTCTGATGATGTGTCGGCAGGACATTCGGAAGCAGCGCGATGAGAAGGTGCCCTCGGCGGTCGCCGTGGGCCCGCCAGCCTCCCCATTCTCCACAGACAGGGGCCCCTGGCGAATTATTCTCCAGGACGGGGGGCTCTTTGGGCTCTGGGGGCTTTCCCCTTGTTCTGTCTGGAACAAGCGCTGTCTGGGAGGTCCTGTTCCCTGCCGGCTGTGGGACATTCCGCTCTACCTGAGAAGGTTCTGGGGCTGCTGGTCTGGGGACCAGGCTCCCCAGCCTCCTCTCTAGTCTCTCCTTCTGCGTCTGGTGGGGGGGCGGCAGGGCTCACACAAGGTCCTTATTCAGCCTGTGATTTCCTCAGGGAGCTCGCGGGGCCCTAATGGAAACGGCACTCTGGCTGGCACATCTAGGGCTCCTTCTGGGACAGCCAGGCCTTCAAACGCAGCTCAGGAGGAGCGGAGGCCCGAGACCTGGCGGGGATCTGAGTCCTGGGGGCTCGTGGTGGCTTCGGGTGCTTCCCCGCGACGGTTCTGACAGGAGCTTGTTGGGACGCCCTCATTCACTCCCAAGGGCCGCTGCCTGTTGCTGGCGCGGTCCTGCTGGAAGACCTCTGGGCACTGACACTCCAGCGAAGGGCTCAGCAGACCACAGCACAACACTCAGGCACCACGGTGCCTGTCTCTGGGATTCCTCATTTGAACAACAGGCGACCAGCTAGTTGAGTCAAACAAGACACAGAGGGAATCCCTGGGCTGTTTTGTCTGGAACGCAGCCCTCCTGCCTGCTACCTGGGAGCCACCGTCCCATCTGCGGCCGCCCACCCTCAGCCCCGAGTCTCACGCCTTCCTCCACGCTTACTCTTCCCAAGGCGTGATTTCAGCCACGGACGGGCGCCAGGTGTGAGCACCTGTGTGTCTTGCCAGGAATACAGGCCACAGACCACAGATCTAAACCCCTAAGTTCCCAGAAAGAGAGAGGAGTTAGACCAGATTGGTCTTTTTTCTCAACTTCATGATTTAAAACAAAAGAACAGGAGTTCCCATCAGGGCGAAGTGGAAACGAATCCGACTAGGAACCATGAGGTTGCGGGTTCAATCCCTGGCCTCGCTCAGTGGGTTAAGGATCCGGCGTTGCCGTGAGCTGTGGTGTAGGTTGCAGACGTGGCTCGGATCTGGTGTTGCTGTGGCTGTGGTGTAGACCAGCAGCTCCAGCTCCAATAAGACCCCTAGCCTGGGAACCTCCATATGCCCCAGGCGTTCCCTAAAAAGACAAAAGACAATAAATAAATAAATACATAAATAAAACAAAAGAACACCTCCCCGCCTCCTCCTTAGGATTTAATAAAAGTCCCTAAACTTTCCCGGGAGCACTTCGCCTGTTTACAGCTCCAGCTCTGGTGCGAGGGACTCTGGAACAGCCCATCCCACCAGCCTGGTATTTTATATGCTGCAGCCAGTACCTGGTTAATAAGGCCTTGTGATTGGAAGAGGAAGAAAAAAAGAAAGGAAGAGAGAGAGAAAGAAAGGCAGCAGTGCCTTGGGCCTGGGCAGGAGGGAGTCCCGATCTGATGGAGCCCGTTGTTCCAAACGGACACTTCCCGCCAGTCAAATGTTCAATGGTTAAAAGATCTGGAACCTCGGGTCAGGAAAGCACGACCACTTACTGCCTCCTAACCTGAGCTTGTGGTTTATAAGCACTCGTGTCCTAGAATTTTCTCCATCTTTAAATTACGTAACGCACGGAAAGGACCTTGCTACCCATAGTGCTCGATGAACAGTACGTTTATACATCAGTATCACCGCGTGCCTATCTCTCACTACGCCTCCGTAACATCTCCGAGTCCCAGCTTCTCATGTGCAACCAGGACGAGGCCAGCAGCTCCCTGCACGGGAAAACCGACACTGAACTCGTCCCCGGTTACGGGGGCTCCGGGGCTGCGCCCGCTGGGCTGGGCGACGGCGGGTAAAACACAGGTTGACACTGCTCCCAAATTCAAAGTGAGAAGAAAAGACAGAATGGGGGGGGGGCGTCGGGATCAACACAGCTGCAAACTTAAATATGCAAAAATAACTTGGGGGGCGGGTAGAGACGTAGAGAGAGGATGAAAGAACGGACGGAAAAAAACATAAAATACTGTTTGGGTAAAATAGAAATTCCACGCCCACCACTAAACTGATTTAAAATCCAATAATTGAGAAAAAACAACAAAATCTACTAAAGCTGAAATTAGAACAAGTTAATACATTGATAGTGTGTTCAGTTTTGATACTGAGACCTGTAGATGTTGGTCTTTTTAGAATAAAAAATGCCTTTATAAAACTATAGCTACAACAAGCAATTTGCAAGCAGCAAATATTCAAGTCCAGTGTTACTAATATTATCAAGAAATACACATATAAAGAGCTCATAATATTTAAAAATTAAACAATGAAATCATACATTAACGAGTGACAACCAAACTGTTAATTACTGTTCAACTCTGGTTCTTGGCATAACGTAAATTGGACTTGAGATGCGTATTTACTGCAATTGTCACATGACCCTGAAACACAGTTGTCCGGGAGGTTGTGTTCTGTTAGCGGTAAAGTCGGGTCGCCGGCACGGAGCCCCTGGGAGGTCCGGCGTTAAGGCCGTGGGGCAGGTCCTGCCCGAGAGCTGCAGGCTCTCTTTCCTTAGAGGTGGCTTCCTGGGACTCAGCAGAGCAGCTGTTGCTGGAAGCCAAAGCCCCTCAACCCCCCTGGGGGCAGGACAGTGACGGGCTGAGCCCACCTGCCGCCCCACGGCCAGACTAAAGCCTTCTTCTTTCTTTCTTTTTTAACATTAAAAGTCAGTGGCAGAAATCCACTGGGAAATTTATTTTAGGAAATTAAGGTCTCAGACCTACTTTTTAAAATATGCTTTGGAGAAACAAACCTCACAAGTATCTGTATTGAGATCCTGGGAGCCAGAGAGAGGGCGGGGGGGGTCCCGGCTCTCACTGCGTTCCCCTCGGCCTCGCTGGCCCTCGTCCCCGAGACCCTGAGAGACGGAGGCAGGGAGCTGTCCCTTCTCGGACCCCGCGTGGTCTCCTCCCGGGTTCCTGGCTGACGCTCAGCCCAGGCACCTCTCCAGGATGAGGACTTGCAGGTGACAGTTCCCCTGAGGCTACACTTCCCGCAGGGGTCCTGAGTAAACTCCCCTATTCCCGCCACGGTCATGGCCACGACCGCCCGGAAGGTGCCAGCGGGGGAGGCGTCCAGGCAGCAGGCCATCCAGAAAGAGCGCCCCCTGGTCCCTCTTCAGATGGAGGCGGAAACAGTCAGGATGGAATGGCCACTTAGGGTGACCCAAGAAGTTGGGAGTCAGCAGCCCGGCTCTGGGAGGGGCTGAGGGGCTCGCAGCCCCAGGCCGGCTCTGGGGTCAGCCTTGGGGGAGGTTCTGCTTGGCCACGAGGAAGCTCTGCATGGGGCAGTGAAGTGTTATCCATAGCCCGGCATTTTAGGATGAAAGGCAGGTACACCTGACAGGTGTCACAGGCTTGGCATTCCACCTCTTACACGGATTCCTCCTGGGAGCCAAGTCTCGGTGCTCCTGGGGAAAGTCACGACGGAGCTGGTCCAGCGAGGTAACGACTGCCCCTATGCCCAGTCACCGCTTCCAGGAACGCGGTACCACAGAAGGGACAGCAGGGGATCCCAGCCCCGCTACTACGAGCTTCGCAACCTTTACGATTCACTAGACATACCCGCGGCTAACAGGACACAAAACAAAGCAGAACTCACACTTCCCAGTTTCAAAACTATAACTAAACCACGACTTTTCCTAAAAAGCCCCCAAACAACAGCAATCACTATAGTATGATACTAGCACAAGGACAGACACACAGAGGAGCTGAATAGAATTGAGGGTCCAGAAAGAAACACATACAACGTGGTCACCTGATTTTTACAGGAGTGTGGAGACCACCCGAGGGGAAAGGACAGCCTTTGCAACAAACGCACTGGGACAATGGGCTGTCCCCATGCCAAAAAGTGAAGCTGAATCCCTGTCTCACACCACCCACCCGGAAGAACTCAAAGTGGGTCAAAGACCCAAACGTAAGAGATACAACCATGAGGATCTCAGAAGAAAACCTAGGAGTAAATCTTCACAACCTTGGAGCTGGCAAATGATTCGCAGATAGAACACCAAAAGTACACACAGCAAAAGAAAAAAAACAGAGCAGTCGGACTGCATCAAAATTAAAAAGAAAATCCTTTGTGTTGAAAATACACCATCAAGAAAGTGAGAAGAAAGTTTCCCAAAGGATAAGAAAACATATTTGTCAGTCATATATCTGATATGGGGCTTGTATCCAAAATATATAAAGAACCCATAGCTCTATGATAAAAAGACAATTCAATAAAAAATGGACAAAGACTCTGAATTGACGCTTCTCCAAGGAAGACACACAAATAACAAGTGAGCACATACAAAGGCACTCTTTGACACAATTGGCCGTCAGAGAACTGCAGATCAAAACCATAATGAGGTAAGTTGTGCCCCCAAGGACGCGTAGAATACAAAAGTCGGCTAATAACTCGTGATGGGGAAAACGTGGAGAAATCAGTGCCCTCGCACAAAATGCAAAGGGTGCAGCCACTTCAGAAAACAACCGGGCAGATGATTCAACAGTTCCTGTGTGACCCAGTAATTCCACGCTTGGCTAGGAAATGAAAACATGTCCACACAAAACCTTGTACGACTACGTTCAGAGCGGCCTTATTCATGACATTCGAATGGGGAATCAACTGAAATTTCCACCAGATGATGATGGACAAATAAGATGTGGTCTCTCCACATAACGGACTGCTGCTCAGTCACCCACGGGACTGAAGCCCTGACACAGGTTACAGCCCAGCCTCAAACACATCCCGACGAGTAACGCAGGGTCCAGGCGCAGATCACGTTCCACGACCCCATGTGCTTGCGTGTCCCAAACGGGAAATGTACAGAGACAGAGGTAGACAGCATTTGCCTAGAGGAGGATAAGGCGGAGACGGGGGCATAATAGCTGAAGCCTTCTTTGTGTGGTTGGTTTTTGGCTGCGCCTGCAGCATTTGGAAGTCCACCGGCCAGAGACAGAAGCCACGTCACAGCTGTAACCAGAGCCACAGCAGTGACAACACGGAATCCTTAACCTGCTGAGCCATGAGGGACTCCTAAGGAGTTACTTTCTGAAATGACAGAGATGTTCAAAATCGACCGGTGACAATCGCACTCGTCTGCCAACACATGAAAACCCACTGACTTTCATACGCTAAATGGGGGAATGGAGTGATACGTGAATTACATCTCAGTAACGCTGTTAAAAATATTCCTAAGACACCTCGAGCAACACTCGGGAGTTGTCCGTGAACCAGCCAGACCTTCTCAGCCACCAGGGCTTGGACCCCACGCCTGCCTCACTGCCTGGGGCCAGGGGCTCTTGCGGCCAGGCGGCATTGTCTCCCTGGGTTTACGGTGTGAGGCTCTGCTTGCATGGTGCTGGGGGCCTCATCACCACCTCTTCTGCTTTGGGCTGAAATCACTGCTTCTCAGATGTACCAGCATCTGACGGGGCATCTGAGAGTCGCCCACCAGCAAACTGATTCTGCCTCTGCCCGTCCTGCCAGGGAAGCAAGCAAATCGGAGGCCTGCTGGGGCCCGGGGTGGGGCTGGGGTCCGGCTCACAGCGCCCTGTGGCGCAGCCTGGGGCTCAGCCAGCAGGAGCAGGGACGCAGAGGGGCGCAAAGGTGGAAGGCGAGCCGGCGGCACACAGGGCACACTGAGCAGCGAGAGGGTTAGACATGGAGGAGCCGGTGCAGGGAGAGAGGCTGGGGACGTGGACCCCAGGAGGGGAAAGGCGGCCCGCAGCCTCGAGCGGGAGGAGCTGGAAGAGCACGAGGCGGGAGATGGGCCCTGGACGCTGAGGTCGGCGTTTGGGCTAATCCCCCTGCGGACGCAGGCCTGCCGACTCCAGCCCAAATAAGCTCGCAGTGACATGGCTGCTCCTGATTTAAGATGCACGTTCTCTGGTCGGGCTGGGCCTGCATCCTTAGGAATCCAGAAAGGACGTGGGCTCCTTAAGTGCATGGCTCGCGTGTGCGCACGTGTGTTCTGCCTGTGCTGGGGTGGGTGCCAGGGCCGCAACAGGACGCAGAGAACCTAACCTGAACAGGACACCACCACGACAGGAACCTAAAGGTGGAGCGGCCAGAGCTTCCTGAGCTTTCCCGGCGTCAGTGCGGCTCCTCGAGAAACGCTCCCATTTCACACGGCAGGCCCAGGCCCGGGGCTGGGACAGGCTGGCTGCTGCTCGGGCAGCAGCTGGGCGCTGCAAAGGTCCCACCCTGTCTCACCTGCCCCTTCTCAAGGGCACAGCAGGGGCGCCTCCGCTGTCCTGAGACGGGGTCCTGCACGTGGGTTTTCTGCGCCCTCCGGACATGGACACGCCCGCTGCCCCGGCTTGGATGTTCTAGAGAAAGGAGACACCACCCGAGGAGGAGGGACGTGGGAAGGAGGGGTGGGAAGGGCTGGCCCCTGCTGTGCCCTGGGTCCCAGGCCCCTTCTCCTGAGGTTTTAACTGTCCCTTCCTCTCAACACGGCTGTGAAGTAGCACCTCAGTCCACCCGCAGATGGAATGTCACCCAGACGAGGTTGGGGGCTCTGGGCCCCCAACGTCAGCGTGGTCACTGCACTCGGACGATGCCCGGACAAGAGAAAGGATGGAAATGAACAAGGGCTGATGACGTGGGAAGCTGAGCAGCACATCCTTCCAGAAAGGCCGGCTCAGACTCAGCGCTGACGCTGAGCGCTCCGGCGAACCCGGCTTAGGATCACGTGACTTAATCCTTCCGGTGATTAGGTGTCCGACCGCGGCCAGTCAGTGGTCCGCTGGGTGCTGGGGACACAGCAGGGACAAGGCCACCCGGAGTCTCCGCTCTTGGGGAACCAGAGTCAAGGGTGTGAAGGATGTGGGGCTGGAGCGGTGGGGAGAGGGGCGGGGCGTTAGGGGCTGGGTGGGCGGAGCCTCTCGGGTGGGCTGGCACGCGGCCGCGGGGGCGGGGAGGATCCTGGACACAAGCCAAGACCTTCGTCTGCCCGCCTTTCAGGCGGGGACATAAGCCTGTGGGAATTTAGGAGGCACAGTTCACGCGCCCCGGTCCACAGATGCGGGGCTGGCCGTGCCCCCGGGGCCAAGCGGGGCAGCTCCCCGCAGACACCGGCTCTGCAGGAATGGATGGGACTCCGGGCCTCGCCGCTGTGCGTGCTGGTGAGGCAGCTTCGGGGGGGTTGGGAAACCCGGGAAGGCAGCATTTCAAGGACAGCGCGAGGAAAGTGATATTTAGCATCAGGAGAAAGAGGCTGGCCTGCTGGCTGGAAGGGGAGTGACGATGGAGAGACACACACGCCTCTCTCTGCTTACACGACCGGCAGGCAGGAAGCCCCCAGCCACCAACCACCCACAGCGCCTGGTGCCCTGACGTGTCAGTCCCGGCCCTGGCGTTCTGCCACTAGCAGCCAGGTTACCAGCACTGTCCCTTGCGGATTTCAGGACACGGATGGCAATTAAAAAGCGTCAACCTGCTTAAATTACGCTTTAAAGGGGGTGGTAGTAAACCGTGCACATCGCTGAGTCCACAGGCCCACTGGCAGCTGTGCGCCCCCCTGCCAGCTGCAGGCAGCGGGGGGCGGGGGGCCCTGGGGCTTCGCTCGGAGCCGGGGTCTCAGCAGGGACACCGGGCGGGTTTTGCGGTTGTGTTGTTCTGTTCGTTCGAGGCTCCCAGGACGAGGCGCCGGTCACCTTGGGGAGCGCCCCCGCTTCTCACGGCCCAGGTGAGGCCCTGGCTCCGGGCACACCCGACGCACCTGACACAGGCGTCCTCCTCTTCCTGTCCCTCCCCGCCGGGTCCCTCGGGGAGTGGAAACGGAGAGCAGCCTCACACCAGCACCGAGGGAAGCCACGGTCTGGCAGAGCCTGCCGCCCAGAGTGACCGCGAGCTGTCAAGCAGGCTCGGGTGCTGCCCTGACCCAGCTGCGTCCCAGGGTCCCATCGTCACATGGGGCTGATTCCTGCCTGTTAGGCCGTGGGTGTGTTAGAAGCGCTGATGTTGGGTAAGCTGCCCAGCCCAGAACCAGTGTCCAGACAGAGCTCGCCTCCCCGGGCCAAACAACTGTGCAGACGCTGTAGCAGCCTTTGAAGGGCTTGTCGGGTAATTTTGAAATAAAAAGGTCGCAAGATTAAGTGTAACATGCTGCTAACCAAAATCCACAACGGAAATGAACAAACACCGGCAAAAAGTCAGCACGGTTGTCGACGATACCGGATGCGGGGGCGGGCTTTTTAGCCTCTGGGTTCTACTGCGGCACCCACGTCCCTGACCTACCGGTGGCAATGGCCAGGTGGCCCCCAGATAGTAAATGCTTCTTCTAATTCTGCATTCTGGGTACAAAAGAGACTTGTCCTGACTAGGCTGACTGAACAAGGCTAATTTCATGACAGTGTTGGGGTTTTTGCTTTTTTCTGTTTAATTTCCCATTAACGAGCACTTGGCAGGAGGTGGGAATTTGATCCAAACTGGTTGCTGGTCATACGGAGACCCTGCGGCTGGGACAGGGGAGTCACCCTCCAATACTGGGTCTTTCTAAAACTGCAGCTTTAATTTTAGGCTCAGAAAAGCTTGGACACCTTGGGTCAGGTCAGGCCTAGAAAAGCAGCTTTTCTGCCTTATGCCTTTTACTGCGTGCCTGTCATAAAACGATGCAAAGATAAGGTGTGATTATTTGTCTACTGAACCCTCAAGAAGTAGGAAAGAGGCCGGAGCAAATCCTCCCGGGAGTCTGTGCTGCATCCCTGCCGAGGGCCTGTGTAGACGGGCCCTCCCGTTCACCTGTTCGTCAGGGAATGTCCCCACCGCCAGGTGCTGAGCTGACTGGACAGCCGGCTGGGAAGAGGCCTGGGATTCCCAAGGCTGAGTTCCAGAGAGAGGCCACCTCCCGGGTGGGAGCTGCTTTCAACGCCTCTGCGCTGGCGTGGGTGCAGCAGCCAGCGCCGGGGGGAGACTTCGTCTGATGGCTAGGCGGCGGGGAGGGTGGGTCCTGACTTGGGTCAGAAACGGCAGCCTGCTTCGGCCCAGTACTAGACGCGGACCTCCGTTTGGAGGGAGCTTTATCTCCGTTTCTCGCCCAAAGAGATCAGTTCTACTCCGGAGACTCAGACGAGGTCAAGGAACAGGCCCACGGTCACTCATACGGGAGGAGGATGGATGTGGCACCCAAGCCCTGGGCTCTGGCCCCGAGTCCGGCTCCAAGTGGTCGGAGGACACACTCCCCTGGCGGGGGGGGGGGGGGGGGGGGGGCAGTCAGGACATCACGGCCACACGGAGGCGCTGCTGACGACCCCCTTCTTGGGCCCTTCCGGAGGGACCGTGCTCATCAGCTTTGTTGTGTCAGCGCAACGCTCTGGCAACCCCAAGACACGCACACACACACAACTTATCCAGGTATGGTCGGGTCACATTTCCCAACTGGTGCGAATTATTCCATAACACGGCTACTCATCATTTGTGAGTCTGTCGGCATCCTGATGTGCGTTCAGATGATCCCCTGTTTTTCACGGAACGAGGCTCTAATGAGCCTTGCCTGCTCTTCCTCAGAAACTTGAACTGATGTTTCTCAGTGGTTACATGTTAGCAGATCCTGGCAGGACGGCTTCAACGTGGCCGGATCTGTTCTCAACCAGTGGGCGTACAGACGGAGCGTTTCCCAGCCCTCCCGCGCTCGGGGCCACCAAACCCTCGGTTTCACAGGTGACCCGGTCCCACCTCACTGCCTTCCTCTCTTCTCTGCTGGGACGTGGCTGATCGCATCCCGGCCTTTTCGACTGCACTTTACATATATGCTGGGTATTTACGCTTTCTGCGTTACACACGTGGCCATCGCGTCTCTGCAGGGTATCACTGGCCCGTTGTCTCTGTTCGCGGACGTTTCTCATGCCTGTTCCAGGCGTCAACGGGGTTACACTCGTTAGGCTTCCCTGTGTTGCCTCTACTTTTCAAGCCTCATCTAAAGGGCCTTTTCCAGGGGTTCTGGGGGGAAAGATTTATTCCAGGATGTTTTTCGAATCCACCTGCCGCCCCGCCTCAGTCGTGAACACCCTGCATGCGTTCGGGAGGCGGTGCCTCCTTCCAGCGGCCCTGGGATCACGACCCTTGGTTTGGGAGCCTATGAGCATCCTGCCTGGGGTTGGGTTCCACTGTGGCTGGAGCACACAAGTTCCGAGTGATGGTGGGCAAAGGGGCTGAGGGGTGAGGGCCCAGGAGGGAAGGCTGGGGTCTGGGGTGGCCAGAGGGCCCCTCCCAGGCCCGGAACTCTGCTTCTCTAAGGGGCTGGGGGGTCCTAGGCGGACAGACAGCTCACTGAGGGCCAGGGGGAGGGGGCACAGGCTGGGGAGGGGAGGGGCTTAAAGGGACTAAACAGGCAGGGCAGGTCCTCACGGCTCTGATGCCACAGAACCGGTCCTGGTTCTGTGCATCCAGGTTCGAGGGGGCACGGGATCCAGTCATGCTCTGGTCTTGGTGCTGATTCTGGAAATCAGTGGGGGCCGGAGCAGCCGGGGACCCCCTCTGGGAATCAGGCCATTCCCCACGTGTCTGACACCTGCTGACTTTTAGACCCTTTAGTGGATGGGAACATGGCTTGTCCTTGTGTTTTTGAAGGTGTCCAGGCCCCTGGGATCCAGCTGTGCCTAAGCCTCCAGCAGACGGCCCCCAAGCCGTCCTTCTGGAACGTTCTGATCTTCAGCAGGCTCAAGGCTGAGGGGGGCGAGGGAGGCGCCCAGATGCCTCAACGTCCTTTACATGCTGCAGAGCTGCGCCTGTAAATGGGACAGACTCAGGATCTTGGCGAAATAGGGCCTGACTGCCGAGGAAACCCCGCAGCACAGCCGACGGAACACAGGGCGCCTCCCAAGTCGGGGAGGGCGGGGCTGGGATTCCACCTCCAAACAGGTGAGTGCACCTGTCCGACCCACGGCTCCCACACCAGCTCAGGGTAGTCTGAAACTACGGTTTAAGCTCTCTGCTGGTTAGTATCCTCTTTATTTTATGGAAAAGCAGCTTTTCCTTGTCACAGCTCTAGGTCCATACCACTAATTTTAAACAGTTTTAAATAAGAAGAAACACAAATTCAACCAGGTAAAAGATGATGGCACTGGTACTGGGAGAAACTCCGATCCTTCCTTTGCCTCCTGAGAATCTCCAGACCTTCTCCGGGGCCGGAAGCAGGGACCATGTGCTGATGGATCAGCCTTCGCCCTTCTGTACCCACCCCGTGGGCTGTTTTTCAGCCCACGAGCTGACACGGTCGCATGGGTCCAGTGCGACAGAAGATGCATCATCTGCCCACGTGTGACCAAACGGTGACAAGGACGTTTCATCCCCAAGTCACGGGGCCACTGAGAGTGACAACAGGAGCCAAGGGGCTAGAGCGCCCAGTGTGGCCGTGTCCGGGGCTCGCTGCCAGGCCGAGGCCGGGGGTGGGGGTCGGGGGGGAGCCCTGCGCTGGGAGAGCAGAGCCCCAGCGTCTCCCGTAGACGCTGTTTCACCCGACCTGTCACGGGTCCAAGAGCTGTAACCGCCAGCACCGCAGGAGGTGACAGCATCTGTGACCAGAGCCACCGCAGGGAAAACAAGGACGAGGCCACACAGAACAGCAGGGCCCTGATCCTGGTGTCCCCGCTGTTCTCACAACAAGGGGAACGGGGGGCACAGGACCAGGCAGGGACCATCCTGCCCACACCTGCCTGGGGTGTGGGTCCCTCCTGTAGACGGCGAGGTGGTGACGTCACACGTGAGCAAAGGCTCTGCCCCCAGCCAGCGGGTGGGGACTGGGCCCCCGTCACACCTCTTGGGGGCAATTCATTTGGGTGGAGCTGGAGGTCAAGGGTCACAGCCACCCCCACCCCCGTCACCCTGGTTCCCCCTTCCAGGCTGAGGGGCACTGGGGGCAAAGTTCAAACCGCCCTTTTCCCCTCAGATCAGGCCCCAGAAGGGGTCAGTCGTCTCTGGAAGAGTGGGCTGTGACGGCGGAAGAGCCGGTGCCTCGGGAGGGCGTTTTCCGTCCTCCTTTCCGGGCTTGCCCGTCTGCCGGCCTGAGCCTCGGCGCCACCCGCAGGAGGACGACGGCTGAAGGTGGGTCCACGTGCGCACATCCGGCCGCTCGCTCAGATGAGCTGCCTCTGCGGGAAGCCTTCGACCTTCAGGAGGAAGGATGAGGGAGGGGTCCCCGCGCAGAGAGGAGGGGCCCGGGTGCAGGTCTCGGAGAAAAGGGCGCTGTGGGAAGCGCAGGCCCTGGGTGTGGTCTGTGGGGGCGCCCAGCGGGGACCCAGCGGCCTCCCCAGACGGGCTAGAAGGCCCTGGGCACCTGCAGGGCCTCCTCGGCTGCAGCCAGGGCGGCCTGGGCCCCGCCTGCGGGTTCTCCTTGCACAGGGGCTGTCTGTGCTCCCACCCGCTGAGCCTCGTGCAAAATGCTTTTTCTGTTTTTCATGCATTCTGGCACTTGTTTAAAGCCCTTTCCATGGGCTGGGGCGGGGGGGGGGTCCTTCATTCCCTCGGGCTGGAGAAGGGGAACCTGCGCCCCCTCGAGATCTGGTCCAGACCCACGCAGGGTGGGGGCTCCTGCCCAAGTCAGCGGAGCCTCGTCTCAGTCCTGCAACCTCTGGTCTCGGCCACACGGGTGCACCCAGACGGAGGGGAGCCCACTCAGGGTAACCCGCTCTCAGGCACAGACGGTGCCTCAACATGGGAGGAGGGATATGGAGCAGGAACGAGATTACACAGGGTTTGCTGCCTTCAGTTTCTTTAAAGCTGCCTAATTTTAAAGTCTCTCGATTAAACCAAAAAATCCAGGGCAAACGTTTTCTCGCCAGCTTGCTTTCCTTCACTGGGGAAAACCCGGACTCTTCGGAGAAGTGTCCTGTGCTGACCTAAGGACACTGCCCCGAGAACCAAGGCCGATTTCAGGTACCCCTGCAGATCTGACCTCGCCGGCACCCTGGCATTACCTGCTCTTTGCAGGACTTTCTCAAGCCGCCGCCCAGGCCGCTCTCCCCGTGGCATCTGACACGGCCGCTGTCTTACTGCCGGGAACCTCCTCCTTCCTTCCGCACCTTCGGGCTGCTCTTTCTCCCCCATATGGAGATGTTCCGAGATCCTGGGCCTGAGCCTCTGGTCTCATCTCGGCAATTTCATCCACTGGGCGAAGTTAATTTCTACCTCTAATTCGACGGCTCAGGGTTCTACCTCCAAGCCCGTTTTCCCACCAAATTTCTCCTGAATTTCAAGCCTCCGCCCCACCCCCACCCCGACAAGGAGGGAGACTCGGACTTAGGTCCTCCCTCAGCCACTGGCCAGTGGGACTCACTCCCTCTGCCATCGGACCTTCCCCGTCACCTTCCCGCCAACAGGAAGCCACCCTTCACTCCCCTTCGGATTTTCAGTCAGTTGCAAGGTTTCAAAGTCTTCTCTGTCTTAGCTCGGAGATGCCTCCAACGCTACGCCCCTTGGCACCCACCTGGTGCCACTACAACCCCAAGTCTGGGTGGCACTGTCTCAGCGCCGGGTGGCCTCGTCAGTCCTGTGGTCTAAACCGTCCTGTGTCCTATGGGTTTTTTCACGATGGAGAATTTTTGTTTTTTAAATCTTATGCGGAAACCCCACACACAAGGTGGACGGAAGGTTGTGCGGCTGATGTGGCGTGAGGGCCAGCGTCCTGGCCGCTAGCTTTCACGGACTCTCTAAGTCAGCGCCTAGCACAGCGCGGCTGAGCAACTTCTTCCGCCAGGATCCCGGGGAGGGTCCCCCCAGCCGACTGTTCCGTGGCACGTTTTCCGTCTGGGGACCCACCGTCCAGCTCTGTTGCTGGGCTGCTCCTGAGCTGCAGGGCCCTGGCGGTGAGGCCCTAGCATTCCATTTACCCAGCGCGGCGACGCGCAAGAAAAGGGGCCCGTGGTGTTTACTGAGTTGAAAGCAACTTACAAACCGGCATGTGTAAGAACCGTCTAGGCTGATTCTATAGACAAAAGACGTAGATAAGCTGGGAGATCGCCAGTGTGATTTTTCTCATGCACGGGAGAAGTCTGGGGGAGTTTTGAGATCTTTTGAGAAAAGCTACAGGATTGTTTTCAACGGGGAAATAAATATGCCGCGGTCCTCTAGAGCTGGCAGTGCTCGGGGCTCCCTGGTGGACTAACCCGCAGAAGGTGACAGCCGCCTCACTTACCGGGCTGCGACGATACATTAGCATACATTTACATACATTTACATATAACATTGGTGTCACCCCAGCTCCCAAACCTGCATACTGGATAAATTTTTTAAAAAGGTAGTGTGACCTACGGCAATTATATTCAGACCCAATATTCAGAACAAGGTACTCGGAGCAAAACAAAAATCTAAACCAATCAATTACACGCCTGCTTAGGACGAAGACAGGCGGGGCTTCAGGGAGAGATGGAGAAGCGAGAGTGGGGTCCTCTCGCTCTAAAACGGGGCGGCACCCAGCCCCTGTCCTCAGACGTCACCGGGCACCGCGGTGAGCTGGCTCGGCCTCGGGCTTGAATGTTTGAGTCCCAGTTTCACCAGGAGAGCAAACCTGTGCAGGGGTGTCAGGGTCCCCCGTCCCCACGTCCCCAGGGCACACACTCTCCGTCAATCTGAATCAGCATTAGTCCCGACTCCGCCGTAGGTGACTGATGACGTGTTTCCTCTGCTGTTCTGAGCAGGTCTGAGGAGGGTGGGTGGGTTTCCAGGGGGTCTGCTAATCGTGGACCCTGCCTGCCTGCACTGGAGAAGAGGGTGGCGCCAGGGTGCACAGGGTGGGGTGGGCTGAGAGCAGGTGTGTGTCCTGGGGGTCCCATGGTTAATTTCTCATTGCCCCCTACAAGCTCGGGCCTCAGAGAAAGGCAGCTTCTCCCTGGCCTCCTGGGGCAGCTTCTGGAGGTCCGTCTTCTGTCCCCATGTCAGGTGCCACAGTGGGCCACCTCCGAGGCCAGGAGGTGTGGGGGACCTCTCTGTCCCCCGGGTGGCCTCTGCCATCCCTGCTCCTGGGGGAGAGGTGGCATTGGTGGTCCCCTGGTCACACCCACCCCTTGGTGCCCTCAGATGGAGGGCCTCCTGGCTGTGCTGCTGGCCGAGCCCTGTGGTGGGCTCTGAGGAAACCAGCTGCCCTGTTCCCTTGGCAAGGGCACCATCAGCCTTTGTGGGTTTATTCTGGCATGGTCAGTGGTTTCCACTGAGCATGAATGGCCAAGCCAGGACCAGCAGAGCAATGAGAACAAGGATCCCAGGGAGGGCGGGCAGCATGTCCCCACATTACACGCAGACCCCCCCCCTCGCCATCACAGGAAGGGGGTCAGCAATGTGGCCACTGGAAAATCCAGAAGGCGCAGGGCAGCTGGCAGCACGTTCTTGTGCTTGCACGGAGGACAGGCTAGGCAGGCTTCTGCGGACTAAGCCAACTTGCAAATCAGTAAGGTTAAGAGTACATGACAAAAAGCGGCTGTCAAATACGAGGCAACTCTGTCACTACCCCGGAAATACGAATGGAGAAACAGCACCCTGTACAGCAGAGATGTGACAGGGCTGGTTCAGAGTGGCCAGACCAGCAAAGGGTCCATGCTCATCCCCAGAGCTCTGTCAGCTGGGATGCTGGCCTGAGGTGACCATGCTGTCACTCTGAAGCTGCGAGGGGGTGGCGAGGCTGCGCCTGTGCCGTCCGGCCCGACGAGGAGCCGCGTCAGTGCCCAGATGTTCCGGGGGCCTCACACACAGCAGCCAGGGTGCACGACTGGGAAGGGGGGACCCTCGCATCACTTCTGCGAGCTTCCCGCCGCCACCTCCTTGCCTTACAGAACTGAGCTGCTAGAAGGTCTGGGGCGTGACTGAGTGGATTAAGCAGTGCCTTCCCTGGAGTTCCCATCATGACTCAGCGGTGAGCAGCCCGACTAGGAACCCTGAGGACATGGGTGCAATCCCTGGCCTCGCTCAGTGGGTTAAAGGATCCCGCATTGCTATGGCTGGGGTGCAGGATAGCAGCTGTAGCTCTGATTCAACCCCTAGCCTGGGAACCTCCATATGCTATGGGTGTGGCCCTAAAAGGACAAAAAGCAAAAAGAAATCCTTCCCTGATCATCGGCGGCAACGCTCGGCGCAGCCTCGGACGCAGACACGTCTCTCCACCTCCTGCAGGGCCACGGGCACCCTCTCCGAGAACAGGAGGAAGGAGCCTGCGGCCTGGCAGGGGTGAGCCCTGCGTGGGAGCCCATCCAGGCCCGAGACCCTGTGGGGGCTGGGGGCTGGGGGCCGGGGGCCGGGGCAGAGGGGCGGGTCCCCATGAGCAACGTGGGCTTCATCTTCGCTGACCGCCGGCGGCGACATGGAGCAGCTCCAGGATTAAAATTTATGGGGCAGAATTGAAGGGACCGAGTGCCCAATGCAGCAGGCCCATCACTGTGAAGGTCAGGGAGGGATGAAGACAGAGCGAGGCCGTAAATCTGCACCGCGGGAGGAGCAGGAAAGGAAAAGGAAGGTCGGGCAGGACACCTGGGGGGCAGGTTTATCCAAGGCCCCCCGGGAGAGAATTCCCCAACGGAAGGAAGGACTGCCGCGGGGCTCCGTGGGCGCCTGTGAGGCACGTGGCACCGCCCAGAGGTGGGCCGCTGGGGACGCGGCTGCTAACCTTGACTTTGCTCAGGAAACCCTGCGGTCATCTGCAGCTTTTATGGGTGGTAGTCGTTTACAGCCGCGAAGTAAGAGGACTTCCTTCCAAGTCACCTTCCTTCCCATCCATTTCAAGTCAAAATCGCTCAACGATGAGCTGATTTTTTTTTTTACTGAATTTGTTAAATCACCAATGGTAACAGCATCTGCATAGTAACTAATGTGCTTAGAAAGGGGAAAAAATGGAAAGGAAACAGTCAAACAAGGCAGAGAAGTAGGATAAGTCATGGCGGAGAAGAACACAGTTTTGACCGCATCCCCTTCTCTGGAAAGACGTTTGCTTGTAAAAATACATTTATCTGGAAACGCGAACCACCTGGGGTTTCCCTCGACAAAAATTTCACATAGAAAGTGAAAAGGAAACACACTGCCGCTGCGTTCATCATTCTGTCGCTGGTCTAACTTCATCTTCTTTTTTTAATTTTTGTCTTTTGTCTTTTTAGGGCTGCGCCTGTGGCATATGGAGGTTCCCTGGCTGGGGGTTGAATTGGAGCTACAGCTGCCGGCCTACACCACAGCCACAGCAACGCAGGATCCGAGCCACGTCTGCGACCTACACCATAGCTCCCGGCAACGCCAGACCCTTAACCCACTGAGCAAGGCCAGGGGTCGAACCCACAGCCTCATGGATCCTAGTCAGGTTCTTAACCCACTGAACCACACCAGGAACTCTTGAAGCAGACGGTTTTGGAGTGAGTCCTCTGCAGCTGTGCCCACCCCAAATCTTTCCTAACAAGCGTCCTCCCGCTTTCACCATCATCTGTGGTAACCCAGGCCCTCAAGGGCTCGGGCTGCAGGCAAGCCCTTCCCTTCCCGGGAGCCCCGCACACGGCCTCTGCTGATCCGAATCCTCTAAGGACACGGCTAAGGCAGCTCCTGTCCGTCTCTCTAGCTCTGCTACCAAGTAACCTTCCCTACGCCAGCCTTATTTGTAGACTTGTTTTCAAGGCGGCTGTACTGCATCTCCACGTCACCTCCAAAGGACACTTCAAGGGCAAACACTTAAACAACCCGTGTGACCCACAGGCTGTTCTGCGGAGCGATGAGTGGTTCCTGCGCTCGGAGTCACAATGCTGCACGTCGCCACTTAGTCCCAGTGACCCCTCCACGGCCGTAGGGGCCCTGCCCTCGCACCCACCTACGCCTCGTGCTAGGTCACAGTGGGGATCCCACGAAACTGCCAGGCATTTCCTTACTGACCGTCGCCTTGGCCTTGGGACCTGGCGGAGCCCCAGCCCCGCTCGGCCCTCCAGCCTCCCCTGCAGCAGCCTTGAGGTCAGTGCCTCCAGCCAGCGTTTCCCTGAGAGTCTGTGACCACGAGGAGCCCAGGCTCTCGGGCTCAGTCTCTAAGCCTCCTGTGCTGGCCTCGTCCCCCTCCGACCCGACCTCCTCCTCCTGGTTCCTGACATCACCCCAAGGCAGCCCCGGGGCCCAAGGCCAGGCAGCCTCAGAGCCCGTGGCCTGGGAAGGAGGACCCTGCGGGTTCCTTCCGCCCGGCCCCAGACCTGCACCCCGCCCTCCTGCTCCTCCACCCGCCCCCTCCGTCCCCGTCTCCCTAGGTCCCTCTGGCCTGGAGTCTCGGCTCAGCCAAGACTCAGAGAGACGCCCTGACCGAGCCCTAGGGACCTCACGCCCCCCCTTGAAGGTGACAGGACTCTCTCCAGCCAGCCTGCAACAGCCTGGGTGACTTCTCCACCCAAGTCCTGACCGCTTCTTCCTGCTTCAGCCTCCGGTGGCCTCGCCTCTCGTGTCCTTACCAAACGCCCTGCTCTCTGGCTCCACCTCGACCCCTTCCAGCCTCCTCCACCCCCTCACGCCCCCATCACGCCTGCTCCCCACACAGCTGTGTCCCTTCCTCCCTGCACCCCACGACGCTGCTTCCTCCCTCGTCAAGAGGACGGAGGCGCTGGAGGCAAGGCCGGGCTCCCGACGCCTCTGCTGGGTCTTGCCTCTTTGGACCAGAGACGGCACCACGTCTGCTCCTGTGAGGCGCCCTCCCCTCTGCAGCCCAGCCTGCCCCCTGCTCAGGAGACCCCCGGCAGGTCTCCCTTCAGGCCCGGCATCTCCCTGGGCCTGCGCCTCCTTCGGAAGGGCGAGCTCGGTGAGGGCAGGGTCTCCGCTCCGCTTGCCAGTAACCCAGCACCCAGCGCAATCCCTCACCTCATGGGCGCTCACTGGGGAGGCTGAATAAGTGGACAGCCCCCTAAAAACAGTCTCTAGGAGAGACGAGGGCCCAGTTTGAGGAGAACCTGATTAGAGAAGCAGACGCCGTTGTTACCATTGGCTATCAGAGAGTCCCTCAAACGGATTTTTCCTAGACAATGGATTAATGAAGAGAAGAGCTCAGAAAGGTACTTTTCTTTCATTGCCAGTTTAGCTAAAGTATTGGTTTCCTGGATGAAACATTTAATGTTCTGATTTTACTATCTCTTTTTTCCAGCCACACACACAGATCCTGTGTGAATCTTCGCAGGCACGAGTCAGCCATGGACACATGCACGGCTGTGGGCACAGGAAGACAGTGTCTCCTGCTGACATCTGCCTGTCAATCACACGCGGTTTGTTACAGTGAAAAGGTTCTTCTATCACAAGTCACCCGGTCAGGACTCCCCATCGGATGCTCTGAAGCCTTCGGGGTTCATTTCGTCAGCAGCCACAAACGCACATGTAGAAATAGCAGCACAGTGAACCTATATGATGCCAAAATCCCCCACGAAAGACACGCCGCGGCTCTGAGGGTGACTCTGGTGGGCAAACGACATTCCTGCAAAAGGACTTAGACGCTGGGGGAAGGAAGCCAGTTTGTCGTTTCCCGAGGCCTCTTGGAAAGGACTCCAGCCCCCCTCCCGGTATTTGCTGCATTTGCCTGGATGATACACAGGGACCTGCAGTGTGACAGACAGGAGGGAGGGGTGGCTATGGGGGAACGGCCGGGTCTGGCCTTCCTCCCTTTGAACCGGTCCTAGCGTCACAGACAGGCTAGCACTTCACAAAGGACCGGTGTCTGCAGTCACTTGAAAAACAAGGCCGTCACAAGGACTCGCTGTTCCCTTCCTCTCCCCCGTCTCTATTTTGGGACGCACGCCCTGTTATCACTGAACAGCAGGTACAAGTGACACATGGAAATTTGCTGGGTCGGTGGCACTAATTGGGTATCTGTACTTGCAAGGAGGGTGGCACCAGGAGGAGGTGCTTCGGATGTGAGTTCAGACCTGTTTATGGTCCATTTCCATGTAAATGAGGCCCGGCAGCTCAAGTGCAAGGCACGCGGTGGTGAGACGCCAGAGCCACTCCGACTGGGGGAAGGAAGCCTGGAGCAAGAAAACCCAGGGAGAAGAAAAGAAACCGGATTTCCTTACCTTCCCGCAAGGAAGATTTATGCAAGAAACTGCCATTAGCACTAATGAGAGTTATGCATGTAAATCTCCCGTGAAACGCGGGGAAGGGGCTCATCCGTCACTGGGCAGACGCGTGTGGGGCAGGCTTCGAGCAGGCAGACTGCTTGGCTGCCCCGATGCTGCCTGCCTTTTGGTGAAGTGCTGAAGCAGCAGGCCCGGCAAGGCCTGGGGGGAGGCGGGCTCCCGCGGAGCAGCACAGGGGGCAGAGGCTCAGATCTGCAAGAGTGCAGATAATTCAGAGCCATGGGCAGCACCACCCACCTGCCCACGTGCACAGACAGCACGAGCAGGATGCACCCACCGCCCGCGGTGCCGGATGGAAGGGCCCAGTTTTACACGTTTCCTAGGAGAGTGGGCAATGTGTTCAAAATGCTTTGCAGCCGCAAAAGGTCCCAGTTTCCCTGTCCTCTGCTCATGGGGTCATGTTAGCACACGGCAGAGGTCAAGACAGGACCCGCGTTTCCGTCACAGGGCCTTTGCTCGTGCTGGGGATGAGTCCCGTCTCCACCACGCTCTCAGGTCCACTCAATTGTTTCATCTCCAGGGCGCCTCTCTTCTCGCTCTGAGTTTGGCGCCGTCTCGCTCTGTCCGCCTCTCCCTCCTGTAGACCCCGGGCCACCTGCCAGCCTCACAGGGAACATCTAAGCTGCACTGGGAGTGTCAGCTCCCCCAGGGCCTCTGTGGGCTCCCCCGCACCCTGGGTATCAGGGGGACAAGAACACAGGTCATTAACCTCGAAGGGGATGCATGCAGACGGCAGCATTCTTCAGGTACCCAGGGTTGTACCAGGAAAGCCCCTCCCTCAGGCGTCTAAGTCAGGCTCTGGGGCAGCCTTGACGGTGCTTCCTCTGATGCTGCAGGACCGCCAGGGAACACGCTTTCCGAGTGTGCAAATGGTAATGGCACACAGGGCTTCGAGTTTTCTTCTCACCACACACACTGGGCACGGTTCCTACAGGCGCCCTTCTTTAAAAAAAATAATTTATGGTGTTCTGTTTCACAGACACAACTGATTAATTTGACCAGTCTTTCGTGCATGAATAGTTGTTTGCAAAATCCACCTCTTACAAACAAGTCTGCAATGTGTGTAATAAAAGCCGCCAACTCTTTCAAATGCTTACTTGCGACAATCGCCCGTTCGTCCATCCAACCCTCACCACGACTCTAAGGTAAAAATGCCGCCACTACCCCTGATGCGGACGTGCACAGAGCTCATAGCTCGTCCAAGGTCTTGGCTCATGGGGCGTTCCTGCGGGGGCCGAGCTCCCTAGGTTTGCCTTGCTCCAGCTTTGTCCACAAATACACGCACAGCTCCGGGGCGGGGCTCTCTGCACACTAAGTGCTTAGACGTGGAATTGCTATCATGAAGGGACAGTCCTTTCTCAGCTTCACTGATACCACAGATACCTGTCTAAAGCCACACTCCCTGCACTGCTGCCGTCCACCCGTCTGATAGGCTGATGGGTAAATGATGACGCTATCACTGCAGGTCACATGGGTGACGTTACCAGGTCAAGCACCTTTTCTGGGAGAAAAGCCACTGTATCTTCTCTGAAATATCTCCCCATATTCTTTGCCCATTTTTAGTTGATAATTGTTGTCAAATTTAATACGCTAGTAAGTCCATCTCTACCTCTTTCTGCCTTGTTCTAACCAGTTGTTCCTTGTTCCTTTTTTCTTTTTTTTTTTTGGTCTTTTTTAGGGCCACACCCATGGCATATGGAAGTCTCCAGGTTAGGGGTCATATCCGAGCTACAGTTGCTGGCCTATACCACAGCCACAGCAACTTGGGATCTGAGCGGCATCCGTGACCTATACCACAGCTCATGGCAACGCCAGATCCTTCACCCACTGAGCAAAGCCAGGGATCGAACCTGAGTCCTCATGGGTACTAGTCAGGTTCATTTCCACTGCGCCACGACAGGAACTCCTGTTTGTGTATTAATGCCACCCTAGGCGTGCACTAAAGTTTCCATATGTCAAAGGCGATTTAGATTAGGGAAGGTTTATTCGTTTAACTTCTACACTATGTTTAAATTCAACTTCCCTTTCAAGACTGCAACATGTTTTTCTCTGCAGTTTGGCATGTGTCCATTAATTTCTACCCATGCATTTTACATTGGATTTAATTGGGTGTGAAAGCCACCTATGAGATAAGAGCTAACAGGATTTTTATCCTGGTCAAACGAGGATCCGCCCACAAGGCTACTGAGAGCAATACAGCTGCGGAGAACTATACTCCCCTGCACCCCCGCCCAAGAGAAAATACACAGCCCTCAAGGGGCCATTCCAGAACCTTCTGTGGAATGTGGCTACCTGAAAATTCTCTTCTAGGAGCCAGGAGAAAATTACATATCCATCACTAACTGCTACGACTTTGGCAGATATTGCACAGGCTTAGGCTGCTCGAATCACATCACAAGTGTCCGTGGTGTGGAAAGAAAGTGAAAGATCAACAAACTACATATCAGTGATGACAAAAATTCCACTAACTGCAGACAGAAAGAACCGTTGACACTAGGAGATCACGAGGGTTAGTTTTAAAGCTTAAATGGGAGATGCTACCAGTTATTGAAGCAGAATGTGCTTCTCCAAAAACACTACCGCCTGCAGATCTTTGGAAAAAGACTGGTGCGCCATATCTCTGTCAAACACAGAGGAAGACCCAAGGAAGGGACGCAAGCTGCCATTAAGGAGGAAACGAGAAAATGGCCAAGGAGGCAGCGTTTAGCTGAAACCGCCACACCCAATCTCCCAGCAAGGCTTCGGGGCCCACATTTCTCACCCATCACAGATTTTTCAGCGATAATTGCATGTTCTCCTCTGCAGGGAATTTGCACAGGTCTCTGCGGAGAGCGTGGGGCTGTGCAGACCACATGGTGGAGCCCGTCGGACCTCAGACTGCACGCAGGGCGGGCACGGACATGCCATGCACAGCGCCCACTCCGTGGGTGTTTCAGCTGGGGGGTTTTGAGTTTATGATGTGCAGTCTGACATTCAAAACTCCTGGTCACCTGAGCTCTGCTACTGTGTCCCCCAAACTCCTGCAGGTCCTGGTGAGGTCGGGGCTGATGGAGCTGCCCCAGGTGCACTGGCTGGAACATGCAGCTTCAGCAAAATGCTGCTCCCTCTCGGCACCGTTGGCTTTTGGAGTTTCCCCTCTGCTCCCAGGTAGGGGTGGGGGCTCCTGGGGTGGGGGGAGCAGGAGGAAAGGGCGTTCGATCTTGAACTCGTGTCTGCAAAACACTTCACCCCGAAGCTTTCACAGGCCTGTGGGGTGCGCAGGCATCACCGGGATGGCCCAGTCTCACGGTCACCCGCGATGCAGAGGGGCAGGAGGTCACAGCCACGGAGGCCACGGGGCTGACCTCGGACCACGACAGCAGGCCCCCCCGGAGCGAGAAGATGCTCTGGTGGGCGAGTTCCCTGCCCCGGGCTGGAGCTGCGCTGGCGGAAGCCCTGTCCCAGGTCGGCTGCCCCGCATCTGAGGGCTCCTCGTCACTCTCGGCCCCCCGCGACCTGGCCTCCCCTCTGCCAACTTTGCTTCAATCACATCCCCCCCCCGCCGCCGCCCCCCGGGCTGAGGTGAGTGCTCCCCGCTGGGAGGACGGCCAGGATTGGCAGTTCCCGCCACTCCAGGCTGGACAGGGGGATGGGCATCTGCTTCCTGATTCCCAAGGCAGCGGTGGCCCAAGGCTTTCAGACGAGTCATGAAAAAGGCAGGTGTCTGCTATTTCCTAAACTCAATTCCAGAAAAATCAAGGCGCAAACCCTTTCCCTTGTTTTTCGCTACCATGATAGCTCATAACATTGCATTTAATAAATACGGTAGAGTGGCAGGTGACAAAAGTCCTAAGAGTGACTTAAGCAATGCCCACCCACCACCATGGAAAAATGAAAAGCGTGATGTCACGAGTTAGGGATCATCTTGACAAAACACGACTCACAATTATGGGGCTGTCTTCTGGGAAATGTGAAAAGTCGTGCTAACAGCTTTGCACCTTTAGGCAAAACAGTGTGATTTTGTGGCAACTTAGCCGTTTGACAAATCCTTACTGGGAAGACACACACACATACCCACAACACTCGGTATGCACACACAGGTGACATCCATTATAAACACTGTGGGGTGGACCCATGACAACGTGTGACGCTTGCACAGGGTTTGGGGGACGTGGCCGAGGCAGGTCCCAGCAGTCAGGGACGTCGGTCAGGAGCTGAGACGCCCACTGGGTCTGGATCCCATCCGTGGCTCTTTCTGTGTATCCCTGGACAATTTGACTTCTCCTGACATAGTTTCCGCTGATATAAATTACAGACAGGCAGCTGGACAAGAAGAGGAACACGGGGTGTGCTGAGGACTAGTGGGGCTGACCTCGGGCTACGGCAGCCGGCCCCCCGGAGTGAGAAGATGCTCTGGTGGGCGAGTTCCCGGCCCCCGGCTGGAGCTAGGCTGAGGGATTTGCCCAAAGGTGTACAAATGATCACTGGCGGTGTTGGGACAAAACTGTTTGTCAGCTGTTTTAAATAAATCTGTTTCAGAGGGTCAAAGAACACAGACTCCTGAAGTTGGAGTTATTTCACAGATTCTGCCTTCGGGACGCACCATGAATTTTTCTTTAAAACAGTCGCTATTCGGAAAACAATTGAGGACGTTTTTTGGGACACAGACATTGGTTCGTTTTGGGCAAAGCCGTCAGCATGGAGGCTGGATGCAGTGGGCTTTCTCTCTGGGCTCCGGGCCAGAGGAGACGGGGCTTCCTCCAGCGGCAGCTGCAGGGTGCCACCAGTGCGCCCATGCGGCCATCGCGGGCTAACTGGGCCGTGCCAGGAAGGAAAGTGCCCCAAATCTAAATCTTGTCCTGTGGCACTTTCATTTCTCCCGTAAAAGCAAGCCCCGAGTCCCTCTGAAGCGGGGATGCTGAGGAAAGCGAGGGGCTGTGACAGAAGCATGGCCCACGGGAGCCGTGGAGGCTCCCAGATGAGGAGGAGCGGGGGCGCGGGCTGCAGGACCCGGCTGTCTCCAGCCGCCACCTGCCCAGTGAGGGCCATGGCAGCATGGCCCTTCCACCTGCATCTGTGTGATTTTTAATTGTAATCTAAGGAGAAGAACCAAGGACGGGACAGTCCTGGGAATTGGTGGTTCAGCAACGGCATAGCAGCAGCCAAACGAGGATCTGGACAGCGCCAGGCAGCGCCAGGCACTGAGACGGGCAAGGTGGTGGGCAGATGAGTGAGAGCAGGTGGTCATCAGTTTCGGACCGAGAGCCCTGGTGTCGTGGACCGTTCCACACGTACCGTCGGAGAGGATACGGGATGGAGCCAGTTCCCATCCTCTGGCCTGGGGACCACAGAAATCACGCTGTTCACCAACACCAACCCCAAGCCACGAGGCATGGGTCCTTGGTCCTGACGAGCAGCTGTCAGTGCCCAGGGACCGGCGTCCCAGCCGAGCCTTGAGTCCAGGTCCAGGTTTTGTATTTTCTCCTACACGTCCGTCTCGCCCAGATTTCCCCGTTGCATGAACTGATGTTTCAAGACCCACCTCTGGGGTCACTTCCTCTCAAAGACTTCTTTGCCCTCTCTGCTCAGAGCTGGTGTCTTCTTCATCCTCCTAAACCATCTCCCCATACCTCTGCTGATACCACGAGAAGGCCTGAGCTCCTCGCGGGGCCAGGAAGCAGAGAGAAACCAAGCACACGCTCTGGACGGAAGGAAGGCCACGCAGGTCTGTTTACTCGTGGTCCCTACCACGCCTTGTGACCCTTGAGGACAGTGACCATGCCTCACACCTTCGACACCCTCAGAGGCTAGAAGAGTTGTGAACAAAACAGGGACTCAACAGTGTTGAAAATGGTACAGAGATGAAGAAAGGCTAACGCGCAATGATTCCTTGGTACCCGTGACAGAGTGTGGGTGGGAACGAAGCCTTTCCTTTGAGTACTTTCTGTCACATCTATTCCACCGGGAACTTCTGACTATTTTCACGTGGCCCGGAAATAGACTTGGATTAACGACGGAAATCTGAGGACTCCTTGGAATTAGCGATTTATGTCCAATGCAGATCTCTAAACAAAATTCCCTTGTATCCTGTTGAAGCTTGCCTGTGCCAGCACAGGTACGTCCTGGCTACTTACTAATTATGTCATCTTAGCATAGTCTCTAACCTTCGCTTTACCGAGCAATAAAGTGGGAAGAAGAGTCACTCAGGCTCGCAGAGTCTGGGAGGAATTTAGTGCTTGCCCCGTGCTCACTCATGGCTGGGTTGTGCTCTACCAAAAATGACACAGCAACTTTATACCATTTCCACCCCAGACCCCCAGCGCATAAAACTGGGTTGTGATGATTGTTGTACAAGTATAAATGTAATAATATTCACTGAGTAAAAAAAAAAAAATGACACAGGTGGCTGGTTCATCGCACATTCAAATGTGTTGAGTCTCTCCACGTTGCAGTCCTGACCGTGGCCTTGAGTGATGCCTTGCCACACCTACGTGTCGTTTATTCGAGATTGTTCCTATGAACAAAGACCTCCACCGCCAGATAAGCTCCCCTTTGAGGGCAGAGGCCATGTGGAGCATCCGTGACATTGGAAAGACATCGTCAAAGGGATTACTGGTGCCCAAATTCTGAGTTGCAGGAAGTTCAACAGAAGCTGTGCCTTCAGGCTCAGCACAGATTTGTATGAAGCTTTATGTCTGACATACCTATACACCTGCTTACTGTTCTCCAGACCAGGACCAGAAAAAATAAAATAAAGTCTGAATTTTTTTCACACTGAAAAAAAAATTAAGGTAACAATTTGTGCTCAAATTGGATAGGAAAATTCACTACCATAAAGCGTGAAAACCGCTATTTCTTCCTGATTAAGAAATTTGGTATAGATTCAAAGCAATCCCCATCAAAATCCCAATGTCTTTTTTGTTTGTTTTTTTGCAGAAATAGATAGAAGATCTGTTCTAAAAGTCATATGAATTTTCAAGAAACCCCCCACTTAGCCAAAACAATCTTTAAGAAGAAAAAACAAATCTGAAGATTTCACAATTCCTGTTTTCAGAACTTAATACAAAGCTACAGCAATCAAAACAGTGTGGTACTGGCATAAAGACAGACACAACCGATGGAATGGAATAGAGAGCCCACAAATACACTCTTGGATAAATGGCCAAGTGATTTTTGACAAGGGCGCTAAGACCCCTCATTGGTCTTTTCAACAAAGGGTGTTGGGAAAACTGGAAATCCACATGCAAAGGAATGAAGCTGGACCCGTAACTGACACCACATACAAAAAGTATCTCCAAACATGTCAAAACTCTAAACATAACAACTAAAACTACACAACTGTTATGTGAAAACATACAGGAAAGTCTTCATGATGTTACAGTTAGCAATGATTTCTTGGATATGATACCAAAAACATAAGCCACACAAGAAAGATAAATCGGACTACGTGAAAAATAAAAACTTTTGTGCATCAAAGGACACTACCAACCAAATGAAAGAAGTAAACCATAGAATGGGAGGGAATATTGCAAACCATTTATCTAACAAGTGCTTAATATCCTGAATATATCAACTCCTACAAGCCAACAACAACAACACAACTTGATTAAGGCAAAAAAACCTTGAGTAGATATTTATCCAAAGAAGATATACACATGGCCAACAAGTACCTGAAAAGATGCTCAACAGCACCTATCATCAGGGAAACACAATTCAAACCCACAGTCAGATGCCACTTCACAGCTATTTGGGCGGCTACTGTTAAAAACAAAACAGAACAAAACCAGAGAGGAAACAACAAAGGCTGGTGAGGATGTGGAGAGGTGGGCAGAGATGTAAAACGGTGCTGCTGGGACTGAAAACAGTATGGAAGATCCTTAAAAAGTGAAAAATAGAATTAATATGGATCAGACAAGCTCACATCTGGGTTTACAGAGCGTAGAACTGAAGGCGGAGGTTCAGACAAATATTTGCACACCCATGCTCACAGCAGCTTTATTCACAATAGCCAAAGGGTGGGAGCAACTCAAGCATCCATTTACGGAGAGTGGATAAACCAAATTTGGTCTATACATATGATAGAATTTTATTCAGTCTTAAAAAGGAAGAGAACTCTGACACCTGCGACGACATAGGCGAAACCTGAAGACATTGTGCTGGTGAAATAAGCCAGTCACAGAAGGACAGATACTCTGCGACTCCACCCCAGGAGACGCGTGACAGTCAAACTCACAGACAGACTCAATGGTGGTTGCTGGAGGCTGGGGTGGGGTGGCACGCGGTGGGGGCTGGGGGGGCGGAATTTGACTGCTTGAGGACAGAGTTTTAATCCTGGGGGGTGAAAACGGCCCTGGAGACTCACGGTGACGGAGACTGCACAGCCGCATAAACGTACTATGCCACTGAGCTGTACACTTAAAATCATTACGATGGTAAATTTCACCTTCTATGTATTTTGCCACAATTTAAAAAATTCTTAAAAAAGAAAATTAGCCATGACCCGAAGATTTCAAGGAGCGCGGCTGCCGAAGTCCACGGCAGCCCGGAAGCTTATCAGCGGAATGGACAAAACCTAGAGGACCTGGGTTCTGCAGATGGGCCTCCTCCAGGACGAGCTTAATGTCCTTCAAGATCCAAGAGTCCCGCAACAGACCAACAGTGGACACAGAGCTCCGGTCTTAAAGCAACGCTGCGCAGAGGAGCCTCCATACAACTGGCTCACTCGGCTGCGGAATTACTGGGGGGATGCGTCCTAAGCAGGTCACGAAGTCTGCGGGAATCGAGTCCTCGTACAAGACAGTCAGTTCTGACTCTGTGCCGCGCTTGATCAAGACTAAGGGGTGGTAGCACTCTGGATCAAACGCCAAATCCTCCAATCACAGACCTGCCTTTACACGGCACGGTAACAGACAAACCATCTTTCAGCACGAAGAGCCTGAGGAGGGGACATGGGTCCTTACCTTCCCACGGCTCCTGGGGCAGCGGAGCGCCTGTGCACTAAGCAGAGCCTTTCTTGACGGGGATGCTGTGGGTGCTTTCGGAGGCACAAACACTCGTCTGGATCGGTAACTACATGTTTTCTCTTCTATGAGACGCGGTCACTCTGGAGAAGAAGAAAAGGCAGGGAAACGAGCTTGATTCCACAAGGCTGTGAGGATTGCAGGTGCAGGACCTAGTCACGGGGGGGGGGGTGCCCTTCAGGAGGGGGGGATGGTAGCCTGGCTGCACGCAGGGTCCCACCTGACGAGGAGGGGGCGTGGGTGATTTTTGATAAATAATCCTGACAGAAAGATCTCTTTGGAAAACACAGTTGTGGTTTGTGATGTAAAGATTACACTAAACTGTAACATGCTCTTGTAAACTAAGCCTAGGAGTTATTTCTGATAGAGTCTGAAAGGGATTGAGATAGTATGAAATATGTAGAAGCGAATGAGGGAAGCACGAGCCCATATCTGTGGGTCTGTACTGGGCTTCCATTGCAGATGGTCAGACGTGGGGCTCTGGCCTGGCTCCACGGGAATTCGGTAAATAAGACGCAGTCCTTTCCATAGTAAAGGTTTCCAAGACACGCTATTGGCTAATTGAAAGGGAAAACGAAGTACGGCCCCTTAAGTGATAACTTAACATTTTTATTTTTATAACCGTAAAGCAAGAACCATGGGTAGTGCTGAAATGGTCTTTATGGATAATCTTCTAGGAGGAGTATTTATTTCATAGTGGGCACAGCTACTTTGATTATGTTCTGTGATATTACGAAATTGGCTTAGAATGGCTTGGTATTCCATGCATGAAAATGCATCTTCATTCTCATCATATGAAGAACATCAAGCAGACAGACTTCGTAAAGCTTGTAAATATACCAATACGCAGCAGAACAATCCAGAGATTGAAAGTCCTTGACTGGACCACATACTAAGGATCAAAGCCACTCCCTCTGATAGAGCACCGACGCTTTGCTACGAAGGCACGCGAAGGGTAACACGGCTGCATTAATCTACACGTCCTACCCTCCTGTCACCCCGGGAATTCACGTCCGTCACTCGGGCCTTTCCTAACGTGCTGCGGAGTCATCACAGAGCCCCCAGCACCCTGGGGGTGCGCGTGGCTCCTGGAAGGTGGCCAGGGAGACCGTGGGCTCGCTCCTGAGGGCAGGCGGACAGGGCTGACCACAGCCAGGAAAACAAGGCTTCTCATTAAACGGACGGGGGTCTGTAAGAGAGAATTTGGTGGGCAAGGCTGTATTTAGTACAAGCTCTGTTCTCCACGCCCACATTCACGAGTGCGTTGGGGAGCTGAGATGTCCTTCTGGCTCCCCCCATGGACGCCGCCCTGTCCTCAGCCTTTCGTGGAGCTCTTTTCCAAACCCCGCTGAGTTAGTCCTCCCGTCCTTGTGATGGGCGACCTGGACCCCATCCTGGCTCCCTCGAGTGCACGGTGGAGCTGGGGTCATCCACAAACACGGATGCTCTGCCCCCTGGCCCTGTTTGGAAGAAAGGAAGTTAGGGGGACTGTGAGCACAAGGCACCACCTCTTCTCCAAGAGATTCTCACTGCAGAATTTGTCAGGTGTAGACTAAAAACTCTCTGGCAAAAGGATTACAAGCTAAATGCCCCTAAAGGGTATTTACTAAGTGTATACAGATTTTAAGACAATTGAAATATAAAACAGAAATTTCTTTAAAGCAGAATTAAAAAAAAAAAAAAACAGAATGAAAAGGACTGAGCTGCGTACTCTCCTAACATAACACCTCTCCATGGGTCAGGATTCACAGAGCCACCTGCCAAGGACGTGGGGATGGGACCTCATGCAACACCTCATCTCAGGTATCCAGGCCCAGGACGAGGAGTGCTGCTCCCGTGGTTCCCGCTACAGAGTTTTCTGCCACATGCGCTGCTTGTGATGCTCTGTGATGAAATTCCAGGCTGAGTCTTCAATGAAGCATTTGGCAGGCCACTTACTCGCAAAACGCAAATGGCACAAATAACACCAGCCAGGCGCCGCGCGCCTTCAGACGCTCAGCCGCTGTCCTCGGCTGCAGCTGTCCTGGCCCCTCCCTCTCCCCCACCGTCGCCCAGAGGAGGACTCTGGGTGCTCCTCCGTGGCACCAGTCGTTTTGTGAGGTTGCCTCACACGTTCGTTTTGCAGGTTCGCGCAGGCAGAGGAAACGACAGCGAGGTGCTCCGTGTCCTTGACCCGGTGCCCCAGTAACAACACCCCCAAACTCTAAGACATGGTCCCCACCGAGGTACTGACACGGTTCATTCCACCGACCCTGCCGGGCCCCAGGCTCACGCGCTCACGGGCACGCGTGTGCCTACTCCTCGTGATCTCATCTCCCGGGCAGGTCCGTGTGCGCGGCCCCGCAGCCACGCACAGACCGTCCATCACCCCAAGGTCCTGCAGCCCTTTCGAACCGCAACCGCTTCCCTTCCTGCAACCAGAGTCTGTTCTCCATTTCGATAACGCCTTCTGCAACACGCGGGCAGACTGGCGGTCTCCCGAGGCCGCGGTGCGGGAGGGAGGCCCAGAAGTACGCTGCAGTTGTAAAAGGAGTCAGTCGGGGATGGGGCCATGATTACCAGTACTGCCTTGTGTCTCTGAAGGTTGCTGAGAGAGCAGACCTTTGAAGGCTGGGTCAGGATCACACACAGTAACTTTGCAGCAACGGTGAAGGATGCTGAACTGAATGACTGCGGTGATGGTTTCACACGGTAAATGTACACAACATCACATCACTACGTCACACGCACATATGTCAACTGCATCTCAATAAACACAAGAATGGTCTATAAACGGAGCCACCCATCCTGTCAGCTTTGAGGACTGCTTTCCCCAGCCCAGTTCCCTGCAGATCCGGCCAGGCTGTGATGTGTCGGTTCTCGGTCCCTTTTCCTTGCTGGGCAGGATTCTACAGTGTGGACACACCACACTTTTGACCACTCACCTGCCGAAAACCATCAGTGCTGGATGCAGTCCTGGGCTATTATGAATAAAGCTACCGTGAGCATTGGCTGTCACCATCTTTTGTTTGGCCATTATGATAGCCATGTGGTGGTATCTCACCGTGGTTTTAATTTGCATTTCCCTGATGGCTCTTGGTGTTAATATTTTTTATGTGCTTATTTGCAGGCTGTAGATCCTCTTTGGTGAAATGTCTACGTCTTTTGCCTATTTTTTAATTGGATTTTTTCTCTTTACTGTTCAATTTTGAGAGTTCACTGTATATTCTGGATACAGTCCTTTGCTGAAAACATGGTTTTCAGATAGTTTCCCCATTTTGTGGCTTGTCTTTTATTGTCTGAGGGTATATCGTGGAGCAAAAGTTTACATTTTTTAAGTTTTATGGAGCCCAATTTACCACGTTTTCCTTTACATATCAGAAATGTACGCGTTTCTGCCTTTGTTTTCTGCCTTCCTCTGCTGAAACACGACACTCCGTCACTGCAGAGGTTTGCCAACACCACCTATTTCTGATTCTGAATGTCTAGAACTGTGCCTGGAACACAGCAGATGCTGAACAAAAAAGGGAAAGGAGTAAATACACAAATAAAAGTAATTATGCAAAGTTATTTTTAATAAGTTTCTTTTTCTACGACTTGGGAATAATACCACTAAATAACAGCATATTTATACTCTGAGTGTGAGGTCCCTGACTCCCTGCGGCAACGGCAGGCCAGGCGGAGATCATTCTGCTTTTAGAAGAACTGCAGGTGGTTTATGGCACGGAGTCATCGGAGCCCAAGTGTATTTCCACTGTGGCCTGTTGCTGCTCTGTGTCCCTACAGCATTTAAGGTGACTTAGACGTAAAAGAAGGAGGCGCCGATTCCTACGGAAGTCACAAGGCCGTGGACTGCTCAGCCTTGCAGTGGAGTGTCCTTAAGTAACTTAGCCACAGGTTGTATAAACGTACAGACAACGGAGCCGTATTTGGTGGCAAGAGTGGCCCTTGCCTACTGACATGGCCTCCTGCCCTCCCTGCAGATCTGTGCCGTCCCCAGATCTGAGCAGAGTACTGAGGGGGACCCCAAGCTCTGAAAAGAGGAATCCTGGCTCAGCGGCTGGGACTGTGCGTGCTCTGGACCTGGCTCCTTGTCATCAGCGAGGGCATCCAAAGGGGACAACGCTGTCTTTTGAATAACTGCTCTGCTGTTCCCAGCGGCCTCTATGAAGCAACCTGTATCTTGTCCCTGCCACATGGAACATCCATGCCAGGGGTACCCAGGGTCACCCCAAACGGCCCCGTCCATTAGCGCCAATGGGAAGAGCCTTCTAGAGCCGCTGGCACAGTGTGCGGGGCTGGTGGGCTCTGACCGCTGCTCGGGCAGATGGTGTGTATGCGGAGGCCACACGTTCTGCACCGCGTTGCCCACGAGGAAGGGAGGAATCTGAGGTCTGCTGCTCACGGGGACATCGGGGGTTGGTGACATGTCTCCTGAAAAGTTTCTTCTGGGAAATTCGTGAAAACGTCTTCTTAGGCCCTTCACCTTTCGGAATCATTGCAGTTGAAACACAAATGAAGAAAACAGCCAAAGTCCACGCAAAACAGTGCTGTCTCTAGGCGAGTGTTCGCGGGCTGACGACTCTCACTGAAATATGGCAACTTTTCTAGAGAGTTTTGGAGGCTGCAGTCCCTTGGGTTGGGCTCTCCTGATTCGCTCCTGAACTCACCAGGTGGCCCCGGAGATCCCTCTCTGGCACCCCGATCCCGCAGGGTGTCTTTAAGGCAGGGACCAGAGGCTGCAGAACCCGCAGCCCCAGCGGGACCCTGGAGATAGGATCATGCTGAGAAGAACCTGTGAAACTGACTAAGCAAAGGTGAGCTCAACTAGCAATTACCCTGCCCAGCGTGCATGGCTGTGGCCATGGCCCTGAGCTGGCACATGGCGGGGGTTGAGGGTGAGGGGGGTGGTGGTGGTGGTGGGTGTGTGTGTGTGTGTGTGTGTGTGTGTGTGTGTGTGTGTGTGTGTGTGTGTGTAAGGAGCCATACCCCCTTCAGTGCGGGCTGTGGCTTCCCTTCTCAGGAGCCCAAATCATTCCTTCATTTTAATGCAGTATACAGTGATTTTTAGTAAAAACTTAGTTTTAGATCAGTGCATTCTAGATGGCTGTATTATAAAAGTCATTTTAAATTTATCTTTAAATATTCATGACAGAAACTGATTCTGACTTTCCCCACTGAATAAGAGAGTGCAGTATTTAATTTTTAGATTAGTTCTATAGTGAATAAAAGCGCTATTGGTCCCCAATTCAAGAATGATTGATGACTTCATATTTGGTTTATAGGCTGAAACTTAGTAATATATTTTGTCATTCAAAATAGACATAAATGACCTTCCGTTTGAAACGTTTGCATTCTGGCCTAAAGAAAACCAGCTTTGCTTCTTCCCTCCCTTCCTGCCGCCTTTCTTTTGCTTTTTAAAAAATCTGTTTGCACCTGATGAGGTAGAAGAGCGTATTCCAGGCTGATATTTGTAAGTACTTCTCCATATATCACACTACAAACGGGGTTATCTTTAGTCTTTTTAAATGTGTAAAGTAGTTAATAAGCTGCTTTGATATGATTTTCACTCTATCTGGCGTTTCCTTTTAACGTTTTTAAAAGAATTTCAGGGAAACTGCAATTGGCAATATAAGGACTCTGATGCTATGAAGGGAACTTCCAGAGCTGCTGCAGACAAGTTTGAGGCAAATGTGCTCCTTGCTAATGTGTATTTTATTATCAGTGTTCTTTCTGGGCCTTGTTTTCACTAATGGCTCATCGTGTGTCTATGGCTTACAGAGGGGCATTAAAGCAGCATCCGCAGTGCAGCCTGGCCCTCCAGTTACCGGGCTGGAGGATGCCCTGAAGACACCCAGGGATCTCCTGTGACCTTGACCCCAGACGCCTAACAACCCGCAGTCACGTGGAGCCCCATAGGACAGTTCTGCTGGTGACCAAGCGCATGTGCATTCGCCCAGTTCTAAACAGCTGTGTTCAGTGCCTCTGTTAACACAGGCCCCTGAACCACCTTGAAACCCTTGGGAATCTGTCAGCGGCTGTGTGGACACACGGTTATTGGCCCGAGTGTTTGTCAGTCACCAAAAGTGCTGTAACCAGGGGGCGCGGGGACGAGGGAGGCGAGAGGTCCCTGCCTCTCAGCCAGGGGGAAAGGGGGAGGCCGCGCAGCTCCTGCTCGCTCCCCCGCCCAGACCCGGTTCCCCGAAGCCCCTGTCCGACCGCAGCACCTGAGAGCCTCAGCCCCCGACTCCGCGCGCGCGCTGTGGTCAGGCCGCCATCCTCAGCCGTCGCCGCAGACAGCAGAAAGGGCGGACTTAAAAATATTTCGCGTGCTTTCTAGCCAAAGCAGTGCACATGCGCAGTTTGAGGGTCAGGGGCCGTCCATGGCCTGTTAGGAAACTGAGCCCCAATACCACCCGCATTCCATTGCCAGCTCCCCCGAGGGAGGGCTTTCAACTCCAGCCGCTGCTTCTGGTCGTTACCGCCACGTCCCTGGACACATGGCTCGGTCTCCTCCAGGGACCGATCCCCCATCCAGGAGCAATCACCTGTCAGAGACCCACCTGGGCACACAGGGTGACCCTTCCTAACGCACACACCTGGCCGTTCCGTCTCCCCACTGCCTGCCAGTGCAGTGACACGGGACACCAACGTGGACTAGAAATTCACCGTCTGTGGTCATGAGCTTGGACACGGTGTGGCCTGGAGGTTTCAGCGCGTCTCTCATCGCGGTCGGCAGCGGCCCTCTGCACTTGTACCTTTCCTACGGGTTCCCGGAAGTTCGTCCCCAAACTGTCCCAGTTACATCGCCTCCTCTCACCACAAACACACGCGCTCAGTGCCAGTCTGCGACGCTCCCCTCCGGCCGGCTCACGTTGGGTCCCAATGCGGGACGACCCCTGGTGCATCAGCCCAGCCAGGCCGCCCTCCCTCCCCTGGTTATTGCATCTCGAGTCCCCTTTCCTGGATGGAGACAGCATGCATTGCTTCCTAAAGAAAGGTTCTTGGTTGGGAGTTTTTTTTTTAAACTACTTCCATGTATTTGAGTAAAAAAAATCTAGCTGGGAATGATTCTCCCTGATATGTAGCTTCCATACCTGGAAGATTCTTCGCGGGTTGGTCCCCAGACGCGCATGCCCAGAAGCATCAGGACCCTGTTCTGGCTCGTGACTCCCCCTGGCGGCGGGGTTGGGTCTGTTCCCACGGTCAAATCTCACTCTAATGGACGACGCAGCCCTGCCCACTCCCAGCGACGCGTCTCCCCTCCTTCCACGCTTCTCCTGGAACCTCTACTGTTCATGCCAGGCAAGCTGGTTTTCATCCCTGCCCTTTTCTTCTAATCAGGTTTCCTCTGTTTCACCTTCTCTCCTGGGCGGATGCCTTGATGGAAATTCTGACCGGCGCACCTGTACTCCCAAAGGGAAGCCTTGGATGTTGGGATTTGCCCTCTCCCTCTGCTGGTTAAAAGGCATCTGTTTTTGTTTAGTAAATGCAGTGGTTGTCTCCTGTAGTCGGAGGAAGTGCATGGAAGTTTCTCCTTTTTTCTTGCAGCTTCTATCTCCTCCAATTTGCTTTTACCCCATGTCCATCTTGTTTACTGGCTTGTTTTGGTCTCTTCCTATTAGAGGATTTTCTCAGACATCAGGGTCCTTGGCTGTCCCCCCTACCTCAACTGTAATGTTTTTAGTTAAAGCACATGAAATACGTGTATTTTTTGCCAGCGGACACCTCATTTCCTTGCAAGGAAGCTGACACTCTGGGCTGAGTCTCTGCTGCATATTCTGTTCCAAGTGAGCCTGCACATACTTACCTAATGGGATCGGCTGACACTGGTTTTTAATTAACTTATAAAAATGCTGCTTCTTTTAGACCTTAACAAATTGCTAAAGTCTATGAAGCTCTCTGTTACACACACACACACACACACACACACACACACACACACCCCATCTAGAGCCCTAGTTCGGAGTTATAACAGAAAAAGATATTAGGCATGAAAGAATTGCAAGAAAACCTAAATTCTTATGTCTTGAAGGAATAGCTCTTTATTCTTTGCAAAACCTGTGTGCTTTCCAGTTTCTTTGCTTCTGGTTGTCTTCTAGGTCAGCCTCCTGTAAGTTCATCTACTTTCCATAAACTTCACCAGTTTAAATTCTACTCACTGAAGTCCAGCGCAATTGCCACTTTAATCCAAAGACCTCTTTTCAATTCCCCAAAAATGTAATCTATGCTTTTAAAATACCAAAACACATTTTAAACTTGCCACGTGACACCAAACTATGCCTTGTCTTAAGGTTGGGTCCGTATCCCGTTTCTGTTGTGAAACTGGGTATCTGTAGTCAAAGCGGGTGTAGAGAACTGGGGATGGTGATGACAACAGAGAGCTCACAGGGGACACGCAGGTCCCAAGTGTGGTCTAAGTACTTTACACATATTAACTCACACAAGCCTCCCAAGCCCTGAGACAGGCACCCCTGGACCCGCCTTACAGGGCAGACCAAAGGCAGCTCTGCCCGGGCTCACTCCGCCTCTCTAAGCCTCTGCTTCTGGTTTGCTGAAGTGCTCCTGTCCTGAAACACTTTACTCAATGTTTACTAGGACTTAAGGTTTTGTTCTCATTTTTACAAAAACGCGGAACTAGAAAGACCTCTGGGTTAACAGCAAGACCAATTCCAAGAAAAACGGTGAGGACAACGTCGAGACGAGGCTGTTGTCGGGGGAGGGGTGGCAGGGCGGCGTGCAGATTCAGAGTGGCCTGTGTGGGTGCTGTGGTCTGGGGTGGGGTGTCCTTGCACCTGCAGGAGGACTGAGAGCAGAGGGAGCCATCAGAGCCCTGATCTTGCCTCCACTGCCTCGTCCTCAGGACTGGCAGACACGGGACCAGGCCTCAGTAAGGTGGCCGCCCAGGGGCCATGTCATTCACGGGAGCGCCATTCAGGAAGGCAGTCACAGTCGTGTGAGAGGATACAAAGTAACTAATAAATTGAGCAAAGAGGCACAGCACCTCCACAGGGAAATGAGGAAGTTCTGTCAAGAGAAGGTGGGGAAGGTCACGGCCAGGGGAGAGAGAAACAGGTGCTGAGATGCTGTCATCTGCTCGAATGGATGGACAGCACCACTTCAGCCAAAACACCGAGCGGGTCTGGTGAGGAACTTGCTGTTCTTGTGTGGGACCGAGATGGGCAAGGGTGCTGCCGACACTCGTGAACAAGGAAAAGCAGAGAGGAGCAGACTGCTAACCAGACTCCGGGCTCGCTCTGAAGCTGCAGCGATCAAGCCTGTGTGGTGTTGATGAGGGCTGGCAAGTTAACCTAGGAAATGGGACGGAGCCGGGAAACAGACCAGCGCATGGAACTCTGGAATGGAGACACGCTCCTAAATGGAACCAAGGCGATGGTTATGTGATGGCAAGAGATGAAGCTGGATCCTTACATCTTATGTGAAGTAAACTCAAGGTAGATTAGGGAGTTAAGGATTAAAAAAAAAACTAAAAAAACCCCCTGAAAACTCTTCTTAAAAAATACAGATGAATGGATTCTTAGATCTTAGTAAAATAAAAACTTTAAGACACCAAAGACATTGACAACAAAAGAAACATTGGATGAATGTGATATTAAATTAAGAACTTGTTATCAAAAGACACCTGAGATAAAGTGGAAAATCAAGTTACAAACTTGGGGAAGATATATGCTTGATTTGCATAAATAATATAGAAAGATGTAAAAATAAATAAGAAACGCATGCTCCATACAATGAGAGGTTGGGCCAAAAACACTGACAAGCATTTTGCCAAAGAGGAAACACTAATAATTGTTAACAATTATTTATCAAATAATTGATAATTTGATAACAATTATTTATCAAAGATAAGCAAGGATGAGCTCCTGTTCTCCTACCACTGACCGCAGTTTTTACGGGTCTGACTACGCAGGTGTGGAGAGGCGAAAATCGGCAGCTCCTTAGAGGTTCAGTTTTCTATCCGGAGAATAACTCCGCCTAGACTTGAAGGATGCTAGGAGTCACCTGTGAATTACACTGTCATCCCCGATGTCCCTGTGGTTTGGGGGGGATGGTTTAGAAGCCACCACAGACAGGCTGGGGTGTGTGTTGGGGGGTCCTACAAGGACCCCTAAGCCCAACCAGAGGAGCCCCGCTGGTCCTGGGTATCAAGAGTGTCCCACGTTAGAAAGGACAGTCTGGGGCTAAAACCTTTGGAAGCTCATCTCTGAAAGTGCACGCACTGCGTGGGCGAGCACGTCGGAGACCAGCGCTGGGCCGAGTCACGGAGCAGGTTAGCACAGCGGGGAGCAGGGGGGCACCGGAACGTTGCCCTCCTGTCGCCCCCATCGCCACGCGCCCAGCCCCCTTGGCTTTTGGAAAAGAGTCCATCCTAGGGAAAAACGCCTTTCCTGGCTGATTCCGTGTTGACTCAAATTCCCAAGTGTGAGCTGTGTCTTCAGCAAATGTAAATTTAAGGTATTACTTGCTCTCTAAACATATTCCTGAACAATTTGCCTCGAAGTAAATGTCTGAAAGATAATAGTGTCTCCCATCACCTGTCATACCACAAAATCACAAAACAATCTCAGGATGGAAATTATATTCTCATCTTCAAGATTGTCTGGGTAAAGGGAACACACATTTTTGGGTAAAATAAGAATGCCAACGAACAGCCTACTTGACAAAACAGTCGTTCAGGGCAGACAAGGTTACTTCTATGTTTGACGAGTTACTTATCAAGCCCCGACACTCCCGAGTGGAAACCAGGAGGCTCAGAAGCCAGCGAGCCGCCTCGGTCTGCGCCCTTCCTGACTCGCGGCAGCTCGGGCACAGGCAGCTTCCTCATTTCGGCTGCTGGGACCTTCCCCCGCCCCCGGCTCCGCTGGCTTCGTGGAAGAAAGATCTTCACCCGGAGTCGCTGGAAGGGGAGAGTGTGGCGCTAAGACCACAGTGCACGAGTGGCTGAAGAACCGCGTTTCTCCAGAAAATTCGCTCAGCCAGAGGACACTTAGTTCTCAGACAAGTTCCAGGTGGTAGTTTCAGATCAGTTCTCTGATAAAGTCAGAGAACTACCAAACAAAATGCAGTGTGTGAGACAAAACAAAACAAAAAAACCTGAGTAAGAAGCCTTTGGAAAAAACGGTCCGCTCTTCCTCTATTGGGCGGCTGGGCTCTGTGGGGTACTGCGGAATCATCCAGCCTCGATGAGCAGAGGACAAGCCCCCATGTTCTGAGGGCGCTTCTGGGAAACCTCCAGGGCTCCCGGGCCTCGCACTCGTCCGGGGATAAGTTTCGGTCAGCGTCCTAAAGCGAGTGGGGGATTGTTCAGAAACAGCTTTGGCTTCGAGGCTCACGCTGAAAGTTCTTGTTTTCATGTCTTTCCTTATTTTATTTTCCTGTGGGAAGAAAATATTCCTCAAACATTGGATGGCTGTATCACATCTTAGAGACGATGAGGGGCCTTTGATGGCTCAAGGCTAAAATTGGTTTTTGTTTTTGGAGACAAACACTTGTGTTCTTTTGGCCTTTTTGGATGTGTGTAAAGACAGTGACAGAGAAACAGACCCACGGAGACAGACAGACACAGAGCAGAGGGCACTGAGCAGAGAGCGAAAGCCGTCCCTCTGAACTTAAAACCCACCTTCGATGTCCTGCTGCTCCATCTCTACTGTCTTTCGAGAGAAGTAGGAGAAGCTAACTTGAGTAAGAGATGTTGGCCTTTGCATAAACTCTTCATTCTTTCCTACTCTTCCCAGCAGGGACGTTCAGATTCCTCTTCAAGATAATCTGTCTATCTTTCCATCCATCCATCCATCCATCCATCCATCCCGTTTCTCCGTCCGCCCTGTCATGGTCTGCCCTCCCTCCCCATGGGCACAGGTGCGTGCCGGGGAAAAGCATTGGAATCCCACTGGCCAGTCCTCAGTGAGCTCCTTGTCTGATGGGATGAAGTGCCTCGTGTGGCGAGAGGAGGGAGGAGACGTTCTAGAGACATCTGCCTGGTTCCTGGCATCTGCTCCTGCAACCTCTTCTTGGGATGTGGTTTGATGCGCGCTGCCCGGGAGAGCAGGCCAAGGACCTGTGAACCGTGCCCGTGCTGAAGGCATAGTCACACCCATTGTGCCACCCACGACGGCGTGGGCACCGCTGAGATGCTCCTCTCAAGCCTCAAAGCTGAAGGTGTTTATCAGCTCCAAGATGCGTAGCGCGAAGGCAAGAAACCAATGGTTAAAATGTTGGTTTTAAGGAAAAGACAAAAGCACCATGAACGCTGTGATCAACAGATGTGTTTTCATCTGCGTGCCTATTTGGGCGTCCTTGGAAAAGTCGTTTAATGTCTATTGGAATAGCCATGTGTGGTAAGCGTCTGAACTTGACTTCATCTGCATTCCTAAGGTGTTGGTTGGAAGATCAGCCTGAGACAAGAGTGACAAAAACACCTAGAAAGTATGAGGGGATACTGCCATGATGCAGGAACAGAGGGAACCGTCGGGGAAAGAAGAGACGGGCTGAAGTTTGAGAAGACGGAGGAGTGGTGCTTTCGAAAGCAAGGCACAGAAAAATCCCGGTCCTCCAGTGGCTTTCTGATTTATGCCCTGGAAATAAAAATGTTAGTGTAGTAAAACCTCGCAAATCCCGACGAACTGGGAGAAAGCCAATTCGAGTTTCTGAAAGGTTTTCAGAGAAATGTGGTTGTATTGCTTTAAAGTGCATGTAGTAATAGGAGCCACTGGTTAATAAAACTGCTATGAGATCGCCACTCATAATTAGATTAGGACAGTGTTTAATCATCGTCGATTCATTACTCCAATCACACAGCCACCGAAAGTCTGAATGCTCGTGTGCGCTCTTTCAGGGCAGCCCTGGGGATGAAGCAGACAGAGGCAGAGGCGGGACCCTGTCCTCCAGGTGCTTGCTCTCTGCCTCCTGGGAGATGCTGACAAACAGAAGAGTCGCTGCCACACAGAACCACAGATCCTGTTGCAACCCAGGGACCACGGGCTGCTCCGGGCTCAGGCTGGAAGCACAGATTTCCCAGGGCTGGGGCTGAGGGGCAACGTCCCATAAAGAGCAGCCCTATCCTGAGACCTGAGAGGTAAGTTGGAATAAGCCAAAAAAGGGGGTGGAGAGGGTTCTGGAACTTTGTTCTGACGCACGTCCGACTGACCGTGAGAGATCTCCACGTTCAGAACCCTACACCACGGAATCTGCATTGTCTCCAAGTGGCTTTGGCTGAGATGTGAAGAACTGAGAAGGAAGCTGAGTCCAGCGGAGGCCGATGATCAGGAGGCTGTTGTGACACCCAGGCGTGGGGTCGGCGACCTCAAACTGGGCACAGGTGGTGAGGACAGAGACTCACAGGGACCGGAAGCGCTGGCGAGTCGAAGGTTTGCAGAGGATGCTGACTGCAGTTGTGCGTGACTTTGACCTGCACCTGGGACGCCGGCGGAGCCCGCGGTGGTTCCGTGGATTTTAGCGACTGTCATACTGTCAGCGGCTGTGACCCTCCAAAGGTGCGTCCCTCTTCCTGGAATCGCCAGCATGATTCCCCAAAGGGCTCATTCTCTGACCTGCTGGTGCTGGCCCCTGGCTGGCCTCGGGGGGCCCCGTTTGCGTCTGGCACCCTCGTCCACCTGCCCCTCGAGCCTGGTCCTCCCGTGGGTCTTCTCACCCCCCTGTGGCATTGGCATTGCCTACGTGCTGGCAGCTCTCAGGCGTGCCCTGGGCACCTGGATGATTTCCTATCTGTGGGTCCAGATATCTGAACTTGCCACTGGGGTGTCCCCCAGGGCCCTCGGGCTCACTGTGTCCAGGCTGGGCTCACACGCCCCTGGCGCCCTGCACGGAGGGTCCTCCTGGCCTCGATTCTGCGGAGGACCCAGCCCTGGGACCTCAGAGGAGGGCTTTCCTGCTCCTGCTCCTCCTGCTCCACAGGGCGTTTCTCCAACCCTCCCGCCTCCTCGGCCCATCGCTCCCGCCAGAGTCAGGGCCTCCCCCCGTCTCACCCAGCAGCAGAGGCCGCCCCACGCCCACGCAGCTCTGTACCCTCGTCTCAGGCCCCTGCACACACCGCCACGGTCATCACCAGCTTTCTCCTGGGTCCTCCGGGGCCCCACTGACTGCAAAGAGCCACCCGCCCCGCTCCCCACGCAGGACCACGAGCCTCTCCCCGCCTCCACCTCCCACTTCCACCGCCTTGGCCACCAGTTCGGACGCTCACCACGTGCTCCCCGCTGTCGCCCGTCTCTGTCCCCCTCGCTCACGCTTTCCATCCTCCCGGAATGTCCCCTCTCTCTCCCGTGCAGCCTTCACTGTGGAGCTCAGGCCTCACCTCCACTCCTAGCTCTCCTGCTCCTTGGGGGCGGAGGGCCACCTGCTCTGCGCCGCCAGCGCTGCCCTCCTGACTCACCTGCTCGCCCTCTACCGTAATGACGCGTCTCCCCCGAGAGAGCCTTAAGGTCCTGACGATACAGTAGCCTTCTGTGCCCCAAGCAAGGCACGGTGTGATGGAAAGGAATCAGCGAGAGCTGCTCCAACTCTCCTCTGTTTGAGAAGCGTAACAGCAGTAGGAATGGAAAAGGGAAAGCTGTTTTAACACTTTCACTCCTGAGGCTGTGGTTCCAGATGGACAGACAGAAGCCTGGGTTTCAAAGGCCGCCGCAGAAAGGATGAGAACTGGGCAGCCACAGGGGACGCTGGGCAGCTCTGGAGCCTCCCGGGTCTAGCTGGGCATCGCCTGCTGCTCTCAGGGTGACCCAGGGCCTTGCCCAGCGGGGGCGGGGGGGGGCACCCCCACAGGCACCTCCCAGGATACTGGCTATTTTGAATTAAAATTACTTAACGGCAGCCAGAGGGGCATCCTGGCCCCCTTTCTGTTCTCCTGAGGCAGGAAAGATACAGCTCCTGTGAAAAGTGCCCTGCCTGTGTCCCCGCAAGGAAAGGGGACGTCAGCCTAGAAGCTTGTGTCAAACAAACCTGTTTCTTCTTTAATTTACCACCCCAAGCCTCAACTCTGTTTAGAGTCTTCCCTAATTAAGACCAAAACCTAAGTTTCTTTTTCCTGTAAATTCCTCACGAATTTATCGTGTCCAAAAAGTATAAAGTCTGCCTGCTTTGGCCGCGTCTTAGTTCCCATTTTATGAGGCGTTACACATGAATTAAAACCCGTTCCTCTTTCTCCTGTTAGCCTACCTACTACCCATTTTATCATCAGTCCAGCCGCAGGAACAAGGAGGGGTGGAGGGCGGGCTGGCCCCCCGACAGTGTCTGCCCACCGCGGCCGCACAGTCCTGGGCAAAGGCTGCAAGATATTCACGGTGTACTGGGGAAAATCTGGGCCACCCTGGCCTGACCAGTAAGTTAAACTGACCACAGCCTTATGACGCCTACAAGTCAGACCATCTTTATAATGGCTAGGAGTCAGGCCAGCCTTATAACCCTAGGAGTCAGGCCAGCCTTAACACCTAGCAAGTCGGACCAGCCTTAATGCTTAGGAGTCAGACCAGCCTTAACGCTTAGGAGTCAGACCAACCTCATAACCCTAGGAGTCAGGCCAGCCTTATAACACCTAGGAGTCAGACCAGCCTTATAACCTTAACAGTCAGACCAGTCTTAACACTTAGCAAATCGGACCAGCCTTAACGCTTAGGAATCAGACCAACCTTAACGCCTAGGAAGTCGGACCAGCCTTAACGCTTAGGAGTCAGGCCAGCCTTATAACACCTAGGAAATGAGATCAGCCTTAACACTTAGCAAGTCGGACCAGCCTTAACACCTAGGAAGTCAGACCAACCTTAACACCTAGGAAGTCAGACCAGCCTTAACGCCTAGGAGGCAGGCATGAAAAGAAACACAGGAATAAAGAAACAACTGAAAATCCCAAGGACTCAAAAAAAGGATGGCAAAGAACTCAGTGGACACACAGCGCGGTGAATATGAAGCACGCAGAGGTAACAAAAGAGTGCAAGACGGGCCCTAAAAACTCAAAACATTGTTTCAGGAAATTAAAGACACGATAAATGGAAAACGATTCCATATTCATGGGTCAGAAAAGTGACTATTATTAAGACAGTAATACACCCTGAATTGATCTACACATTCAACGCAGACTTTCTCAGAAACCCGGCTGTTTTTTTTTTTTTTTTAATGAAATTATTAAGTGGATCTTAAAATTTCACACTGAAATATAAGAACGGGAATAAGCAAAACAATCCGAAAAGGAGGAACAGACTCAGGAATCAAATTTCCTAATTTTAAAACCTACTGCAAAAACAAGAAGTAAAGAAGTGACGGAGACAGCGTGCTTCTGACTGAAGGGCAGACAAGCAGAGCAGTGGCGCAGAGTAGAGAATCTAGGCTAAACCACAGCACTTACGGTCAGCTCGTTTCTGACGAGGTGCCAGACCTATCTGACGGGAAGTGCAGTCTTTTCAACAATTGGACACGCGTGTGCAAGAGTGAAGTCAGACCCCAACGTCACACCATGTATGAACTCAGACTCCAAACAGATCATGGATCTACACGGAGGAGCTAAAATCTTAAAATTCCCAGAAGACCACAGAGGTGAGTCTTCACGACCTTGGGCAACGGTATTTCAACATTACCCCGCAGACACGAGCACAACAGCGACAAGACTGTAAGCTGCACGACATCAAAATTAAACGCCTTTGCAGGACAAAGGACACCAAGAAGGCGGAAAAAGCGAAGCAAGGAGTGGGACGAAGCACTTGCCCGTCGTCCCTCCGAGGCGGCGCTTGTGTCCAGAGCAGGGACAACATCCTCTGATGCGAAAAGAACACCCACACTTTACAAAATGAGCAAAGCGTTTGAATTGGCATTTCTCCCAAGAAGATAGAAAAAAGGCCCATCATCACCCGAAAAGATGCTGGACACTGCTTGTGAAATGAGAAATGCAAACCAAACCCGCGGTGAGCACACTCCGTGCCCGAGAGGACAGCTGCTGCACACCCACGAGAGGGAAAGGGAAGCTCACGGCTGACGGCAAGGGTGTGGCCAGACCGCAGCCCTCACGCTCTGGCGGCGGGAATGCGGAGGAGAGGCTTTGGTCAGGACTTCCCAGCCCTGAGAGTCCTGAGCACAGACTCCACACGTGATGACGCAACATCCATGCAGAAGCTCGTGCTCATGTGTCCACTGAGGCATTGTGCATAATCGCCAAAATGTGGGGAAAGCTCAAGGCCCATCCGCTGGCGAGGACGCACGTGAACCGCGCCCATGTGTCCAGCGGAAGGAGGATCGGAGGCGTGTTGGACCGTGGACGAACCTTGGAAAATATCGAAATGAAAAAGCCAGTCACAGGAAACTCACACGGTCTGATTCCACTTACGCGAAATGTCTACAGGAGACAAGATCATAGGAACGGGCGTGGGTGGGGAGTGGGGCGAAGGGTAAGGGCTGCTCTACTGGAGGTTGGCGCGTGCTGCCATGAGGTCCTGGTGAGCCATGCGGCTCTGCGGACGTCTCGGAGTCACGGAATTCTGTACGCGAACCGGTGACTGTGTGCCCCGGGGAAGACTTCTCAGTGACGCTGTGAAAGCGCGGCTTTCCACTCTGGGGCGAGCGGGGGCTGAGGTGGGCTTGCTCCCGTCAGTGGCGTTTTCACTTTTAGTTTCTAAACGTCATCCAAGGCCCCAGAGATGCTCTGGGCGTGGGGGTGGTCCTGCCCCCCCCCTCCCGTGCCACCTGCCCTCAGAGAAGTCTGGGCGTGACCCCAGGCGCCTGACAAGTTGCTTCCTTGACGGGCGGCACTGATGTCACTGCCAGCGGGCTCAACACGGGACTCCATCCTGGGGCCCAGCGGCTCCCGTGTGTCTGGAGCGAAATTCGCGCGTGTGGCTCCAGGGCTTCTGCGGGCCGTCAGCCTGCACGTTCGCGCATTTCCTTCCGGGCTGACGGCAGCAAATGCTCCTGCGGGTGGGCAACCTGTCAGCCAGCGGCTCTCCTGCGATGACTGCGGCCGCCACCCGCGTCTCCTGCTCAGCCGAGACCGCAGCACAGAAACCGGACCCGTGCTCCACTGCCTGAGTCAGGAATGTCCCTTCGCAGGTGGAGCTCAGAGGTTACTTCAGACTCGATCACAGAAAAAGAAGAACTGCCTCCCCGTGTAGCACGTGACATCACAGCATAATCAAATGATCATGTGAAACGCCTTATTGGTACTTACAAACCAAGGGTCAGACTCCTGAGGGGACAGAGATCCAGAAATGACGCCCCGCGACTTTTACACCGTGCCGCCCACGGGTCCACACGGGGGTCAGATTGTTCTGAACCTTGCGGAACACGAGGCGACCTCTCCGAGAGCTCCCCGCGTGGAAGCGGAGGACGGCCTGGGACTGCGATCAAAGCAGCGGCTCCCGGCACAGCACAGGCTCGGTCCCCACCCCGCCCTGGTCAGCCGTTTTCTCCTCGTCCAGGACCCCAGGCCTCCGAGGCAGAAGGACACCGGGAGGGAGCCAGCCCTGCCACCTCCTCCCAATCGAGACGCAGCTCGGAGCCCGATGCTGGGCTGTCTTGGGGACACTGGCCCTGAGAGGAGTCACCAGGACAACCCAGTGGCCTCAGCGGCACACGCTGTGGGCTGCCCCTGGGGACCCATGCCTTCTTCGGGGACAACGCGCCTGCTGCTGCCCCTTTTCTCAGACCCTCGAGGCCGTGATGCTCCCGGGCGCCGAGCCCACCAGCTCCGCCTGAGCAGCGACTGGCTGATGGGCGACGGCCGCCAGCCCCCTAGACTCCCCGCCCACGGCCTGGGGTCAGGCGCGAGCAGGTGTCCTGCGTGCGGGTAGCTGCGGGGTGGGAACGGGCAGGGATCTGAGACGTCCGCCGTCCCCGCTCTCAAGCGGGACAGACCCCAGCACGTCTGTGACGCAGGCTGACGGTGCTGAATTAACCACGACACACTGAGGACACCTGTTCCCCATCACGTCACCGGCAACCACCCCCCACCTTTCCTGGGGGGTAACAAGTGTTATAACCAGACTCCAGGATCCTAAATGTTGCCGACTTTAGCACCAAAGAAGAGGAGCGGGGCCCGGGTACTCTGCAAAGGACAGGATTGATAAGAAAGGAAACGCCACCTTGGTGGCCGGGCCAGAGGCGCGTGCGTGGGGATGGGCGGGAGCAGCAGGGCGCCGGGCGCACCAGCTGTCTGCCCTCTGCAGGGGGTGGCAGGAAGCCAGTCCCTGCCCTCAGGGCGAAGCCACGGCCCCGCCCTGTGTTCTCAAGGACATCCTTCTCCTGGGGGTGGGCCCGGGCCCCCTTCTAAAAGCAGAGCTCAGCAGAAGGGATGTCCCATCCAGGTCAGATTCCACTGGCTCTGATGCAGCCACGTGGCAGGAAAAACAGAGGGTCCCCTTTCGCCAACAGCCAGCATGGAGCTGAGGCCTCGGTCCAGCCCGCGAGGTACAGGTGCTCACCAGTGGGTCCCGATCCGGCCCCTCATGGGTGGCTTGCCCGCCGCCTGTGAGAGACCCTCAGGACAGCAGCCCCGCAGCCCGTGCGTGGGGCCACTGGAAGAGGCCACCGGCAGCGCCAAGCACAACAACGGGCCGAGTGTGGCACGCGGGCCACGAGAAGGACGCTCCTTTACAGGACGCGCTGGAGCACGAAGACGGGTCCCGCCTGTGCCGCCCTGGGGACGTGCGTGCCCTGGGAGGTACCTGACAGCTCCCCTGCATGTGCCCAGGAGCGACAGGAGGGGGCGGCGAGGATGGCTCTTGAGGGTTACCAGGAAACCGCGGTAAACAGGCAGGTCCGCGAAGACAGAGTCGGGACTTGCGACGCGGTCTTAGGCATATAAATATAAATACCACATATAGACGCACATAGTCGTGGGCACCCTCCGCTCCCGCTCTGGGAGAGACCCCGGTACGCCGGCAGGGGCTGCGTTGCGCCGAGGAGGCTTTGGCGAATGTGGCCATCTTAACTGACGCTGATTCTTCAACCCGAGAGCTTTCCGTTTCTTTGGCTCCTCGTGCATCTCCCCCAGTAACACTTCAGGGTCTCTGCGTGCAGGTCTCTCACCTCCGTGGTCAGGTTTATTCCTAGGTGTCTCAATTTGGGGGCAAGATCTTAAAAGGCACTGCTTTTTATATTTCTCTTCTAAGGCCACTGATTTCTGAAGGTTAGTCTTGTGTCCTGCTCCTGTGCTGAGTTCCTCGATCAGTTCCAGTAGTTTCTGTGTGGAGTCCGTGGGGCTTCCATAAGTGGCATCTGCAGAGAGTGACAGTTTTACCTCTTCTCTTGCAGTTTGGATGCCTTTGATTTCTTTCGTTTGTCTGGTTGCTGTGGCTGGGACCTCCAGTCCTATGTTGAATAACAGTGAGAGAGGCATCCTTGTCTTGCTCCAGATTTTGGCAGGAAGGCTTTCAGCTTGTCTCCGTCGAGTATGATATTGGCTGTGGACACTGGCTTTTTAACAACACCCATATTGTGCTGTTTCAAGAGCGTGGATGTGCAAGAATGTGAAACGGAGCCCACACCGCCTCAGCCCATCGCAAGCCACGCGACGAAGGCAGAGTTCAAGTGAATTCGGGTGGCATCAGACCACCCTGAACCCTGGTTTGCCGCATTCCCAGCCAGCGGGTAGCCGTGCCTCCTGGGGGACGTCGGCAACATGCTGAGGTTCTTGTTTACGGCCTTACAACGGGGAGGAGGGCAGGGAGCTTCTGGGGCCTCCTGAGGAGAGGCCACGATTCCTGCTGAACATCCTACAGAGCCCAGCACAGCTCCCTCAACGAAGAATCACCTGGCCCATCAACCTCCACAGCATAACACGTGATGTGTTTGTAAAAACGAACACATAAAAAGCCAAAAGAAGCAAAGCAGAGCCTTGAGTTGCCAGTCGGGTTGGCTGGTCACGAGTCAGTGGCATGGGGAGCGCGGGCAGCGGGTCCGCCCTCGCCGCCTGCACCTGCCTCTGTGGTGAGATCTTGTGCAAGTTGCTTGTGAGGGGAGATGCCCGGGTCTGTAGGGGGGGCAGCAGGAGCCAGGCCGCCCCCTGAAAACTTCCTCCCCAGCAGCCCCGGGGTGTGTGGCAGAAACCAAAACAGGTTCTGGCCCGGCAGGAAGTGAAGCAGCCGGGCAGGGACCACGGCTGCTAGTGCCAGCCCTGCCAGGCAGCCCAGGAGAAGCACTGGTGCCTGGAGCAAGGACGGGGCACTAAGGGGGAGGCCCCCCATCCTCCCAAAGCTCTAACCCACCTCCTTCGTTCACTTTTTCCCCAAGAGCAGGTGCTCTGGCTGAAGTGGTCAGGGCCGTGGGTGGTTCAGTGTCCACACCACTGCCCGGCTGGTTTTCTCTGACTCTCGTAGCCTCCCTGTGGCTGGGACCCCACCCAGCAGCCAGTCAGGTCTGTTGGCATGAAAATAAGACTGAACATTCCACCCCCAGCCGGACAGAGGATTTTAATGCTTCACTTTTGGAGCCCCCCCCTTTTCTTCTCATTTTTGGAAAGAAAATGTAGGGATGATTAAAAAAAAAAAAAACTCAGGAAACCAGAGTTCCCACTGTGGCTCAGCGATAATGAATCCAACTAGTATCCATGAAGATGCGGGTTCAATCCCTGGTCTGGATCGGTGGGTTCAGGACCCCGCGTTGCTGTGGCTGTGGGGTAGGCCTGCAGCTGTCGCTCCGATTCAACCCCTGGCCTGGGAACTTCCATGTGCCGCATGTGTGGCCATAAAAAGAAAAAAATAAAATAAAAATTAAGATAAATTTTAGGAAAAATGTTACCACACTTGCACACATACTGGAGAGACAATTGAGTTCACACTCTGGGTTAGTGCTTTAGTTCCGGATGTGACGTTCCGTTACTGCACATCCGCTGGCACCGTGTCTGCCCCTGGCACTTAATCTTGCTTCTTCTCAACCCCTCCCTACCCTTTACTCCCTTTATTTTGGTCCTGGCTCAAAACTCAGACCAGGAAAGTGCAAATAAAATAGTACTTCCTGTCTCCACGCCGAACTAAGACTAAATGAAACACTGACCCAATTAAAGAATATTTTGCCACATTTTTGACAATAAACATAAGAAATATAAGTACAGGAGCACAAAGACTGGGCACGAAAACCACATCTTCCGCCCAGGCCCACCTGGAGCAGGACGCCTTGCTGCCCAAACAGCCACTGTGTCTTGGGACCATATGGGGCCAGGGCTTGGCTCCCGCAGGCTGGGAGCCTCAGCGCTGCCTAGGAGCCGCCGAGAGAGCTGGACCGTCACCAGCACCTCCAGGTAATTCCTCATCACACCTGAGGGATCTTTCCTCACACCACGCGCACGTCTCTGGATGCCCTTGGGAGAAGTGAGCTCCTATCAAAGGGCTAACGCCCTTCTCTGCAGCAGGTGTTCTGTCTCGCCCGCCAGCAGGGTCAAGGCCCGCAGGCAGTGTCCAAAGGGTCAGGCAGGAAAGCTTGGTATCAAGGCTCCAGGCCGCCTCCACTGAGTGCCTGAGCTGGCACCTCGTCCCCCACATCAGTAAAACCAAGTTTTAATAATAAAACAATTGCGAGTCCTCCCAAACATTAAACCCAGCCATCCTCCCACCCACCTGCCCGTGGAGAGGTGTTTCAAGACTAAAGGAGATGGTGCAGTGAAAGCAACGGCTAAGGTCCTTGGAACGGTGCCTGCTGTATGCCTGTAAAATGGCAGCTGTTACCTCCTCACTTTATCGGAGAGGATGGCCAGCCACCCCCTTTCTGGAAAAGCAGGACCTGTGATTAAGCTTCTCCACCCCCACACTTGGGTGGGTCCTGCTCCGGACAAGTGAGCCACCTTCTTCCCCCGGGGGTGTCCCCTCCCGGACCAAGCACCCGGCAACCCCTCCTTAGCCCCAGCAGCTGCCCTCGAGTTCTCCGGAGTCCCCGCGGGCTGGCGCGCGCCGGCTCCGCAGGGATGCTCGTGCTTTGGCTTCCCAGGCCTCCCGCGGGAAATCGCACTTGTTTGTGCACCACGCTGCCAGAAAGCCGGGTGCAGATTCCGCGAGCCGTGAGCGCCTGAATGACACCTCAGAAAAGGATCACCGATGAAACGCAGCTTTCCTTTTGAAGTGACATCTTTGTAGGTACGTCCTTTACATGGTTTAAAGCCAGGCGGTGGCCGGCATCTCTTCGTTCTCGTCCCTCCCCGTCGGCCCCTCCTCAGCCTCCCGACACGGCAGCGTGGTTCCCGTCTCCCAGGGACCCTCCTAGACACTGCCTCCGTATCCAGCAGAAAAGACGCCCCCATCCGCCCTTCCTGCAGAAACGGCAGCCTGTCTGCTCTGCTGCTTGCCCTCTTCACGTGCCAGTGCGTCTCGGAAGGAACATAATCTAATTAAATGAACCCTCGAGCGCCGAGTCCTGGGCAGGTTAAGCCAATTGTCCAGGGTCAGAGTGGAGCCCGGGCTCCTTTGATCTCGGCAGGAGCTCTGGTGCTGGGTTGTGTCCAGCTGCAGCCTAGGCCTATCTCAGATGGTGCACCGGTTGGGTAGTCATCAGTATGAAAGTCCTGCACATAATAAAGGCAAGCAGTTCAAAAATGAATGATCTGAATACCGTATACTATCACGCAGTGTAAAAGAGCTCCCAGTCCCTGTAAAAATGGATCCTCTTGCGTGGAAAGCCGTCCCAGCATCCATGTCTTCAGCGCTAATTGAGATTCCTTCACAGCAGAGCCCATGGTTGCCATGGACACCGTCCCGAGAGGAGGTTTAGGAAATTCCGCCGCACGTTCACAAGTCTGCATTTCTCCCCTTCGGGTCGCAAAGACATCTCTGCATGTGGTGACTCACATGCGAGGATTTCGATGTTTGGGGTGAAGAAAACTCACCTGCTCCTGTGCCCCAGCGGCCGGGAGACAAATAAATCTATTGACAGTGTCCTCCCCAGACAGGCCGCCTTAGCGGGTGCATCGCCCCTCGCCAGCAAAACCTGCTCATCCCCCCTGCCTGGGCCGAGGCTTCAACCTCGTGTCCTCCACGTCGGGCACAGGGAGGCGGTGTGCGCCACCCCGGAGGAGGAGAGCTCCGAGCTCCGGGCCACGGCCCGGCCGAGAGGGGCCGGCCTCTGAGTGCCAGCTGGGCCCCGGCCAGCGAGGCGACCCCTGCTGCCACGCTGGGTTAAACGGACCCGTTACGATAGCCGCCCCACTCCTCACCGCAGCCACCCGCGCGTTGCGGGGGACGCCGCCGTACACAAGCAGGTCCTGACACCCAGCCTCCCCGGCCACCCCCTCCTGCGCCTGGGGGCACCGCCCTGCAGACACTGGGCTTCCTCCTCGCAGCAAAAAACATCTCACACTGAAGGGAACGTGCAGCCGCGAGGCTGCTCCCCGGGGAGGACGAGACGTTTCCACACACCCGACAGAGCGGACATGGGGACCAGTGTCCTGGCGCCTCGGTCAGGAAGCTTACCTGACGGGGTCACCTCTGCCCGATCTTCCTCAATTACGGGAGATTTGTTCAGAGAGAGGTTCAGATTTCTGCCCCTAACACGGCCCGGGAGTCGCTGATGGGCTTTTTAGTAAATTGTAAACATGGAAACGAACAGTGCTTTTTGCGTTGCGTTAAAACCACGTCCCATCCCCCAAACAGCTGCAGCGCAATGGGGCAAATCATAAGCTCAAAAGGGATGAAACAACCAGAAAAAGGGACCCGGCCATGAACGGACACAAGGCGTCCGCGGTGGGGACACGTGCAGAGGCGAGCTCCTCCAGAAGCAGGGGAGGAGGGCGCCCCCAGGCGATGCCTGGACCAAGTTAGGGGTCGAATCAGAAGGTTACGTTTCAAGGAGGAATTGAGTAATACTCCCAGGGCGGCAGAGCTGGAAGGGAAATTCAAACACCAGCACCTTTTCGGGTTAGTGGCCCCTGCGGCCACTCCCAGAGGACGACGCAGCAGCGGCCCCTCCCTGCTCGACCGCGGAGGCCCTGACAACTGGGCTGGCCGCCCGGGTCCGAGTGGACATCACAGATGTTCACGGTCTTGGCGCTCAGCCTCGTATTTGCTGCCCGCTGCCAGCCTCCCACTGCCCCCAAGCACTGACCTGGCCTCTCCACCAATGGGCTCCGTTCTCCCCAGGACGGGGCAGCCTGGAGGGGACTCTGAGGGGGTCCAGGGAGAGGGCTGGATGCTGTGCCTGGCACCTTAATAAGCCTCGCATTTCCACCCAAAGTTCTCCATCCAGGAAACATCTTGCTCCTTAAAGGGGCGATGTCACCCTCCCCAGGAGGCTGGAGGCTGCTCAGCCCGGTGAGGAAACCCTTCCGCTGGAGACGCTGAGAACAGCATATTGGGTCATAGCTGTAACCCATTTTATTTTTGGAAGATCACCTACTTATTTTCTTGTATTCTGTAATGTCACCTCCTTGTATTTATTGATGATTATATTTTATACCCAAGACAAGAATGGTTCAGTGAATCTTCAGAAAACGTCACCTAATGCTGTAGTTTTGCAAAAGCTCCCGTGTTGTATCAGTGGAAGCAAATAGTCACATCGGCCTGGACGGCGGTGGGTCTGAGGCTTCGTGCTCTGTGGTCGCTCGGGATGCGCCCACGGGAGACGCAGGTGAGGGGTGAGAAGGAGGGCAGGGTTTGTCCTCCACTCGGGGAAAGGGCGTCACTGTGTGACGCGTGAGGAATAAACAAAGCCTCGGGCTGCACAGGGGGCAGGGTCCCTGTGCCTCCCGCCCTTGTCAGCCTGAACTTTGCAGGAATAATGAAACGTTGCGAACACTCTCTTTTTTCTCCTCTTCCTTGCTGCCCATGGTATGTGAGCGATCGCTTCCTTTTTGCGTTCACTGGATCCTCATTTTGGGAATTTTTCACCCTATGACAAGATGCTATTTTCTCAGCACGGCCGTGCCAGTGGGGAGAGAACCGGGGTGTTCCTCGCAGAGTCTCCCAATCTTCTTCACGGGAAGGTGTGCTCTCCTCTCAGGAGTTTCTTGCGAATCGCTTTTGTGCTTTTGCACATTGCAAAGTGAGTGGACGTCTGGGGAGGTAAGCCGTCCGTCCCAAGACTCTCGCCAGCCTGGACGGCCGCAACAAAGCACCTTAGGAAATAACATGGACGAGAGACGGAATTTTGTGTCTGCCTTCTGTGGTTCATTTCATGGAGAACAAACAAGCAACTTAATGAACGTCAATAAAAAGATTAGGTGGAATGTGCGTGATGCGTTTTTATATCCAGCACGGGAGGCTGGTGACGGTGGCGAGGGACTCTTGGTGGAAACCGAAGTCGGACACCTTCATACTGGGAGCCAGCTCTGTGACTCGTGCTGTGTCTGAGCGCCCCGAGCACCCCGTGTCCCGGGGTGAGGCTCCACGGGGCCGGCTGGCTGGGGGCCAGGCTAGACCCGTCAGTGCCTCTGTGAAGCCCTGAGCAAGCTCCGGGGATGCGCCTGTTTCCTTGCTGGAGCCAAGTAAAAACTTTACTGTAAATGACGGCCTTGGCCCATTACACCAGGTGGTACACACGGTGTAGCTTCTAGAAACCAGACCCTGATTAAAATAAAACCCACCCCCAGGCCAGAAGGCATGATCCGCTCCATGACTTACACGGCTACACACAAGCACACAGGACACGCCCTCTCAGTCTTTGAAAAATAAAAGCAAAACAAGCAGTTAAAGTGTCAAATATTTTTTAGACCCTCAGATTCGGTATGTCCAAAGGCTAGGCTTCGTATGGGCCCCAAACCTGCCCCACACCCCTCGGCCAGCGGTCCTCCTGGCGGAGGGAGGGCCTCCACTGCCCAGAGGTCGGCCGTGGGCGGCACGGAGCAGGCACGGGTCAGCTCGGCCGGCTGGGCCCTGTCTTGGCTCGTTGACCCCCAGGAAGCCACAGGCGCCTCGTCTACAAAGCTGAGACCATGACGTCGGCGTCCTAGGCCAGGCTGAGAGTTTGGTGACGGACCCAGGCCTGGCCCTCGGGTCGGGAACCGGCAAAGGAGGAGAGAAATTGCAAATAAAAGCCGGCGGTCAAAGAGGCGCCGTGGGAGGGCCAATCGCCACGAAGTCCCAGCAGCGACGCCAACACCACCCGTCGCATGGGCGTCACGCAGGACTCTGCTGACCGCCGCTCAAGGGCCACATCCGGCCGCAGCCTCCTTCTGCACATGCGGTCTCACTGGCACACGGTCTCGTCTCTCACTCCCTGCTGGGCGCCTCCGGGCAGAGGTTCCATCAGAGCCCGTGTGGCCTGCGGAGCCCAAGGTACACACTGTCCACCCCACGGAGGAAACGCTCGCCTCCTCTGTGAGGCGCCGAGCATCCTGAAGCCCCAGAGGAGCTTTTGCTGGAGCTGCTGGTCTCCAGAGGCAGGATCTCCTGTCCAGGGACCCACTGCCCAGCCCCAGGGCAAGGCCTTCAGAAGAGCTTAACTCTGTGGCATCGTCTCAGCATTCCTTCAATTTTGCCTCGTTGTGAATAACAGTAACGACAGTGACAAACTATTTTACACCCGGTCTTTCGAGAAGAGAGGACGGCCTTGCGCTTTGCAGGGAGGACGGCTCCTCGGAGCTGACCAGATGCCCGGGGGCGGCCGCGCCGTGACCAGCCTCTCCGTGTTCCTGAAAGCGCCGGCACTGACCCATCCAGAACATTCTCAGAGTCCAGCTGGCGTCCTTCCCCGACACTGAGCAGCGTGTGGGGGGGTCTGGGTGAAGCCGTCGCCAGCCAGTGGCTGAGCTTCCGTCCTGCCAACGTGACCCACAGGCGGGCTGGTCATCTGGATGCTCAGGATGAGGGTGAGTGAGGAGCTTCACGTGTGTCAGCACCAAACAGGTGGTAGCTCCAAGCCCGGGTTCAGAGGAGCCACGTAGGGGCACAGACCCTGCACGACGGAGCCCGAGGTGCCTGGAGGGGGCACAGGCACCCCCTTGCCTGCCACTTGGTTCAGAGTCACAGAGGCTGCACGGGGTTTAGCGACAGACTCGGCATCCAGGCTCCCCCGCAGCAAGATGCCCGTGTGGGGTCACGACTGACAAACACCGCTTGGTGCCACGCACACTTTCCGTCACGGAGCTCCGTGCGCCGCCTCCTGCATCCGGTTCACTTGGGTCCTCTCGGGCAGCATGCTCCTCCCTCCACTGACCACGGTTTCCCAAAAGCTCCGCTCCCACCTGCTCCCACCGCAGCGACGCCAAGGCCGGCAGAAGCTGTTCCTCGGCGAGGGTATAGGAAGTGGGACCGCCAGCATCCTGTGACCTGGGTGACTGCAAAGACAGCCACACAAAGTCAACATATTGTTCTTACTGCTTCTCATTTTTGCTTTATCTGAATGTATAAGCCATTTGATTTTACAGCCTTTGCAGCCACTGCTTTTCTTTTTGGCTGCTGAACACCTATTCTATTATCTAGATTCTGCGGCGTGTGTTTGCTGCACCTGCTATACTTCTGGTGATACCACGTAGTACATTTTAAATTGCTGTGGTCGAGTTTTGATTATTCAATGTGCCAACTTTCCAGCTCGGCTGTGCAGCCCGTTGCTTCTCCCCACCTGTCCTGCCAGCATGTTGCTGGTTCCCCATCCGAACGCTGCAGTGGTCGCAGGGCAAAGTGGAGGCACTCAAAGTGGTCAGTTCCTAATTGCTGGAAATCTGCGGATTCCACTTCCCTGACGTCAAACTGTCCCTCCGAGATAATTACCGTCATCACGGGTAAGTGCGCAAAAGCTTTGATTGCAAAGTCCTAATTACAAGGACTGAGTCCTCGCAAGCTGCAGGCGCTCTCAGGCGCTGCCCGCCAGCCCTGTCGTGGGGTGATCACCATGGGAGGGTCTACGGAGGACGCCCCACAATCGTCCAGGCAGAGCAGCCGCACTGGCCAGAAGGTGTGTTCTGACAGCTGCCGGAGCCTCCCCCAGAGTCCACCCGCCGGGGTTCCCCCTGGGCCCTTTCCTTGACGGAGAACGAGTCCTGGGGGAGCAGTGCCATGAGCCCTGGGGGCTGGGAAATGGGGAGGGGGCACTGATGGGGCTGGGGCTGTGCCAGAGCCCGGGACCTTCAGCGTCCCCCCAGGGCTCATTGAGAGCCAGTGAAAGCCGTCTCAGGAAAATGACCCTAAGAGGTCCTGACCTCGGTGGACCACGACCTCCTGGCGCCTCCACTGGAATGGAGCCCCTGGGGTGTCTGTCCAACCTCTTCACACCCCCACCCAGGCGCCCGGGGGATGGGGCGCAGGCTCAGAAAACCCGTGGTGGGGTGAAGGGTGCCGAGCCTGGCCAGGCGCCTTCTTAAGCCACGTGCGCGCGTTACTTTCGGGAATGTGGGGAATGAGAAGGGGGTTCGCCACTAACGCGTGAAGAGACCTTCCTGACAAAGCGGAGCCATGCCCTGCTGAGTGAGCCGGCGGCCTTACCCGACCAGGAGGCAGCGCCCACGTCACATGCGGGGCGTCCAGACGCCCCGGAACCGGAACCGGGCCAGCGGGCAGAGAGAGCACGGTGGGTCGGGTCACGTGTGAGCTTCACCTTCGCGGCTCATCCGGGGGTGAGTATCTGAAGTGCTCAGAGAAGTGGGAGCAACGGCCCCCCGGGCACTGGGGGCGGCGGTGGGGGCTGCGGCCCAGGCAGTGGAGGGCTCCGCTGCTGGGTGCAGGCCTGTCCTCTCTGAGTCCTGCGAGATTCGCCGGCTCCGGTCCTCACACACGTGGAGCCCCGCAGCCAGCGTGACCCCTGTCCAGGCAGAGGCCTGTTCTGGGATGCTCTGAAGGCAGGTCGGCAGGTCTCAGAGCCCCCAGGGTTGGGGGGCAGGGCCGCGGGCCTGGGCAGTGGAGGCTGCCACCCTGCCGGGCACCTCCCGTGGGTGGCCAGCCACCATGAGGCCTGGGGATCATCGTCCACTAACTGCCAACAGACACCTCGGAGTTCACGGCCTCTCCTGACCTGAGTCTCCGTCTGCAGGGCGTGTGTGGTGACCACCTGGCTGGGGCTGATGCGGTGACCGTGGATTGGGGGGGACTGGATCCCTGGGCCCACGCTGGGGCCCACGCACTGCGGCTGCACTGCTCCGGTCACCACGATGCTGACAGTGGTGGTGAAATGGTCCCCTCGGGGCCGTGGGAGCCTGGAAGTCTCTGTCCTGAGCCTCTCACGACTCTGCACCTGGACGACAGAGGGTGGGGACCGGATTCTGCTCCATCTGAGCAGAACTGGAGCTTAGGAGTCGGACAAGCTTCTGACACCCTGAGGGCTGAAGCGGGCCCTGCAGGGCGACGCCTGCCCCAGGAAGCCCACTGCGTCGCAGGTGAACACGAGGGGGATGGGTGGGGGCCTCCGCGTGGCCCCTGCCCTGACGCCCCCGCCAGGCTGAAAATCTGCTCACTGTTCAGGGTCAGCTGGCTTCACTCAGCCTGCAGGAAGTGGCACCAGTGCACCTCCGTTCTGCACACCAGGAAGACGATAACCCCGGCTCCGCGGGCACACGCGCGAGTGTGGACAGTGTCCCTCTGCTCACCCAGGGACCCGTGGGGCTCAGGGTTATTCCTCCCTCAGAATCCCAGGCCCGTTTCTCAGTGTGGACGGAACCAGAAAACCCACGGCCGACTTGCGAGGCAAGGCCCTTCCTCAGAGCGGCCCCTCAGCAGAGAAAGCGCGTCCCCTTGGAGGTGCAGGCCGCCGCCCCTTCCCCAGCGAGGCTGCCTACGCCGCCCTCCCTCTGCTGCTCCGGGGGGCTCTCCACGCCGAGCCTGCTCGCTCCGCCTCTCGAGACGGTCCCCCGCCCGCCTCGGCTCACGCTGCTCCTCGGGTGCAAGGCGCTGGCCGCGCTCAGCACGGGGATGCTGCAGACTTGGCGTGTCCGAGCGCCACACGTGCCCAGACCCCCGCTGTCCCGGGAGAAGGAACGCGAGAGCTGGGAAGCGCAGAGAAGCGCTGCAGGCTCTTCTCCTGCCGGCTGCCCTTTGAGACACTCGACCTTTCCTCAGACTGTAAACGAGAGCCCCGGCCAGGGTCTGAGCCTCTGCGGGGCGGGGGTCTGGCTCTCAGCCACCTTCTGGAAGCTTCTGTCTTACTTTCCTAAGGAAAATTTCTGTATTTTCCCCAGTGCATGTGTCCTAACCCCACAGCCTGTCTCCACCCTTGACCACTGATGTCCGAGGGACCGCGGCCGCGATGGCTTGGACTCTTCAGGCTCACGGCCCTCGGAGTCACGTCTGAGCCCCTGTCTTCCACACTCAACTCCTCTACCAACCGTGCCTCCACCGTGGGGCCCCGAGCACGGCCCCCTGCCTCCGCCGCGGGGCCCCGAGCACGGCCCCCTGCCTCCACCGCGGGGCCCCGAGCACGGCCTCCCGCCTCCGCCATGGGGCCCCGAGCACGGCCTCCTGGCGCGTTTGCCCCCAGCGGCCCCACCCTCAGCCCTCGACACGCCTTCCTCCGGACCATGCCGGGGAGTGGGGTCCAGAGGCTCCAGCACGAGGCGAGGACGGCTTTGCCGCCTCCACCCGGGTCCACCGGGAGACCTGCCCCCTGGGAGACCCACCCCCTGGGAAGCTGCCCCCCGGGAAGCTGGGCAGGTGTAGCTCCTGCTTATCCTGAGGCCACGGCGCCTGGAGGAGCCGGAGAGCCGAGCGGAGGGGCGGCACAGAGACAGGGCCGCAGCCCCCTCGCCCGTTTCAGCCTCCCCTGCCCCCCCGCCCAGCACTGCACATGAGTAAAGGAGACCCTTGGACCTGGAACCAGGCGTCTTTGGACCACCCAGGCCACGCTCGCCACTCGTCGCTAAGGAAACGAGCATCTGCAGGGGAGACCCCCGCAGGTGTCCGTGCTCAGCCCGCAGAGCCGCGAGGGGGCAGGAAGTGGTTGTCTGGAACCACTAAGTCTCGGGTGGGTTCTGAGCCCTCTGAACCCCGACCCGCTCGTGCCCCTCACGTCTTTCATCCTTTCCACGCCTCCGCCTGCAAGGCCCTCGCACCTGAGCCGGCCACGACCCCTAACTGCCTCCCAGCCTCTCCCACTTTCCTCCAAGCCAAACGGCAGTTATCGTCAATACTGACACCCAAGCTGTGTCAATAGCAACTTTTTCTTTTCTTTTTACTAAAAGATGTGATGTGATGAAGAATCGAAGGAAATAATCCAGATGCAGCTGACTTGACTGGAGAAGGGGTTTGCCGAGGGCTCCCTGTCTCTGGGGACCCCGTGCGCGTCGCTGGAGCGCCAGCGGGCTGCAGGACGTGGGGCGGGGAGCAGACCGAGCCTGGGAGAGACCGGTACCTATGGTGCCGCCCGAGGGCTGGGCGGGACGAGCCGTGCCCCAGGGTGCAGACACGGTTCTGGCGCTGCCGTGGGGCTCAACTCTTCCTCGGTCCCGAATGATTCTGAGCTGAACGAGAAGCTGTTAACTGAGCTGAACGAGAAGATCATGACTGCACGAGGCTCATCAGAACACGTAAGAAAATACGAGATGTGCTGGGACTGGGGGCCGAGAGCTCGAGGCGATGCTGCTGGACAGACAGTGCTGCCTCCCCCCGGGGGGACGAGGAGTCGCCTGCTGGGTCACAGGCACTTCGAAGGTCAACAAGCAAGTCTCATCTTTATGCTCGCAATGACCCTATTTTTGGCGTGCTTGGGCTACAAACTCGACATGGTGACGAATGTTCTGCGTGTAAACAAGCACACTCGCACAGCTCACAGGCCCACGAGCGTGGGGGGGGGCACAACTGCTTATCTTCAGGCTTCTGTCCTCCCACTACGTCCCGTCGGCTGTAACAGCGTCCGAGGGTCTGTCCCACACCAAGGGCACAGGGACGGTGAGAGGAGAAACGACGGGACGTGAGCACGTCCCCTCGGGCTCAGATGAAGATGCGAGCGTGGCTCAGCATGAATCCTGTCGGCAGCGTGTTCCAGACTCTTCAGGTGCATCATGTGAAGAACGGCTTAAAATATGGTGCATATATTAATCCATAAAATCACGAGATAAGCAGGTAACAGGAAGCCTAACTGAAGGCCATTTAAGTAAAATAATTAACCCAAACTGAAACAGTCTGTTTCTTGCTGCTGCTATGAAGGTGTAAACAAGGCTAGGTACGGTTTCAGACCAGGGACTCTGGCGACCCCCAGACTCTGCTCGGACGACGGGCGTCCACACAGCAGAGGCAGGGAGGCGCGAATCCAACCAGAGGGGCTGCAGCGTGTCCCCGCGTGGGCTGCCGCCTGAAACATTTGACGACTCCTCGCACTGTAAACATGACAAAGAAACAAAAGCAAACTCTATCAAGCACAGCCCTGTGCATGCCACCAGTCACTGCAAAGTAATTCCTCTATTTTTCTCGGAGTTGTTGTTGTTTTTAAATGGAACAAATCACTGTGACAGAAGGAAAAATGATCTGAATTTAGCACGCATTGCTCAGGTACCACTCCCTCTGCCATCAAAAATAAGCCACCACTCAGACCCTCCACACACGCGACCCACAGCAATAGTTCCACGGGCATTTCCAGAATAAACTAAAGGCGGGAAACGGAGCGACAGGTGTCTTCCTGGAGAAAGCGAGCACCCAGGAAATCGGTGTGGACCAGGAGCGCGTCGCAGCGTGCCGAGGGCCCCCGATTTTCCTGTCATCACAGCCACTCGGTCAAACTGTGAGCGACGTGGCCAAGAACAGAACTTCTGGTGAGGCCAGAACCCGGGTGGCCAGCTTGCCCTTGCGGTGGAGACTCGCGCCAGCCCAGAGCCATGGCCCCGCAGGAGCAGAAAAGGACCAGGCAGGTGTTTCCATGGGACGGTTCAACGTGGCCCAAGCCAAGCGAGAATGGGAAGAGGACAGCCTGCTCGGAGCAAACACCAATCATAATAATACGGTGTTTCGAATGCCACGAAGTGCCTTTTACCGACACAAAGAGACACTTAGCACACCGTGTTTGCTGGAAATAAATAGTCATCTGGGAAAGACAGGGTGAAAGGCAAAAACTCATAAACATCTCCTCTTCTCTGGAGTCTGTGACCACGAAGCAGTGAAGGGAACCTAAAACTCCGGCTTTGCGTAACGGCGACATCAAACAGCTATCCCAGTGCAGGACCCTGGGTTATGTCTTTGAATTCTAAAACACGCTTCAGGGATTAAAGATCCTTTTTCCGCAAGGTAAGGAAAACCTCGCCTCCCGCGCCGCAGTGGAAGCGGCCCAGGGCAGCGTTTAGGGTCTGGCCCCCCCAGGCCGGCCGGCGCTTAGAACCGGGTGGCCACTGACTCGTCCCTGGCCGGCGACAGCGGCTAACACCAGTCAGCACGACCCCAGGACACCTTGAAACCAATTTCACGCTGTTGGCAATGAGAGTTGAGAATGTACATTTTCATATGCGCATTTCCTTTAATCCAGTTGAGAGTTATTGTGTTGAATGTCCAAGCTGAACTGTGTAAACCGTTACAGGTGTGACCAGCCATAAAGTGTGTGTTGAAAAAGTCATGCCTGGGAGCTCCCTGGCTCAGTGGGTTAAGGATCCTGTGTTGTCACTGCTGTGGCTCAGGTTGGAACTTCCACGTGCTGCAGGCGTGGCCAAAGGATAAAATAAAATACAGTAAATAAAATGAGTCTTGACTACCTGGGGTAACTCACGAGAAAGTCTGGCTTGCTGAGGTGCCTGCAGACGGGAGGGGAACCACGTAGGCGTGGGTGCACACCTGTGTGTAAAGAAGATGGGAACTTGGACCATCTCACCTGACAGGTGAGGACCACGCAGGTGAGCCGGAGGACGGCCCAGCCCATCACAGGTCGGAGAAGGATACTGCTCTGTGTGCCGTGGGCAGAGCCTTCTGCTCCATGAAGCCCTTCCTGAGAGCCTCCTGAAAAGGAGATTTTGCTAATAATCCAGTTCTGTTCTGCAAGCCTTTTATTTCCCCGTGAAGAACCTGTGTGCGCCATTTTCAGCATCTTGGCCCCGATGGCACATGGTCTGCGCACCTGCAAAAGCAGCAGGCAGGATGAAAGCTCCCACTTATATCTGGGGATGCCCGGGTCCCACGTGTGCTGCAAGTCCCGGGAGTAAATGACTTCCTGCTGGTGGGGTGCCCTGTGGCACGGCTATCAGTTGACTTGTTTCAAAAAACGGTACGTACCTCTCTGCCTTTCTCCTCTTTCTGCCACACTCAACTTCCCATTAAGGGCACTGCCAGTCATGTTTATTTTATGAAATAATTGTAAAGTCAATATGGCGCTTGTTCTCATCTCATTCTCCTGCCCCTAAATTCTTGCGCCCTGAAGGCAGGTGCTTAGGCTGGTGAAGAATGGGGAGGAAGCAGCCAGGGGAGGAAGCAGCGTCCTGACACACTGGCCAGGCATGCAGCTTAAACAGAGGCGCTGAAAGTCGGGGATCCAGGGGCTGCGTGAGCTGTAGAGGACTATGTGATGTCAGCCGTCCCCGCCCAGGAAAAGACGGCACGGCTCCCACGCGGGGAACGTTACCCCCGCTTACTGGACGAGTAGGGCAGCCTGCACAGGGGGATCTGAGCAGCCTAAGTCCCCCCCCACCTCCCGCTGCCCTGTGGCTGTGGTGGAATCCCCTGATGCCCCTGGCAGATTCCACCTGAGGTCCGTTCTGCGCTATTGGACTTCAGACCCTTGGCCACCAGGGGGCGGTGACTGCCACGTCCAGCCAGGCGCCTGAGCGCGGGACCCGTGGAGTTTATCTCAGAAGCCAGGCTGCTGCAGATCAAGCCCACTGGCTCACTGGTTATGATGTACGTGCATTAAAGCAGTCGTTCACACGCGGCCTCCCTGCAGAGCCCTCGGAGGCGAAGGGAACCCAGCGCGGGGGCTGCGGTGCCCAGCGGCAGGCCCGGCCGGGCCGGGACGGCGGGGCAGCGGTTCTCTCCCCGTCCGCCCTACAGGCCTCGACCCGACCCTCCGCCTGAGACTGACCGGAAGGGAAGCGGCTGCCTCCGGGGTCCGGGAAGCACCTCCTGTCACCTCCTGTCACGCTGCGGGGAGAAAGGACAGCTTACTTTACTCTGTTCAAATCTCCCTCCTTTCAACAGCCTTTGGCGTCTGCCTCTGGGGCCCGCTTTCCCAGGCTCTGCCTACAGCGCGGTGCTTGCTTACAGTCTGAAGCCGTAATGACATCCCGGAGTCTTTGCTGCAGAAGTTAGGCCGAGGGGTCCAAGCCCGAATTGTCTGGGCTGGGCCGAGGGCGGCTCCTTTCCGCATGTGCCGTCCGGCGTGATTTACTTGTCCTTCCCGCGCCCCAGCTTCCTCATCCGTGACAGGAGGACACACCTCTGACGCTCTTGGCAGGCGTTCGGAAGGTTCGGTGGTGCATGAACCCTCACGCGGTGCCTGGAACGGTGCCTGGGATGCAGGAACGCTCAGAGCAGGGGAGCCGTCATGCTCGGGGCGGCTCTGTGTGAGTGCCGGGCATCGTGCGAACTGGAGGGATAGTGAAGTAAGTCGGGGGTTCCCCTTGTGCCTCAGCGGCAATGAACTCGATTAGCATCCTTGAAGACGTGGGTTCAATCCCTGGCCTCATTTAGAAGGTCTAGGATCCAGTGTTGCCGTGAACTGTGGTGTAGGGCACAAACGTGGATCGGCTCCTGTGTGGCTGTGGCTGTGGGGTCGGCCGGCAGCTGCAGCTCTGATTAGACCCCTCGCCTGGAAACCTCCATGTGCCACGAGTGCAGCCCTAAAAAGACAAAAATTCTGTGCTTCGCAGAGGAATTCCCATGCAGGGTCTAAGTCCTTAGAGCCCCAATCTCCTAAACAAAATCGAGTATTTACCCCAAATGCAAATCACCTGCCCACGGGCCGCTGTACAACCCTGGACGTGGACAGAGCTCACTCGTGCGGGAGCACAAGAGCTGTCTGCCCTGTTCCTTGCCCAAGAGGGTTCTGGGCTCGCACACAGCTCTGTGCCCGTGTCCCCATCAGCCAGGATTCAGACTCTGACAGATGGGCTCCTGGACTTTTAGGCAGAAGAGTGGGCTGGGAGAGACGGCAGTGGTGAGAGAGCGAGGGAGAGAGAGACAGAGATGGAGAGAGAGGGAAAGAGAGAGAGGGAGGGAGGGAGGAGGAGAGACTGGGAGGGGGAGGGAGGAGGAGGCAGAGAGGGGGGAGAGGGAGGGGGAGGGAGGGAGGAGGGAGAGTGGGAGGGGGAGGGAGGGAGAAAGGGGGAGGGAGGGGGGAGAAAGACAGAGAGAGGGAGAGAGGGGGAGGGAGAGAGAGATAAGAGAGGGAGAGGGAGGGGGGAGGGAGAGAGAGAGACATAGGGGAGAGAGAAGGAGGAAGAGAGAGAACCCAGCCCACAGCCTGCTGGGAGTGCAAGGCAGCGGACTAGTGATGTTGAAGCCACCAAGTGTTGGGGACTAGTGACAGCAGCTGTGGGGGCTTATGCAGGGGCCCCTCCTGAGGGCTGGGAGGCACCTGACTGGCTCTTTGATCTCTGTTTGCTGCTGCTGGAGATTCTCCAGCCTGAAGGGGTGGTGGGTGTGGAAGGCTTGTCTGCACATGGTGTGGAAACACAAACCGGCCCATCAGGAGAGCTGGGAGATGTTACACTAGAAGCAGCACTTCCTCCTTACATTTGCCGAACATTTTAGGATTTCAACAGGCTTCCTGTGGAATCTCAGAGCTTCACAACCAATGAGGAGGCGCGGATAACAGCCCCCTTCGGAAAGGCAGGTAGGGACAGGTGACTTTCCTGACACGCGGCGGCCCCAGGGCTGCAGAGAAGGCTTTTGATGTTGCTCAGAGGTTCCGTGAAGTTCAATGTCCAGCTGGCCTGGGGTGGGCGGTGTGCCGCTGAGAAGCCCCCACAGCTCACAGGGTTCAGGTCCCGCTGGCCTTGGTTGCATCTGCCACCACTGCGTTCACGTTGTGCAAGTACAGAAACTGGCCGGCCCGCCTTTTGCCCAGAGTGGGTTAGCTGAGCGGCCAGGGATGCAGAGGGGTCCAAGGAGCCCCCACGGCCTCGCACTTGGTCCTGCTTCCCTGCCCTCCACGCGCACCAGGACAGTCAGTGACGCCACCTCCACGATCCCTGTCCCCGCCCCCTCGGCCGTCCTCCACAAAGGTCCCCCCAGCCGCGCCAGCTCCTCCGCTGCACCTGCCACACCAACGTTCCAGGTGCTGCCCGCCTCAGAGACCCACTTCTCGCCCGGCTCACAGCCTTCAGCAATGCCGCCCTCGCTGGGCTTAGAGAGAAAAACGGTGGCGGTTTTAGGTGCAACTGGGTGATCTGCTCCTCCCCTCCCCTCCCTGCCCCTCCCTTAGATGCCCAGGGGCACTTCTCTTGAAGCTCGAGTCCCACCCCTGCTACCCAAGGCTGCCTGGCTCCTCCCCTCCGTCTCAGCTGAGGTCCTCTCAACACGTGGACCAAAGCAGCACTGCACATGGTGCTGCCCTGCAGCAAAGCCCGGGCAGCCCCCTGCTTCTCATGGTGGGCACAATGCCAGCATCACGCAGTCCTCACACAGCCCCGCTGCACAGAAGCCACAGCGTGCACCTTTTATTTAAGCCCTGCCCACAGCACGTAAAAGTTCCCCAGCCAGGAATTGAACCTGCGCCACAGCAGCAACCTGAGCCATAGCAGTGACAACGCCAGATCCTTAACCCGCTGAGCCACCAGGCAACTCCGTAACTTACATTTCTGTACAAAATTTAAAGTCACCCATAACCTCCCTGAGTAAGCAACTATGATGCTTTCAAAATAAAAGCAATCTTTGAAAGACCCCGAGTTTGACAGACTCCTCAGACCACAGGATGGAGAATGCAAGACCCCATCACCTCCCAAGTTCTCTCCTCAGAGAAAATCAACCAATGATTTCTTCCGATTCTTATTATTTTGATAGATTGATGATTGACTGCTTTTTTAGGGCCGCACCCAGGGCACGGGGAGGTTCCCAGGCTAGGGGTCAAATTGTAGCTGCAGCTGCTGGCCTACACCACAGCCACAGCAACGCTAGATCTGAGCCACATCTGTGACCTACACCACAGCTCACGGCAATGCCAGGTCCTTAATCCTCTGAGCCAGGCCAGGGATCGAACCTACACCCTCATGGATGCTAGTCGGGTTCGTTTCCACTGAGCCACGACAGGAACTTTCTGATTCTTTTTATTAAAAAACAATCATACGTATGATTATTTGACTTAACTCTACGTCCCCGACTAAGCCACAGGCTCCACAGTGCAGGTGCTGTGGGTGCTTTGCTCACCGGGGCGTCTGTGTGTAAGGTGTGCTCAGCACAAAACACTTCTGGCTGCACGGACACTGAGACACGAACGTGTGTGCTCTTCAGTCTATGAAGACAGTATAGGAACACCTAAGCCTGACCAAAGACGACCAGGGAGTAAAGAGCAAGACCACGAAATGCTGTCATTTCCGAGAGAAACGATTCCGAGTGCTTGTAAAACACGTCCTTTTCTAGGACCCGTTTGCGTTGTAGAAAGTCAGAGGGAAGCGCCGAGAGCCAGGTCCTCAAGGTAATTAATGCCGCAAATAAAGCCGGGTGACCTCCGACCCACGAAGCAAGCGCGGAGCAGAACCTGACTGTGTCCATCGGCTGCCAGACATCCACAGAGAGGCGTCCGTCCAAGCAACAAGGCCGCAGATGAAGACATTTTCAAGAGGAGTGTGCGTCTAAGCCCAACCTGGTCAAGATTATTTTATCTGTTGCTGGAATTCGTTCGCTAATTTTGGGGGGCCCTGCCCATGGCATGTGGACGTTTCCAGTCCAGGAATCGAACCCACGCCACCGCAGCCATTTAAATAAAATTGGCCACATCAGTGATTACACCAGGCCGGATCCTTAACCTACTGAGCCACTAGGCATCTCCCGGCGTGCACGCGTGGTTCTCACCCAGACCCCAGGGAGCTCAATGAGCACGCCGCTCGTGTCGTCAAGGATGCATTTTGATGCCTTTGCACTACCCTTGCTCTGAGGGAAGGACCCGTGATTCCAGCTGCGAAGGACGCTTCAGTGCCTGGAAGAGGTGCTCTTTGAAGTGGCCTCTGGCTTCCCCCACATGCCCGGTCCGGGGTCCAGAGGAAGGAGCGGGCCCTGATTGGACGGTTCGTCCGCAGAGGCTCCCCCTCTGCTCCCGGAATCGGTGGGGATGGCCGGGTCTGAGAAGTCAGCAGAGATGCTATTCTGATCAGAGGGAGTCAGAATCGGAAGTGGGCTCGTAATCTAATGCCAGCCAATGAGAAACAGAGACAAGTTTGCTGCAGATTTTCTCACTCTGATGAGGTTCTTTCCAGAAACGACCTTCCCTTTACTGGACATTGTCGGGCAAGGGCTGGACCTATTGCTGTTAGCGTGTCCAAAGCGACATCTTAATTTACGTATAACGCCACTACGTGTTTTGTGTAGTGGCTTTTCTTAGGGCGCGGAGCAGCCACACGAGTGTTGTCATGGCTACTGCATTTCCTTTCCGAGAAGGTATAATCTCCCTACCGTGCATCGAACACGTGCCTGTGCACTTTAGCCCAGCAACACCTCTTCATGATGGGACTTGCCAGCATTCTCTGCCCCACGGAACTCCTAGGGTTGTGCATTTCTTTTCTCTCTTTTTTGTTTTGTTTTGTTTTTTTGCTTTTTTTAGGGCTGAACCCTTGGCATATGGAGGTTCCCAGGCTAGGGGTCAAATCAGAGCTACAGCTGCCGACCTACACCACAGCCACACCCATGCAGGATCCAAGCCGTGTCTGTGACCTACACCACAGCTCACAGCAACACCGGATCCTTAACCCATGGAGCGAGGCCAGGGGTCGCACCCGCATCCTCACGGATACTAGTCAGGTTCATTAACCACTAAGTCACAAAGGGAACTCCTTGGTTTGTGCATCTCTAGAGCTAAGCTGCACGTAACATTAACCAAATGAGTAAATTCTACCTGAAGTTCTGTACATATTTTACCACCAGACTTTGGCGCACACACATGCGCACACGTACACATGCACGCACAGAAAACCTCTTTCACAACTAGTCCAAGGACCCTCATGGAAGGCAATGCTTTTCATTTAAATACAGAGCAAATACGGTTTTAAAGCTGCTTTGCCACAGAGTAACTGGGTAACATGTTCTAATGCTACGTTTACAGCTCCACGGAGCTTTCCGTATGTAGGGACCCACACTATCACCACGTCAATCTGGAGAACATCCAACCAAAGAGCACACAACACCGTCAGTGTTCCAGAATGTTTCGTCCTGCTCCTCCTGGGAAGCAGCCCCTCCAGCTGGTTTTCTTCACAGGGCTTCCGTGACACCTGTTAGTCTTTCTGTTCCTGAACTTTATAGAAAGAAAAACACGCGTGTTTCTGAGTCCTGTGTCCTTCTTGCAGCATAACCTCTTGGAGACTGAGCCACACTATTCAAAGACCGGCCGTCCGTGCGTGTTCTTGCGTGGGGGTCCACTGGGCGAACACGCCCCTGAACCGGGAGTGATGGGAGCAGGCGTGACATGTCTGTGTGTATGTCTGGGGTCAGAAGGTCAGAACCACAGTTCCTCTTTCCTGCATCCACGTGCCACCCGTATTAGTGATGTGATGGGAAGATTTGGGGTTTCTGAGTCAGAGAACAGAGTTTGAACTCAGTTTTCCATTTACAAGTTCCATGAAACTCAGTAACCCACTAGTCCTGTCTGAGGCTTTTCAAAATAACAATGCTACTGAAAAGATTTACTGTGGTAATTAGATCAAATGATTCATTAATATATAAAATTATTTTCAACTGAAAAGTATCATAAAAGTGCTAGCTATTAAAAAAAAATAACTATCCTTTCTGGATGTTTAGAAGACAATAACAGAAACCAGAAAAATCACCAGGTCTGGGGTTTGATCCCAGTTCTCTAGTTGTGACATTTCAAAAAAATCTCTTTGCTTCTAAACTTTTAACCTCAAAATGGGAAAAATATTTTCACCCCCAGTGCCCATTGTATGGGTTCTTTTGAGACTCAAGGCAGATGTGGCCCATAACCACGGGATCTGTAGTCAGTGGCAGTGAGGGTTATTCTGTGTAGAAACATGGTCTGACACCTCTCAACTGCATATGTCCATTTAAACATTCATTTAAATAAAAGTATCGACATCCGTTATTACACCAAAAACTTAAAAATATATGAATGGGTGATGGTAAAGCAACAGGTAGAATTCTATAGGGGTTTTTATGGGGTTCCTCCACGGCCCAGTGTGTTAAGAATCCAACTGGTTCAAGTCACTGCTGAAGTAAGAGTTCGATCCTGGGCCCGGGGTGCTGGGTTAAAGGATACAGCATTGCCCCAGCTGTGCTGTAGGTGCAGCTGTGGCTCAGATTCAATCCCTGGCCCAAGAACTTCCATATGCCACAGGTGTGGCCATAATAAATTCTGTAGCAATTTCCCGTGTAAAACATACACAAATGGCTAGCAAAACGCAACAGCATAGGTCAAACTCAGCGCTAAAATGCCAACAGCAGTGAATTAAGATCAGGAAAAAGTTGTATCACCGCCATGCCTAGTCAACATTACGTAGGAGGCTCTGGTCAACACATGAGTTAATTGCCCACAGTGTGTGCGTAAATATTAAAAGAGAGGATATGCTTATTCACAGATGAAAGGACTTCATACCAAGGAAACTGGAGAAATTTTCTAAGCAGTATTAAAATTAGCAAGAACTCAATGAGGTGGTCAGATCTTAGAAAATACAACAGTTTTCCATTTTATGAGCAGTCACCATGCTGACATTTAAACTGGAGGCAGATGTAAAGAAACAGAAACAGAGTAGGTCCTGAAGGCAGGGGACCAAGGTGCTGCCAGAGGAGATGAGGTGATTGGAAAACCGCTAAATCCACAAGTGCAACTTCAAAGAATGAGGCAAAGATCTCACCTGCTGATACTGAAACACACGACAGAGCTCGTGCTATCAAATCAGCATGGCACCGGCACAGAAGTGGAAGAAAAACCCAGATCATCCAAATGAGCAAGGAGCCTAGAAACAGCTTCAAATATGTGTGGCAAAGAGTCAGTGACAAAGATGGCCTTGCCTGTCAGCAAGCAAGGTGGCTTCGCTCGGCAAGGTCACCCACCCGGTCAGCATCCATGTGAGAGTAAACACGGACAGACAGACACTGCAATGGACACAACACGAGTTTCACACTGTATACAGATCTGCATGTCAAAAGAGATGTAAACGCACTGGAAAAGCTTCATGTGACTATTAGTTTAAAAAGAGGTAGAACTTCTTAAATAACATAGAAGAAAATAAATGGGCCACAAAATCAACAGATTTGGCTACACAAAAATGTAACATTTCGCTATGGAAAAAGGCACCATAAGTAGACTGAGGGGTCAGATGGTAGATTCAGAGAAAATACTTACAACATGGGACAGGAACAGAACTGCTATTCCCCTCAGTGTAAGGAGAGTTGAAATTTGCAAGAAAAAGACAACCAGGTAGAAGAGGGTCAAGGGCGGTGGTGGCAAGTCACACCCGTGGAACCACAAGCACATAAAGGACACGGAGACTGATGCACGTCATGTACACGTGCATTAAATACGCAGCAATGACATTGGCCAGGGGTCCAAAGACTGATAACGCCTGCAGCTGCTGGTGGAAGAAGAGATCCCTATAACATGCTTTGGAGAAACCTGACGTTGTGGATTCAAATTCTGCGTGATGTTCCCATCAACCCAACAGCTCTCTGAATGGGGATCCTTCCTGCTAAACGAGAGCCCAGGGGTCCAGGCCACGTGCACAGAGACGCCCGCCTGCCATGTGCTCCCTGGAACAGCGAAGCCCCAGGGTCAGGCAGAAGGCTACTGGCAGAGGAGAGACAGGATAAATTCAGGTTAAACCACCCCTTGGAATGTTCTGGTACTAGTGTAAAAAGAGATGGCCTGTGATATTTTGATCAGACTGCTGTCCTGATACACGACTCAGTAAGAAAGGGAAGTTGCAGAGAACTGCTTTTATAATAATACTGTTGTTCCCAAGAAAAAGCTTTTCTATCCATGTAGATACACTTACGAGTGGACACAATTAAACCTGAACTTCTGGACAGAATGAGGAGGATAATGTTAGCTTGGTCTTCATATGTTTTGTTTGCTTGGTTTATTATCACTTTTGAAAATTCAAAAACTGAACCAGATAAGAAAAAATCATTAACGTTTCTGCATCCAATCAGCAGTTTCAATATCGAAAGTGCTAAGAAGACTCTGTCATATTCAAAGGGAAGACTGCACCACCTCGCAGCAGTCTTTAAAGTCAAAGCCTAGTGAGGCGCGGTCTGTGCTGCAATAGCCTTAAACGAGCAGAGACAGATGTCTTTAACTGGAACACCCTGCTATGGGGCCCAGCTATTCTGAGTCCTCCTCGTGCTAACTGGGAGAAGCCCTGGGGCTGGACGTCCCCCACCCAGCGTCCACGGCACGTCACCTGTGGCCGGGGGACAGCTGGGGAGAGGCGAAGCCTTTGGTGTGACGTGCACTCTGGTTAGCAGACTTCGCACAGATGCACGTACATCAACAGCCTGTGACCTAACAGTCAGGGCAAAATCAGGCCCGCAGCTACTAGCTTACAAAAAGCCAACTCAAGCATATTCATAATTTTCATGCAGATGTCACCTTATCTTTTTGAAATTGCTTTTTTACGAAAGATGACATTTTATTGGTGAAGGAGTGCACAGAGGGTTTATTTCCTAGCTGATTGGATTCAGAAGTGGGATCCTGCCGTGAGCCCTGGGGAATGTGCACGCAGAGGTGACAAAGCCTGCAGCTGGGCTAACACGGGAAAGCAGCCTGTGTGGCGGGGGATGGAAGGGGCAGCCGCCAGCCGGACTTTCACGAGCACGACTATCAGCATTAGCTGTGAGACCATGGGGCTCTGACCGAGCCGAGAGACCAAGCGTCTGCCCAGACTTGCTGGGGCCTGTATGAGGACTGGGATTTTAGACACCTCATCCTCTGCAGAAAGCTCGGGGCCCCTGACTCTGGAGTATGACTCTGAAGGTTTGTCATTTTTTAGCAGAGCCCCAGGGTCCCTCAGGAGGCAAACTCGTGACGTCAAGGGACTAAGTCTGCAGAAATACGCAAAGCAAAAGCTTGAGGTCCCTGCAAAACATCTACTGTCACACAAGTGCTCCCTGTGGCTGGATACTCAGTGGGTTCCTCGGTCACTTGGCTTAAAGGCAGATCTCCGGCCCCGCTTCTTGGCCCCAGTGGTGTTTCTTCATATTTGCTGACAGTGCTATTTTTTTTTTTCTGCTTTAAAATAAAAATTTTTTAAGGGCCACACCCACAGCATATGGAGGTTCCCAGGCTAGGGGTCCAATCGGGAGCCACAGCGGACGGCCTCCACCACAGCCGCAGCAACACGGGATCCGAGCCGCGTCTGTGATCTACACCCCAGCTCACGGCAACGGCGGATCCTTAACCCTAAGCGAGGCCAGGGATGGAACCCTCATCCTCATGGGTTAGTCAGGTTCATTCCTGCTGAGCCTTAACGGGAACTCCAACAGTGGCTAATTTATGAGAAAAGTCCTACCAGGAAGAGAAGGGCCCTCTCGTCCCGAGAGTGTCGTCTCGCTGGGAGACGGAGCGCAGACCTTGGGAGACCAGCTTTCTGAACGCAGAGGATGAGAGCGCTAATCATTCCCAGGCTGTGCTTCTCTCCAGACGCCGTGCGGGTGTCGGAAGATCACAGTCCGTGGTGTAAAGAGATGCCCTGAGTGGGCTCATTACAGCGTGAAGCCAGAGCCTCCTCCACCCAATTAATGTTTTTCAGGCCCAGCTTCACTCAACAGGCTCAAATTAGGAAAAACTGTGCAATGAGGTACACGACAAAGTTGGGAATTGCACACAGAAAAAGGAAAAATGCCATGGAAACAGTCACTTCCCTCGTAGTGTTCACACGTGCTTATCTTTTAATTCGTGGCTAAATCCCAAGGAAATGAATCGCCTCGAACTGACCCGATGTAACCCAAACCACACAGACACACAAAGCCCCAGACGCCTTTTCGGGGTGAGTCCCTCACTCACAGCCTAATCCATGAGAGGTTTCATTGTAGAAGGGCACAAACAGCTGGACCATCACCACACACCTCGCGTCTGCTGTTTCGAACTGGAGCTGGTCTGACTCAGGCAGAGAAGCAGGGACGTGCCGTGTGCAGGAGGGCCCCCGACCACCAGCCCTGGAGGGCCAGGCACCCTCTCTCCTCCCGACCCTCTGCTGCGCGCAGGGGCTCAAGGCCACACCCAGCGCTCCGCAGGGCCAAACATGCTTTAAGAGGTGAAAAATTAACTTCCTCAGATGTCGCATCTCGGTATTCCTCCATCTACAGGAAACATCTCAGTGTTGGGGAACACTGCCTGTGGCTCCATCTAGACCCTCAGTCCAAGAGCCCAAGGCCTCCTGTTACTCACGCCCCGACAAGAGTCAGCCTTTTCCAAACTAAACTTACCGCCTTTTCCTAAGAACTGGCTTCCCCTCCCTCCTCCTCAGTTCAGGGCATCACCATCCCTGCAGGGGCTGGACCTGGAAACCTACCCAGCCTCTCTCCCCACTTCCTGTGGGAAGGTTCCCCCGCCTTTATACATCTGCCACCAGAGGGCGCCTCGTCCTCCGTGTCCCACCTCTCCCCTCCCGGGAGGCCCCCTGTGTGTCTTGCCCAAGGGGCTGCCAAGTCTCCCAGAGCCCTTCCGCCTCCAGCCTGAACCCTGCATCCACCTCCCCGTCAGCTGGTAGAACCCTGTCCGTCCTTACAGAATGAAAACCAGCCGTGACTTCCCTCGTCCTCGGCTGCCAGCCCCTTCCCGTGGATTCTCCCGGAGCGTCTGGCTCTCCATCCCTGTCACAGCCACTGTCTGGTCAGGGTGAACCCTCCTCCTTCTTCAAAGGTGCCATCAGCTCTCTTGCCTAAGGCTTCACCCTCAATTCTTGCTTCCTCTGCTCCTGAACAATTCCTGGGATGTCTCTGATCCACTAGACAAAGTCGGTTTCCCTCTACCCTTTCCCTTTCAGGGCCCTGCTCTCTCCCTGACATAGCATTGGTGAATTTATTCTAGTTATTTATCAAGTTGTCTGGGTAATCTACTAATTTGTTAACTGGGAAGGGGCAAGGAAATTCCCCCCGTTTCCCTGTTTTGTTTACCATTCTATCCCAAATAGGACACAAGTCCTAAAATACGTTTGTTGACTGAATACAGGAATGAATGAATAGATGGATGGATGAATGAATCAGTCCACAAGGGAAAAGAAGGACGGGTGGATGGGTGGATGGAGGGATGGGTGGGTGGAGGGATGGGTGGATGGGTGGAGGGATGGGTGGATGGGTGGGTGGAGGGATGGGTGGATGGGTGGGTGGAGGGATGGGTGGATGGGTGGATGGAGGGATGGGTGGGTGGAGGGATGGAGGGATGTGTGGAGGGATGGGTGGATGGGTGGAGGGATGGGTGGATGGGTGGGTGGAGGGATGGGTGGATGGGTGGATGGAGGGATGGAGGGATGGGTGGAGGGATGGAGGGATGGGTGGAGGGATGGAGGGATGGGTGAAGGGATGGAGGGATGGGTGGAGGGATGGAGGGATGGGTGGGTGGAGGGATGGAGGGATGGAGGGATGGGTGGAGGGATGGGTGGATGGGTGGGTGGAGGGATGGGTGGATGGGTGGGTGGAGGGATGGAGGGATGGGTGGAGGGATGGAGGGATGGGTGGAGGGATGGAGGGATGGGTGGAGGGATGGAGGGATGGGTGGAGGGATGGAGGGATGGGTGGAGGGATGGAGGGATGGGTGGAGGGATGGGTGGATGGGTGGATGGAGGGGTGGATGGGTGGATGGAGGGATGGAGGGATGGATGGAGGGATGGGTGGAGGGATGGAGGGATGGGTGGAGGGATGGAGGGATGGAGAGATGGGTGGAGGGATGGGTGGATGGGTGGGTGGAGGGATGGGTGGATGGAGGGATGGAGGGATGGGTGGAGGGATGGGTGGAGGGATGGGTGGATGGGTGGATGGAGGGATGGAGGGATGGAGGGATGGGTGGAGGGATGGGTGGATGGGTGGATGGAGGGATGGGTGGATGGAGGGATGGAGGGATGGGTGGAGGGATGGAGGGATGGGTGGAGGGATGGAGGGATGGGTGGAGGGATGGGTGGATGGGTGGGTGGAGGGATGGAGGGATGGGTGGAGGGATGGGTGGATGGGTGGGTGGAGGGATGGAGGGGTGGGTGGAGGGATGGAGGGATGGGTGGAGGGATGGAGGGATGGGTGGATGGGTGGATGGAGGGATGGGTGGAGGGATGGGTGGATGGGTGGGTGGAGGGATGGAGGGATGGGTGGAGGGATGGGTGGATGGGTGGATGGAGGGATGGAGGGATGGGTGGAGGGATGGAGGGATGGGTGGAGGGATGGAGGGATGTGTGGAGGGATGGGTGGATGGGTGGGTGGAGGGATGGAGGGGTGGGTGGAGGGATGGAGGGATGGGTGGAGGGATGGAGGGATGGGTGGAGGGATGGAGGGATGGGTGGAGGGATGGGTGGATGGGTGGGTGGAGGGATGGAGGGATGGAGGGATGGGTGGAGGGATGGGTGGATGGGTGGATGGAGGGATGGAGGGATGGGTGGAGGGATGGAGGGATGGAGGGATGGGTGGAGGGATGGGTGGACGGGTGGGTGGAGGGATGGAGGGATGGGTGGAGGGATGGAAGGATGGGTGGAGGGATGGGTGGATGGGTGGATGGAGGGATGGAGGGATGGGTGGAGGGATGGAGGGATGGGTGGAGGGATGGAGGGATGGGTGGAGGGATGGAGGGATGGGTGGAGGGATGGGTGGATGGGTGGGTGGAGGGATGGAGGGATGGGTGGAGGGATGGAAGGATGGGTGGAGGGATGGGTGGAGGGATGGAGGGATGGGTGGAGGGATGGGTGGAGGGATGGGTGGATGGGTGGGTGGAGGGATGGAGGGATGGGTGGAGGGATGGGTGGAGGGATGGGTGGAGGGATGGGTGGAGGGATGGGTGGATGGGTGGGTGGAGGGATGGAGGGATGGGTGGAGGGATGGGTGGAGGGATGGGTGGGTGGAGGGATGGGTGGGTGGAGGGATGGGTGGAGGGATGGGTGGAGGGATGGGTGGAGGGATGGGTGGATGGTGTGTGGGCGGATGGATGCATAGGTAGGAATGAAGCCTCTTTTACTCTATGGAGAAAACTTTCCTCGTATAATGCCGTGGTGACAGCATACAATCAGTAAATTACAAAGGGACTGGAAAGAAAGAAATAAGGTGGCCAGAACAGGCAGCCAGAATCCTCTTCTACTCCACTGTCACCAGCAGTATGCACCCAGCAGGCCTAGGTCTCTCCAGGCTCCTTGCTAGGGGGAATTTTTGAGCCCTCCAATCTGTGACTCGTGGGAAAAAAAGGTGACTACTGAGCCTGGGAGAGGAAACTGTTTGCCTCAAAAAGCAAATTCCCTGCTTCATGTCTCTAAGCAATCATTTCAGAAGCTGGGTTCAGACAGCCCTGTGGTTTGAACGAGTTAATGTGTTACCAAGGAGTGAAGAATCTAGATTCTTCCGCTTTCCACCAACAAGATCGGGTCTGATATCCAGGAAACTGTTAAATTCTTCAAACCCAGGCTGAGAATCTTCTTGACAGGCAAATGCATCTCTCAGCTCTGAGGAGCAGTTGCTGAGAGATGCAGGTGAGGGGGCTGGCCCCTCCCTGCGAGGGCCCTGTGAGTCAGTCACGGGAGAGCCCCGTCTGTCAGCATCACCGACTTCTTTGTTGGCTTAAAATCAATATGTGCTCTTTCTCTATTCATTTTTGGTCATGAAACCTTCAATTTTATTAAATCTGTGTAATTTTTACTGTTTAGGTTTTGCACTGTATCCAAAGAAATCACTAATACATCACACGTTACCCATGAAGCTGGTTAGAAGTCAGAACTGCTTCCCAAAGCCTCCTGCAGTTTTTCTGCCTGAGCCACAATGACACACTGTCTGGGCCTGTGAGCAGCACATGCAAAATCCTGGGCTCCTCTTACAGAGGATTCTAGTGAGAGGTAATTACAGCCCAAGTGTCAGGGTGCAGCCCAGGGAGGAGACTCCCATCTGCCCCAGGAGGCAGGGAGGTCTGGGAGGACTTCTGCAGTGGAGGGGGCTACAGGGTGTCTGCTCTTCTACGTGTCCAGGCCCTGGACAGCCACTGGCTGGAAGGGGACATGTGGATTCCAGAGTTTTATGCAGCCTTCACATTTCACTGTCACTCAAATGGGAGCCCAGACGAATACCAGTGAGGAACAGGCATGGTGTGCAGAGAACTGAGTGTAAAGAACCTCGACGGCAGCTGCGAGGAGCCGTCCTTACACGAGAGAGGCACGTCCTTAATGCTAAAGCTGAAGACCGAGCAGAACAGAACAATCCCAGACCACAACTCATCCTTTTATCATGGCGGCAAACACTACTCTCCTTCTGAGAAAAAAACACTGTCTGATTAAAGCCACTTGTATTCACGAGAAGGAAAAATGTGTGTGAATCACTGCAGGTTTGTTGGTTTATTTGGGTTTTGTTTGTTCTGTTTTTAAGTGTAACATTCCAGATCAGGGAACCTGGATCACTCCAAATGTTTGCATCACATGATACAAATTGTAAAGTACAATGTAAAGTGTCATATACAATATCACAGCGGGGAAGGGATCTCTCCCACAGAGATACAATATCACAGCGGGGAAGGGATCTCTCCCACAGCAATAATGTATCTTGCTTGTTTCTTCCAATATTTAATCAACTGCTATAACACGTTGTATCTGGAGATTGGAATTCTTACTTTAAGAGAATACTATAAGGCCTTTGGAACAAGAAAGTTTTGTTGTTCATGGATGACACTGCTAAGTGTAAAATCATGTCTAACTTGGATTAAACAAAATGGCTGAAAAGAATGTGTCCTCAGACACTTGAAAATTTAATCAGGAACTCATGGCATTGTGGTCAGAAAGATGCTCGATATGATTTCAATTTTCTTAAATTTACCGAGGCTTGCTTTGTGGCACAACATGTGATCTATGCTGCAGGTGGGAATGTAAATTCATGCAGCCACTATGGAGACTAGCACAGAGGTTCCTTAAAAACTAGAAACCGAATTACTATATAATCCTGCAATTCCACTCCTGGGCATGCATCTGGAGAAAACTATAATTTGAAAAGACACATGCATCCCAAAGTTCACTGCAGCACTATTTACAGTAGCCAAGACATGGAAGCTACCTAAATGCCCACTGACAGAAGAGTGGATAAAGAAGAAGTGGTACATATATACAATGGAATATTACTCAGCCATAAAAAAGAATGAAATAATGCCATTTGCAGCAACATGGATGGACCTAGAGATGACCATCTTTAGTGAAGTAAGTCAGATAAAGACAAATATCATATGATATCACTTATATGTGGAGTCTAAAAAAATGATACAAATGAACTTACATACAAAACAGAAATAGACCCACATAAAAACCAAATTTATGCTTACCAAAGGATAAAGGGGTGGGGAAGGGACAAGTTAGGAGTTTGGGGTTAACAGGTATGTACTATATACGAAAGAGATGAACAACAAGGACCTACTGTACAACTATACCCAATATTTTGTAATAACCTACAGTGGAAAAGAATCTGATAAAGGATATTACACACAGATATAAAACTGAATCACTCTGCCACACCTGAAGTTAAGACGATACTGTAAACTATACTTTAAAAGAAGTCAGGAACCGATAAAGGATTTTCGAAAGGCAAATTTCTGTAACTGCGGAAAGGCTGAACTAGGCATGTGCACTTACTCTGTCTTCCGTGGGCATCTGCTGCTCTGCTTAGTTCAAGCCGAGACACTGAGTGAACCCACGTTGTTGAGTTTCATTTTTGAATGTCCAGAATCAGGCAACTATCGATTATCAAATACACTTTAAAAACTAAGCAAATGTATGTATGTATGTATTTGTCTTTTTTGCCTCTTCTAGGGCCGCCTCTGCAGCATATGGAGGTTCCCAGGCTCGGGGTCGCATTGGAGCTGTAGCCACCGGCCTACGCCAGAGCCACCGCAACGCGGGATCTGTGGGAAAGCATGTTCGTGTGTAAGCGGCTCACACACAGACGCTCTCTATAACTTGCCCTACGTGCGGGTATTTTTTCATGTCAGAAAGGGAAACGTATTTTACCCTTTAATGTCTGCTCTGCGGCTGCTGTGGCTGCAACATTCGTAAACGCCCGACCTTTTCGAAGCAGTCGGGAGAGTCACCTGCCCGTCTCACACTGACGGGTTTTCTAGAAGCTCTGTGGGACGCTTTCTGGAAGTCCGGCTTCTGGGCCGTGCTCCTCCGGGTGGCTGACGGCAGCCCACGCTGCCCCCCGGGAGGGGCACAACCGCTGACCCTCCAACACCAGGAGAAGAGGCAGCTACTGAGAAGATTTAAAAAGTGCCCCAGGGCTCGTCATAGCCTTCCGAATGTCACGATCCTCATATTTGAGGATTTCTGCATCTCATTTGATTTTCACAAATAACCGTTCAGTCACACAGGCCAAGGCAGTCGCGCAGGTTGAGAGTTAGAACCAAGTACCAGGATTTTCAGTCAAGTGCTGGAAAGGGCCCAGGAACCAGCACAGACTCTCTTTTATTTAAGTTGGACACACACCTGCACACATCACTCACTCGGCAGAAACTTTAGTGGAGCACTTTGGCTTGAGCGGTGGTCACAGGGAGAACCACCCAGTCTTCATTCAGAGAAGGTGGCAGAGGTGAATCAGGGCTTAGGGTACACCGGGGAGGGAGCCCAGCGCCACCTGTGCCCAGGTGTTCATGCCCCATTGTGAGCAAACTCTTACGGAAAACCTACATGCACCGGAGAGCTGGGGACCCCGTTCCCACTGCTCTGCAAGCTCATGTACACCCAGGAGCAGCCCCGAATCTCGTCGCTTTTAGACAATGCGTGGATTTCGAAAATGGAGCCCACCCATTGCTGGGAAGGGATTCCACAGGACTTGCCGGGGGGTGAGCGGCCCCTTACAGGGTCTGCCTCTGTCTCACGTGACTTCACCGATGGAGGAGCCCCCGGACAGGACGGTCCCTGCAGAGGGTCTCGGGCCCTCTCTCAGCGCTCAGTCCTTGCTCTCCCTTGGGTTGAGAGACTGCTTCCTGCAATGTCTGCACGGGTCGCTGAGAAGGATGTGGGGGTCTGAGAGTGCGAAGGGCTGGGGAGGAGGGAGTAGGAGCGCGGCCCGTGGGGGCAGTGGGCAGCGAACAGGCCCCCTCCTTGGAAATTCTTGGGGTGGGGGGGCTGCAGCTTGGCCAGTGTTTGTGGGTGAGGATGCGGGACGGCTCTCTGCTGCCCTCATCCCTCCTTCAGCCCCCCTGTGAGGAGTGGCTCCCTCAGCTCCCTCTGGCCCCGTCGCCCCTCTGACCCCCACCCAAGCCCACCACCAGGAGGAAGGAGAAGGCGCTGGTAAAACGTACCCCTCAGCCCTCCGTCCGTCCGTCTGGACAGATTCAGGGCCCTGCATCAGAAGACACTGTGTGCTGTGCAGCACTAAGGAAGTAACAATTTACTGTCCACTGCACAGTAGAAGCCGTCCCGTCGGTAATTACTGAAAGAACCACGAGTGAACAGCAAGATCAGAGACTAAAATCTCTGCACTGCCTCCAGTGCTCGGGGAGTAAAGGGGACAGGAAGGCTCCGGGCAGTCTCTGCCGATCCCCTGGGGGCCTCTGGACGCCGCCCTTGCAGCAGACTCAAAGCACAACCTGCTTGGAGGTTGGAGATGACCTTTCGTGCACCTGCATGCCCCGGAGTAACTGTTCAGGCCAGAGGAGGCGCTTTCGCATTTAGATTTTTCATTGACTTTCCCAGGTGAGCCAGTGTCGTGATGCTGCACCCACAGGTGCAGAATGAATATTCACAGCGTAATGACACGTGCTCCTCCCGCTCCGCAGATGCTGAAGATGGTCATGGCTCACGCCTTCTGTCAGGGAATCACGCCTCTAAATCTCCTCTCGGCAAAATAAAGTCTCCTGGCTAGAAAACAGGATAATCGTACGGGCGTAATATCTCTGGTCAGAGTCACCTTAATATTTCCTGTCTCACAAAAGGACACACACACACACACACACACACACACACACACACACAACCTACAGGGCAAGAACCCGCACGGGACCTCAGGGTTGCGGCTGAGATAGGCCCTGGAGAGGTGTGTGGCCACTGCTGGTAACCCTCTAGCTGTGGTCACACTGGACTCTCAGCTTGTGCATGGCCTGGACAGGGGGCCTTCGGGAGATTATTACGCAAAAATAAAACTGAACACCCAGAGGGCCCCGAGATTGCAGAAGTGGATCTGAGACAGGAGGCGAAACCTGCAGCCCTCGGGCCTCCCAGCCCCTTTGTAGGTGAAACAGAAACCTAAGCAGCGGGACAGATGAAAGCGAATCACAAAAATAGTCCGTCTTCCTGGCTTCCGTCCTGTTGCTTCTGAACCTGCCGCCCTGCGGCATCTGGGACGAGGAGCAGGGTCTCCGTGGGGCCAGATTTAAATGGGAAAGGTAGACAGGCTGCAGCACAGTCTTCAGATGAAAGGGTAGAGGATGATACAGAAAGAAAAGAAAGAAACCTTGTCTCGCAATTAGAAAAAAGAGTGTATGTGCTGCCAGAAAGGCAGACCTGAATGGGTGTTTGGGCAAACTTAAAAAATACTGAAATATGTACACATTACTCATTGTAATATAAATATAATAATATGTAAATATGTATATATTCATATATAAAATATTTAGAATAAACATAAATACGTATTCTAAGTGTATAAAATTGAATAGGACATTTTGATAAATTTGCATTCATTGCATAAATAAATTTGGCTTAAAATAGAAAGCAATTTATTAGTGTTGAAATGAGGCAGAGAATGCTTATGCCAGGATTTTGTAAAATGGTCATTTCAAAAAATGGATCATTGTCCAGAGGCCTTTTATCCTTTCTGTTTGGAAAATAAGGAAACCTAAATATTTGTCCAATCCCACCACAGACGGTGACAACTGGGACGTCACAGGCTTATCTTCTCATGTGGACAAAAAAGTTACCGGCCCTGCGAGGTGGGGCTTGGCGGCTGGGGCTGCAGCTGGACTGTGGCCTGAGTCACAGAGAAGCCGTCCTACCTAGCAAAGCACATTCAGGGAGGGGGCTTTATTTTTTTCAAGTAATTTTTACCAAGTATTATTCAATTTGGCTTGGAAATTAGTGCATCTTTTCCCTTTAAACATCAGGGAGACGGGTGAGATGGACGTGTTGGCGTCAGAATGAAGTGGCCGCCTTGTCGCGCAGGCCGTCCACATGCCAAGGTCGGGGGGCAGGGCCAGTGACATCAGGCAACAGAAGCCACGGCTGGCGTGGTCAGCAGCCCACCCCCTCAGGGGACGCGCTCCGGGGGGCATCGCCTGACCTGCTGGGCCCAGCGCCCCCCGGATCCCCGGAGGCACACGAGACGGAGGAGCTGGATGACTGAAGAGGTGCATCTGTCAGCGCCCTGGCCTCCCCATCGAAACCAGCCTCCGCCTGCCCGGCAGCTGTTACCGGGGTTCAGGAATGAAAACAATGCCAGCGCCAACAGGCACTTGCCAACAGTAAGCCTTTCCCACGGTTTCCACGCTTTCTCTTGATTTTCCTCCTGCCTTCGTCCTAGATTAATCAGTGAGCTGCCACCCACTTAAACAGCGACCACACTGTCCACACAATCACATTACAAGGGTCTCCTCTGGTGCTTCTGCAATGAAACTCCAGACACCGCCCCGAATATAAGACGTGCGACCAGACGCACGACCTTGAGCGTGTGACCCTGAACGTCCTCCACGGCCCCGGAGGGCAGACGAGGCTCCTGGTCCCTGTGGTGCACAGGGCAGCAAGGACAGGATCTGGGGCATTTGCTACTTCCCCCTGGAAACCATCTCACCGACGGATGGCTCCAGGATGGCATTTCTCAGCACTAGGACGCAGTGACAACTGGGTACTGCAGTTATTAGCATTCAAAACCCATCCGAAGCTGCAGCTGAACTCCAGCTGCCAGCAGGCTTGCAGAGACCCAGCGCCCTGCACGCCTCTCAGACAGAGGCCTTCTGGAGAAGAGCGTGCCATGGCCAAACCACGCTCCGACATAAACTCTCCCTCCGAGGACAGTGGATAACACAGTCACACAGCCATCACATCCTGAAGCTTTCAACTCTGCACCCGTGTCAGAGTCAGCTGAAAGCCTGGGAGGACTCAGGCCGCGGCCCCGAGTCACGCACAGCGGCATGCAAGCTGCTGCCAGCCCCGGGCAGGGTGGCTCTGGAGGGTTGGGAGGATGGGGAGGTAACCCCCGTCGCCAGCCACCCCAGCCGTGCCTGGGGCGGGCTCTGTCCTTGCCAACGTGAAAGGGGAGTGATCCTATGACCCGCAGCTGGCTCTGCGCAGGTCCAAGTCCCTCCTGTGCGGGGTGGAAGATTCAGCCTGTGGTCGTACAGTGACTCCAAAGGAGCCGGTCAGGGGGCAGCCCCGCAGTTCCGAGGTTGATAGCAAGCAGACGGGCCTCTGACCTCTTCTGAGAGCCGATGCGGTGGCCCTGGACGAGGCCCTGGGGCACAGGGCAGGTCACTCTGGCCACTCGGGAGCCCCGCCCCAGACAGCACGTCACTGTCACCTACAGACACAGGTCCCTCTGCAGCCCCACCTCCTGGCTAGCCTTTTCCGTTTTGAATTTGCACACCCCTCCCCCTTCACGCTCCCCTCAAGAAAGAAGCACAGACATAGGGGACCTCAGACTCCAGCTGGGTCTGTGGTTCTAGGAACCAGACAGAGATTCGGTCAGAGGCACTTGCAAGGGGCCACCCGAGCGGCCAGGCCAGCACACTTGTGGTTCCAGAGGCCCCAGAGCCGCCCGCCCCCGCCAGGGCTCACCAGTCCCAGGGCACCTGGGGCCTGAAGGAACCACACGGAACATCAAAGAGAGTGGCAGAAATGCCTGCTAATGATTTCTTCACTAAAGGCACAAAGAAAAGGCGTGAGTAAAATGGAGCCTCCCCAGTTCCGCCTGAAACCACCCAGAGAAGCCTGGGGAGTGGGGGGCGGGGGGGCGGAGGAGGGCTCGGGTTGGAGCCCCTCCAACCCCATCTGTCCTCTGCAGTCCCTGGGCACTGGGTACTCCCACAGACGCTGAGACAGAGGCTCGGACCCAGGGTGCGGCTGAGGCGCAGGAAGGGGCTCTCTCCACTGCGGGACGCCTCAGTCCTGTGCTGACATCACCCCAGGGCGCGTCTCCAAGGGTGACAACTGTCCAGACTGCCCCAGGCTTCCTGGAGGCGCATGCGTCATTCACGGGGTAACATCCTGCGTCCCCACCTTGGTCCGGTCAGTTCCATCGGCTAGAGCAAGCCTCGTTCCCCTCAATGATTTGATGGCTTCTGGTGGCCGCGTAACCAGAGGGACGCAAGCCCACGCCTCTCTCCCTGGGTTTTGTGCTCCGTATCTCCCGCCCTCCTTCCCCCCTCCCTCCTCCCTGCCTTCCCTCCCTCCCCCCACTTCCCCCTGCCTCTTCCCCTCCCCTGGCTTCCTAATTACATCCTTGGTGGAGCAAACGGAGCGCCTTCTGAAAGGCACACAGCAGTCCCCCGAGATGCTGCTCAGGCTAAGTGAGTGTGAGGAAGGTGTCTTTGCAAACAGGAAGGGCGGAGTGGTCCTGCCGCCCCCACCCAGATCACCGGCAGCCAGGTGAGGAGGTCACCGCTGACGCCTTGCGTCCTCTCTGTGCCAGGCACACTGTGCAGACTGCCGACCATCCAGGGAGGCCCACGGGGACACAGCGAAGGGATGCACGCGTCCAAAGGCCCAGGAGCCCAAGTGGGTTGCTGTGACAGCTCCGAGCCCACGTCTGCGGCCCCGCAGAGCTCCACGCACAGCTCGGTCTAACAGCTGCCCGTCCCCATACAGACCCATCAGACCTCACGGGGGAGGGTGGAAACTGCTCTGCAGGGCACTCTGCCCTCCAGGTCCTGCAGGGCAGGTGCCCAACCCCACCGATGGGAAGCCCAGGGCTGGGGGGCACACGCTTGGCCTCCGGCAGACACTGAGCCGTTTGCAAAGAGGCTGAGATTGGAGCCCGGGGAACTGCAGAGCTGGTGTCCCTGCCCCAGAACTCACTGCACTGACGTCTCTAAGTCCCCACCTGGCTCCAGAGAGTCACCGTCTCACATCTAGGCCCCGCCTCCCTGCCCAACCACCCCCTGCCCTCAACTCCACCTCTGCATCGTCCAAGTCCAGATGGCACAACGTTCACACCCGCCATCCGCCCAGCATGTGCTTCTGCTCCCTGACCCCATCCTCCCCTCTCTCGGGGGGGGGGGGCAGATGGTGGGGCGCTGCAGTCTGGGTGCTAATTTATCTTGGGGAGGATGGGAGGCTGGTGTTGTAAGGAGCCTGGAAGGAACCTGGCTCCAGGAAGCAGAGAAAACATTCAGGTAACAGAGGAGCCAACCCTTCACACAGCTGATAACAGATGTTTCATATAAGTTAATGTGAACATATTTTAAAATTAGGCAAAAAGAGTCATCCCTAACGCTGGTAAGAAGATTCGATCCAGATTTTAGGTGTCCATCAACTGCAGTAAGTTATGCGGTTTGGAAGAAGAAGCTAATGTTTTGAGAACATTCTCTCCGGGGTGTGACTGGCAGGAAGGGGGCAGGGGAGGGACGTGTTTGGACCCGGCCTCGGAAGGGCGTGAGGACCTGCTGAGGAAAGGATGCTAACGGGGAGATGCTGCTGTGTGGCTGGAGGATGCTGACGTCCGGACCCAGAGGGACACGGGAGGGCGAGGCTGCGGAGAAGCAGGGCCACCCTCGGGTGCGGTTTGGGGCAACATCAAAGCCAAGGCGGTCTTCCAAAAACAGCGGGGGAAGGCTTATGAGTTCTCAGCAGGGGTGGTACCTCAGGCGGCAGTGCTGGAGGATGAAGGGAGCCCTCGGGGCTGGGGCGCTGCAAGGCCGAGGAAGCGATGCAGCAAACGCGGGGCTGTGGGTGCCATGGCGTTGGCAAGAGAAGAGAGGCGGCATGAGCAGAAGAGGAGAGGGGCCGGGGCGGCTGTGGGAGCGGGACGCAGCCCGCAAGAGCCTGGGGCGCTCTCCGCCGGCCGTGCTCCACCCGCGAAACGTGCGGGGGAGGCCCTGAGACAGTCAGATGCCCAGGTGAGGACCAGGCTGCGCCGTCCGTCCACGTCTGTGCTCACGCTGGACGGGCTGGGGCTCCCCTCGACTGCAGAGGAAGAGGACGCCTTCCAAAGCGGTTTCCCAGCCCCAGGGTTTGAAACCCACTGGCCACCTGCTGGGCGAGCCACTCTGCCTAAATAATACTTAGATTAAGTAAGATTTATTAACTCGATAGCTAGGAAAATTAAAAATAACCCGTCTGGGCACTTGAAATTAATGAGGCACTGACTGATCATCTAAAGGATGAAGCAGACAGACTCATGGCTCTCCGTTTGGGATGGCTGTCCCCCAAAGCAGTGAGCTCATTTTTGTCACAGGTAAATTTTTAAAGAAAATTTCGTGCGCACTGTAATCACCACATATCGGAAGTACCTGAGGAAGGTCACTTCCCTCCTGGAAGTGGCTTCGAGTCACTGTTGACACTGGAAGCTCTTGAAAACGTGAATGGACTGCTGGCCACGAGACGGCATCCTCTGACAGACCCCTTTGGCACAACCAAACATCCTTCTAAAATTGGATTTTCTTTTTTGTCTTTTTAGGGCCACACTCGTGGCATATGGAGGTTCCCAGGCTAGGGGTTGAACTGGAGCTGCAGGCAGGCCTACAGCCACACCTCATGGCAATGCCAGATCCTTAACCCACTGAGCGAGGCCAGGGATCGAAGCCGGGTCCTCACAGATACTAGTTGGGTTCGTTACTGCTAAGCCGCAACGGGAACTCCAAAATTTTGACTTTTAAGATGAGCGACGCAAGATGAGAATAGCTTCTGCCTACTGACACCTCCCACGCAGGCTCTGTCGGGAAGGTGGTGTGCTGTCTCATGCGCCCGCAGGTCACCCCACGTGGCCAAGGGGTCTGTCCCGGGTCAGGATTTGGACCCAGATCTGCCTGATCCCAAAGCCCTTGATCTTCCCAGAGCGCCCTACAGCTGTCCGGTCCTCAGCGCTAGTGATGACACACCGCCTACTGTGTGCTGGCTGCTGCCCGCAGGCGTCTCGGCCGTCTCGCTCCTGGTCCCCTGGAGCGTCCCGAGCCACTGGCTCGTCCCTCTGTGCTCCCAACTGCTCCCTTTTCCAGCTCTGGCGTTAACCTCATACAATCTTATTTTCTGTCGATGTCACTTGTCCCTTCTGTCGATGACGCTGGTGTCAGGCAGCTGGCTGTTCAAGCCCCTGCTCGATTACTCCCTACCCGTGAGACTTCATCTCTCCGAGCCTCACGTTTAGACAGAAAAGGGAGATGAGCCTGGCTGTGGACTCTTCCTAGCAATCAAACAGGAATAAACATCAGCTCACTTAGCAGGCGAGTGGAGCAGAGAAGACAAATACATTTAAAATGTTGTTTCAAATGTGCTGTCCTTAGTACAAAGTGGATCCTAAGCCACATACTAAAACCTGTGCGTGCGATGTGAACGATCTGGAATAACCAGGCTGGAAAGCTTTCTCGGGAGAGCGTTTGGAAGTGTAGCCCCTGGACTGCGGACACCATCTGGTCGTGCGGCCTGTGTGTTTTCTCTTCAACCTGGAGGCAGGTGTGCTGGGCACCTGTGCTCTCGGGAGCCCTGACTGGGTCACAGAAAACTGTAGCCTCGGCTGCAGCTAACAGGGGGCTGGAAACAAGTTATCAGTGTCAAGGTCGGGGTGGCCACCACCCAGATCCTCAAAGGCCAGGACGAGGGGTACTGCGTTCCCAGACAGAGATCTGGTTCCTGACATGCAGTCTTCTGCTTGTCCAGGACACCCCAGGAAAGGGCTCGTGTCCTGACCCCATAAAGAGGAGCCTGTCCCCAAGTGTCCACAGGCACGTGCAAAGAGATGGGGAAGTACAGCCCAATTCAGACTATTCGGTTCTCGGGAGAAAGTGTGAAAAAAGTCTAATTTAAAAATTAAATGTAGATTATAGGTTTACGGCAGCTTTAATTTGATTCATCAGAGCCATTAGCGTTTCGATCCTTCTCAAGGATCCCTTCCCCTTTTCATGCGTGTCCTTCACTCAGCAGAGGTGGGAAGGGGAGGTGCCTGCGGTGTCCGAGGTGGTTTCTGGGCCACCGAGAGCCTGACGTGCTAAGAGGGACCCGGTGTGGGGCAGAGAGGCCCATCAGGCTGTACAGAGTGCTGTGGCGGGGAAGGTCTGGCTGAGATGCAGGAGGGGACCCTGGGGCGGGGGGGGGAGCAAGCATCTTCTAGCGGAACTCGGCCGAGGTTCTAGTGAGAACGGCTGTTTTCCTTTGCCTTGCGTGTCTCTATCTCTTTGTCTCTACCAGTTTGGGTAGAAATCCCACTTCATTCAAGGACACGAGAGAATTTATCATTTATTTTATTATTATAATTATTTCACAGCCACGTCTGCAGCATGTGGAAGTCCCCGAGCCGAGGTCGGGGTTGAACTGGAGCCGCCACTGCAGGCTGCACCACAGCCAAGGCAGTTCTGGATCTGGGTGAATCTGTGACCTACACTGCAGCTCATGGCAATGCTGGATCCTGAGCCCACTAGGCAAAGTCGGGGATTAAACCAGGATCTTCACAGAGACAACGGTGGGTCCTTAACTGGCTGAGTCATAATGGGAACTCCCACAGACAGGACAGAGTTGTGATCATGGCAAAATATGCGTCCCACTGAAAAGCTGGTGGAGTTAACTGCTCCATTTATATACCACGGCTTCTTATTCGTTCAGAAAGGTGGAACTTGGAGACATTTTTATAAAATAAAAAAATGCAAATGAGTTAAGACACTTCTGAAATTGTCAGAATAATTATTAGCTTTGTTTTTAGGGTTTTTTTTTTTCACTCTTACAACTTTATAACTGAATTCTGTAGAGTATGTGAAAGCACTTGAAACAGGAAAAGTGCTTTATATAGATATAAAACATTATTATTATTCATAACTTGTTTCCTTAGTTTAAAAAGAACATATCAGGTCACTCGTAATTTTACCAAGTGACTAAGCAAACTTAATACACCCATGGACCAGACTCCCTTAAAACAACCATTTAATAACATTATCTTATTGTTCTAAAGAGTTTCCTGTCACTTTCAAGGGAAACAGCAAGGGATGGGAGAGGGAGAAGCTGTAGTTAATACTGGTTTATGATTACTGCTTCTATTTTACTACAATTTTCATAAAGGACACTAGTTTTCTATCTTTTTTTATTGACAAAGTCAGAGACGCATGAGATGTTCAGATGACAAATGCATGGGACATATGAGAAAAGGCGCTAGATGAAAGTTGAGAAAGCAACACAGGACTCATGACTATTCCAAGAGAGCAAAAATGCCACTATTTCCCTTCTTATAAGTTCATCCGTTTTCCTTATAGGACAGAGATGCTTTGCTTTGCTTTTGCTTAATTTAGAAGCCACACCTGTTGCCATAGAAACGTGCTTTCATGCTGATTGATCTCCTCCTCTCCAGTCTCTGAGATTTTATAAGCGGTAGTCAGGACCTCTGAGGACTAGACTGGGCTTCATTTCCTGGACGTCTAACCAGAGCAGGCAAAGGAGCCGCTGTGCCTTGCTTCTCCAAAGCCATAAAGGCCTCAGATTTGAGTCATACCACAGACCCTGAGTCGTTCTTCACACCAGGATCCTTGTTCTGGGTCCCTGGCCCTGTCCCCTCTCTTCTTCCTGGTGATCTCGCAGATGCTACCTGACAGATGGGCTGGTAGCGCTGTGGCTGCGTTTGGGGGTTCTGGTCCCTGAAGCTCACTTCCCCTGCATCACATCTGTCCTGTGGGCCACACCGTGCACGGCATGCCCAGATCACACACGGCATCCCTGCCAACGGGTTCTGGAGTGCTGTCAGTGAGAGGAATCTCAAATACACCTCGGTTCTTGCCAGGCAGATTTTTTTAAAAGCTTCTGATTCCCTGCCTACATTTCCTGGAAGAAAACCTGCATGGAGAGCCTTGGCAGAGTCGCAGGGAGCTGTGGAAAGCACCCCTGGCTTGGAGTTACCTCACCAAGAATTTACATGTTGCAGGCTGCCATCCTGGGGCTGCTCCCACAAACCTGCAGGGCCTGTGAAGTTGTGGCCAGAGTCCTGCTCCTCCCCACAGCCTGGGGCAGAAGTCCTCCAGCAGGCTCAGTCGCCCTGCTGACTCAGGCAGGTGCTCCCTGGGGCTTCTGCTCCAGCCAATCCACTAAGGGGGAATGGAGAAGGCCTCTCTGTAAACCTGGAGCAATACTGGGTCCAGGTGGTGTGCATGGCTGCCTGGAGAGGTTGGGGTGGCCTTCTCATAGGTGGATCAGCTGACACCTGGGGGCCTCGGGCCAGCTGGAACACTGCGGACGTGACAACAGGCCTCACAGGCTTCCTCTCACTGTGATGAAACAGGAGGACACAAGTCACCTGGTAACCTCACGATGCCCATAATCCAAGCAGCGTGTGTGCGTGTGTAGGAAGTAGAGTCAGAGCATCGCGTCGTGAGACACCACAGGGCTGGAAGCAGCAAAGTCCAGACGGTGGACCATCTACAGGCCTAGGGGCCCAGCTTGGCCACAGGTGGCTTACAAGAGGCTGGGGAAGGTGTTGGGGGGAGCCCCTGGTGGGTCACCAGAGGGGCTCCAGCCATGGCAGCAAGATGCCCTGTGGACACTGTTTGGATTCTGATTCAAGAAAACTATGACAATAAATGTGTGAGACAACCTAAGCATCCTGCATTATGCCTGGATACGTGATGATAATCAGGGTTTTCTTCTAGAGATTTGACAGGTGTTATGCTTTTACAAAAAAGAATCTTGATATTTTAGAAATTCACACTGAAGTATTTCTAGATAAAACTACCCACTACTCACTAACCTGAATTTGGTCAGAGTCATCCACGTTTGGGGAAGCAAGACAGATGAGGCTGTGGATGAAGCAAGCGTGGCCACACTGTTTTGTCTGCTTGTTTTTAATGGCTGTACCTGCAGCATATGAAGTTCCTGGGCCAGGGATTAAATCAGAGCCACAGCTGTGACCTGCGCCAGGCCGGCAATGAAGGCCAGACATCCACACACGTGATCCTAAGGCAGGTGGCCCTGGAGCTACTCTGAAAAACTCGGGTTTAGGGCGGCAGCCCCGGCCAGTCGTTTCAGAAACAGCCCCTCTTAGGGGTGGACTCATAGGACAAACGTGTATCAGCCAAGTTCCAAGTTCACAGACAGTGTTTAAGGAGAGCATCTGTCTGAGGGCATCTGAGATAACAGGAAAGATGCTCAGACGCCAGTCTGCGTCCCCCCAAGGGCAGGTCTGTGGGGCCGTCTGCTACCAGACGGTTGTGGGGCTAGAACAGAGGCGGGTGAGGGAAGCAGGTGGAACGTGCGCTTTGTCCAGGTCGCTGCAGGTCTGCCCTGGGTGGAGGTGGGGTCACAGGCCTGGATTCCCCACCCCCACTGAGGATTCTGCGCTTGTACTCGCCAGCTTCCCCCAGGCAGGGCTGGGATCTGGAAGCTGATCTCCAGGTAATGGACGGTTTAACCCAGCCCCAAACGTCCTGTGCTTCTCAAGGCCCCTGCGCTTTCTGCAAGACCCCAAATTCCAGACGGCAGAGCCACAGAAGGAAGGGGCTGCCCAACAGCTTCAGGGCCAGGATGCGAACAGGAAATCAGCTTTGTCAGGTTATGCTTCCCAAGCTGATTTCTGAGTTCACCTGTTAAATAGTTCAGAATAAACTGGAAATGTTCTATCACTCAGGCGGCGTCACGTTATCCCTGCTTTGATAGGTGCTTGGGGTGATTTGAGGGTGGTTGCCTTTCCCAGCTCTTGAAGGCGGGAGACCTCCTGGCCACTGTCCCTGCTAAGGATGCTGACCATCCTGCCACCTGCCCAAGGGACATTTATTTGTTTGTTTTCTTTTTTCTTTTTATGGCAGCACTTGCAGCATATGGAAGTTCCCTGGCTAGGGGTCAAATCCGAGCTGCAGCCGCCGGCCTACAGCACAGCCACAGCAACACCAGCTCCAACCACATCTGCAACCTACGCTGCAGCTCACAGCAACACCAGATCCTTAACCCACTGAGCGAGGCCAGGGATTGAACCCACATCCTCAGAGAGACAACGTGGGGTCCTTAAGCCACTGAGCACAAGGGGAACTCCTATGTATATTTTCTGTAAGAGCAAATCATTCGTTGAAAATGTCTGACAAGGCATTTTAAAGCTTTATAACTGAAATAGGATGTATAGAGTTTGCCTGTAGTGTGAGAAGTACAGCACCAAACACACACAACGACTCTGCCATCCCAGGCTGCCAACCTTTGGCTCAACCTGTCAAGGGATCCACAGGTGAGCCTAACAAAGAAGAAAGTGTGACCAGGTACTAATGTTACAGTACCTACGAAAGAGGCAACATTGCTGCTTAACTTGTTCATTGAGGGACATAAATATATCAATATCTTTTCCCTTATGGATTTTCTGAGGTGGGCCAACATCTACGGTGGTAGGTATAAGCTCAGTGCTGTGTCTATGGCAGTTACTTAATTTTATAATTTAAGATGTGCACATATTTTATTAAATATAATTTCCTTAAGGATGCAGAGAAAACCATGACTCGCAAAGACACATGTGCTCCGATGTTCATTGCAGCACTCTTTTTTCAATAGCCAAGACATGGAAACAACCTAAATGTCCATCGACAGAGGAGTGGATCAAGAAGATGTGGTGCATATACACAATGGAATACTACTCAGCCATTAAAAAGAACAATTTAGCAACATGGATGGACCTAGAAACTATCATGCTAAGTGAAGTCAGCCGTACAATGAGACACCAACATCAAATGCTTTCACTGACATGTGGAATCCAAAAAAAGGACAGACGGACCTTCTTTGCAGAACAGATGCTGACTCACAGACACTGAAAAACGTATGGTCTCCGGAGGAGACAGTTTGGGGGGTGGGGGGATGTGCTTGGGCTGTGGGGTGGAAATCCTGTGAAATTGGATTGTTATGATCATTATTTTGAAAAAAAAGGATACCAGACAGAGAATGGCAAACACAACCGAGCCCTTCGTGGCGCCTGGAAATCCGCTTCACTTTACTGGGAGGACGCAATACGGCCATTGAGGGCTGGAGGCCAAGCAGGTAAACGGTCGGGTTGCTTTGCTTCCTACAGAACTAGGCTCATATTTTTATTTCTTCTGCCTCCTCCCACGCCTTCCCTCCTCCCTTCCTGTGGTTTGCCGTTTAGATCCTCTGAACAAACCCCCCTCCAGGCGATCGTTTCCCAGGGACGTTCCCGCCACGTCCACATCCATCTGGCCTCAGGGGCTCGCCCCTGCCCCCCGTGGGGCAAAGCATGCGGGGTGGTGGCCCCCGCGTGGGCCCAGCACGCCCCGCGCTCCCGGCCGCTCTGTTGTCCTCCGCGCACTGGAGGCTCCACACTTCGCCCGGGCGGGAGGTGTCCCGCGGTTAACGAGCCCTTGCTCTCTGCGTGGGGACGAGGGAAAGCAGGCCACGAAGCGTTAGAAAGATTTATAACCGAAACAGAGTGTGTAGCGTTGGCTTCAAGTGCTGAGAAGCACAGCACCAAACACACACCAGGACTCCGCCAGCCCTGGCTGCCAACTTTGGCTCAACCTGTCATGGGATCCGCAGAAATGTGACATTTTGCTTAGTGATCCAGAGCCTGTGAAGGAAGGGACAAGCCCTTTACAGACGATAGAGGGAGTTGTCAGGAGGGGCACACAGTCTCTCACAAGGAGGCAGGCCCGGTACCGGGGGCCTTTACACCTGCATTCCTACGGCCACGCAAAATCGTGCTGAATGTGCCGGTGTAAAGCTGGCACAAAGTGAGTAAACGCAGCGTCAGAGGTGGAAGGAGCCTTGGACTCCAGGTTCCTCTGCAGCTCGTGCCGGGGGCCTGGCTTTGGGGGAGTCTCTCCGCGTGGAGGGACCACCTGTCCTCCGTGACTCCAGGGCGGAAGCTCTGGGGCTGGGGGCAGGGCTCAGAAAGCTGCACAGGAGACAGCTTGTCTTTGCCTAAAGAGGGACGGGGGTGTCGAGTCCTACACTCGACCTGAACGCCTGACACATTTAGTGGTATGACATTCATGTTTTCATTTTATCACAGTTGGTTTGCAAGGAGTACCATTTTCTGCCGCACAACAAAGTGACCCAGTCATGTCACATACATGTATGCACACCTTCCTTTTCTTACAGTCTCTTCCACCCTGGTCTGTCCCAAGAGACCAGACAGAGTTCCCTGTGCTGGACAGCAGGACCGCATTGCCCATCCGCTCTCAACGCCAGAGTGGGCGTCGACTAACCTCAAACTCCCTGTCCCTCCCACTCCCTCCTCCTCCCCCTCGACAACCACAGGTCTGTTCTCCATGTCTGTGAGTTTGCTTCTGTTCTGCACATTTAAAATAAGTGTTTAAGAAATGAATGCTTAAGGAAAATGGATGCAGTAAGGCTGCCTTGTGTCTTGATGGACCATATACACCCCGCCTAGTATTAGTGAGCATATGAACATGAATCTCCCCCCTTCTCTCTCTCTCTCTCTCTCACACACACACACACACACACACACACACACACACACACACGAGGCGCACACAGGCGCTCACATGCTCTTCTAAACCTTTGGAAAGCAGGTTGTAGGCGTCATAGCTACTCACACCTAAACCCTTCAACCTTTATCTCCTAAGGGAGAAAAAAATTCTCTGCATAACCTAGGAGTAATTTTACCCACAAAGGAAGCTGCTACTGTTGCAACTGTATCAGAAAGTATAAGGTCCCTAGTCGCACCTCCATTTCTCCATACTAAGGTCTCTGTAGCTCTTCTGCTGCATAAAAACATAACTAAGATATAAAATCCTCTCCCTTTTATACGCTAAAGACCTTCTAAACAGTAAGACTGTGGCTTTTTCCCACTTTTTGTCACTGCATCGATATATCATGGATGTTACTTTAGAAAACACTTTTTAGAAAGCATTTGGAGAAGCTGATCTTAAAATTATAACTCTATTACTGAATACGTGGACAAGCAATGATTCTTGCTTCATATTTTGTAAAGCAAACTTTAAAGTAGAGGATTTTAGAAAGAAGAGCACACATGCCATGTAAGGTGTGCAGGAAACACCACCGCTACTCAGAGGTGGCTGTGCTGGGTGGGCGCGGTCCCTGCCCAGCGGGGCCTGCACGGCCTCCCCTCTTCCTTGGCTTCCTCCCTCCTGCGCCGCCCTTCCTGGGGGCCTTGGGGTGCCTCCCGCTCCTCCTCCATCTTCCCTCCCCCTCCTCCTGGCCTTCGTCCCTTCCTCTGTCTTTCTCTCCATCCGTCTCTCCTTCCCTTCTTTCCTTCCTTATGTTGGCATGGCTCAACAATAAATAAAAAGTTAAAAGCTAATGAATAAAACCAACGAGAACTCCCCGAACCCTGACTGCTCTGAACAGTGATGACACACAGAGGCGCTTCTATTAGCTTCTCACCCGCCCGTCCAGAAGTGTTTATGCAAATATAAGCAAGTATCTGTGTGGTTCATGCTTCTGCTTCTCTTCTGCATCTTGCTTTTTTTAAACAAAACGTCCTTGAAATCTTTCTGCATCAGTTCAGAGAGCGCGGCTTCCTTTGTTGCACAGCTGTGCGGTAAGTGAAGGCACTTTGACTGGAGCAGCAGAAAGCAGAACACAGACGGAAATCGCGTTACCTCTGCCTCATCTTTCACAGCGGAGCCAGTGTGTCTCGGTTCTTTATGAATAATAATCACGATAACTACACTTTGAAGTGTTCGAGCTGGGCACGACCCCCTAAGCTCCGTGTGTGACATGCCTTGTTTTAAGCTGTCCTCACCAGCCCTACGAGGCTGAAACCATCCTGCCCATTTTGCAGATGAAACCACTGAGAGGCTGAGGGCTGGAGTGCCTCGCTCATTCCCGCTTTCAAGTCCCGGCTGCAGCGGGCTTTCCAGCCGCTCCTCTCAACAGCTGTGTCTCTGCTCGACTTGCACACCGTCCTCCAGGCCTCACAGGCCACCCCTCTCCCCTTCCTCATCCCAGGCAGCCCTCCCACCAGGACCTTCGCCCGCTTCCCGCACCTGACAGACAGACGGGCGGGCTTTGTCGGGGGGTCAGGCCTGTCCCCCGGCTTTGAACTCGCCCGTTTCCTAGCCGCCCATAGAATGCACCCTGAACCCACTGCGCCCCATGTCCCCCGCGCTGGCCCTCAGGCCTCTGGTCTTTCTGGGTGCTCTGCGATGTCTGTCTAAAAAGCATGCAGCTCCCCCCACCTCGCCCCCAGAGAACAGCCTAGGTGTTACTTCTCCAGGACTCCACTCTATTCGCCGGACCCGGAGCTTCTCCCACTTTAAGGGGACCACACCGAATCACTCCATGCATGGACCACTTCGGAGCTCTTCCCGCAGCGCGTGGAGGGGCTTGGGGGTATCAGTGCCCTCTCCCCATTAAATGGTCCAATGTGAACAGGCTTGTGGCAGAATCCCAAATTCCGCTTTCTGTATCTATAACGCCTGGCACATGGCAACGGAGTCCAACGAGAGCTACAGAAATGCACACAGTTATAAGCAGGTGTATGGATGACGCGTGCAACAATTTATCCAACAAGTTGTTTTACTAAAAAAATAGGGATTCGTTGCCTTTATACACAGGTTCAACACCCTCCCTTCGCTCACGCCTGTAAGAAGCACAGACTCAGAAACACTCAAGAAGACAGACGGCCTCCAACCCACTGGCGTCTGCAGGTTCTGATATCACGGTCCACTCTGCGGGAGGAGCTGGGGCCAAGCAAAGAGAAATAAGGACGGATGTTCTGGAAGGTTCCACATAAGCGGGTGTTTGATGGGAAAGGGCAGACATGGTGTGTGGGGGTGAGCGTGTCACACTGCATTTAACACAGAAACACATGCACACCCACAAAATCAAGTGGACAATAACGGCATAAAGTGAAAAGTGAATGTTCCTCTCCTTTGACCCTCGGTAAAAATATACACACGTTTGTTACACAAACGGCAGGACACACACACAAAAGCTCTGGGCCCCTCCCCTGATGCTCAGGCACATTCACTAGAGGTCAGCTCCTCTGCCCCAACCGTACACGACAGAGCCTTCACACGGGGCAGTGACTCCTACACTGATGAGCCCACGTCACCCGGTGCCCGTGCCCACAGCGCGAGCTGAGCTAACAATCGGGACTGCAGGTAAGACACCACCTCTGTGGTTGGGAGCCCCTCACGTCTCCGGACACCCAGGTGACACGGAGAAGCTTTGAGTAAAAGATGCTGGACAGAGAGGAGGCCCCGAGCAGGGCGTGCTTCCAATCCGGACGTCAGGCCTCTGCCGAGCAGCTCCTGTCCCTTTGGCAAGGGCTTCTTCTTCCCTGAAATCGGGGAGCCCAGACCCACCCTAGTTCGTTCTGGCGCTCCCTCCAGGCCCAGGAACGGGCATCTGGCTGGCAGTGCAGGGACTCATGCAGCTGCAAGGGAAGGGAATTGGGCATGGCCCTCTGATTTTTTTCTTATTAGAGTTGACTTACGGAGTTGTGCCAATTTCTGCCGCACAGCAAAGTGACCTCAGTCATAAATACACATAAATACACATTCTTTTCCTCACACCACCTTCCGTCATGTTCTGTCCCAAGAGACTGAATGTAGTTCCTTCCCTGTGCTGTACAGGGGGACCTCGTGGCTTACCCGTTTTTGTTTGTTTGTTTGTTGTTGTTGTCTTTTTATGGCCGTACCCGCGACACATGGAGAACGCCAGACTAGGGGTCGAGTGGAAGCTGCAGCTGCCGGTCTACACCACAGCCGCAGCAACATGGGATCCTAGCCGTGCCTGCAATCTACAGCACAGCTCACAGCAACACCAGATCCTTAACCTACGAGCAAGGCCAGGGACAGAATGCACATCCTCATGGGTACTGGCGGGGTTTGTGACCGCTGAGCCAGGGCGGACATTCCCTACATTCCAAGTGTCACAGTTGGCACCAACTAACCCCAGCGCCTGTCCATCCCACTCCCTCCCTCTCCCTCTCGGCAGGCTGGTGAAGTCTGTTCTCCGGGTCTGTGAGTCTGTCTGTGTTCCATAGGTAGGTCCATCTCTGCCGTATTTCAGATTCTACCTCTGATCTTTAAAGGCAGTCCACTGTCCTTTGCGAAACCAGCACCGCTGACCAAAATGCTAAGCTGTCTTCTGTGTTTCCAGGGCTGAATCTGGTGCCTACATGCTTCATGTCTCCTTTAATCCTTCCGACACTTCCGTTAAGAAGATGTCACTATACCCCTTTCACTGAAAGGAGACCGAGGCTCAGACTCCTGGAGTGAAACAACGTCTCCAAAGTTACACAGATCTTGTGGCAGAATTAAGATCACACCTCCCACTTTTTACCCAAACTTCAGCCTGACATCAGCCCCCGTGGCTTTCCTTCTCGACGGCCAGGGTGCTGTCTGGTGCGGGTCTGTAGATCCAGTTTCCACAGCTCGCTTTTCTCCCCTTCTGATCTGGTCTGAACTAATATCTTAATTGTGGTCAAAGTGCTGCTTTGAAGATACACAAATTCTAGCAAATGATTTTTGTGGAAAATATCAGTGAATGTTCTGGGTTTTAAGTAAGTGATTTATGCTACTAATTCACATCTCAAGTAAGATGAAAAGTTTAAGACATTCATAAAACAGCCTTTTAGAAAATAATCTACAGCGTCATTATTTTCCAAGATTAACCCTTTTGTCAAGCTTCTGATACATGATCTATTGCAATTCAAAATCATTCTTTTGTTTTCAGTGTTCTATTCCCTACCTTCCATCCATACAACGCCCCCCACACACACAGATAGGTAGGGAGATTGATTGATTGATTGATTGATTGATTGATTTGGAGTTACAGAGTATTTGGACCAACAGACGAAATGGGTCACCTTGCATGAAACTGTGTGGTGCTGTCCCCACCGTGACCCACCCCCACACCTCGGTGCTGGTCACCCAAGGGGACAGTTCTCTCTTGGCGCCGAGGCTTGACGCCCACAGCTGCCTGTGTGTGCAGGTGGGACGATGCCTCCAGGGACTGGTTTAATTTGATCTCATGCCCACGCCGTTTGCAGGGTGATGTGAGCACATTTCTTGGGGGGCAGGTTGAGAAACGCGCGTCATTAGGAAATTTCTCCTCTTTGAGCCTCTGGGGTTCGTGGGGCTGCCTGTCCTCCGCAGGTGTCACAGCTGTTCTTTCCCCTCTGCAGCCTCTGTGCAGGCTTCATCCTCACCTCCCAGCTCACGCGGCAGCCAAGTGCTTGTCTGCAGGGTAACTTCCTTGCAGACACCAAGAGCTGGCTCTGCTGGGTGAGTTTGCAAGTAATAAAACTAGAGATAGTAAGAGCGATATTCCATTTTCCAAAAATGACTGGGGCCACTTAGGAACTCTTAATTTGGATATTCACCACAGGTTGGCAAATCCTGCGTAAGATCCACTTGCTGCCGACCTTTCGAATCAAGTTTTATGGGAACGCAGCCCTGGGCCTGGCTCACACGGGGTCCTGGCTCCTCTCCTGCAGCCACGGTGGCAACCAGCGGTTGCTTAGAGGCCACAGGGCCCACAGAGCCCAAGCTGTTTACTACCTGGCCCTTTGTAAAAAAAAAGCTGCCCACCCTGACCCAAGCCATCAGATGCTTGACACATTTTCCTTTCACGGACAGTCTCGTGAAGATCCAGCCTTTGTCCCAGGAGCTGCGGTGCTAACGCATGAGCATCCCCACTTTAAAACGCGCACCTGTGTATTTCAATCCACTGTTTTCTCTCCTCGCCCAGGGACGAATGTGTTTACGGCATGTTTACGGCAAGGAGGCCTGTCCTGATTACCCCGAGGGCCCAGCCCTCGTCTTCAGAGGATGAGCGACTGGGGGAAATACCCACAAACCGGAGTCTAAGTGTGGGCACTGCCTGCTCTTGGCGCCGATGTCCCACACGGACCTTCCGAGTCCTGTCCCCTGAGCAAGGGGCAATGGGGGGTGGTGAGGACGGGGGGAGATGACACGAGGGTGCTGGTCGTGTCCCGCTGTCAGCACTATCACCCTGCTGGGCTGGAGGACCTGCAAGCTCACCTTACACCCGGAGGCCGCCACCACCTCCAGGGCCTGTGACGGACACTTGCGCAGAAGGCCGGCAGGCTGGGTGCGAGCAGGACTGGGGCTTGCCCACCCTTTTGGGACAGGTCCCTCCATCCACCTTGGAAATGCAGCCCTCTCAAAATCACACATTCCGCCTCCACTGAGAAGCCTACTCAAGGCCAAGGATGAAGGGTAAACATGGATTTCCCTATGAAACCTAGTTTGTGTGTTTATTTTTGTTTAATGCCCGGTGAGCCTTGTCTTTGAATGCTGTGTAACACGCCACGTTGGTAACTGTCATTTAAATGTGGACCATTTAATCCATACCAGAATGCCAATTCAGACCCATATAAAATATTCCATTCAGCATTCTGTAATTTATGATGAAAACTCAATGAGATTAGACAGAGCAAGAGAGCCAACATGTAAGAAACAACTATAGCTCAGAAACTTTAACTGACTTGAAAGTCGGCTGTTAGTTTAACATTCAATGTGCATAGTTGGTTTTTTTTTTTTTTAACTCCAGGGAAATGACGATTAAACATAATGCCTTCCCCAAACCAAACCAGTGAGTGGGTTTCTTTGAGGGAAAGCGAATGAGATACAGACGAGACAATAATTAGAGCAACTGTGACCTATTATCCCAGTTCACAAAGCTCTTAAAGCTCACGGCGCCCACAAGTCTGCAGCATATGGAAGTCAATCCCAGCCCTCGTTTCCTCCGAGCAGGGAGTAGCTCTATTAGCAGACAGGCACGGGGGGTAGTCGGCAGACAAATAAATTACTACCACACAGTGAACGGCGCAGGCACGCCCGAGTTCTCCCCGCACGGCGTCCGAAGACGTTACCAGTGTACAGAATCTTCCTCTTTTTCTCTAGCAGACGACATGCCCCAAGTGGGTATGAAGACGATGCTACTGGTGCTTCTGAAGTCAGTGTCCTGCACATTTTGAGACCCTGAGCTTTGCAGAGACGGAAATTACTCACCTGCAGCCATCAGATGCCAGCCTATGACATTCCCTAAAAAATGTGCTGGTGCCAACCCTCACCTCCAACTCTTCAAGCCACAGTTAGTAAACTTACTAACCAGTTACTTCTGCAGCAAATGTAGATTTGGGGGCAATGGTTCAAAATGACACCTTTCCACTGAGTGTCCCAGTACCACGCACTCCACACTTGTGACCCAAGGACACCTCCAAGCGCCCAGAAGGATGCGGGCGTCTTTCCCACCCTACATAGCTTTGCAGCAAGAACAATATACGCATCATCGAATTTAACTGCAAATGGCTCTTTTTAGCATAAATTGTCTCTTTGCAGAGGATGCACTGCAGGATTTTAACTGCCTCCCAGAAGAGGGGAAGCACTGAGAAGCTGAGATGGGAGCAGTGGCTCACAGCAAATGGGGGGTGCAGGGTACGGAGACCCCTAGAGAGGGCAGCAGGTACCTGAACTCAGTCGCCCCCCAGGCGTGTTTCTGTTCGGATCGGATCCTGCTCCCTCTGTTGCTCAGGATTCAGAGACGCTCACGGGACGTCGAGACGTCACCAATTCTCCTTCAGGCTCATCTTCTAAAGGACCAGACAGCAAACAACAGTGTAAGTGACCACGGAGGGAGGTCGGCAAGAACCCACTTCTGTGCTCTGACACGCCCGACAGGACGTGGTTTATGAATGGGTGCCTGCGCGCTGAGAGGTGTCACGGACTTTACTCAGAAACACGGACGGGAATGACCATGGCGGACAAGCAGCAAGTGCTTTTAAGTGTTGAGGTGATTTGTTTTGAAATCAAAGATACTTCATTTCACTTCATTGTTTTTCTTTTTACAGCTGCACCTGCAGCGCATCGAAGTTCCCAGGCCAGGGGTAGATTCGGAGCTGTGGCAGCTGTAGGCCTACACCACAGCCACAGCCACAGCCACAACTCTGGATCCAAGCCGCATCTGCAACCTGTGCTGCAGCTTGTGGCAACGCTGGACCATTAACACACTGAGCCAGGCCAGGGATGGAAACCGCATCCTCCCGGAGGCAATGTCGGGCCCCTAGGCTGCTGAGCTGCAATGGGAACTCTGGGAACTAGCTAAGAATTTTAAATACATGTGTCTAGGTTTGAAGGTAAAACTCAGGGCACTTAATATTTAAATGGACCAATTACCACCAATTTGTAAGACTGTTGCCTTCTTTAACACTTTGTTGCAATTAAGAAACAACTTAATAAGTGAGAAATACTTCTGCTATGTAACAATTTCTTGGAAATCATGTGCTTTCATTCATAATAAAATACAATCTGTTGATGACAAGTGTGTTTCTAAATGCCAGCTCAAGTTTATTCTAGTGGAATCACAACAAAAGACATTCTTAATGAACAGAATTTTAGAATTTATCAACTTTCTATCAAGGTTTTCTGCAATATTACCTCAGTGTTAGGACCTATTGATTGTTCTAGTTGGAGAAGAAAATACCAAGATTATTTCAAAATGAGCCTTACTGTCAAGGAGAGAATGTATTTTGTTTAAAAAAGAAAAGCAGAAGAAGCTGAACCAGAATATTGGAAAGTGGAGAGAGCTGGGGGGGGAGGGTCTCAGTTGTGGAAGCTATTGTTTCTGGAAACCTCCAAATTCAGAGATGCTCATGGGGTCTACAGCAAAAACAGGCGAAATGCGAAATGCTAACGGGCAGCAGCGAAGTGTGTCAGGCAAATGAAGAGACCCCGAGGGTCTCCTGCCTGCCGAGCAGCCGCATCCCAGTGTTACCATAAGTCCTCTAAAAGATGCTGTCCTCCGCTTCCTGCGAGTTACCCTGCAGGAGAGCGAAGACTCAGAGTGCTCCGGAAGTGGGACTTAACATAGGAGAACACAGGGCAGATGAGATTATTTCCCTCGTAGGCATTTACCCCAGCAAACCCGTAACGAACAGGACAATTCAAATACAGGCGCATGGAGCTAGATTCTGCTTTAACATTACCCTGAAAAATCAAGTTTGCAAAGAAGCATGAGAACTGGAATGTTCTGTATGAAAGTCTAGACTCATTCATGTGGAGTCACCTTGTAATACTGTGAAAGACACTTTTAATACAAATTGTGATCTGTGGTTTTGTTTCGAGCAGCCTGCAGCCAACAAAGCTGAAGAATCTTTGAGAACAGCGTGTTCTGTGGCTGTTTTTTGTTTACCAACGCTCAACACACGCGCACATACATGCACACGTGTCGACACACACGCCGGTGGATATCCACACTCGTGCCCACGTCATGCGCAGACCGGTCCACACACATGCCCGCCGCCCCGCACATAATGCACTCGCGTCGACACCCACGTGCACACGCGCGCGTCCTCCCGTATGTGCACACCCACGTGCACACGCCCGCGTCCTCCCGTATGTGCACACCCACGTGCACACGCGCGCGTCCTCCCGTATGTGCACACCCACGTGCACACGCGCGCGTCCTCCCGTATGTGCACACCCATGTGCACACACGCGCCGGAAGCCACCGTGTCACCGCCAGCCCCCGGCGCGCAGGCGGCGCGGGAAACCCAACTCCCGCGCCCCCCGGGCGGGCCCGCCCGCAGCGGACCTGGGCCGGGAGGGCTCCGCGCCCGCCGCTCCGAGACGCCGGCGCTGGGGACGCGGAGCAGGGGACGCGGAGCCGGGCTGCTCCGCGGGCGGCGCCCACGGCGGCGGCACCGGGCGGCGCGGGCTCGGACGCCGTCCCAGAACGGCCCAGGGGAGCACCGCGGCACACGGCGGCGGGACGGCGAGGCCGGCCTTCCGCGGGGGGCGTGTGGGGTCGCGACCCCCGGCGGCCCGGGCTCCCCGACGGCGGGAGCGCTGTGCTCCGGCCCCGAAGCGCCCCAAGGGCCGGAGGCGCCGGGCGCTCGGCTCCGCTCGCCCCGTGCTCCTGCCGCGGGGCGCGCTCACACGCAGACCGTCGCCGAGGCGACCCCAGGAGCGGCGCCGCCGGGGCCCTTCGGCCCGGGGCCGCCCGCAGCGAGCGCGACCCGCCGCGGCAGGAGCGCGTCCGTGGGCTCCACGCGCGGCCCGGGCGCGGCCGGCAGGGTCGGCGCGGCGCGGCGGGCACCTGCCCCCCGCTTCCCTGAGGTCCCCCCTCCACGGGCCTTTCTGGGGGGGCGCTGCTCCGGGGCCGCAGGCGCGGGCCCTCCTGGGCGCCCGCTGTGGGGTCGCCTTCCAGCGGAAAGGTCTCCTGCCTTCCTGGCTCTCGCTAAAGTTCTGGGAGGTGGGCTCAAAGATGAGGGACATGTTTTGACAGGGCCTCTTCCTCAGACGCACCACACGGAGCGCTGCGCGCACACAGCCCTCGGCCGCGCGGCGAGGGGCGAATCCTCCAAGCCTCGCGGGAGCGGACGGGAACTGCGGCGGAGACGAGGGAGGGAGGCGGGGGGCGCGCAGGCCCCGCCCCGACGCTGCCCCGGCCCCGCCCGCTTCCCCCGCCCTGCCCCTGTCCTGCCCCCGCCCACTGCCTCCCCGCCCCTGTCATGGCCCCGCCCACTGCCCTGGCCCCGCCCCTGCTCTGGCCCCGCCCGCTGCCCTGGCCCCGCCCCTGCTCTGGCTCCGCGCCCGCCCTGGCCCCGCCCCCCGCCCGCTTCCAGTACCCGGAGTGTCTGCCTGCGGAGCGCACGGCCGGCCGGCCGCGTGAGGGTCAGAAGAGTACAGTGCGTCTCAGCCCCGCGTCCCCGGAGCCCCAGCGCCCCCAGGGCTCTGCACACGCGCGTTGTCTGAAACTGCCAGCAGAGGCCACGTCCCGTGGCTCAGCCACCGGGCGGAGAGGAACACGTCTCGGTCACTCACTCCTGCCTCCTTCCCTCTGGGCCAAACTAAAGATAACTCAGTAAACAGCCTTGGTTCTAGAATGTGCTTAGGAGCCCAAAACTCAGCCCCCGGTCGCCTAGGAGATTTGAGAACATGTCTACTTCTGGTTTTTCAAAGAAAAGAACAAGGGTCGTTTTCAGAAGACGGAGATGAAAGAGTGATGAAACCTCAAGAAGAAATGACAAGAAGTCAGAAGGATGGAGGCAGATTTTGAAATTATCCCTTTCTTCATTTTCTTCCCCTTGTTAGGACTGCACCTGCGGCATATGGAAGTTCTCTGGCCCGGGGTCGAATTGGGGTTACATGGGAGGCCTGGGCCACAGCAACAGGGGATCCTTAACACACTGAGTGAGACCAGGGATCAAAGCCGAATCCTCACAGACACTGCATCAGGTTCTCAACCTGATGAGCCACAGGGGAACTCCCCTCTCTTCATTTTTAAGTGTGTACTTTTTTGTGTGTTCTGAATCTATCCCATCACATATTTGCCCAGTGGCTTCCATTGCTTAGAGGCAGAGATGTAGTTTTTTGGGTTTTTTTTTTTTTTGTCTTTTTGTAAATTTTAGGGCCATACCCGCGGCATATGGAGGTTCTCAGGCCAGGGGTCCAATCAGAGCTGTAGCTGATGGCCTACGCCACAGCCACAGCAACTCGGGATCTGAGCCGTGTCTGAGACCTACACCACAGCCCGCGGCAAGGCCGTATCCTCAACCCACTGAGGCAGGCCAGGGATTGAACCCTCCACCTCACAGTTCCTATTTGGATTGGTTATGCACTGAGCCACGACGGGCTCTCCTAGTTTTGACAGTTAAGAAGGTCAGCTCTCCCTCCCAGACCTGGGCTTTCCAGCTCAGCATCTCAGAACCTGTGCAGTATAGCTCCTCAGAATTCCAGCTCCACCGAAACCTCTCAGCAGGGGCTTTGATTCCAGCCTGTCCACTAACAGCATAAGAGGATTTCAGCTAATGCAATTTGCAGTCTGGATCCTCGACAGAGAAAAAAACATCATGGGCACAATCAAGCTGCAGCTACCCTCTGATCACTAGGTGTTCCTGAGCTTGGACCAGTATCACAGCAAGTGTTTCACTGGTTCTCTACACTGAAAAGGAAATGCACGTTTCCCACTGTGGGCTTTTAGGGGTTTGCAGGACCCTGACCCAGAGGAGAGGAGCTGGAGGCCACAGAGGGAGTGGGGGATGGCCGGGCTCTGTAAGGCGTGTCAAGACCTGGGCAGTGTGGTGACACGTCAAAACACGCATGCCCGGCCTCCCGCCTCCCGCCTCCAGCTGGTGCCCCACATGGGCCTCAGTCTCAAGGATGCCCAGATGCAGTTCATGCCGTGTCGTGTAAAACCAAAAATGAAAACCTGTCCGTAGTGGACCAATCAGATTAGCAGCTTAACCCAGAACTGGCCTGTCTCTTGACGGGGCCACGTCGACAAGAGGCAGAGCAAAGAGGCAGGAATAGTCACCCTGTATACATACAACGAGGCAGCTCGAAAACAAAATACTGCACGTTTCCATGTGTATGCACGGAAAGGGGGAAGGTGTTTAGAATGGGCGCAGACCCAACGGCTAAACGCAAAAAGGGGTGGGGTTTTAAGGACTAAGAATACCTTCATTTTTCACTTCAACAAGTATAATTGCTTCATATTTTATTGCCAAAGCAAATCGATGTCACATTTTATATAATAAAAAACTGAAAAATATGATCATTTCCTAGATCTATGACTACTTTCAGAAGTTACCTATCAAGAGCCCCTGCTGTGGCTCAGGGGCTTACGAACCTGACTAGTATCCACGAGAATGTGGGTTCGATCCCTGGTCTCACTCCGGGAGTTAAGGATCCGGTGTTGCCATGAGCTGTGGTGTAGGTCGCAGATGTGGTTTGGATCCTGCATTGCTGTGGCTGTGGTGTAGGCTGGTAGCTACAGCTCCAATTGGACCCCTAGCCTGGGAACTTCCATATGTTGTGGGCATGGCCCTACAAAGCAAAAAACAAAACAAAATAAAACAAAAACAGTTACCTATTAATTCCTGTGAAGAATGGTTAACAAATTTAAGTTGAAAAATTAAGCTTTCAAAGCAACATATTAATTACAAGCAACCTGAACTCTCAAAAAAACCCAACTGTCCATTGCTTCACAGCATATTTATAACTGGTTCTGGGATCTGCTGACTGTTTACACACCAATAAACAATGCTACAAGAAAATCACATTTAGGCCCAATTAGATCATTCTAGCTCATTAAAAAAAAATCTTCCAGATGAAGCAAAATAATATAGAAAAGCAATTAAACATGCGGGCAGTTAAAACTAAGGCCATCAGGGCTAGTCAGAGAGGAGGGGGCTGCTGTGACCCGGGCAGCTGAGCCAGCAGGACGGCCCGCAGCAGCGGGAACACGGAGCGGGGGCGTCCAGCATGACAGGTCAGCTGTGAGCCTGTGGCCCCTCATGGAGGCCAAGGCTTTATTTCCAAAGGCACAACCCAGTGACAGACACAGCAAGGAAGAACAGCTCTTGGCCTCACTAGACACAGAGCTGGACGTAGCCTTGACAGTGACGCAGCCCCCTCTTTCAGACGTGCATGCCGAAATCCGGAAGCTGAACCACCCGCCCAGTCTTTCAAGGGGAGGGGCAGCATCCAGCCCCAGGTGGACGGCTCGGTGCAGTTCCCCAGCCACGTGAAGACTGCCTCAGAGAATCCTTCTGTTAATCTGATCAAAAAAGCCAAGCTTTCGTCTTCAGGTACCCGGACCAACTGCTCGTGCGGCGGGACAGAGTGGGGCAGCCCCAGCCTGGGAGCCTCCTCCTCGGTTCTGAGGGTCACTTGCTGGGGGCCCTCGGGGTGAACTTGGGACACCAGAACTGGCCTCACATGCTCACCCCTGCAGGCAGTGGTAGGATTCGACCCCGGAACTGGTTGCATCCACCCCTGAGGCTTTCAGGCTCGAACCCCTTGCCTGCGGAAACGGGAGGTTTGTTCTGAAATCAAAGCTTCCCAAGAGGCAGTCCCCAAGGGCATCCCAGTGGCAGCTGCCGCCTTGGTTCCTGGGATCAGAGCCCCTTGGTCCCTGGGCTCAGAGCCCCTTGGTCCAGATCCCAGTGACGCCCTAGCTGAGTCAGGTGGCCTTGCCCTCCTGCCCCCAGCCCTGCCCCCCCCCACGACGTGCAGAGAAGGTGACACCACTGCCTCTGCGCAGTCACTGCTGCCGAGGAACAAATCCAGCCAGTGACAGCTGCAACTCTCGTGAGAACCTTGGACACGTACAGTGTGATTCAAAGTTGAAATAAGGTTTCGCACACAAATGCGTACTTTATGGCCATTTTACAGGTGAGAAAAGTGGAGTCCAGAGAGCACGGCGTCCCTTAGCAAGAGCTGGAGCCACATGTACCAGAGGCCTCCACCTGGCGGCCCAGGCCGTCAAGCTCTGCCACAAACATCTCAGGCCTTCAGTCCCACGCCTGCTCCAGGCGACCTTCAGCTTAAGACGTGTCATGTTCTCCCTGTCTCTCCAGGACAGAAGGTACTTTCTCGCTTTGGTCAGCATCACTCTCCCTCTCTGTAGACACAAAGGTTTTCCAGGTTCCCATCAAAAGCCACTGTTTGTCTGTTCAGACTCCCTGGGTCCCTCCGGTCCTCGGCAAGAGGTCGTCACCCTCCGGGGACTCGGCCACCCTCCAGCCAATCGTCACAGGCCGCATGGGCCAGAAGGGTGGATGGTGTTTACGTATTATCCGACACTGCTGGTGGACACTGCCTGGGTTTCTTGCTTCTGCTGCTGCTGCAGCTGTTTTTTTTTTTGTTTTTTTTTTTTTTTTTTTTTTTTTTTTTTGTCTTTTGTCTTTTTGTTGTTGTTATTGTTGCTATCTCTTGGTTCTTGGGCCGCTCCCGCGGCATATGGAGGTTCCCAGGCTAGGGGTTGAATTGGAGCTGTAGCCACCGGCCTACGCCAGAGCCACAGCAACGCGGGATCCGAGCCGAATCTGCAACCTACACCACAGCTCACGGCAACGCCGGATCGTTAACCCACTGAGCAAGGGCAGGGACCGAACCCGCAACCTCATGGTTCCTAGTCGGATTCGTTAACCACTGCGCCACGACGGGAACTCCTGCTGCAGCTGTTTTTATTATAAAAGATGCTAAATTTCTGGAAGGCAGGGCCGTGCTCATCTTTGTATCTCAGGTGACCGTGGAGAGGGTGTGCGCAAGGGTGAACTTGAGTGACAGCAGCCAAAAGTGGACTGAGTTCCCTGGCCACCCAGAAGTCGGCTCCTGCTCTGGGATTTCCTCCTCACGTTGTCCAGAAGGCGCTTAGCACGTAGTATGTGCTCCTAAAATTTCCTCATCAATTGCGAAAATACAAGCCACTTGTCTTAGTCTGTTTGAGGCGCGATAAGAAAATACCGCAGACTGGGTGGCTTACAACCAAAGAAAATGCCTTCCTCACTGTCCTGGAGCCCAGAAACCGAGCCCAGGGTCCCAGCACCGCTGAGTGAGGGCCCCTCTGGGTTGGCAGACGCTTCCTGTGTCCCCACGTGGTGGAAGGGCCAGGGACTTCTTTGCAAGGGCGCGGGTCCCACTGAAGAGGCCCCTCCCTCACAGTGTATTCAAGACCCCTTCCGGCTCCCACCCCAGGGTTGGGAGCTCACCCCAAGAATTTGAGGAACACAGACGTTCAGACCACAGCGCCACCTTTCAAAACAGACCCGAGGGCGCGAAGGAGCAGAGACCCGCAGAGCAGCCTCGGCCTCAGGAGTGGCCGCGGGGCGGGGGGCTGCCCTGGTGTCTGTGCGTCCTTCCCGCGTCCTTCTCACTCCTGTTTCCGAGGCGCAGCAACTCCAGGGTCTGAATCGTGCTAGCAGTTGCTCAATGATGCCACAGCATATGCAGGGGATTCTGGCAGGAACCGGGATTGCAGAAGCAAAAGCCCCCCACCAAAGGTTTACGGCTTCTTGTCTGTCACCAGCTGATTGTAAAGCTGAACCTAAATATGTCATTCGTTCCGTGCAAACTCTCCAGCTGCAAACTCTAACTGTGAGCGTCAGGGCCCTCGGAGCTCCCTCCTCGTAGACAGAGGAGAGGCTCTGACCCCGAGGCCTGGGAGGGGCTCCCGGGCTCCTGGTCCCCCGGTCCCGGGGCTCACAGCCATCCCGCGGGGCAGGAGGGTGCAGGCCCAGAGAGGAGAGCCCTGGTGTAAGTCCATCCTGCCCTCCAGCCCGCGGCTTCCCAGGGGCAGAAGGCCTTCCAGGGGCACCCTCCTCGGATCCTCAACACGATCCTGAGAAGAGGGCAAAGGGATGTCATGAGCTCCGTTTTCAGAGGGAAACTCATTTTCAGAACTGCAACTCGCTGGAGGCCACAGAGCCAGCCGTGGGCTCCAGGGTCCCGCCTGGAGTTCAGAGAAGCCCAGGCTTCGACTCCCTCCAAGACTATGTGAGCCGCCCCTGGAGGGGCGCCTACTGCACCCCAATGCCACGCACGCACTCAGGAGCTGGACCAGCCAGAGGGGAAACCGGCTCCCTGTGTTCGGGGGAGAGGACGTAGGTGCGATGGGGTTTGCAGAGCTGATCCAGGTCTTACCCTGGCCCCCCTGGCCCCGGCATTCCCTTCATTTAAGCATTATTTAAAGAATTTCTATTTATAAAGAGCACATAATCCTGAGATATGTGATACTTTATGTCGCTATTGATTCAAAAACCATTTGTTTTTCACACAGTGGGGAGGGTGGCAGGGTTGGTATGGGTCCGCCTTCTCTCTCTGCCACACACGCACTCGCGCACACACACGTGCATGCGTGCGCACCGGGTTTCAGGCCCTCTCTTCCCGCAGGGAGAGAACACCAGAGCATGGAGATTACAAGGGTTTGGACACAGGATTTAGGGAGAGTTACAGACGTAAGAGCATGTTTTTATCCAGATTTACTGAAGCGCAGCATCTCGGCACAGTGACTACCTCGCGGCTCTGGGGCGCGCTCTGCTCTCCACGTGGCCAACTGAGGCTGCTGCAGGAGGTCCCCCTGGATGGCAGGACAGAGGGGTGGCCTGGGAGCCCCTGGCCCTTGACAAAAGCACCAGGGAGAGCAGCCCGAGACGAGCTCGGCTCAGCCCAGGGTGGCAGGAATCAGGACAGACAAGGAGATGAGACGAGGCGCCATGAGATGCAAACACATCGTGGTGTCCCCACAGGAGGAGATGGGCACGGGTGTCAGGTCACCAATTAGGAGCCAACTCTACGGTGGGGGCAGGAGGCTGTCAGGAGGACGCACGGCTGAGCTTTCGCGGTTCTTGGGGTCCCAAGATACCAACCAGAGGAGCTTCCTGGGGGAGGAGACAGTAGGGACGAGAGGGCAGAGGGAAGAGAGGAGGGCAGGTCCGCAGGTCCTGAGGATGCAGGAAGCCTCCCCCGCCCTCCATGGGCCAGAGGGTCAGGCTCGGGCTTTAGACCAGCGGCCCCGAGAACAGAGTGCAGGGGGAGGGGTCGTGACACAGGGTGGGGGTCGCAGAGGAGAGGAGCCCAACCCTCCACCCCTGACCTGGGGTGCCCCTCGGGCAGAGTCGCCCCCCACCACACCAGGACCAAGGCATTTCCAGTCGCAAGCTTGCTGGGTTTTCGGGGCTCTAGCAGCATATGAATGAAAAGTCCCTCTTGTTCACAAAGCTCAAAAGTGAGGAATCTTTGGAATTTTTGAAATTACACTGTATCTGATGGCCCTGTGATGTTATGTGTAGTTGCAGCTGTTGGTAAAGGTTATCAACATAGGCACTTCACTATTCCTGGTGCACTTTCTTGCAGAATATGTGCTAGAAAAATTAGTTTGGAAACACCCAAAATCTATAGAAAAGTGCAAACGTAAAAATTCCTTCTGATAAATTTTAATTTTAATGTGTCTATGGATGTTGTATCTTTGCCAAATAATTCTACTTCCTGGGGTAAGAAGAAAGACAGACAAAAAGAAGGGAACAAGGCAGGTGAGAAGGAGACGCGAGGGAGGGAGGGCTGGAAATGCTCGGAGCAGACCCAGAGCAGGCGAGGTCGCTGGTGTTTTGAAGGCTTGGGAAACACTGTGACTACCTATGGGAGAGACCCTGGCAATCGTGTTTTGATATTATCCAGTCTGTAGTGATTAATAACGGTAAACAAGGAGACAGACATATCTTCAGTGTCAATGCACGCACGTGTTCAAAAGGAACACTTTTGACAAAGTAGAACAAAACCAGGGCCGCCTGCACCAGAAGATGAAATGGACGTGTGCAGTGTTGCCAGGGACGCGGGGCAGAAGGAAATACAGCAAGAAAGATTCAGTTGTGCAAAGACACACTTGATTGATTGATTGATTGATTGATTGAAGTTTCGGGTTTTTAGGGCCGCACCTGTGACATCTGGAAGTTCCCAGGCCAGGGGTTGAATGGGAGCTGCAGCTGCCAGCCTACACCACAGCCACTGCAACGCGGGATCTGAGAAGCGTCTGCCACCTGCACTGCAGCTTGAGACAATGCTGGGTCCTTAACCCACTGAGCGAGGCCAGGGATTGAACCTGCATCCTTGTGGATACTAGTCAGCTTTGTTGCCACTGAGCCACAACAGGAATGCCCCCAAAGGCATATTTTAAACATATACTTTTTAAAATGAAGAGTTTGGAGTTCCCACTGTGGCACAGAGGATTAAGGATCCAGCATTGTCTCTGTGGTGGCACGGGTTCAATCCCAGGCCCGGAAAATTCTATTGGAAAAAAATAAAATAAAATGAAGAGTTTAAGTAGCAAAGCAGTATTTTTTAAACTTAAAAAAAAAAAATGAAATTGTTCCATAAGATAATTTTATAAAAAATTTGCCCAGCCCTCTGTGTCTAGACCCAGGCACATGTCTGGGCAGCGGGACACAGGGTTCCCACCTGTGCCCCCACCTCGGTTCTGCAGGGTGAGCGGGTTCTCCTTCTGTGATGATGCAGCACCCCGACCCCCACTGTAATCGCAGGTGGCCTGACTCAGGACAACTCCTCACCGTACGTTTGCACTTTTCTATAGATATTGGGTGTTTCCAAACTAATTTTTCTAGCACATATTCTGCAGCGCGAGGCTCTGGAGATGGACGTGATGGGGTCACAGCCTGCCTGTCATGACCTGGGGACACAATTGTGTCCTGCTGTCTGTGAAGTGGGGACAGTCACTGTATCCAGCTGAGAAGGGCCAGCAGAAGGACTAGTGGGGATGGCACAGCTGGAACCCTGGGGACTCCCCACATGTCTGCTCCCCAACAACAGTTAAGCACAGCCTCCGATGCATCCAGTGACCCTTTTCTTCCCTTCTTCTGTCTCGGGCAGCTCAGGCTGCTGCAACAAGCACACCCCAGTGGGCTACGTCCTGCCTGCCTGGTGCACCTGCATTGCAGGCAGGGCGGAGCGGGGCAAGCAGACTCTGGAGTCTTTTATCAGGTCGCTAATCCCTCCACAAGGGCCCCACCCTCGCGACCCAGTCACCTTGGGGGTCGGGGCTTCAGTAGATGAGTTTAGGGCACACAAGCTTTCAGGCCACAACAGTGCCTGATGAGCCTTTCACCCTGACATGGTTCCTTGTGGAAGGTGTGAGCTTTAAAAAACAGTAAAGAGCAAAGCGATTGTCGCTAAGGAGGGATTAGGGCATTTTTAGCAGGGATTATGCAATCCTGATGTATTATTTAAGTGAAATACACCAGTCACTCTGTACTTTATGCCTTCTTTCTATGTCCTTGTGTTTTAAAAGCTCTATAAAAAGCGAATGACTCAGCATGAATTGCATTGTGTGCAAACAAATACCTTCTGCCTGGTGCCCAGGTGCGGGAGGGTGAACCCAGGCTGTCCTGATTCCCACGTTCCTTCGTGGTGAGGTTTCATCACCCTCCAGAGCCAAAGCACTGAACGCAAGGAAATGGGGGTCTCGACGGACAGAAATGGGGGCAAATCCCATAAGCTTATGTCCCATCGCACTCCTCATGGGTGCGCAGGGCATGCGGCCAGCCTCCAACAGCAACGGCCTGGACCCACCCGTCACCTGCCCGGGCCTAAACTTCACCCTAGTCTGTGGGGGCTTCAGGCCACTCCTGGTTTCCAATCCTGTCTGCATTTCACATGGTGTTTGTGTAAACATCACAGGGTCAGAACCACCCTAACCACCCACTATGCAACTCTACAACAAACAATGAAACTCTTAGAGCCTGTAAAATCAGAGTCAGAAGGTGGGGTCAGTGCCTATAAACTGGTCTCCAGCTCGCTCTTCATTCGCTGCTAAAAAGACCTATAATTTCAATGAAGAAAGCCGGCCAAGAGGGATGATCTCTCCCTCAAAACCACTTAGCGAAGACAGCCATTCTGTTCACACTTGAACGTTTCGGTGGTTTAGGGAAGAAGAGGCAGGTGCTAGGAGAGGGATATGCCTCATTTGCTGTCAACCGACAGGTCCACCCAACCGCGCAAGCGTACCCAAGCTCAGTGACTGTCACGTGAAACAAGAGGACAGCCGCCTCTGGAGGAGCAAGTTCCCTGGGTGCACAGGAAGCGTGTAAAGCAGAACCAGGTCTGAGACCATCCTTCTTCAGGAAGGAGAGTGAGCAGGTCAGGATTCTGTAAGCGGACACCTGGGCACCTGCTCAAGTGCCCCTGAGCTGCACGGGGGTGGTGGGGGCAGGTGGGGCAAGGGGCCTTGTTACACATCCTTCTAGTTGCTTCCAGATTAACTGCCCCCGAGCAGGGGTCTTGGTGGACCTGCCTTGACCCTTTACTACACATTGCTGCCTGTGCCATGAGCTGCCCCCAGCTGCAGGTGTGGACGTAGGTGTGGACCATCAGACTGTGGTCTCATGTGTTAGCCTTTCATTGACACGTCCGTCTTGAAAATTCTTGTCTTACACGCCATGCAACTATAAAAAAGTCCGTTTGTATGATAAAACCCAATGAAAAATGCAGACATTTTGAACAAATCTGTATAAAAATGAAAAGCATTCAAGACCAGACAACCAGTTTGCTTTAACATAGCTTAAAATTTCTTTCTGTGATGAGAAAAATTCAAAGCGAGGACAGGTACGTGACCCACCCAAGGCCACACCGGGGTCTGAGCCAGGTCTCAGGATGTAAAGTCCCTGTCACCATCTGCTCAGCGTGTCCGCCGTGATGGGTGGACAGCAAAAGTGAGCCATCCCTCGGGAGGTGGGGCTGACCATCCCTGTGCCCGCGGACGGCAGCCGTGACGGGACGCTGGTCCAGCCGCTGTGACGCGGGTCCAGGAAGGCGCTACATCGCAGCTACAGACGACTGGCTACGCGCCGTGAGGGTGCAGGTGAAGCGGGAGACCCGGCATCCGAAGGCGTGGTCCCGATTCTGGCTCTGCTCCTTGGGAGCTTCACGGCCTCGGACGGACGTCCGTGCTGCGGGCAGCTCTGGTCACGCTCAGATCTTCACGGCCCGGCCCGGCCTCAGTCGCACAGGCTCTGAAGGAAAACGTCCTCTTGGACAGCACGTTCTAACGGACATGACGGCGCTTGACCAAGAGAATTCAGCATTGTGCACAGATGTCAAGCAACGCACTTCCTAGACAAAATGAAGCGGAGCCTCTCCTGACTGGAACGCCCTTCTGTGTATGTATTTGGGTTTGCTTCCAATCTCTCGTGAAAAACAGAGCAGAAAGAATTTTTGAAAAGGTGTTTCTCAGGCTTGACATAACGCGCCGAAAGAGCAGAATCCCAGGCGCCAAAGCGCCAAACCGGTCTCTTCCCCGACGGCAGACAGAGGGCCCAACGGGGTGCAGGCACGGGTCCCTCGCGTGCCAGCGAATGTCGGAGGAAGGCACTGGTGTTTGGTGGCGACTGCCACGTTCTCTCGGGCATTTCCTAAACCCACGTCTGATGAGCCCGCCCCGCTCTCCACCCCGCCAGCCCCTCTGGAGCCACACGGAGGGCGCGGCATGGAAATGTCATCCGCCAGGACTGCAATTACTGGCACCGCGGCAATCACGGGCACAAGGCAGAACGGGTCGAATTCAGGTGAGAGCGAGAACGGCAATCAAGCCTGGGGACGGAGAACAAAGCCGTTTTCTTCCATGTGCCGTCAACACAACCATCAGGCCTTAATTACAAGGCGAGTGTGGGGCTGGCTGCTGAAAGGCTGATCATTATCCAGCTCAGCCCCCAATCAGCTCTGTATTGATGGGCTGCAAAGGGAGGAAGCCAGCTTGGCCCCATGAAAAGGAACAGGCAGAGGAGACATGCCCTGGGGAATAAAAATAACTCCGCCAACGACGGGAGGGAGAGTACCTGAGAGCCAGCCGAGAACAGGTCCCCGAGAGCCGGGTGATGGCCCGCCGCGCCGTGGCTCGGGTCACCCCAAGGGCGCCTGCTCCAGCCTGTTACTCAGCCTCACCGTGCTCATCTTTGTCCTCCTGAGGCCCCCCTTTTCCAGCAGCGGCCCCCAGAGTTCCCCCCGAGCTCAAATACACTGAGTCCGTTCCTTTTCTCTATTCCAAATTTTTTGTAATCATCCTGAGAGCATTCTAAACAAGTTCCCGACTTAGCCCTCTCTCTGTCATATATATTTAATATGTCTATTTTATTAAATATGTATTTGCTTTTGTCTACATTAAAATATCAAAAGTTCAGTTCAAAATATCCTCTAAAGAATGGGATCTTGACATTTAATTGCAAGCCTCATTATCTTCTCTTATCCTAACGATCCCTGAATAAAGCCTGTGCATTAAAACTAAGTGTACTGTCTACTGGTAAGAACTGAACACACATAAACTCCCTATATCAAAACACTTATCTATGTACGAAATAAATACAAGATGCATTTTCCTCAGTATTAGGAAATTTCATTGTCATACTGTGAGACTGAACAGACTTCTATCAACGGAAGCCTTGGTTACTCCATTTTGCTCCTGCTGGTCTGAGACACCCTCCTCCATCCCCCGCTTCCCTCTTCTCCCAGGAACAATTTGTTTCAAATTAGCCAACCGAGAAGAATGTGCGCCCTGACCTGACCCATGGGAAGGGGACAGGGATACCACTTGCGCTGGGGGTGAGTGGGAGGGGTCTTCCCTCCCTGGCGCGCTTGTGGGCACCCGCGCCCTCCTGCAGAAGCAAAGAGCCCTGTCGAGATCTCCTGTGTTCATGTGTCTCGCTTCCCACACTGAGCATCTGAGCCAGGGTCACTTTTCCCAACAATACTGACAGCCTCCCCCCCAACCCCACCCCCCGCCCCGCCAAGGAGTCTGGTGTTTAAAGCTCGAAAAGGAACCACTCTTTGGCAGTGTGGTCACTTGGGCAACAGTTGGGGGCTAGTCCTGGCAGGGTGGGGGACCCATAGGTCCAGTGCTGCAGCCTAGTGACGGAGCTTGATGCCAAAGGATTCGCCTGGAGCAGGGCGCTGGGGCGGGGGGGGGCCGTGGTGCCGTCGCAATTCCTGACCTGTTTAAATGGCTGAGAGCATCAGCCCCCGCCCCCCTCGTGCCGGGACTGGGCCCAACTCGGCAGGAAATCCCAGTTCCTTGCAAGCCCACCCATTCTTTTTATCCAGACTTTCACTCTCCCTGGGTCTGTGGCCGCCAGATCCTCATTCCTCCTAGTTTGTTGCTTGGGGGTGGGGGCAGTGGGGGTTTAATCAAACTAGAGGAAGGAAGCTTTCTTGCCGGTGAGCTGGCCACGTGCTGGAGGGTCAGACCCCTGCGCAATGCCGTTTCCACGATCCATTTCCAAGGTAAAGTGAAAATACAAAAGCTTTGTTCTGCCACGACGGGCATGGAATTTCCCTGGCGCCCCGGTTACTGAAGGCCTAGGATGTGCCCTCTCTTCTCGGATTCTTCAACACACACCCAAAAGCAAATGTGTTTAGTGCTGGAAACGGCAGTGAGACACATTCAAGCCACCGTCCCCCGCCCACCGCATGGTCAAGGACGAGGGACAGACCCTCCCTCGCTGCCCTCCAAGTGCACTCCTTCCTCCTCCAACCCGGCCTCCACCCCTCTCTGCAAGTGAACCTGGACCTGCGTCTCTCCACGAGGCATCTTCAGCGATTTCCTGGTGCATCACAGGCTTGAAGCCTGCACTCTTATCCTGCCTATTCTGACAAGAATCCTGAGAATGGACCCGTCTTAGTTCTCTCAGGGCACCTTCAAAGGCCCACGGCAGCTGTGCTCAACGTGGGGTTCAAGGAGCCCCAGAGGGTTCTTTAGGCCCCTTGCAAGGAGTTATTATCTGCATTATCTGGGAGCCTAGATCATCTTCCTGTGCTTCAGTCAAAACAATTCGATGCCATGTGTTGACTGCAGACAGAGGGCAGGTCAGATGCTCCTAAAGGGATTTGCTGAACGTGAAACACTGACGGTTTTTCTTTGTTGTGGAAAACCAGGTTATTTTGCACAAAACGACATCACTTACATGAACATGCAATGGGTTTTCAAATTGTAATTTAAAAATAAACACATGCATTTTAAGAAGTCTCAGCTCTTGTTTTCATGTGATAAATATACCTCTCATAAATGACATCTCTCTGCGGCCTCGGAACATGAAGCACATAAAAGGGCCTTGGCTCCAAAACCCTTGAGAACCACTGATCTGAAGCAATGATTCTGCAGGCTGGTGCGCTCCCAGGCAGTAAACATTTTGTGCCTTTGGGCCTTGGCATGAGCTGTTTCCCCTGCGAGGGACATCCATTCCACACCTAAATGGTACCCTCTCTGGCAAAGGGCTTATGCCTCCTTCTCTGCGTCAGCCCTGCAATCTCTCCTCACTCAGGGCCTCAGTCTTTAATGTTCTTGGTTGATTATTTCTTCGTTCTCTTCTCTTAGGGGAAGAAAGTTCGCCGAAGTTTCATTGAACTTGCTCCCTGATGTCTCCACGGTGCCCAGCACATGGGAGGCAGGCTGAGAAGAGGTGAAAAGTGAGTGCATGGCTGAAAGAACGAGACACCTGCGAACAGACTCTGCTACAACACTGTTTGAGAGCGCCTTTGTACTTACTCAAGCGTACGGCAGACGCTCTGTCTAATGTGTTAAGTGAGGTCTGCCCTGGTGACTGGAGGCTATGATGTGCCAGGCATACCACTAGAAACCCCGGGAGTTGACGGAAGGTTCAGGCTAGACGGAGGATGAACGTAAGGGTGCAGGTGGTAGAGTAGAAAGAAATGGGCCCGAGAAAAGGATAAAACTAGCGGGTCAGATCTGAGTTTGTCAAGCAGACACCATCAGCCTTTCCTTGGGAATGTGGACCCTGAGAAAATGGCAGAACCCTTACTTAGAAGATGTGAGGTCACTCTGCGACACACTTTGTAATCTAACTACAAAGGGGGTGCCAACCCAGGTGCCCGCACTTATGGCATCGAGCAGGTGCCTCAACGTTCTGCAGAAAGAGGGTGACTCCCGCCTCCTGGGACAGAAAGTGCTGCCCCGGGGGCAGGGGCTGGGTTAGCGGTGCCCTCTCGCTTCCCCGTGGGGGTTTGGGTCAGCACCCACATCAGCGAGCACCTGCAAAGCCAGCTGTGTGTAAACAAACGGCAGAAGAATCAGGACCCCCTGACGAGGCAGATACGGACGCACAGAGCCTTCCTCGAGCGTACACTCATTATCGCCCCTAAAGTCCGTCCTCTATCTCTCACCCTTCCCAGAAGACCGGGAAGAAGGTCCAGGATGTAGACCAGCCCCAGTTGGGTGCAGTCAGTCCTTCAGTATCCACCCAAGAAGCCGGAGTGTCACAGGACAAGCTCCAGAAGTGACCGTTACTCCACCTCCTGAGCACGAGCCGAAGGCCTTTGTCCAGACACCGTGCTTGTTCCTACAGACGAGCTGACGACAGGAGGAGACAGTGTCCCTGCCCGGAGGAAAATCAGAGCCAATGAGTCCCATTCGCACATGGCGAAAATCAGACTCTTCTAGAGAGTTCTGTTTGGTGGGTGCCCCCTGCTCCTGGAGCTGAGGAGCTTCTTCAGACACCACTCCCCTAGGACTCGGCCATGATTTTCCAGGAGATGTCCCATTTCTAAAATAGAAGGGCTACACTGAATTGTCTTCTATCCTGCTATTAATATATGTCAGAGGAAACTAATTCAATGCAGATAGACTTGGGCTAGCAGAGGAGCCTAATGCAGAATTCAGCTTCCCACTCTATGCTTTGTAGAGCAGGTGTGAGGACCGTGGACGGTCTCCAGGAGAGGGACTCAGAATTCTCGCTATGGCCTTGCTTCATTTCTCTTCACCCTTCACCCAGTGTTATTTCTTAGACAGGCCAACTGGGTGCTGGCAGCAGGGCGGTGTCTGTTGAGTAAACCACTGGGTGTGTTTTAATTTTGATGCAGCGGCTACCTCTGTTTTTAGGCGTTCTTCTCAAAGGTCGAATTGCTTCTCTCTCTGGTATGTGTCACTTGAGTTCAAACTGATTCTAGAAGAGCACAAAGCCTTGACCAAGAGGCTCTACTGCGAAGGAAGAGCTACACTTTGGTGGGAGCCCTGAGTGGGGTGGGGAGGCGTCTGCTGCAGCCCAGGATTAGGGCAGGTGGGGGGGTGTCCACAGGGGGTCCTGCCCTTGGGGAGCCCAGTGCAGGTGACCTGGGATCCACACGCCAAGGTTCAGGACCTGTGAACACTGATGAGCTTGGGATCCTGCCGCGGTCAGGTGAGAACTCCCGAAGCCACCCCAAGAAACTCAAACTCCCATTCTCTGCAAGAGCTCAAGTCCGCGTCTGGATTAGAAACTCACTTTGTCTTTCCGGACTTTGAGAATGAAAGCAATACCTTTACCAAAAAGACTGGATAATTAAGAACCATGAAAATGCTTACACATCTGAAAACACAATGAGATAATAACGTGCCCTGGATGCCAGCCTCCCGGTCCTGCTGCACGTGGTCCCTCTTAACGTGCACACTCTGGCCTTTTAATGTGGTGAAATGAGGCGACCCACAGAGTGCGCTCCCCCAGTGCTATCTGTGAAGCCGTGGACGGCCTTATCAGCCCATCGTGGGTTCGATACAATACAACCACACAGTGGGTAGTCTAAGCTTGGGCACTCTCTTTACAGCCGACGAGTTCTACAAAAAGACAAAGCAGTAAGAATTTAAATAAACTAGCGGGCTGCTGGTGCCACATCACGCAATCCTGGGATCCCATGAAATGTGGCAGTTGAAGCGGGTTGAACAGACAGCACCTAGACCGGACAACAATGAACCCCAGGTTGTGGGATGTGGTGTAGAGACTGTGAGTGACTCTGCTCCCTCCGGATTGCATTTGAGGCCGGGGGCTTTCTCGGGATTGAAGACCAAAAGTCAGACGTTACGGTCATGACTTCAGGTAAACGATCTGAGTGCCATCCATGTAGGAGATTATTTATAATAAAAATATATCTTTGGTTCTCGGAACCATTATACTGATTTTAGTTGCTTTTTGCTGTTTTATTTATTAATATGTTTTCTCCAAGGATCTGTAAGATCAATCACTTAATGACGTCTTTGCTATTATTATTTATGTTTTGTTTTTCTTTTTTCTTTTATTTTTTTTTGTCTTTTTGCCATCTCTTGGGCCGCTCCTGCGGCATATGGAGGTTCCCAGGCTAGGGGTCGAATCGGAGCTGTAGCCGCCGGCCTACACCACAGCCACAGAAAAGCGGGATCCGAGCCGCATCTGCAACCTACACCACGGCTCACGGCAACGCCGGATCCTTAACCCCCTGAGCGAGGCCAGGGATCGAACCCGCAACCTCATAGTTCCTAGTCGGATTCGTTAACCACTGCGCCATGACGGGAACTCCGATGTTTTGTTTTTCTTTAGAATGCTCCAGAACCTTCTGATTCCAAGGGCTTTTGCATCATTTTGAAAGTGAAATTTGTAGTTGTATTTCTTTATAATGTTATACACAGGGGGAAGGAAGATAAACAGCTACCCAGGAATTCTTTTGCTGGAACAACCTTGCAGCTTCTGCTGCAACACCATCAGGCTGTGGCTACAGCGACTGACAATTGGTCCCTGCCTGCCCACCTGGTCAGGAGGCGGAGGGAGGAGTGCACCTGGGCTCTTGGAGGCTGGCACCTGCCTGACAGCCGCACAGGTGTCCTCGCCGGCTGCAAAGGGTCTCCCAGTCTCATCAGACCCTCTCATTCATTCTGCACCAACAACTGTAAGAACCATGTCAGTTTTAAGAGGGATAGATGCACATGGCAACATAAAGTATTATGAGTGTCACCTTCCTTATGAGAGACCCACTTCCACGCAGAATGCTGGCCTATTAATGCTAGAAAGGACCTGGGAACCACCTGTCCCAGTGGATGGTCTTCAGATCCCACAGAAGCACTCAGACGGATGAAGAGAGAGGGTTCCGATTTTGGAAATGGTACGAAGCCTTGTTTCAGTCATTCCCCGGTGGACAACCATGGGGAAGACTGGGCTCTATTTACATCATCTGTTTGGAGGCACCTGACTGGCACAGCCAAGACTCTGGGCTGAAAGAGGCCAGAGAGACGGGCCCTGGATTCCGCACCGTCTGTCCTGCCTGAGATGTCCACCAGCATCCACGTAACTCGCGAGGGTCTGAGGACCAAAGGACGCATGACGGGGGGTCTGGGACTCACGTTCACGGCCCACTGAGGGAGGCTCCCCAGCACGTGCCACAGACGTTTGGTTCGGATCCCTTCAGGTTCCTTCCCAGGAGTCAAGGTGAACTGGAAGCAGCTCCGTTCTCCTGGGCATTGGAGACCAGCTCTGAACCGTCTCAACTCCTAATTTTACTGAAGTGATTTTCCCTACTCTAGATGCCCGAAGGAAGCAAAAGCAAATAATTTCTGAAGTAAGATAACCTTACATCCAGCCTTAACATAGAACTAGTTTTTATCTACACTGTCTGTAATGCAAACAAAATAAAACAGGGCACAGAAAAGGGAGATCTGACCATAATCCAGGAAACAAAAACAAACACTAGAAACAGATACACAGGAATTGTCTGATGAGAATTTAAGCTAGTTTTGATGAAGAGGCCTAAGGGGAAATTAACACATGCTGGATGTCGGGAAACAAATGAAAATTATTATGGAAATTTTAGCATTAAAACTATAAAAATTGAAGTGAGGGACTCGATTGATGGTTTTGGCAGAATATGCCTGGATGAAGAGAAAATCAGTGAAATGAAAAGAGCATCATAAGACAACATCGCAATTGACGTACAGAGAGAGAAACTAACGTAAAAGCAATAAAACGCTCTTTTAAAATTTAAGATGAAGACTATTCCACAGTGATGAAAGACATCAACCCACAAGCTGTGGGAAAACACATAAACTAGGTGAAGGTAAAGCATTCCTGGGGCCCCTGAGTTTTGGAAAGTGGTTGAACTGTAGCTGTTTTCATAGGTCAGGAATACAAACCGGAATTTCCGAGCAACTAGTAAAGAGCAGGAAGAGAAAGCGTAGCGAAAAGGCGATGGAGGTTAAAAGGAAAAGCATAAAATACTGAACCCAAATCCATATGAGAAGAACGGCACGAAGCAGTGGGGAAACGTGGCAAAGAAGAGCAACTCGAGGATGACACACCCCGAGGCGTGAAAGTACTAAGCGGTATTCACACCCCAGGTCGTCCGACTTGGGCCAAACACAAACCCGGCTGCGTGCGGCTTTCCAGAGCCCACCTTCCTTTCACAGGCTCGGGTGGCTGGAAGCAGAGCCATGAGGAAACGTACCCACCGAGAACGCCCACAAACACAGACTCCTACAGGTTTTTTCAAACGTACGGACGCCCAGGGCCGACTGCAGCTGTGCTGGTTTCCAGAACCTTGGCTGGGGCTGCGCATGTGTGCTATCAAAACCGTGGATGTTGAGTCGGACCCTCCGGCCGAGACACCTGTTCATCTTACTGATGGGGAGACGGAGGCCAGCAGGGCAAACGACTGCTCAAAACCCTCGCAAGCAGGGTCTGTTCAGTATTTTACGGACGGCTGCTACGAGGGAAATGATGGACAATGTTTCCTAAATTCATAATCTAAAGTTAGGCGTGTGTGTGTCGAAACAACTACCCAACCAGACAGAAGAGGAAGGGGCCTTAGGAAAGGGACGAGGTCGAACGCCACCGGCGGAGGAGGAAAGGTGGGCGTGGAAGCGGGTTGGGGTCTTCAGAGGAGACAAGAAGAGTGGACTTGAGAGGCGAGAGGCGGGCGGGGCGTAACCGCGGGGCTTTGGCGAACCCGCCCTCAACAAGGAAGTAAACTGTGGGTCGGCGTCTCAGAAAATGCTCATCTTTTGCCTTGAGGAGCATATACACTTCTTCCTCTGAGATACTCTGAAATGCCACCTTCTCCTGGCAGCTGACCTTTCAGAAAAACTCCGCCTGAAAGCAGTTTGCGGGGCTGAGACCCGCCCCCCCAACGCCACTCCCTCCTGCTTCGCAGTCGAGGACCTGGGGGCGGCTGGGCGAGGCCGAGGGATGGATGCGGGAGACAGAGCAGCCGCACAGCCAGCCGTTTCGGGAGCATCTCCCGAGCACCATCCCTGCCACCTGCCCCACCCGCCGGCTCAGCGGAGGATGGTGGAGCATGAGACAGAGGAGGGCAGGACCCAGAAGGACAGTGCAGAGCGGAACCCCCTCCCCAGCCAGTGACTCATAGGACTCGCGCGAGAAATACACTTGAGGGTGTCAAGCGGCTGGCGCTGCAAGCTGCGGGCTCGGCAGTCAGCCTCCTGTTATTAGAGTTGCCTCCCCTCCTGCCTTGGTTGCATTTATTCAGCTCTATTCTCTGACCCACCTGCCCTCCTATCTCTAAAGCACGGTTTCCTTCCTCCCCCAGGAGCTGCCCGGTAAAGTATGTCACCCACATGTCAAGCCTTCAGCTGCACAAGGAGCTGGAAAGTCACACACGCTGTCAGCTATGCGACCCCCCTCCAAGGGGCAGGCAGCACGAAGCTTTCAGCAGCAACTGCTAAAAATAAAACGAAGCCCGCGTGGTTCCCATTTGCATCCACAGTGTCGACATGCAGCTCTCTGATTTCCCCGAGGAAACGCAGCCAAGATGCTCTTCTCCCCAGGGCCTGCCTTCACGCGGGCAGTGTCCTCGAATTCCGGTTGCGCCTTACGGTTCACCGAGTGCTTCTCTAGAAAATGTCACTTAGCCACCGTGGTGCCCCGAGGAAGGGTACAGAGTTGTCAGCACCAGCTTATGAGGTGGTACACACCGGCCACGGAGCCCACCCCTTGCCAGGGTATCAGTGTTCTCCTGCTGTTGTAACAAATTAGCACGATTCCGGGGCTCAAAACAGAACAGTTTCTTCTCTCACCTTATTATCGTAGAGTTCTAGAGCCAAGAGTCCTAAAAATCAAGCCCTGAAAGTGGGGCTGCCCTCCTTATCAAGCCTCCTGGCTCCACCTGCTTGTTCCTTTCCAGCCTCCTTGGCGCTGGCCCCTCCCTCACAGCACTCCTGCCTCCGCTTCCGTCACCCCGTCTCCTTCCGCCTCCCTCTTCCAGGAAGCCCTGTGATTGCACTGGGTCCCTCCAATAAGCCAGGATCATCTCCCACCTCAGAGTCTTCCGCTGACTCCTACGTGCAAAGGCCCTTTGGTCGCAAGCGGTGCTGGGTCAGGACGCGGGCACCTCCGTGGCTATTACGTGTGTACATATATATTTATGAAGGGCAGCGTCTGAGCCTCCTGAGGCCGGCTCTTCCCGCTCTCAGCAGGTGCTCCTTCTGAAGAGAGAATCCCACAAACACCAGTGACAACCTAGGAGAGGGAGGTGTCCCTGTGCCTGTCGGCCGAGTGCAGGCGCCCTCCTGCGCTGAGCCCCACGGGAAAGGCCACCTGTGCCGGAATCAGAGGTTCTGTGTGTTCCTTGGTCCTCAGCTCCTGCCTGTGCCGGCTTGAGCCCCCCTTGATGTGATCACCCCAAGCCAGTGTGTTTCGGAGAAGTAAACAGAAGGCATTCGTATGTAATCGGTAGGATTCCGCGGGTGGAGTCCTACGCCAAACACCCCGACCCTCTGTGAGTGCCCGAAGGTAAGCTGGCTATACTGTCATTCCAGTTACGGAAGCAGAACAAATAGAAATTCTGAAAAGACCCAAGTTTGAAACAAAGAAGGTGTGTGGGTGAAGTACGCGGTGTCCCAGCCCCCTGGGACAACGCAGCACAGACGCAGCTGCTGGAGGCTCCTTATGGGGTCCTGTGTCACCACGCCGCCAGCTGCTCAAGGTCAGGCTGAGATTAAATCTGCAGTCCTGATGTCCAGCTCATTTTCCCAACTCAAATATGAGCTAAACTATTATTTAACAATCTTCTATTTTTGCCATTAATGGTTAGGTTTTTTTAAACTTTCAGCAGGTTTAACCTTTTTAGGTGGTGAGTTGAGCTAACGTCGTTTTTCTGTAGTTTACCACTAATGACAAATTCACTTTTAGGTTTTGAAAATACTGAAAGCCTCCAAAAGCATTCCTTGCATCCCTATATTTAATGGCATGTAGTCATTACTTCAAAAGCAAGAAATAGAGCTTTTTATTGGAAGCTAATGCTAAGAGTAAACAAGCGAATAATCGAAAATGCCGCAGAGTTGCTACACATCATAGTTGTTCTTCTGTTTTAAAACCGTGTTTTATTCATTTCTTGTGTAAAAAGTAGGCAAATCTTAACCTACGTTTTTTTTGAATCAAGTAAAATGCAGTTTATTAATGGTCCCTAAATTCTGTCATGTCTGTTTTTCACTCAAAAAGGGGAGAAAGACTGTGACTGATGCATTTGCTAAGGCACAGGACACACGGAAGGCAGAATCCAGACCGAACGACGCTCATTTTTGGGTTTCTGGATTGTTTGCTCCAGACGTTCGCTATGCTAGAAGCCTTCCTCCCTGCCGCTGCCTCCTTCGCTCAGGTGTTGGCGTGCCCCAGCGGACCAGGCAGGTGCAGGCTGTTGCAGCGCAGACCGCCAGCCCTGTTGGCAGCCAGCAGTTCTCTCTCTGCGCTGCCACTGGGCTTTCTTCCTAAAGCACACCCCTAGTCAGGTCCCTCCATCCTGCTTCTCTTCACCTAATGGTCAACGTCCGCAGTCCCTGGACGCTCAGCCAAGCCCTCTGGTTCTGACCAATGCTTTCGGCACCAACACCTCCTTCCACCTGTGTTTCACCCTGTGGCAACGTCAACATCCCTGTGATTCCCAGGAGACCCAGCTGGGCCCTGTCGTCATGTATGTGAACATCTGTCTTCTCCATGCACTTAAAAAAATTTTTAAAAAATTTCCTTCTTAGGGCCACACCTGTGGCATATGGAAGTTCCTGAGCTAGGGGCTGACTCAGAGCTGCAGCTGTCAGCCTATACCACAGCCACAGTAACGTAGGATCCAAGATGCATCTGGAACCTACACCCCAGCTCACGGCAATGCCAGATCCTTAACCCACTGAGCGAGGCTGGGGTCGAACCCATGTCCTCATGGATACTAGTCGGGTTCTTAACCCGCTGAGCCACAATGAGAACTCCTCCACTTAACTTTTAATTTTCATTTTTTATTTCCCCTAAAGAAATTGCAGCCATCTTTCAAAATCCAGCCCCTTTTGAAGTTCTTTTGGTGAGACTTGTACGATATTAGAGAGGAGGTGTGAGTGTGGCTCGGTCCACACTTCAGGCCGCCTTCCCTGCACGGAATTTGTTTACTGCCTGTCACCCTGCCGGGTTTGAGAAGCTAAGGAGCAGGGCTTGTGTCTCTCAGGTCTTTCTGTCTCATCACCAAATACAGTGTCTGGAATGTTGCAGAGCCTCAAACTAGATTACAACGAGGCAACACCGTAAGCAAAAGCATAGGAAAGTGCTTGATTCACCCTTTAGTACAGCAGACATGCAGCGTCACCACTCTGAAATGCACCCCCACAGAGCTGCTGGAATGAGTACACAGTTGGTGCTCAATATTGTGACTCTGTATCTTTGAGTCTGCCTACTTGCTAAAGTTTACTGGTAGCCTCAAGTTCAATACTCATCGTGTCTGTAAGTCATGGGCATGAACAGAGCAGTGAAAAATTTGAGTCACTTGAAGTTCACGGTCCCAGCTGGGGTCAACGAAGGCAAAACTCTGCCATCTTGTTCCAGCTTTTGTGCTGCAAATCAATGTCCTTTTTTTGTGGTCTACTTACTTTCCACATTATTGTGTTCTTTGATGATGCTTCTCTGCCTAAAAGGGCCCCATACACAGGCTGCAGTGCTGTCTGGTGTCCTGAGTATAAGGAGGCTGAGATGTGTCTTAGGGAGCCAGAGAAGCTGCATTCAGAATAGAGTTACATGCCTGGCTGTGAGTTCAGTGTCAATGAATCAATTGTATGTGGGAAATAAGGGGTCTTTAAACAGAAACACACACTCACACAAAACAAGCTAATGCACTGATGGGCTGATGAAAATGTGACCAGAGGCTGGCAGGAACCTAACCGCATGTCACCCTTAGGCACAGTGGCTCAGGATTTGCTGGGGAAGGGTTCTTGTGACTTTATAAACATAACTGGCTCTGTTAGCCGAGTGCTGTTCTTCAGGACGGAGTAGAGCATGGCTGTGCCTGTTCTGTTTGCCACTGAGCCTAGAGCAGTCAAAAGTCAACTCTATAAAGGGTCGCTGACAATGACAGGGATCCCCGAGGAGGCCATTTTCGGAGCTGGACTCTCTCAGGGTCTGGTGAAGGCCGTGGGCCTCTGTACCTGCAGTGTGCAGATGCACATAACTCCACACACTTTCTGAAGGACCATAGTGGCCTGAAGCACATCCATCGTCCTCAGAAAATACCCGAGTCCCAGACAAAGAACCTCAGTGACCGAGAAGAAGGTGGGGGCATCGAGTCCCCACCCAGCCCCGCCGCGGTCCTCCGGCTCTGCTCCCCTGGCCCCGCCCAACCAGCCCACACCCGCTTCATTAGGGTTTTGCAGTTTCATTGTCCACGTGCACATGTGACCGCAGGTGTCATATCTGAAGGGCACATACAGACATGGCACCAACCCAGACTAATTGTCCTCCATCTGCCTGCTCCCGGGAACCCGCCACCACCTCGGAGGAGGGGCGCGTGGGTCTGGGGCAGCCAGCGACCTGGGGTCTGAATGACCTCAAGCTCCTGCTCTAATGGGGAGCCCAAACTTCTCTCTCTCTCTTTTAATTGTCGTTGATTTGCAGTGTCGTGCCAGTTTCCGCCGTGCAGCGTAGTGACCCACCGTTCACACACACACAGCCGCTTTCTCGTGTTATCTTCCGACTTTCTCTCCTAAAGAGTCAATGCTCCTGATGAAACGCGGTCATGACACCTGGTCTTCAGACCTGCGGTGAGGATTCGTGAGGCAGCAGGCGTGGACAGGGCCCCGCACAGTCTGGGCATCGCCAGCCGGGCCCGAAGGCCTTTTCCCTCAGTGCCCTCCCCACGGTGCTGTGTCACGACATCCTGCCTGGAGCAGCCTGTCTAAACTTCATGGATCAGGCATCCTTCCAAAGGAAGTTTCAAAAAGTGAATGATCCTCCATCTCACACACACACACACACACACCACAAAATTATATCCTGTTGTTGTATAATAATAGCAGCAGAACAATCACAATAATAAAAATAAAAAAAGAAATTTAAAACGCTTGGAGTTCCTATTGTGGTTCCATGGGTTCAAACCTGACTAGTATCCATGAGGATGCAGGTTGGATCCCTGGCCTTGCTCAGTGGGTTAAGGATATGGAGTTGCCGTGAGCTGCTGTGAGCTGTGCTGCTGTGACTATGGTGCATAGGCCGGCAGCTGCAGCTCCGATTTGACCCCTGGGAACTACCATATGCCACAGGTGCAGCCCTAAAAAGAAAAAGACAATAAATAAATAAAATGCTTACTATATCTGTAAACCGTACATTTTTTTCTGAAATTTTTTAAATGTGAGAAATATCTTTAAATATGACTTATTATTTTTAAAAATCTTGCCTATTTTTTAGTTCAGTTTTGATACTTGCCTTTGGCACCTGTCATAATTGAGAAGGTACACCACGAAGAAGCACTCCTTTAAAACGGTAGAAGAGTAACTTCTATATCGGCTGCTGTAATTACGTCATGATGCTTATTTTTCAATTATTTCTACAGGTCATTCCGAAATTTTTTATTAAACTTCAACTCGTTAATTTCCATTGATCCCAAATGCCATAAGTTGCTCTTGCAAACCAATCAGAAGGTGTTAAATATGTATACATATTTAAATGAGTGGATTCAAAACCCACTGAGAGGATTTATTTTGACGGTTTTCAAAAATTCCTTAAGAATTTTGGTTTGCAAATTTTTAAAGTGGGTAAATCGGAGAATTTTTAATAAATGTCACATTTTTAGAGCAAACATGTTAAACTCACCTAAGAGTGACAACAGTCCTAGGCATCCATTTTCAAATGCTCTCTCCACAGTACAAGTTCAACGAGATTCTCAGTAATCATCAAAACAACATCTTATTCTCAAGCAAGGTTAAGTGTATTGTTCCAAAAATGTCTGCTAGGACCATACTTAGCCACTGTTGTCACGCATACGTAACAAATTTGGAGCATGTGTCCTTTGATAGCACAGCAGGTTAGCTCACCTTCAAGGCTGACACTCAGAACCTGGCTATAAAATGAGCCGATGTCTTTGTGGTACAGGCAGTTTTCACACTGGAGTTGCCCTTCACAACAAAGCACTCCGAGATTCCGCGACATCGCTTACAAATGCATTTAGCGAGACCTCATCGACTGCACGAGGGAGCAAAGCGCCAAAAGCCCATGGAAGCCTGAGGTTCCCAGATTGAAGCCCGCGTCTCATGCTCCTGAGTTCTCTGCAGAACCTCATGCCTGAGGCGCTGACCCCTGGTGACGCCGTGACGCCTGATGTCTGCAAAAACGAAGTGCCCCCCCGGGGATGTGATGGAGTTATTAATTTTGTTTGGTTTTAAGGCCACACATGCAGCACATGGAGGTTCCCAGGATAGGGGTCTAATTGAAGCTACAGCCGCTGGCCTGCACCACAACCACAGCAATGCAGGATCTGAGCCATGTCTGCGACCTACACCACAGCTCCAGGCAATGCCAGATCCTTAACCCACTGAAGGAGGCCAGGGATCGAACCTACATCCATCCTCATGGATACTGGTCAGATTTGTTTCCACTGAACCACAATGGGAACTCCCCTCAAATGTCTTTCTTACACCCCAATACCTGTGAATCCTCTGAAATCAGGCGTTCTGCTTTGAACACCGAATCTTAGATTCCCACGCTGGTGTTCGAACTCCCTCAAGATGACTTACTCTGTAAACAAGGAGGAGCTTATCATTCGGGAAGCTTGGCTGGTGCCTAGGTGGGACCCACTGTTTCCTAACTATAGACAAAGAGCATGGTGGATAAACTAACACATTTTATTTATATATATGTAATATCATACATACAACAACACATATATTTTCTTTATAAAATTTAGTACACACATGTACACTTTAATTTTAATTTTCATAATTGCTCTGTTGCTTGGCAAGTATTTAGGTTGCATGGATGGGTTTGTATTAATTAGTAATATCATTTTTGGATAAATCAGATATTTATCCTTTGCCCTCCTCACTTTTCATTTCCCCATCATCTATAATTAGTCTCCACAGCTCCAGTTTCTCTAGAATCCCGCCCGTATTGTCTAGTTTCGGTCATTGCCACACACACGTCGACAAACCCTGCAACGCAAAGGTCCTGACATTTTCCAGCAAAGGGCTGACGTCTCTCTCTTTCCCCGAGGCTCCTCTTCCCCACCCTCTGATCTAGACCTTGGTGGAGGTACCTGCTCTGCGGGAGGCCCGGGCTGGAGGGCCTGGGGAAGCGGAGGTCGGCCTAGGGTCTCCTGTCTGACCCCAGCTGAGGGCCAAGTTGGCTGACCACCTCCCTCTCGGGAAGGCAGCAGAGGGAAACGCACAAAGGAGAGCAGGGAGCAGGAGAGTGGGCCGCACCCTTCATCGCCTGGAGACTCGGGACAGAGAGCAGAACCATGGGTTAAGAAAAGGGGAACTCTTGTTTCCAAGACAGGGGGTAACCGCCCCTGAACTTACCGTCTCCCCAGAAGCTACCGAGAACAAAGTGGACTGGACAGATCACACGGAACCGTGGTTCCCAGGACACCAGACAGAAGGCGGGCGTCTCTGAGCAAAGGGAACAAGAGGCACAGCCGTCTGCCTGGAGAGACTTTCCAGGGCGGGTTGCAGGAGGAGGGACCTGGGAGGGAGACAGAGCTGTGTATCCAGGGACACCAGGAAAGTCAGAGCTGTCGGGACAGAGCACTGGAGACGCAGGCTCCAGAGGGAGCCCTGGAGGTGGGCAGAGGGTCCCCGAAGCAGGTTCCCTAGGGTGACGCCAGGGGCAAGTCTGAGGGACTCCTTGGCCAGGGGACAAACTACTCGAAAATATTTGCGCAGCAGGGGGCAGCATCCCTCAGGGCAGGAATAACACCCGCCCACCAGCCAGGGTGTCAGACTTCATAACCCACAAGCATGGGGCGAGTGTCCAGAAAAATGTGGATGCGACAGCAAGGAATAACTGGTTATGGACTGGATATTGCTTAGATGCTGCCTGGCAGATTTGAAGAGCTAGACTGCGATGGATCAAATAGTAGCTTAACTGCTTCCAAGAGCAAAGCTCGAAAATATTTCTAGGAATGAAAATGTATCCAGTGCTCAATAAAGCAAAATTCACAGTATCTAGGATTCTGTTAAAAATTGCCAAGCATGGAAAGAAGTAGGAAAGGGGGAAAAAATCAGTCAAGCCAAACTATTGCAGAACCGACACAGATGTTAGAATTACCAGACAAGCTCAATAAACGATAATGGCAATTGTGTTCCATAGATTCAAAAAGTTAAGTGGAGACAGAGGATTAAAATTCTCTTCTGCAAATGAAAACTGTCAGAGATGGAAAAAGCACAGGATGGGGTAAATGATGGACTAGACCTTGAAGAATTAAAGATTAGTGAATGCGAAGAAGTAGCAATGGAAACAATCCAAAGTGAAGCCCGCAGAGAAGAAAGAATTTAAAGACGTGGACGAAACACTTCTAGGGGCCTAAGATACGTGTAACCGGAATAACTAAAGCTAAGGGGACAAAGGACCAAAAGATATGAAGTCAATGGCTTAATATTGTCCCAATTTGATGACACGTTCAAACCCACAGATCCAGAATAACTCAACAAAACCTGAGCACAAGAAGCATGAAGAGAATTAGATACAGCAAGTAATAATCCACCTGCTCAAAACCAGTGATAAACAGGAAATGTGAGAAGCAGACAAAGAGGAAAAAAAAGGCCATGCTACATACAAAGAGGATAAGGAAGGTCACATTTGGCATCAGAAAAATGCGAGCAAGAAGCCGGGAGAATATCGTCTCTGAGTTCTTAACGGAAACGTAAATTTAATTACCAGGGAAGAGATCCCTCAAACATGAAGATAAAGGCTTCTTCAGACATATAAAGGCTAGAATAATACATACCAGCAACGCACTGGACCAGCAGGGAACATTAAAGAAATTCTTCAAGAAGAAGGAATCTAATATTGGGCATGGATCTCCAAAAAGGGACAAAGAACACCAGAAACCATACCATCTATCTATTTATCTATCCATCCTTCATCTATCACCTGTCTATCGTCTGTCTTTCTATCCGTCATCTATCATAATTTTCTCATTATTTAAATATCCTTAAGAATAAATGACAGTGGCAGACTTGGGCTGCCACCAGCCATTCTCAAAGCAGTCTGCTGGCAGGTGGTAGGTGCAACCTTATAGGTTCAAGGTATCCTCTTGTAACTGTTCCATTTTTAGACAATGAAATTGCTTTAGATCAGATATTAACAGAGAAGGAGATATAGGAATGGCCAGTAGCTCTTGTTATGCATATGTTAATGCTACAACAGAAGTGCAAACCTACTGAGGTCAAATTAGACAACTGGCGGCAGCACGTCTCCCCAGAGAGCCAGTTCCAGTCAGGGCTTCTGGATAACTCACCTGCAACTCTCAGGGAACCAGATCTATTTTGTCACAGTTCCTGTGGACACTCCTCCTACTTCTAACTGGGTCTGCTGCACCAAAACGGCTTCCAAGGGACTGACATCTTTTATATATAAACTGTTTTTAATTTTTTTCATTATAGCTGGTTTACAGTGTTCTGTCAATTTTCTGCTGTATAGCAAGGTAACCCAGCTCCACATACATGCGTACATTCTTTTTTCTCCCATTATCATGTTCCATCATAAGTGACTGGACATACTTCTCAGTGCTACACAGCAGGATCTCACTGCTTATCCAGTCCAAAGGCAAACCACTTCCCAGGGATTGAGATCTTACTCATAGAGACGCAGGGACTTATCATCCAGGATCTGGAACTCAGGAAGGTTTCTAATTTGGTGTCCGTCCCCCCAGTGGCGGCAGGAAGTAGCCAACACAGTCATTGCCCCCTTCCCTAAAAGACTCATGAAAAGATAAAACAGAAGTGGAGATTTAAAACCAGTACCCCTAAAACTGAGTTCCTCTGCCAAGTTTATGATTAATGTCTCAATTCAAAATGATTATTCCCTTTCTTGCCCAACACCTGCTTTCCCCAAGATGGAGGAGTATCAACAAAAAGAGGGAAGGAAACCCAGCAGGACCCTGTGGGCTCCTGGGCACAAGCCTTTCTGTGTCCCACATTACTTATTTTTAGGGAATGGGCTTCAGCCTCCACGACCTTCCCTGAGCCCCAAAGGGCAGGTTCTAACAGTTGCTAATCAGGGAAGGGAGGGGAGGCAGGGACCAGGGAGGAGCCGTCAAGAGACAATGGTGTAGCCTTGGTTCTTCTTCAAGGAATATACGTACCAGTGTCTTTGAGTCCTTCTGCAGAACTAAACCCTCAGCAAATGAAAACCAGACAGGAGGACCCGCAGAACCAGTTCTGAGGCCACTAAACACCAACTCTGAAGAATAATGCAGGCTCGCATCTACCCTGATCCTTGTCTAGGGCCCTATTTTCCATCCCAAACTATAAAACCACCTCCTCTTCTCTCCCAAAGGAGGGCACAGTCTTTAGGGCATTAGCTTGCTGTGGCTTCCTTTGCCTGGTAAAGCAATAAAAATATTTTTTTCTCCTTCACACACCCCCCTCAAAAAATAAATAAAATAAAAAATAAGTGACAGTTGAAACAAAAATAATAATGTCTTAATTTATAAAACATGCAAAACTAAAATTTGTGATAATAGCACGAGGTCATAGGGGAAAAATGCAAGTGCATATCTTACTCCTGGATTCCATGTGAAGCAGTATAGCAGGATGTGATGGTAAATGGCAAAAAGATACAATGTATTTAACAAACCGGAAGTCACCTAATATAACAGCTATGACAAAATATTTACAGTTAAAAAGCCAAAAGAAGGAAATGAAACAGAATAATAGCTAAGTATGCAATCCAAACAAGGCAAAAATTAGGACAAAGGGAACAAAGAACAGATGGAATAAAGAGAAACCATGTAGCAAGACGATGTGGACTTAGACACAACTCTATGAATAATCACTTTACACCTTAACAGACTGAAGACTAGAATGCAAGAGCAGAATTGCTGAAGCAGACTAACAACGTAAGACCCAAATATATGCTATCTCCAGAAACATGCTTTATATATAAAGACAAAAACTGGGTACAATGAAGGGATGGAGATGGTCTACCATGTCGATGCTGGTGAGAAAAAAGCAGAGCGACTACACTCGTAACAAAGTAGCTTCGAATCGAGGAATGTTACCGGGAAGGAAGAAGCTCACTTCACAGCGGTGTGGCAATAAAGAGACAGCAATTTTAAACACATAAGCACCTAATAACCAAGCTTTGCGATACGTGAAGCAAAAACTAAAAGAACTGCAAGGGTAAGTAGACAAATCCACAATTCCTTCAGCACTCTTTTCTCGATGGTAAAACAAGCAGACAGAAAACTAGTAAGGACACAGTTTTGAACAGCACCGTCAACCAACTGGACACAACTAACTTCTACTGCACAACCCATCCAGCAGGAGAATACTTTATTTTTTTTTTCCCCAAACACACACTGAACATTTACAAGGTAAACAAATTCTGGGGCATAAAACAACCCAGAGAGTCAACGGATGTTAAAAGATTCGAGTTATGCCAAGTACAATCTCTGACCACAAGCAGAAGGCAATAACAGAAAGTTATTTGTGAAATCCACAAATTTTGGAAATTAAATAACCAAGGGGTCAAAGAAGAAATAAAAAGGGAAATTTGAAAATACTTTGAACTGGATGAAAAAGGAAAAAATGTCCCACACAACATCGGTTTGGGGGTTGTCACTAAAGCAGTTCTTGAGAGGAGTTAGTGGCACGAAACGCATGTGTCCGAAAAGAGTACAGATTATTAACCAGCTTCCCCCAAGCAACGAGGGAAAGAAGAGCAAATGAAACTCGAAGTCAGTGGAAGAAAGGAAATGATAAAGAGTGGAGTAGAAATCAAGGGAACAGAGAAGAGGATATCAACAGAGAAACGAATGAAATCAAAGCGTATTCTTTGCGGGATTAATAAAATCGACGAATCTTCAATTCGGCTTAGAGAGAGAGAGAGAGAGAGAGAGAGAGATGAAAGAGAGAGTGGGGTGGGGAGGTAATTACGAATTTGCGTAGGGAGAAGATCCAAACAAGTACACACAGACCAAAATATAGTAAAGGAATTTCACGGACAATCCTAGCCAATACATTCAACAACTTGGATGAATTGGAAAAATTTCCCTGAAAGACACAAATACGAAGTCCGTTCAATAAGAAATAGACAGCTTGAATAGCCCCACAGACACAGAAATTTACGTACAAATGAAATTTAAAAAGTGAAAAAACCCTTCCTAGTCATTTTCATGCAGAAGTGGAGTCACTCCAGATGTTTCCTGGACTGAGGGCTGCGCCATGCCCCCCACAGGGAGGGCGGCCTCTCATAGGCCGGGTTCGCGAATCCCTTGGGCTTTCTGGATGGCAAATTATTAGTCTGAGCTGCTGACTTTCTCTAGCTGAGTTATCATAAGGACTGGCACCAGAAATCTGATTTGGGTGGAGAGAAAGTCTGTGCAGATCTCGTAATGGGCACAGAAGGCATATGAGGTTCCTGGTTGGGGACTGGCCTGTCCCACAGCCATCGTGCGCAGCCACAGCCTGGGAGAAAAGTAACAGGATTGGAAGCAAAGTCCTACTGCTGAATAAGGAGAGAGAGGAAGGGAGCGAGGCGGGCTGTGGGGAGAGCGGATGCCTGGCCCGACACCTTCCCTTGTCCTGAGACAGGAGCTCTGTCTCTGCAAGTTATAGCCTGGAGCCGCTCTCCTTCTTCAGCGAAACTCTAGTAAGGTTGGGTCTGATCCAGCAAGCCCGAGGACCCAGCAGAACGCCCACAGAGAAGTGAGCGACGGAGGAAGCGCGGGGCTTCCAATCTCCTCTAAAGTCAGCCAGTTACCTGTGTGTGCTGGCTTCTCTCAGGTTACCTTGTCACTTGCACATGATTTTTCCTAAACGTGCACAGATAGAACCTTGTTTTCTTTCCACGGCCACTGAACTTTGGGGCTGAGAAAGACGCGTATATGCTTACGTATATAATACGTGCTTTTATATAATATCTTAAATTTAAAATGTTATATTTATTTTCACATAATACTTTATATAACATATAGGATAGATAAGATTATAATACATTCTAGTGTATCAAAACTCAGTGAGTGGGACGGACTGGGAGTTTGGGGTTAACAGATGCAAACCACTACATTTAGAACAGACAATGAGGTCCTGCTGCACAGCACAAGGAGCTCTAACCAATCACCTGGGACGGGCACAAGAGAAAATAATGTAAAAAAGAGAATGGACGTGTAAGTATGACTGCGTTGCTTTGCTGTACAGCGGAAATTGACACAACACTGTAAATCAACTATACTTTAATAAAAAAAACTCAATGAGAAAGAGTTTAGTATCTCTTTGGAAATATTTTCTATATCCTATTTTTCTCAGTTTATGGATTTGCAAACACCTGCAGGAGTTAAGGATTTATGCAGAAGTTGGTAGAGAGTAGAGGAGAAGGCTGACTGGGTCTTTTCTCAGCTCGCGAAGATCACCTTAGACCAGACGGGGACTCGCTCAGCTTCCGTTCACCTTCTCCCACCTCATTGCGAGGAAGGATCTTACATTCCAGGCTACCTACTTACACCTTTAAATAAAACGAAGCCTGTCATGCAAGGTCCTCAAGGGTTGCAATGGCAAGAGAATGTACAAAGTCAGATTTTTCTACAAAATGACACTGGAAATTATCATTATAGAACAGGCAGATTTAAAAGTCAAAGTACCATACTGAGATGCAAAGCGCAGAGCAGTACCTTGCTGGGGGGCGGGGGGGCGGGGGGGCGGGGGGTTGCCCGCAGAGTGTGGGCCAACCTCCTGTCTTCTGTAAGCCTAAGCCGGCCCCTCTACCTGCCCTGCAAGCAAGGGGATGCACAAAGTGGGTGTGGCCCTGTCACCTGCCTTTGAAGACCACCTGCCTTTGGCTGGACCACCTCTGAAAACCTGAGTGGAGTCAACACCTTTCCTGATTAAGACAAGCAAAACCAGCAATGGATGGATGTGCCAGAACGGAGAAATGTACAAGCCAAGTACCAGCCTCCACACCCTCTCTTCCTAATAAAGGCTCCCGCAGGATGTTTGCAGGGAAAGTCCTCCTATTAAAGATGTTTGAAAAAAACAATTTAAATGCGCTCGTTTATTCCAGAGTTGAAAGGGGCACAAATGCAGTCAGATTCATAAACTTCTACAGACCTTCTACAAAGAGGACCCAGCTTTCTGTGGTTTTTAAAAACTAAAATCTAATTCTCGATGGTTCCACAGTGACATGTGGCATTAGCCATTTCTAAAAACAGCTGATTGTGAGATTGCAAGAAAATTTTAATTTTTAAATTATTTCCTCCACATGTTCAACCATTTGCTTTCATGTATTTTTGTAAGACTTCATAGGCCAATTTTTGTCTTTTACAAGATTAGACTTGATATATGGATAACTGGCTTATCAATAACTACAAGTTCAAGGTCCAATAGCCTATGTCGCACTTAGCTTTCAGATGGGAAAGATGCCCACCCAGCACATTTTGTGTCTTTTTAGAAACAATTATTAAAGCGTAGTTGATCATATTTTGTTTATTTTCATTTTGGAATGTTTTCAGGTTTTTTTCTAAAAGTAAAAAAAGAGGGGGGAGGTGTTTAAGCAACAGCTTTGTGAACACAGGAGGGCTCCATGTGCAAACGAGCTCACAGTGGAAACTACTCCACCGCCAGCTGCTCCAAGAGGGTCAATGAAGGAAGACACAGAATGTGACTCAGACTCATTGACAAGGTCAAGGACGCTGCGACCGTAGCAGACGTGTTGCTTGGAGGTGAGAGGTGAAGTGTGTGAGGTGACTTTGGAAACGGCCCATCTCACCACGCTCTCGGGAAGGAAAGATAACGAATGGAGACAAGTCGTTTAAGGAGAACAAGCGGTGTGAGGCCATGGTGGAGGACCAATGAACTGGATCTTTCCACGGAAAGACTCTCCCTCCTCGTCTCTCTGAGAGCCTACTGTGCTCGCCCTCATTTAAAAATAGAAGGCACTGTCGCAACCGATGGTGGCCCGGAAAGGAGTGCAGCTGAGATCTTCTAACAGACATCGGAGGATGAAGGTGGATGGCTCAGCATCGACCGTGCACAACTAGCACCCCTGAGAGATGGCGAGGAAATTAGGTGACAGCACCCTGCTCTTTGCTAATCGGAAATGTTTGCAGGCGGGATGGGAATGGCAGCAGCTTCAGTCTATTTTTCCACTAGGAAAATAAATAAATAAGGACACGTTTAAAACCCTCGAGGAAGGTCCGAGATCACGCTGGGTCACGGCGTGTCACCCGGGCAGCCAGAAGGGTTCTGCTGTTGCCGTCTTGGAATTTTTAATAATGTTAGAACAAGAGGCCCTGCAGCTTCATTTTGCCTGGAGCCCGCGTTTCACGCAGCTGGTCCTGGCTCAGGGGCCCGCCTTTGGAGAGACGCCTTTTTGGTATAGTTACAAGGTGACTCCTTGTCTCCACGCTTCAAATCCGATCTGCCCTCTGGCCCTTGAGCCCGCTCGACCTGCGTCTGTCCTTGCTGTCACCTTCCCTGGCCCCTTCATGCCTCACCTGTAACTCAGTGCTGTCAGCCCGGGAGGGGGCAGAATTTCCTCCCTGCGAGAGTCGGAGTCCCAGGAAGGGTGGGAGCTGGGGCCCCCAAGCCCCTCTGAAAGCTCCGAGGCACCCTCCTCCCGACTCCCAGCTCCAACCCCACCAACAGCCCCCGGGCCTCTGCCCTCGCCTCGGCCAGGGTCTGTCTAAGAACCTGGAAACTCCTGCTTTACTTCCATCAATTCACTTTCCAGAATGCAAGTGGAGATATTACAAAAATGCCACCGTCACCCCGTGCTGCCCCTTCTTTGTGGGCAGGAGGACACGGCCCCCAGCTTTCTCATCTCAGGGAAGAGCCAGCTCGCCCCCGGGAAGGGGAGCTCCTGGGGGTGGGCACCTGGAGCCAGCCTGGACCGTAGTCATCGTGCTCAAGTGCAGAGGTCAGAGGTCAGTAACTGAGCTGGCACTGTCACCCCACCCCTGTCCCTCTTGCCACCACCACACACGTGCACACACATGCACAAATCCGTTCACAAACACATGCACACAGGTGTGCCCATGCACGCAGGCACAGGTATGTACACGTGCACACACAGGTACCTACACGTGCACACATGGATACACAGATGTGCACACACAGGTGCACGCAGTGCACACACATGTGCACACACAAGGTACACACATTGTGTGCGCACACACGGGTACACACACATGCACACACAGGTACACACAGAGGTGTACGCAGGTACACACCCGTGCACACACAGTGTACACACCCATTCCCACCCCATAGCAGACTTTGTGCCCCACACTGTCGGCACAAAGGCATCCATCCCCATGGACCAGCTTTGGCTCAGAGGGTGTCTGTGCAGGTCTGAGAGAAAGAATTCTGGAGACAAGAAAGGGAGGTGGTGCTGGTGGGACCCGGACCCGAGGAGCCTGGGCTCCAGCAGGACACCAGGCTGGCAAAGAGGAGGGTGGCCCTGGCCAGCGTTCTCTGCACCAGTGATGCCCTGCGTGGAGGCAGAGCCGTTGCACTGCGTGAGTGTGTCGCACTAAGGGGCCATGGAGGCTGCGGTGAGGAGGACACCAGCCGCACTGGGATCTCCTGGGTCCCAGCCTTGGAAGGAGGACCCGCTATGTTCCTCGGCAGCTCACCGGGTGCAGGAGAGCACCTCGGTCCTTGGGTGCCTGGGTCTCTGGTTCCCAGCTTCATGCAGCGCAGACACCCAACGGGAGTAATAAAGGAAGCCTCTCCAAGGTCAAAGCAGAACAGCGGTCAGGAGAGGCTGCCTCGCTAGGGGCCAGGCAGCCCTGCAAACAGGCTGATGGGAAGTGTGGGCGGGACCGGGACCGAAGCTGGCCACGGGAGCAGGAGGGAGCACAGGGCACCAGCCCCCCGCACCCCTGCATTTAATTTAGATAAAACGGTAAGTGGTTCGGGTGGCACCTGACCACCTTCCCCGCCAGCTGTGTAGCTCAAATGGACCTTGGCGATCACTTTCCAATCAGCTGCTTCGTGCTTCCTCTGCAGGAGCACCTGGCGCCGCTGACACATCAGGCTCGTTTCCTCCCAATCAGTGGGAAAAGCGAGCGGGGGGGTGGGGGGAGGAGGCTGGTGGGTGGGACATGAGGGAAAGGCTGACCCTAGTTTAACAGTCGCCCGCAGCCCTCCGCGAGCCCAGTGAGGGTCCCTGTGGCATGTGGGGGTGCTAATGGGTCACACATATTCTGAGCATCTGCGCTCCAGCCAGCACCCCACCACATCTTCCTCTGCTGATTTTAGTGCACAGGCGCCTCGTCTTCACACTGAACCTCCTCCTCTAGGGCTCAGCGGCTCCCAAGACAGGAGACTTGTTTTTCAGGTTAATATCCGCCACGGAGGCAGAGTCTGGTGTGGGTGCTGGAGCAGCAGGTGCTAACCAGGAATGTGAATTTAAAAATACGCAGTATCATGGGAAGCTGAAGGGGGAAAATAGCCCCAAAGGGCAACATGAGGAGGCTGGGTCTCTGGAAGTGAGGGAGGCTCGCGTGTGTTTCTGCAGCCTCCCATGGGGCTTGCTCTGCCCTGGGCACCCGTCAGGCTCAGCCAGTCCTCATGTTCTCGTGAGGACCTGTGAGGTCGGCCACGCTGCATCCTACCTGTGGGAGAGCGGGTGCCCCGTCGGAGAGGAAGGGGTGGAATGGGAGGCGAACGTGGGCTGGTCTGGCTCCAGAGACAAAGTTCGTAACCTCCGTGCACTAAGATGAGGTGAACGTGGTGGGGATGGGCCATGTGTCCACCTCTGGTCTTTTTTGCATCTCGGCTTTTAGGGGCACAACCGTGAGCCAGGACCAGGGAGAGCCCCAGGCAGAGGCTGGAATCCACCATGTGATTCATTTAACTCCAGTCTCCCAGCAGCAACTGTGAGGACACTTGCCCGGTTGTCAGTGTGTTGGTTTGTTCATCGCACGTGAAAATCAGGACTAGCTGGGGGCACAGTCTCCAGTGCCTGTTAAGCATCACCAATAATGAGTAATATGACCTATTAATTATGAATAAAACTTAAAGGGAGACTAACAAAAGATAACCTACCTACAACAAAATGCACCCATTTACAGGGTCCCCCTCCAGAGTTTTCAGAGTAGGCACAGAGCTTTGTCCGTCGCCTCCGGGCATTTCCAGCTGCCGGCCGTTCTTGTTCTCCCACAGGCAGTGTGTGTGGTGTGCCCAGCCTGCTTGTGGCCTTTCTGCCATCCGTGCCCCCCCAGGCCCCCATGGCGTGGCATCCACCTATAGCCAATTGCATCTCCTGCTCTGTGCCCAATGTGACTGCCCAGGTCCAGCGCAGAGCCCCACTCAGCGCGCTGCACGCACGCGCCCCCCTCCCACCATCTCTGTCTTTGTCCAGTTGGGTCCCTTTTCCTGGAAGGGCCCCCATGACACTTTGCAGACAGAGGCCAACTTCCAGGTCCTCCTGTCACTCCTGTGTCTCCCGGGAAGCGCCAAGGGGAGACTCTCCCCTGTACCCTTTCCGCATTGACGAAAACTGGCAGGTATTCTTTGTTCTTCTGTTCAGAGGCTGCTTTGTCTGAGAATTATTCTCAATGGCGGGCCCCTTGCCCCGCGCCTGCTCACCTGTTACCCACATCTGACTCAGGGCATCACTCATGCCTCCTGGCAACACCCTTCCCTCCCCCAGGGCCCAGCACCCCCGTCCACCGCCGTCCGCCTAGAAGTTGGTCTTCCCGGGTTTTGTGCTGGGTGCTCCCTTCTGCCCTGACTGCGGGGTGTCAGGGCTCGGAGCACAGACCTCTCCCTTCTCCACTCCTCCTTTGCTGATCTCATCTGGTCTCAGGGCGGGAAGGCCGTCTCTCGCCCACGACCTCCAGAAGCACCATTCCGGATGGAAACCTGCCCCCTGACTTCAGACCCCGCTCTGGGCACCCCTACTCAGCACGTAACTGGCTTCTCAAACTCCACTGTCCACTAGAAATGCCTCCTTTTTTCCCACAAAGGTCTGCCTCCTGGACCAGCTCCCAGGACAGGAAGTTTGACCGAGGAGCCTGTCAAGGGTCCGGTGCGGAAGCACGTCAGCCAGCCGGGGCCTCCAGCAGGAGCCCCCTCTCCCCTGAACCCCACCTCTCCCTGGCCCGGCCCCTCTGGACCCTGCCTGCCGGGGCATCCCCCACGTGTGCCAGGATGCAGACCTATTTGGAAAGCCGGCTAGGAAGCTCCTGGGCCGCTGCTCCTTGTCTGTTTGCTTGTTTGAGCTAAGAAAAAGACACTTTCTTTTTGAGGAGAGAGTTTCAATGATATTCCATATCACTGTTGGTTTAAAACTGGTTGACATAATCTACCAATATGATGCTACCCAGGAAGTTAAAGTTCAGGCATCACACACTTTTCTAAAAGAACATGGTTCACTCAACTATCGAAAACAATCTTAACATTTTGCACTAATTTATACCATTCAGGAGAAAACACTTGGAAAGGGGACCAACGCGTGCTGAGCACCTGCCACTTGCCAGGCACTGTGCTCTGACTCACGTTGCTCACTGGACCCTCTGGGGCTTCTGAGAGCACGTACCATTAACCCCACCTCGTAACTGAGAAAACGGGCCTCAGAGCCGTCAAAGTCCCCAGGGTCACATCCCTGGTCCCGACCGGTAAACACTCAGGATGGGACCGGGGTTGTCGGTGCTCACACCGGGTACGACCCTGCGCGAGGTTGGGAGGCAATCCAATCGCCTGAATGTCAAAGGCAGGGCAGGGGGCGAGTCTCGAACAGGTGCCACATTTCGTAGCTATTTTAGCCTCACGACGAGCCTGGGAGTCCAGCTACGCAGACGCCTATCGTAAGACTTCCAAATCATCAAAGGTGATGGATAGATTTAGAATCTGTGCAACAGGCTTAAATATTGACTTGACTAGGGTTACAGTTAAGTCACCACTGAGCTACATTTTAAACACAGTCAAATGGAAAAGAAACTTGGAACCGTCCAATGAATGGGTGTCTTGTCTAAATGATAGCAAACATTTTTGATACTGGTATTCATTAGCATAGGATTTCGTGTCCAAATCACAGATAGAGAGAATTTTAGAACTGGAAGGGAGCTTAGAGGCTTTTTTTTGGTTAAATCTTCTTATTTTACAGATACGGTATTTATCTTCATATAAACGCTTTTTTGAGTTGAAAAAATTTAAATCCTTTTTAGCTAAGAATATACATTACAGTCTAGAAATACACTCCCTTCATAAAACATTAAAATAGGTTCCACTTATATAATTTACTTCAGCACAAAAAAGGTTTCTATCTTACTATTACATGGAGAGTTGTAAATACATCAGATCATCTGCTGATATCTTAAAATTCACAAAATATTATTCCCTTTTAGTCTTTGCTTTTGAAGGTAGCAGGTAAGGATTGCCCCTCCCCGGCCAATACAAGGGAGTTATGCTGGAGCTCTGGGCACACTAATTACACTAGTACCTTACAGGAAAGTTGTGCTAATCATTGCGCATATTCACTACATAGTTTAAGAAAACTGCAGGCCAAGTGCAAGCTAATAACAAGACCTAGATGGAGGCGTAGAGTGAAATGCACACCAACGTCTCAAGGGCCAGCTGGTCTCCTCATTCCCATCTTTCTGCAGCAAACAGCTTGCCGGGGACACCGCTAGCGCTGTTCGGCACCTTCACAAACACAGCTGTACACACACATGTGAATACACACATGGACACTTGCGTAGGTCTGCGGCAGAAACTTTCACATGTCTAAGCATGCACACACGTTTAACATGGCTGTCTTTTCATACCAATGGTCTCAGACTTCAACACGGTTGAAGTGAATTCTTTATATGGGTGTGTACATATGTACGTTCACACGCAGTCTTTACCAGCCGTTCAGATCTGCTTCATTTTCCAAATGCACTGCATCCCTCTCCCTATCGAGACTGATATTCGGTCATCCGTTCCCCCCCAGGTGAACGTGCAGGGGTTTCCGTGGTTATCAGCACGCAGGTGGCACAGGGGACATCCTCAGCCACACCACTCTGGGGACCGCGGAGGAGTTTCTACAGGATACGTTTTCGTCAACGGAACAATGAAATCGCCAGGTCAAAGGATATCCACATGTAATATTTGGTTGACTCTGCCAAATTTATCACCAAAAGGCTGCCCCGACTGGCACTCCTCAAGCAGGAACCTGACACCCAAACCCTTAGTGCTCTGCAAAGGATGGATAACGGTGCAAGGGGCCTCCGTGGGATCGGGGTGTGGTCACTACAGGTAAGGAGCTGCGTTAAGGGTTTTATTTACGTAAATAAATAAACCTCCAAACTCCACACCCCAACCAGGCATGTGCACACCCGGACCCATTTTCAGCTCACCCAGGAACCAAGTTACTTAACGTTGCCCAGCTGGGGGGTGCAGAGCCAGCATCGGGCCCCTGGCTCACCTGCCTCCACAGCCCCTGTCTTTTCACAACCGTGTGATACCTTATCTACATTAAGGCAGGAGGAACAGGCTTACAAGCCTATGAGTTAAAAATTCCTTTGGAGAAAAGTTTGTCTTTAAGTCCATGATGCCTCTTGGCATGGAATTGTACCGGTACTCTGTTTATTTTCACTTTTAACTGTTTTTTTGGTTTTGTTTTGTTTTGTTTGCCTGACACAGCTTTGACCCCAAAGCAATGCCCCTTTGTCATCTAAATTCTGTCCTCTCAGCCATAAAAAAGATAAAAATAATACCATTTGCAGCAACATGGATGGAACTAGAGACTCATACTAAGTGAAATAAGTTAGAAAGAGAAAGACAAATACCATATCACTTATATCTGGAGTCTAATATATGGCACAAATGAACCTTTCCACAGAAAAGAAACTCATGGACTTGGAGAAGAGACTTGTGGTTGCCGAGGGGGAGGGGGAGGGAGTGGGAGGGACTGGGCGTCTGGGGTTAATAGACGCAGACTATTGCCTTTGGAGTAGATAAGCCATGAGATCCTGCTGTGCAGCCCTGGGAACTCTATCTAGTCACTTATGATGGAGCAGGATGAGGTGAGAAAAAAGAGTGTATACATGGATGTATGACGGGGTCACCATGCTGTACAGTAGAAAACTAACGGAACACTGCAGACCAGCTATGACGGAAAAAATAAAAAGCATCCAAAAAAATAAGACATAAATTCCGTCCTGAGCTCCGTGCTGACCTGTCATAGATGGAGTCTATGACGCCTCTGACAATGCTTTGTATGGTGAATGGCAACGTCTCAACACGGCAGATCAGGCCGCTGACTTGGGTTGACAACTGAGCGCCATGTTCGCAGAAACGCTAAGGAAAACCAGACGGCTGTCTGGGTCTGGGATAAAGGGGACAAGCAGCTTACAGCCTGCTGGCTGGACTCAGCTGTCAGCACCCTGGGCTTCTGAGATGCAGTCCTGTTGTGAGCGGCGGGGACTGGACTTCCAGGCCTGGCCTCTGAAGGCAATGCCTTCACCTGTCAGCTAAGCGCCCTCCGTCTCCCTCTCCCTGTGGCTGAGCTGACAAGCTGACTGCAGAACCCCAAATCTCTGCTGGATGTGGAACACGCACGTCGCTTATGTGACTCTTCATGGGTCTTGCTAACTGCTTGTGATGGAGACACTGGAAAAGTCCCTGAGCGGCGTCCATCTCCAGCCGCCAGCCCGGGGCTTGCCGGGTGACCTGGGACCGTGGGCCCGGCTCCCGGCCCAGATGCCCAGCTGCTGCGGAAACTCCCTCCCAACAGCGGCGCTGGGGCGCGGCGGGCGGGCTCCAGGCGGGCGGCTGCCAGCCTGACGTCGCCTGTGGCTCTGACACGCAGGGAGGCTGCTCGCTGCGCTGAAGGATCCACTTGAAGCCATTTTCCTCTGACTTGCGTTTGATCTTCGGCTTTTGCATGTTATTAGGAGTCAGGCGCAGAAGGAAGCAGCCGCGGAAAGCCCTCCTGAGAGCTGTCTGCACCTCCTTATGGTGGAACAACCAGATGCCCAGCCCCGAGGGCGCCACGTTTCAGGAGCTTTGCTGTGAAGGAGCCTTTCACCCACCCATCACGTCCAAGGGCCGTGCCCCCCGGTCTGTGGAGGGAATTACCAAAGTCAGCCCAGCCGCAAGGACACAGCAAGGGCACGTCTCAAGGGCACCAAGAAGGGACGTGAGGTGACGGCCGCCCTCCAGCTGGGAGCGCGGCTTCATCCCTGCTTCTACGGCAGGGCTTCCCAGGTTAGCGAGTGGGACTGGGAGAAAAATACGAACAGTTAGAGTTAAAACGCAAGCAGGAGAAAAACGCCTCCATGCTGTGGAAGCGGTGGGGTGTTTTCCTTTGTCCAAACCTTCGCCACATGTCACCTGCCATCTGCCCGCCCCGTCCTCCCTCCCAGCCCCTGCCCTGTCTCTAGGTCTTTCTCTCTGTCACCTCCCTATTTCTATCTGTCCCCATCTCTCTCTCCCTCTACTTATCACGTCTCTCTTCCATTGACGAACCCTAAGAACGTTTATGGTTTGACGGCGTCATCATCGGAGATGCTCAGGCTCATGGAGGAAAAGCAATAAAGATCCAGCGAAAACAAAGCAGTGACAATCAACTTGAGCTCCATATGATCGTATCTCTATTTGCCTCTTCTGATCCCCCCTGAGTCTCACAGTCAGTCTTTTGTTTTGTTTTGTCCTTTGCATTGCACTTTGGTTTATCTTGAAGCAACTGGAACAAGTAACTGGTTCTGGCGGCTCTTTTCAGTGGGCAAAAGTCTCACCCGAACCTGGAACACCTGAAAATGAACTCAGCGGATCCTCTTAACAATAGGGGCGTTCTCATTGCACAATTACGGCAGAGGCTTACTCTGCAAACGTCCCTAGGAAAGAGAAGGGGGTACACACCCTAGGTCGCTTCACAAAGAGCGAGGGAAGGGGCGTGCTCGGTGCAGATGAGCCGGGCGGTGAAGGGGAGCTGGGGGAGGAAGGGGGCCAGGTGTCCGAGGACGGAAGAGGCACTGGTGACGGATCTTCTCTGTTGGGGGCAGCCCCGCCCTCCACGCAGGTGACCTCTGGTCCCACCTGGCGTCGAGATGGCAAACTTGAGAAGGTCAATGTTCATGGCGTTGTGCAGACAGGCACTGCTGGGCTCTACTGTGCAGCCAAGGTCCCTGGCTCCCAGGAGCCCTGGGCTTCCACCTCCCTCGTCAACTTCTCTTGGTCCAAGTAGGTGCATCTGTAAAATGGGCATAACTCCTACCTCCTTGGGTGGCTCCGAGGGCTTTTGGAACTAGGAGGCCTGCAGGGGGCACAGGCTCAAGTGCCGGGAGCAGCTTCACCGTGTCCGTAAGAAGAATGAAAAAAATACTCATTTCTTCATTCGCTCCCTGGACAAAGTGGCTTCCTGGGAGATATGACCAGCTTTCGGGATGGTCAGCTCCTTTTCTCAGGAAGATAACATATGCCTGAAACAGGGGAGCAGCTCTGTGTGACGAGGGAGAGACGCCCACTGGCAGCAGATGTGGACGTGGGGTCTCCCACTTGGGCTTGCTATCTGTGACCTGGCTGGGGAAGGTTCTCCAGGGCTGTTTTCTCCTTGTCTCTCTCTGCACAGCGTCTTGACCCATATTTCCTCCCAGGCTATATTTTCTGTGCCTTTGGCCCTTCAGTGCGCCTCTGTGAACCAGCAGAGCAGTAGCACTTAGCTTGCAGAATCACTAGGCTGATTGGGTTGGATGGTGCTTATGCAGAACTTGGCTTAGTGCCTGGCACTCGTTCAGCATGACTAAATAGACTTATTCATGCCCCAAATGTACTAGGTGCTCAATAAGCATTTTTTGAATGAATGAATGAATAATAGTCATTGAAAAGCCTCACATTTCACGTCGTGGGGGATCTTGGAGAAACGATTTTACAGAGTGGAGCTTCCTCAAGGTCATTTAATCAGCGGGTGACAGTGTTAGGACTAGACTTGGATTCCAACTCCTGGTTCAGTGTGCTTTTCACTGGAATATTTTGGGTTTATGTTTGCTTAATTGAACTGAAGCTAACATTCAAAGTCATGGCCAAGGCAGAGTCAGGCATTGACGAGGGGGTGCGCGAATGTCTCCTTTGCTCGGATCGCTTAAGAATTGAAACTTGCCTGGCAGATCCCGCTGGGCATAATCCTAACAAGGCACAAGCCAGCGGGGGTCCCAGGAGGAGGCAGACAAAGAAAAAGGCCCGAGTCCCAGAACAGCAACGCCTGGTCTCGGAAACCCCGTCCCGCCTCGCCCTTGGGGGTTGTGAGGACGGCACCTGCTGCTGTGAGAACCTCACGACGCCCACGGAGTTGTCACCTTAGTAGGCACTGCACTGTGGTGCTGCCATGGGCGTTCCCTCCAGCTCTGAGGCTCCTGGCGGCATCTGCACCTTTAGTGCAGCCTGGCCTTGAGCCAGGTGACCACTGGCCTCTGAGGCCACTGGTGTGGGTGTGTGTGGCATGGAAGAAGAGACAAAGCGGCAGCCCTTGGCACACAGAGTCAAGAGAACACAGCAGAGTCTCAGCTCCTATTTGCCTCACATGAACCCCAGAGACAGAGCGCTCGTGTTGCCTGGTTAGACATTCATTTCAGTGATGTGTCGACGAGCAGGAAGAAATCCATGGCGGGCTGCAGAGGGAGTCCAGGTTCTCCTAGTGTTCTAGCATGTCAGTAATTTGGCATTTTGTGGTTTTACATGACAGCCAGAAAAACAGGAGTAAACACCATTGTTCATAAATATTTTTGTTATGGAAGAGTTTTTCTTGAGCATGAGGCTGTGACAAGATTGTGTATATACACAGGCCCCAAGCTTATAACCAGGCTTCTAACCTCACATAGGTCCATGCTTGTTTTATACAATAAAACATGAAATCGATCTGCCAAGGAAACCTATTTTGTATGTGTCAAATGGCAGCTTGCTCATATTTATCGGGTCAAGAAGCTGGATTTGTGAAATGCAAGGGCCTATCTGTCACTTTAATGCGCTCCCATCTTTCTACTCATTACAAACTGGAATTAACCACAGAGGAAGGAATGAGAATGCAACTCATACACACGGCTGTTTTCTAGATTGTTTCAATTAAAAATAATAGCGTCGGATGAGCTTACAATTTCATATGCATCTTGGCATTCCTGCTCTGAAGTTCATCAATCAGGGAAGGGCCCCGACTGCAGGTGCAGATGCACAGGGCAGCATGTGGGCCACGGAGCTCGGCGCGCTGCCGTCCTGCTGGGGCCTCAGGCAGCACCTCCTCAAGGCGGTGAATCCTGAACCGTCTTCGAGATGGTCTTTGGATCCAGAGAACAGGCTGAGACGAACGGACTGGCCATCAGGAGAAAGCCAGTTTGCCATGGAGCTTCAGGGCTGGAGCTGGTGATGCTGCTTTGCTCTGCATGCAGAGTGTCCGGCACCTCCCTGCCCAAGCATCTGCTTCAACCCAAACCCAGGGCTTGCCCTCCGTGGAGTCTAAGAAGCAACGACTTTAAAAGAGTTAAGGAACATCCTGGCTTGAGGCTGGACTCTCAGCAGGGAACACGAAGCTGGGCTCACTTGGCGACGGGTCCTGGAGTTCGGAGGACTCCAGTGAATAGTCTAGAAGGTTCTCTATGCAGGTTTTGTTTTCTGTCTGCACGTGCACATAAGAGGACGGCTGAGGACTCACTCCCTTCCCTCTGATCCCTCTGCCTTTATTCATCTTTCTGACCGCCCCCCCCAACAACCATGCCAGTGTTTCCTCCCTCCTCTGCCTCTGCCTTTGTCTTGTCTGCCCACAAAGCATTGTCGGAACCCATCAATTCTCCGTCCTTTCAAGCTGGGTTTGTCACAGCAAACCGCGTTTTTCCCCCAGAGGTGCATCTTAGCTGCTGGAGGTCGCTCTCGTCCTGGCCACTCGCTCCCAGTCCTGCATCCTGACCAGCATCTCTGCAGAAGCTGCGTCTCCTGTATCTCTTGTTCCTCAGACCCTTTGGGGGGCATTCTCCTCGCTGTGCTGCATTCTGATTGGCTCCGGGCAGCAGCGGCTCTCAGTACAGCCCCCCCTCCCCAGGCCCTATCCACCCCCCACCCCGCCCCCCGCTGAAATCCATCACAGCCTGGCCAACACCTGAAACCGCCCACAGCCGGCTCGTTTCCACGAGGAAGCTGCAAATCCACGTTGCTGAACGTGTGTGTCCCCCCGCCCCCCGCAGCCCCCGAGTGCCCCTCCCTCCAACACACCCTTACCCTAAACAACATGTCACTGTGAGGCCAGGGAAGCCTGGCCCCAAACGGACTTTTCTGCTCACAGGAAAGAGGCAGGCACACCCTTCTGTAGAGAAAGACCAGACACTCAATTCTCCTTGCCCTTGACTTTGTGAGGCCAACAGTCCAGTGCACAGTTACCCTTCACCACCCCCCTCGGGGAACCTGGATCCTCAGATGACCTTCAGCCCCTGTCATTGCTGCATCAAGTACAGACTTGTCCTGTAGTCCCCCAGCTGCCAAGGACCCACTGGCTCTGTGTCTGCAATGACGGGTGCTTGCAGGAGCAGGTGCCAGCACGTTCTCATCCCGCACTTCCCTTTATGAATCCTGCCCCCCTCGCGCCCCCACCCCAACCCCTTCCCTGTTTTATTCCCCCTCCCCCCAGCCCCGTCGTAGCCTCCCCCCACCACGCAAGCCCGCCTGGAGCCTTGGAAGAACCACATCTAAACTGGCGCTGTTACCACCACCCATGGGAACCACACAGAACCCGCTGGGTGTGAAGCTATCTGTCCCAGAGGCTCCATCACAGCTAAGCTGCCATGAGAAAATGCCCCTCCTCTCACAGGAAGTACCAGAAAGTGTCCTTACAGTGCAAGGTGGGGGTTTTGGACAGAGAGGAGTACAGGGGTGCAGACCTGCCACCCCAAGCCCCCCAACGGGGCTTTTTTTCCTAACATAAAGTGGTTTGGGGAAGTGCCTTAAACTGTGACTGTGCCTGCCCTACTTTCTGCAGAAGGTCAGGGAGAATAGGGGTCCCTTCAGAAGGTCAGACATGCCTGTGACATGCTGTGTCCCTTGGCAATGACAGAAGTCGCCCTCAGCCCAGCCCTCGGTGTCCCAGGCCCTTCAAAGCCCCTGACAGACAGAAGGGAGGGCAGCAGGCAGGGGCCGAAGCCACTTCTCAGAGCTGCACGGGTGGCGTCTGTGAGGGGCAGGGGTGACTTCTAGGTCCCACCCTACTTGGAACCCCGAAGTCCAGACAAAGCTCTGGCTGGTCACCCCACCTTGACAGCTGTGGGTTTAAAGGGTCGGGCGTGGAGGTGAATATCCACAGCCTTTGTTTTTATGTTCGGGGTCCTTCTGAACAAGAGTGTGGCATTATTTCTCCATAAAAAAGACAGGGCATTGCCCCCTGAAGGCCACACATTTCGTGGGTTCTTAGCTGGGCTATTCTTTACATCACTGGACCCCAGGTTTTTCTCTGGACCCTGGAGCCCAGGGAAAGTCTAATTTGTTGCACTATCTTAAAGGAACAATGGTTACTCAAGGCTAGAGCTGCTGGAGAAGCTGCCCCCGGTTCCTGCTCTCCAGCCTCCTCAACTGACAGGTGCATGTCTTGGCAGATGTGACTCCCTGGCCAGGAAGAGGTGGAGTTGGGGACCTGGTGAAGGTCCCGACTGACCTGTACCACGTATCAGGCTGAGCAAATGCTTGCTTGCTGAGAAAGTGATTGAAGATGGCCAAGTGAAATTGCTGTGCTGGATCACGCCAGGGCAGGGGGCCGGGGCGGGGGGGAGGGAACAATCACATTTACTTGTGTCGGGGGTGCCCTCCCTCCTACCCGCGGAGGTTCAGGGCTTAGCATCTCAGGGAAAAGCTCAACCTAGGACAGCAGCCGTGCACAGCATGTACCTGAAGGCTCTGGGCTTTGAATCACCGCGTCCAAGTACCACATAAAAGCAGCCTTGGAGATGGGCTTGGGACAGGATGGCCTTTTGCGAAGGCAGACATTGCACAGAGGGCTCTACATGGACCTGATGGGACAGAGTGAACCCCTCCAGAGCCGCCTTGAGCCCCTTCCACAGTGGTTCCAGAGCTGGGCTGGCTTTGGGGTCACCTTGGTCTCTGTGATTTGGGGTATCAGGGGCCTGGGTGGAGGGCACTGCCAGCCTCTTCACCAGAGGGAAGGGTGGGAGGAAGAGTCAGGCATCCATGCCCCCTCCGTGCCGATTCCCGGGCTCTAACACAATGAGCCACTCCCACGGACCCGAGGGCCGGGGAAGAGTGGTGCTAATTCTAGAGCAGGACGTGAAGGCATGTTGTTATTTCTTGTTTGGAGCCAACACACTGGCTCTTCCCAGGAGCATCCCCAGTTTGAGGGGACATGGAACACCCAGTGCAAACACATCGAGTCCTTGCAGACACGCGCAGACTCAGGAAGATGGAGGTGAAGAGGAGGTACCTGAACGCACACCCTGCAACTCCTCTGAACGTTTCCACAGGCTCATAATCCCGCTTTCAGACGCTCCGTCACTGCTGCAAGCACACACTGACTCCGCACGCAGAGACGCTAGGGCACCAGCTGTGGGATGAAGGAACAATGAGCTGGACACTGCGTGTTCCTGAGCAGTCACGACAAGAAGGAAACTCCCACTACTGCGAGATGAGGGTGGGCAGGTGCAAGACAGGCTCCCCATCGCGGGCTGTCAACAGAGGCTCGGGCTCCATGGCGCCATCGTATCTGTTCTGAAATTTGCTCTGTTCATGGCTGTCATGGACCCGGCGATATTTCCCTCTTCTCCCAGCCTCTGACCCAACCTCTGACCAAATGCCTAAAAATGAACAACATCAAGGAAGAGACCGGCGGGTGGTCAGCTAATTAGCCGCTCGAGGGTGGAAAGGTGAGTTCTTCCAGCCACAGCAGGGGTGCTGGTCGGCGCTCCACCCTCACCGCCACCCCTTGCTCTCAGCCTCTTCCTTCGCCCAGGTTTTATTCCTTTCCGCCATTGTTCCTCCAGCCTCTTCCCACTTTTCCCTCCATTTTCCCTATCTCCTCCTCCACTAACTCATCACCTCATTAAAGAAAATATAAACTTAGCCATGGAAAATGTCTTGAGTGAAATATTTCACTCCTGCTCTAAACTGAGTGAGTCTTCATTTTTTTAAATGTCTATGTATGGAGAAAAGATGGGACAGATCCATTTAAAAGTGGCAACAGTGGTTATTTCTGGAAGGAGAGATTTGGGGTGATTTTTCTTTTTTATTGTTACTTATAATTAAATAGATTGTTTCACACCAAATAAAATATATGTATGTAACTCTGAAAGTCTCTAAAAAAACTAGAAAAGGAAATGATTATATCTTTACTTCCCTGTGGCCCTGAACCATGGTATTTGAAAGTGAGGTTTAGGATCCCTGGACGTATGTTTCTCCTACAGATCTTGTAGCTTTTCTCCCACAGACGCAGCATCTGGAGGTCAGGGATGGCACGATCCCCCCGCCAGCTCCCAGGTGGATCTCTGCAGGCAGCAGCCACTCAGTCAACGACTGAGAGCGAATTTCTTTTCGGATCATTGTCACGGAGTGAGAGAAAGATCTCCAATTTTAACCACTTAGACATGTAGGTCAAAAGCCGCACTGTCATGAACCAGGACCAGAGTAACGTCCCAACAGCCCGTTCCTAGACGTTACCTGCTCTCAGGGTTTGACTTGCAAGCCCTACACTCATCACCACCACACAATTCTGGGAAAGATACAGGGCAAAGAAGAAAGACAAAAAAAATGATTGTAAAGGCAATGTGTGAACACTTTTTATTTCTTCTTGGTGTTTGTGGCTGGACTATTGCCAAGGATTTTTTTTTTTTTTTTTTTTTTTTGGAATTAAGAATTTTACACATCAGCGACTGCATTCCCACAAGGACAAGTTCGTGGATGCCCTAAGGACACATTTCTGTACAAACCACAATTGAACTTGGTCCTTCTATCCTGCCTCAGCCGAGGGACGGGGAAGCGTGGTCTTAAAGGGACTTTTACATACCCTGTGGTTCTGTACATCTTTGTTTGAATAGCACAGAAATCATCGAAAGAGAGGAATAGGGACGCCCACGATGTCCCGTGCAGAGGCCGCCGGCCTTGTCCCCCAGGCAGCACGTCCCCCCAGGTGTGGCGTCAGGGCTCCTGCGGGACTCGGGTCCTTTAAGCCACCAGCTCAAACCCTCCCCTCTGGGCCAGAAACGAACTTCCGTCTGTCTTCGTACCACATCCTCACTGTGTTTTGTGGAATGTTCCACGTGCACTGACGGGTGGATTGGACGAAAGAGGACAGGAGGACAGGAGGAAGAACCTTCCCAAGAAGGAACCCTCCCTTAAGGAAGTGGACGCTCAGAGTTAGTTACTAGATAAGCTGCAGGTGGACAAAACCCTCCCACAAAGAAAGGCACGATCTCAGAGCCCAGTCCTGCTTCTTCGGGCCTGTAATCCCCGCCAAGCTCGAGGCCCGAGGAGCAGAGACCCAGCAAACGTCTGGGAGACGGACAGAGGAGCACAGCTCATGTGTTTTGTGGCCCAACACTGTTACCGTCGTTTCACTGCGAATGGAATGAGCGACATGTGACACCGTTCAAGCGCCTCCGGGCCTCTTCTGAAGGGCAAATTACACGTTTCCGCCACCTACCAGGGGAGACACTCAGGGCTTCAGCTGGAAGAAAACGTCCCACTCTAAGTCTGTGCCTCCAGCTTTGTTTTCTTAGAATTTGGCTTCCTGGAGACACCATCCAGAGTGGTGGCTGCGCCGCAGTAGGAGCCCCACGGACGGATGACAAGGATAAACATGCTCCTGCTTTCATCACTTAGGGAGCACTGGTCACTCTGGACAGTGGCGGGCACTCCAGAAAGGAAGCCGACAGGACCTCTGCTCCCCAAGACCCTCGGCGCAGAATAAACCAGGTCACACGAGGGAGGCCCGTTTCAAACGGCACCAGGGCCTCCGTCCGAGGTTTTGCTCGATGGCTGGGCTTGAACTTCAATCACCATGAAATGAAGCAAGCGCAGTGAGCGGGTCCGTGGCCGCCAATTCTGAGGCTCCGAGAAGGGCTGGGCGACGGCCAGGCGCCAGGGGAGCGCGGGCGTGTCTGGTGACTGAGGAGTCCCCCAAGGTTTCAGCAGAGAATAAAGAGAGGCCGGAGGGAGAGAGAGTGAGCATCACCCCCAGAGGGGGCGTGAAGGGGGTCCTGGCGGTCCACTGGCAAACGAGAGAGCGGAGGTGAAGATGCCGACCAGCAGGAACGAAATCGCCCGACATAGAAATACACGTGGTCACCGTTTCCTACGCAAGCGCGTTAAAACCAAGCCTTGGGCAGGCTAATCGGATTTTAAAAGCCCTAAGAGAGTTTACTGTTCTGAGACGTTCTTGCTGAACTCCTTTGACTAGAATAATTCTTTTGTAAAATAAATAATCTGCCACACAAACTTATCTTTCGCTTCAATCAGACCACAGCCTCGCCTGGCCTGTTCCATAATCAGCACAGCTGGATTTAGGGCCAGAGACAGAGACAGACACAGAGATCAAGACACACACACGTGACAGCTTTTCCAGAATAATGTCTTTAAAGCTGGCTGTGGACAAGCTCAGAGAAACTCACACCATCCTGGGGGCCAGTTGCAAACACTGCAGCACAGGACAAACCTCTGAACCCGCCTGTGGCATGTGGCTTCACAGAACCACTGGCCTGCGCACAGTCCATTCTGGTTTGGGTTGGTTTGGTTGGTCGGTTGGTTTTGTTAGCATTAATGCCACACCCGCAGCATATGGAAGTTCCTGGGCCAGAGACTGAATCCAAGCTTCACCGGGACCAACACCACAGCTTCGGCAACACCAGATACCTTAACCCACTGTGCCAGGACGCTGAACCCTCTGCACCACAACGGGCACTCCATTTTCTAGCTTGTTTTTGATCACAGGACGCATCAGACTTGAGAGGGGGAATACGCAAGAAACCGATCTGCATATTTCTCGTGGGATTGACTATTCTTATTTTTTGTAAGGAGACTAAGTGGAATTAAGTTGGTTTTGAGCGTTCGGGCGGGAGCTGTAAGCACATCAACATGTGAAATAACTCTGACTCTCAAGTCTGTTTCATGTGAAGAAAACGCTCACATCACAGAAAGATGGTCACCCTAATTGGCAACCTTTCAGAAGAAGGCTACACGCAAGAGCGACGCACCTCCTGCCAGACCTCGGACCCGCCCCAAAGTGACTAAATACAGTCTCGGTAATAAAACAGCATCGCCAAGACTGCCGTTCCAAATACGGTTCTATGGATGACACTGTGTGTTCAGTCCATAAGAAAACAGCCAAGCTCATGCCAAAATGTTTATGTATCAAACCAGACACACACACACACACACGCTTCTGTGGAAAGACAAACTGGGAAACGGCTGCCACCTCTTGCGGGGAGGGTCTTTCCCAAAGACCAGTCCAGGTTCTTCAGGGTTTGGTTTGGTTCCATTCGCAAAACTAAGCAGTGAACATTTGCAAGACTCTCCGCTGAAGGGCATATGTAAGAAGGAATCGCAAAGCCCTCAGAAACCAACAGGACGGCAGCCTGCTTCCCACGGGGCTTTATGGGAAAAGTCACCCCACTTTATTCTGACATTTGCCCACTGGGCCGGACAGAGCACACACCCACATTCTGGATGAGGAAGCTGAGTCTCAAGGGCAAGTGTTCCTGGGATGAGGCTGGAGGGGTTGGCGGAGGACAGCTGGCACAGCTCCACGTGCGAAGCTGGTGGCAGATGGGGGGGGCTCCTTCTGCTCCTCCGCCTGTGCCTCCAGCAACATGGTCAGTTCAGGGGGCAGGTGTGGCAAAGAGGAAAAACCATGACAGAAACGCAGAGCGACCTTGATGAACGCAGTCTGGGGCAGAAACAGGGCTCTCACCTGGCGGCTGTGCGGGCGTCACCCTGTCACCTCCGGCAGCCGGCCAGGTTCTCCCTGCAAAGCCTGGGAATGCCCCCAGTCCTCTGGGAGAGCGGGTCGTCTGGGAGTGTGGCCTCCACCGCGCAGCGTCGTGTCCTGTTACCACCCAGGCACGCCCAGCGCCCTCAGCAGACAGGGCTTGTGGGTCCATCCCCTGAGCTGTCCGGTGGACGGAGGCTCAGCACGGCCGGCTGATGTGGGGGGCGCAGAGGGGACTGTCCCCCGCAGGGCAGGGTCCTGTCCTGCAGGGATTCAAAGCGCGTGGGCACAGGAGACGGGGAAGGAAGGAAGCAGAGCTGGGCTCTGGGGGGGGCCCTGCTGTCAGGAGGCCACGCAGCGGATGCCCAGCGCACCGGGATGCAGCCCGGAGTCCCCTCCACTGGGCCTGCTCCTGAGCCGCGGGTCCAGGAGGAGGCGCCCACTGGACAGTCAGACCCGCCCTGCTGACCCCCGCGACGTCGCGCTCACGCCCTGAGCTTTGCAAGGGATGGAGTTCTGCGCTTCTGCTTCAGGAGGAGAGGAGGTGCTGGGGCTCGAGGCGGGAGCTCGGCCTCGGTGAGACTCAGAGCCGCTCCATCACTGGCTCCCAGAGAGATCCGGCTTTCCCACGGGATCGCGGACAGAAGGCTGAACTCTGAACTCGAGGCCACACGAAGCTTCCCAGCCTCAGGATGCTGGCCGGTGTGCCCCAGTTTCCCATGTGGCACAGGGGTTCCTGAATCTTGTGCAAACTGCAAAGTCCTTTTTTTTTCTTTTTCTTAGGGCTGCACCCGTGGCACATGGAGGTTCCCAGGCTAGGGGTCGAATTGGAGCTACAGCTACTGACCTACACCGCAGCCACAGCAATGCCAGATCCGAGCAGCATCTGTGACCTACACCACAGCTCACGGCAACGCCGGATCCTTAACCTGCTCAGCAAGGGCAGGGATGGAACCCGCAACCTCATGGTTCCTAGTCGGATTCAGTTCCACTGCGCCACGATGGGAATGCCCCGCAGACTCTTAGATAGTGTTTACCCGAATTTTAAAGCCACCAGAAAGGAACATGACAGAAAGGAGAGCATCAAAACCCCATAAATGTTAACACATGTTAACAGCTGTTCTCTAAAGTGAAACTGGAGGTGGGTTTTGTTTTTCTAAGTTTTCCTTATTTTCTATAATTTGCTTACATGGAGCACATATGCCTGTTATCTTCAAAGATAAAGGAAATATTTTAAATGCACTAAAAACAGAATTACACCCCCCCCAAGAGATGCCTATGTCACTGGGTATGGGGGCCCACCCCACACCTGCAACCACAAAAGAAGCCTGCTCTGGTGGTGCCCACCCCCTCCCCCGGCCAGATGCCCTCTGTTTCTTCTTAGGAAGTCCCATCATCGTCATTATTACTATTATTTTGCTTTTTAGCACCGCACCCACGGCATATGGAAATTCCCCAGGCTGGGGGCTGAATCGGACCTACAGCTGCTGGCCTACATCACAGCCACAGCCACGCAGGATCCCAGCCACGTCTTCAACCTACACCACAGCTCATGGCAACGCCGGATCCTTAACCCACTGAGGGAGGCCAGAGATGGAAAGCGCGTCCACATGGGTACTTGTCAGGTTCATTTCCAACGAGCCATGACAGGAACTTCTGTAAGTCCCGTTATCGCAGGAGATTCCCCGACTTCTTGGGAGAAACCCAGACTCTGAAGGAGAGACACACATCAGCCACCCGAGACGCCCGGCGTCTCCATGAACCCCGATAAACACACCTGTAACTGGACCACCCCAAGCCACCAGCAAACAACTGATCCAACAGTGAAAGACGGATTGCTGGCGTCTGAGAGCAATTTCAGGAATGCCTTATCATCACGGCAGACTTAGCCACAACTAATTCCAGAGCTTCCTTTGAGCATCTGGTATACCAGGCTCAGCACGGGGACAGAAAGAAAGAAGTCCACGGAGCAGGCCGTGAGCACAGCAGGCTCTAAACGAGCCCAAAGTATGAAAAGAGATGTGTCTAGACTTACCCGGGTTCAATCAGGGGCAGGATTTAAACTAAAATCCAGGCTTTCCTGTTATCAGTAGTTTATTGCTGAGTCAAGGGGCTGGGAGGCAGAGGGACCCCTGCCCCCCTGCGGGGTTCTGGCCCTCTTGCCACTGTGCGCAAGCGGTCTGACAGGTGACCTGGTCCTGTCCCGCCTCCCACCGCCTCCCGTTTGTCTAGGCAGCCTGGTCTCTGAGCCCACGGTGCTGATGCCCGCTCAGGGCTCACCCCTTCCAGGGCCTCTCTGCAAACCCACATAATTCTATGTCCATCTAGCCTCCCAGTCCTTGTCTGCTGGTCCACACCATCTAGCAAGGATGCACATGCAATCTCTCAATTCTGCAAACTGGCCTCAACGTTGTACCTCATGCAGGGGATTCTTTTGATTGTAAAACTGGTTTCTAAGGTCTTAAAGCAAGAACATGCATTTCAGGGCAGTGTTTGCAGGGAGACTGGGTGGGAGATGGAAGGAGGAGAGACAGGAACTGGAGGGGGGGTGGTCCTGGCTCCACCCCAGCACAGCAACATCAGGTCCTCCGGACAAAGAAGGGTCCTTCCTTCCTCCTTCTGTTTGTCCCCCACCCCAAGGGGATTTTGGGGTGTGCTCTGGGGGTGTCTTAGCTTCCAAAATTTCTTCCCTCTCTTTCTGAATCTTTCTAGAACATTCTGCTGCTGAAAAAAAATACATATGGCAGATCATTCCCTCCTTCAGGCCAAAATTCTTAATGCTCATATCCTAGATCCTATTTATATGTACAAAGAAATGTCTTGAAAGGCTTTAAAAGAAAAAAAAAATTAAACCAACTTCCCATGTCTTACTTTAAAAGGTGAATTTTTCTGCAAAATTTTAGTCAATCAAAGAATTTATAAAAATAACCTGGCTTGTGCTATTACAAAGCAGGAAGGAAGAAAGGGAAAGAAAAGAAAGAAGAGGGAGAAAGAGAAAGAAAGAGGGAAAGAAAGAAAGAAAGAAAGCGAGCAAGAGAGAGAAAGAAAAAAGAAAGAAAGCCAACAGGGAGGAGCCATCACTTCCAAAACAGCCCCCTGCCACTGGACTCCTGCCTGAGCTGGTGCATTTGGCTTTTTCACCAGGCTCTTTGCCTTTCTGAGAAGGAGCACCACCTTGTGTGTTAATTGACAGGGAAAATATGCTGGCTTTTCATGTAACCAGTTTCCCGTGAACATGCTAAGGACAGTGTCAAAGTACTTTCTTAATTCTTTGACTTTGGACTGAGTCGGCACATGACATTTCTGGATAATCCTCCAGACTGAGTGCCCCACGGTGGGGGATCTTTGGATAATGGCATTACCTGGCATCACCCATTGATCACACTGTCACATCTCGGGCTCCATAGGGAAAGAGGGATGCCGTGAAAAGGGAGGACCAGAGACGTGTTTGTGACAAGTCGTGCCCAGAGTGTACAGGCAGAGCCTCTTGGGGAGCAGAAGAGAAGTGGACCAGCGAGGCCAGCACCCAGAGCAGGAAGGGGTGGGTGTCCCACGAAGGACGTGGAATGGGGGCAGCCATGGCTCAAGGCAAACGCCTTCCCATCATAGCCTCCGCTACATTCACCCCTGGCTGGGAGCTGCCTCATCTAAGTCTTTTCAAAACAGTGTTTCAGATAAAAAGACTGCACGGTCTAGGGCAAAATTCCAAAATGTGAGAACACAACACAACACACACACACACACACACACACACACCAGGCCTGAGCCCATGGCTACTTCGTGGATGGTGTGTCGTGTGTATTTCACATTGCGTGCTGTAACTTTGCCCACGAGCAGATCCACACGTTCAGTACACTTATATTCGCCCAAACGCCCAAACCCCAAACCAAGCAGATGATGTGGTTCTGTCAAGGGAAGTGGATTCCCTTGAGACCTCACTCAGGAGCGAGGTCCAAGTCGGGTGCTTCGGTGCGATGCTGGGGGAGGGAGCTGCCCCTCTGAGAGGCTGTGGGCGGCTGTCCCCTGGTGCTGCTCGTGGAAGCCATGGTGATGGAGGCAGGGCTGGAGGTGACGCTGGGTGTTGACTCTGGACCCACCCAACCCCAGGGTCACTCACGGAGCTCGGGGAGGGTGAAATGAACTCACCCCCGGACACTTCCAAGAGCCCTTACTAGCGCTTAGATCAGTATAGCTCAGCCCTCGTTACTATTATTACCTGGTTATTTTGGATTAAACTTCCACAGGCGTGCTGGAGATACAGAATTACAAAATAATATTCTAGGGTGGGAAAGCCTCGTGTTTTCTGGTGAAAAAGCTTCCTGGCATCTCCTGCTCCAGTTTTACTCAGTCAAGTGTGGTCATCACAGCTTTCTCCTTCTGCCTTGGGAAAGGGCCTTTGCCCGCCTCACTCAGCATCTCCCCTCCTCCTCCTGGTCCTGACCTGCTGCCCTAAGGAAATGGGCCATGCTTTTGCCTCCCGACTTCTTTAGGCTACACATGCACACGCTTCCCTACTTCCATATTTCCAGCTCAAATTTCTTTTTATCATTAATTTTAACTTTTTCCATTAATTTGGGAAAGACTCAAGACAACCTAACATAAAAGATGTAAACAATTCATCATTAATAAAATATCAAAGGGAAACATCTGGGGTGAGAGATAATTTGACTGGGAAACAATGTTGATGGGATTTAAACACTTTATGCTCCTAAACACAGGATGCTCTCCTTCTCCCTACCGACCCTCATTTACTGCACATCCTACTTCTCCTCCTCCCTGAAGTCTTCCTGGACAGCCCTATCGCCTGGATTCCCAGCCCTCATCCTTTGCCAGTGAGCCCACTGAATGCAACTTATCAAGAGGATGTATGGGGAATTAGTTAATTTCAAGGACAAGTTCCCTCTTTCTGTTCCACCAGAAGGCTCCTGGAGGAGGGTGGCTGCTGCCCACAGGACGCCTGGGCAGCTGTCCACCCACCTAGGCTGGAGCAAGGAAGGAGCCAGACAAGAAAGAGAACCCTACTACTGCCCCTGGAAATTCAAATTACTTTGGAAACAGCAATGAAACCAGTCCCCCATTAGTTATTAAACAGATTTTAATTAAGAATGTTATATTTTCCCAAATATGCATCTTTTGAGCATGAAAGATTTGCAGAACCAAGGCTGGGTCAGTTTTCCAATTTTTAGTTTTCTGTAACACATATACGTGTAGCTTCCCACCAGGACATGTTCAGAAACCAATTCACCCGCATAACACCTGTTACCTAGCTACAGTGGCCACTGTCAATTGAGGAAGCCCAAGACGGCTGTTCCTAGGCTGCTGTGGATTTGCCCACTGTGGGGATTGTTCATCTGAAGTATAAGCAGTAAAGCCCTGTATGTAGAAAAGAGGCCAACTGAATTAATCTACAACAAAACACAACTTTGCTCCCAATGCTTTTATGCAGCAAGGGAGATTCATAACCTAAGGAGGCAAATTGGGGCAAAATGTAGGGTTTGTTTTTGTAAGAGAACGTCCTCCAGATGTCTCTGAATGCCAAGTTTATTGCTGACCATGTCTTCAACCCTCTCTAACCCCGTCAGGCCAAGGGAAAACACAGGGGTGGATGGGCCGGTTTCTGAAAGTAGCTGTGTTCAGAGGGTCCTAAACGCCAAAGGACCTGCCTGGGAGATGTGACCAGCAAGGAGGAGGGGGGCCAAGCTGACCTGCAGGCCTAGGCCACGGTAACCACCTCGAAGGACCACGCCTGAAAAGTAAAATGGTTGGACCCAATAGGCAGATGGAGGTTTCTTAGAATAGTGAGTGGAAGGTTTCTACTGGGGGTTGGCTAACCATGGCCACAGGTCAAATTGGTGCTATGTGGTTTTGCACATAAACGATTTTTCAGAACGCAGCCATGCCTACCATTTACATATGTTCTATGGTGCTTAGCACTATGATAGAGCTGAGGAGCTGTGGCAGGAAACACACAGCACCACAATTGAAAAAAGGTATTATCTGATTCTTTATAGAAATAGTTTGTCCACTCCCATTATTGGTCATTCCTTGACCAACAGAAAATCAAAGAGAGGCTACAGCCTTGAGAACACAGAAAAAAAACTACAAAAGAGACTGAGACCAGACAATACATGATGATTCGTGATTTGCATGAGAGTGAAAAAAAATCATTTAAAGAAGAGAGAAATAAATGCATTGTATAGTGAGATAATGTTGAGCAGCCAAAGCTGTACTAAGAAGCAGAGGCATAGCACTCTCTGTGTCAGCAGTGACGAGTACACTGAGGATCTGATGGGGACACACAGACACCTTCTGTTAGTGAGGGCTCCTGTGTGTGCACATGCACGCCTGTGCACCTTGCTGCCTGCCCAGCATTACTGAGAGCTGTAATTTTCAAACTTCACCTGGAGAAGTTAAAATGCAGATTACCAGGTCCCCCACAGTTTCTGAGTCTGTATATTTGGGGCAGGGCTGAGAAGATGCTTTTCTAACAGGTCCCCAGGTGCTGCTGCTGCTGATTTGGGCACCCAACTGAGAACATTTCTTAAAAGAACGGTCTCCATTACTAAATTCATAAATCCTCCTGATGCTTCCTACAGAGCAGAAATTAATTCAGGTGAAATGCAGTCCCTGTGATTTGTGGTCATGACTTCGATTTGGGGGTTCATATTTAAAACAACTCCTATTCAGTTTCTCTCCATGACTGAAAATGGGAAGGTTGGTCTTAAGGCACTGATGATCCTTTCCAGGTCCGATTCTATGTCCATGCCATGCCTGTGACTCAATCTCGATTTTCATGGACACCCTGCGAGGGACACATGGGGAAAAGTCCACTCTGTTGTACCTAGCACATATATACAAAGACTCTAAAACCATGCTTTGCATGTAACAGGTTATAGGATAACAAACCCAGGATTTTTAGGAAAGCTTTAAAAAACGTAAACCCATTGAACTAAAATTTCTTTCCACTTTGTACTCATAACTTATTTCTATTGCTTTACATAATTTTTTGTCTTAAGAAAACTAACTTCTCTGTTTGGATGCATTTACAAAGTATGTGGCACAAAGATCAAGCTTTTTGAAGCTGATATGAATGAAAGCGTTACTGATTAATCTAAGATGGAAAAGCAACACCTTTCTCTGACTCTCTGCTCCTGCTGGGATGAAACTCTCATGTCCTTTGATGTTTATTTCTCCTTCAATTAATGCCAGGGCACCAATCAAATTGGAAATCAGATCTGAAGTCATGTTTGTTGACTGACTCTTGATTTGCAGCCCACAGGGATAATAAGGACATCGTGCAAATCAAACAGTTTGAGTCAGTAAGAAATTGCAAATCTTTACCAAAGACTGCATCAGGTGGTCTTCACAGTAATTGAAACAATTTATGGTTTTGAATTTCTTTTGCAGACTCAAGGCCCAGTGAAACATACCTGAAATGTCTGCAAAGAGGTGTTCCCTTCAGAAATGCAGAACTGATCTTCCTCAGTGAACACCACGGCATCCCACAAGAACTGTGGATCAGGAAGCCAGTCTGCTGAGAGGAACCCCCTCCCGCACAGAACGACCTTTCTGGTTATGCTGCACGAGAACTTGCAGGCGTCTGTGAGCCTCTTGGGTCGGGAAGACCCAGCCAGTCCTGTCCCGTCTCTTCCCTTCTATTCTATTTGAAGTTGGTGTGAATGAAAGCGTTACTGATTAATCCAAGGAGGAAAAGCAACGCCTTTCCTGAGCAGAGCAGGGAAAAAAATTACAGCCAAGAAGAAGGACTAACTTCCAGAAAGAAGTGTCAAATGTCAGAAGTCGTTTCATTCTTGGGCTGAATATTTGAGGAGTTATATAATCTCATCACTGGATATTCACGCTAAAGTGTTCGATGCAAAAGACTACGAATTAGGTCTGTAACCCCAAAGTGGGAAATGACGTCTTCTGAAAAAAATCTGTAGACCTTTAGAATCAAACAACATTCCACCTGCTGACTGACCCCTGGCCGTGCAGCAAATGCATCTGGTATGGACCACCTCGATGAGGTGCTAACTGCGCGGGAGGCACAGTGTGGAGGCTTCAAAGCCGGGGTAGCTGGGGGGCTTCTGCCTGTCTGTTCCTGTCTTCGCTGGGGGCACTAGGCCAAGGTCATTAAGCTTTTTGAGCTCCAGCTTCTTTCATCCACAATAAGATGCTAGTAACACTGTCTAGGGGCATGTGGAAGGTAACACGAGCTAACCTATGAGGGACATGTCTGGCAAGAGTCACGGGCCAGCATGTGACGTCTGCTCCCACCCCTGCTCCCTGCAGATGGTGCCAAACCCAGAGCAGGGGAGGTCCCACCCCCTGAGGCTGCGTGTCACCTCGCCGGTCCTTCTCAGTGAGTGACTGTACCTACTCGTTTCCCGGACATTCTCAGATCTACCGCCCTAGCAGGAGCGTGTATTTGGGAAGGAGACCGTGTGCAGTGAGCGGGCTCAGGTCCACACCGGGCTCCTTCTTAGCAGACGTGGGCTGTGAGCACTCTGTCCCAGTGACCTCACCAACAAAGCGGGCATGTGAGTCGAAACCCTGCGCAGAAGTTCCCTGAGGATTGAACTAAACTCACCGAAATGTTGAAGGCATAAGAAGTCCACGTGCGCCACCATGTAATGACTCTAAGAACTACCGTATCACAGCTAAAAAAGATAGGTATTAGCCAACAGTCATAACTTCTAACCAGAGGTTGAAGGCTGAGATTGTGACTTGTTACTGTGAAGCTTCCCGTCACTTGTGCTCCTAACTTTGAGTAATTGAAACAGAATCACCACAACTCCAGCCCGAGTCCTCTGCATCCGGCTAGAAGTACTAGGGAATTTCCTTTTATAAAAAATTTAATTACTGTCTATAATGCCCTCTTTTAAAAATATTTATTTATTTATTTATTGTCTTTTTAGGGCTGCACTCATGGCATATGGAGGTTCCCAGGCCAGGGGTTGAATCCCAGCTACAGCTGCTGGCCCACACCACAGCCACAGCAATGCAGGATCCGAGCCGTGTCTGTGACCTATACCACCAGTTCACGGCAACACCGGATCCTTAACCCACTGATCAAGGCCAGGGATTGAACCTGCGTCCTCATGGATACTAGACGGGTTTATTAACTGCTGAGCCATGATGGGAACTCCCTAGGAATTTCTTTATTTCTGTCTATCTTGCCTTTTTCTTGCCACCTTACAGAAGCTTAATCTGTAAGCAGAATTTTTGTTCACTATATTCCGTCCCGACCCTGCTCTGTTTAATTTTCCTAAAGAAAGACCTTCAGGGTCCCTTTCTTTTCCCAGTTCCACATTTGCAAGGAAAACATGGTTTCACGTGTGTAGGGTGCCACCCGCGAGTGTCTTCAGAACCAGAGGGAGATGGCCACTGGGTCACCTGTTTGATCCAGCAAAGGACAGTTCTTCTTATGTCGTTTTAACACCCTCGGGGACTATGCTTCTGTTGCTTCTCCCGGGAAATCCTGCCAAATTCTGAAACGCGCTGCTCTCAGGAGCCTTTCCTTGATCTCATGTAACCACCTCTTTTCTAAAGCTGGAGTCCAGGTTCCTCTAGGAACTCGTCTTGCCTCCCCGGCCGCCTGTCCTTAGGCAACTCAGGCAAGCGGGGCCCGGCTGTGTCCTCGCGGGAATCCCCGGCTACTGAGCGTGCTCCTGCTTCCAGGGTCCTTTCTCATCGCACTGCCCTTCCTCCCAAACGCATTTGTTGGCTTCTTTGTTTGTTTCTTGGTCTTTCCCAAAAACGTCTTGCACGGGTCTCCAGCTGTTTTTAAGTTTTTCATTTTTGTTTTCGTTTCTTGAACATGGCTCTTTGCAATGTCTTCCCATTTCATTGCTCTTGAAAACTATCAAACCAAAACAGAAAACTGCATTTCTAATGCATTATACACATCTTTTGATATTTTTTGCCCATTTTCATTATAAATCTGATTACAGTCTTTGAGACAGATCAGAAATGATGCCAGAATCTCATGAGCTAGAAATACAACTCTCCTAATGTGAAAGAGACTCCTGATGTTAAAGAGACACAAGACCATGGGACTGGAACGGAGAGGGTAAGTAACACGTGCCCGCCAGAGAGCCGGGGCCACAGAGTCACTGCCGAGTCCTCGAAACCTTCATCAGTGGGGCGCTGGCCGGGCAGGAACTTCAGATTTGACCAATTGGGCGGAAGGAAGAATGCAGGACAGAGCACACTTAGGGGAGAAGCAAGCGAAAAATAAACAAGAGAGTTGTGCAGAGAGCAGCCCAATTTCTACAATTAAAAACCTAACCGAGTTATGGAGATCGTTAAAACCATTAAAGTTTTAAGGAGTGGCTGGATTATGGAGCACTTCTGGTAAGATGAGACTGAAATAAAACCTGCTTCGGGAAATTTATGCTGGACATTATCATAATCTTTTCTGGAGCCAGCCAGAAGGAATATGCACTGAGAACAGCCTTCATTCCTCAAAAGAATACAAATAAAATAAAAAAAAATTCACAGGGAAACAAAAAGGAATGAGATAAAATTCAAGTCCACTGACTCGGACATAGCCTCTATAAAATACCCTCGCCAATACGAGTTTTCCTTAAAGGGTGGATCTGAGTAATATCACGTGATAAAATGGGGCCACCTAGAGCGAGGTAGTGGCAATTCTGTGATCCCCTGACAGACGGGGCCACCCCTCCGCCTCGGCTCAGGAGGCGGAAGGGCTACTTTTTTCTTTCTGTTTCCACTATTGAATTCCAACACCTAGAGCAAATGGTGTCTGGCACGTAGTAGGTTCTTAATAAATTTTAGGTGAAAGGAAGGAAGGCGGGAAGCAGGGAGGGAGGAAGGAGGGGAGGGTGAGATTTGGGGTAAAATAGTGAATAAATGACACCAGTGATTCATATATTTCCCCCTTTAACTTTCTGAAAGTCTTTATAAACTTTCCAATTTGCTTTAATATCTTGTCAAATAAAACATTTTCATTCGTAATGGTAACTGCAACTATAGCGTCTGATCTGATTATCTTCGCTATTGATTTGAATTTTCTAGCAAATTAAATGACCAAATCATTTCTGCCCAAATCCAAATAGAGACATTATTTTTTTTCCTTCACAGTTTATGCTATGAGTAGAGGCTGCTTTTCTTTTCAGTGAGTTGGAAAGGACTTTGAGGTCCTGCCTGCATGGCGCCAGCACACACGTCATAGGCAATCAATAATCCATGTCTTCAGCTGAGAAGAGCATAAAGTACTCAAAAAAATTACTGTTTTCTCCAAAGGCAGGGTGAAAAAGCACAAATGAGTTTTGAAAATAAAAAGTGCATTAAGCTCATACCTTGTAAATGAGGGCCAGCACTGCCCTTCGAGAGGGTGGGCATAGCCATCCTTTCGGTGCTGGTTGACCGACGGTCCTGGGACAGACCTTCTTTCAGTATCTGAGAAGACGGTCTGTTTACACGCATCTTGAAAATGGAGGAGACACGTGATCTTACTGGCTCGAGGCTCCAGCCCAGATGCTCCTCACTCCCAGTTCCAGCTCCGCATGGCCCTCGACTCAGCTCCCGGAAAGGGGCCGACACACACCTGCAAAGCGCCCAGGATGGTGCTTCAGGGCGACGGGCACCTCCTCACGTGAGATGATGAGTGGCGGACCGTGTAGGGCATGTGGACTTTGCAAGTGGCGGGAACCATATTTCTGCAGAGGCTCCGTGGGCACGGAGATCGGCAGGTCCCTGGGTCAGTCCAGCGCAGCCAGGAGCAGAGTCTCCTTACAGGCAGCCCCGAGAGTCACCCATCCCAGAATCCTGGAAGGGTCACAGAGGAGACGCTCCGCGCTTTAACTTGATCCTGACTCTGACTTAGTCTTGCGTTGCTGACAGACCATCCCGAGTCCTTGAAGTCTCCCACTTCCCAGGAAGCCACAGCTCAGCGAGGATGCCATCTGAATGTGCTCCCGATTTGCCAGGCGTTAGGCTGTGCCTCCTGTGTGTGCCGTGTAGTTTAGGCCTTGCAACAGCTGTATGACACGAGTCTTATATCCTCATTTCTTACTTGAAAAAAAATGGCTCAGGCAGGTCAACGTGGTTGACCAAGGACCCCTGGCTAGCAGGCAGGAGGGCCAGACCTTGAACCCAGAACTGATGGACCCAGAAGCCCAAGGCCATCCAGCACGGCCTCTGCATTTACCCCCGGAGTCCAGCATTTGCGCTGTGTTTCTGGATTTTGGACTCAACTCAATCCGACTGTCAAAGACTGTGCCTCCCTTCAGGTACCTTGGGGGTGGATGCCCCGTGTCTATGCTACCCACGATTCCCCATGATTCCCCACGATCCCCGACGCCGAGTCTGACTGCACAGAGCCTGACGCTGTTTTCTTTGTTCATATCTGTACAGCGCCTGGGACATCCACAGAGATATGGTACCTGATCCCTCCCTGCCCCCCTCCCCGCAAATTGACAGGCATCAGCCTTCGTGTATCACCTTATGGGGGTGACTTGAGCACCCCCCCCCCCGCCCACTATAACCTGATCATGTCAGTCAGCTGAGTCCCTTCTGCTGTGACCAATCCGGATGGACTCCATTCCAGATGCCTTCTGACACTGACCTGGACCATGCGGGGGCAGCGGGGGTGGGGGTGTTGATCATTTCCTTGAATGGACCAGGCACCCTGCAAGAGAGTGCTGCATGGATGACGTGGTGAACCCAGCCTTGAATGTCACCGAGAGGGCAGTGCTGGGACGAGGTTCAGGTGGTTGTGAACCACAGAACACCTGGAGAAGCTCAATACCCTCTGATGAAGGCAGTGACAACTATGCAAGCCAAACCCGGTGGACTCAAATGGATTCTGCAATTTTTTTTTTAGGGCCGTTTTCCTGTGCAAGAAACCAGATCAAATGCTAAAGGGGTCACAAAGGTCAGAAAAAAAATGATAAATAAAATCATGAAATTTGTAGGCAGTCAGGAGTTCCCGTTGTGGTTCAGGGGTAACAAACCGGACTAGCATCCATGAGGATGTGGGTTCAATTCCTAGCCTTGCTCAGTGGATTAAGGATCCAGCATTGCTGTGAACTGTGGTGTAAGTCACAGATGTGGCCAGGATCCCACATTGCTGTGGCTGGTGGCTACAGCTCTGATTTGACCCCTAGCCTGAGAACCTCCATATGCCGCAGGCACAGCCCTAAAAAAGAAAAAAAAAATTGTAGGCAGTCAGATGTGGGTTCAAATTCCTGCCTTATCATGTAATGACTATAAAATCTTGGACAACTAGAATTCAGCTTGTTTATTTGAAAATGAGACTAATGACATCTACCTCTTAAAGTTGTCATTGGAGTTAAATGGTATTATGTAAGTGACAGCACATTGTCTGGCATTAAGGAAATTCAATATATGAGAGCTCGTACTACCTTAGTCATAGAGTCCCTGGGAAGCAAAGAGACACATCTAAGAGCATTCAAGGCAGAACGCAGTTAAGAGTATGCAGCAGGCACAGGGTATAGAGTAGCCTAGAGTATGAGCTGTGGGGAGTCAGATGAACTTACACCACTGAGTCCAGCTGGGAGTTCTAGGGGACTTTGTTTGTTTATTTATTTATTTATTTACTGCCTTTTTCCAGGGACGCACCCGCGGTATATGGGGGTTCCCAGGCTAGGGGTAGAATCAGAGCTGTAGCCGCCAGCCTACACCACAGCCACAGCAACATGGGATCCAAGGTGTGTCTGCAACCTACACCACAGCTCATGGCAATGCCGGATCCTTAACCCACTGATCGAGGCCAGGGATTGAACCTGCAACCCCATGTTTCCTAGCCAGTTTCATTAACCACTGAGCCACAACAGGAACTCCAGGAGTTTTCTGAAGAGCAGGGCAGGCAGCGTCTCCTTTCATCTTCGGGGCAGTGTCCGGGCAGCCCTGCAAGGCAGGTTCTGGTTTTAAGCCCATTGTGTGGGTGGATATAGTGATTCTAAGGGAAGAACGGGAGTCCAGCAGAGCTCACCGAGTTGACAGGTGACTAAGCAAGGCTCAGAACTCAGACCTACCCAACTTCAATGTCCGTGCCTTCCCTAAGACACGACACTGCTCCAGGGGCAAGATCCACCCCAGGCCCAACGGGAAGCCAACGGACCCTCCACCAGGAGCGCCGGGGGCTTCACACAGTGAGACCTCAGTAAGTATGCCAACCATGTCATAAGAATGAGCAAGCCCAGGACCCCAGTGGGCTGGAAGCCCCAGAGGTGCTGTGGCAAAGGCACTGACCCAAGGGCTGGCCGGCGGCACATTCCCGTGAGTGGGCCGGTACCAAGGCTGAGACGCAGGATCGGGGCTGGGGTTGGGAGCACAGTGGGGGAGAAGAAGGTGACCAGGGAGAGTGCCTGGAGGACAAGTGACGCTTTGTCCCGCCACCAGGTAAGGAAGAGCAGCCCGGCAGGGGGGCTGGGAACCAAGAGAGGCCAGTGGAAGGGGTGCAGAGTCGCCAGGAGAGCAGTGACCGCAGTACAGCTGATGCCGGGGGGCGGGGGGGGGGGGGGCTGTGAAAGGTGGTGTCGGGAAAAGAATGTCCAAGGAGGGCCACACTCACAGGGGAAACTCTGTCAGCCGCCGCTCCCTTGCATCAGCTGCCCCTCACCAAGTGGCACCTGCACCACAACCTCAGTCATCGTCACGGGAAACCCGAACGTCCTGCACTATTTCCATCCGCTCTGAGTTTAAGGCGGAAACTCAGAGGGGAGGGGATCCCCAAGGCCTCTGAACAGGTGGAGGACAAACTGGGCTTGAACCCCCCCACTGCCCCCCCACCCCCGTCTGCCCCGTGGTGACCCAAAGCACTTGCTCTGCATTGTTTTAGAAGGAGAACTGGAAGCCACCTAAGAAGCAAATGCAGCACCAATCATATTGTGAGAAACAAACACGCAAACCAAGGACAAAACCTCCCCAGACGGAGGGAGCAGGACTGTAAAAGTGGCTGTGCCGTTAGGAAAGGGTCCGGGCAAGCAACCAGCCCCCGTGCTCCCGAGGAGGAAGACGCAGTCCGACAGGTGCGTCTCAGCCAAAGGAGAGGTGGGGTGGGGAGGGCCTGGGCGCGGTTGGGACGGTGGAGCTCCAGGCACCCCTGGGGCAGCGAAGTGGGACTATCCTGCCGTGGGCCAAGTATGCTCGCTTTCCACGCAGACAGGACTGACGTTCGGCAGCAGAGACGAGAGTGAAGACGGCAGAATGGGCCCCTCCCTCAAAGCAGGCGTGAGAGCAGAGGAGACCAAGCCCCCACCCCACTCAGCTGCCTGCGTTTATGAACCCAGCACTCGCTCAGAACGTCCCACTTGAAAGTTCACTTATGAGTCCGTCTTGAAATTAATATTAACGAAGGGTGAGGGTCGGGGGAGCAGATGGGAGCCCCAGATGATGCCAGCTTTGTGTAGAGTTTAAAACGAGATCATTTCCCCATTTTCCAAAAGCCCATATACATGTTATTCAAGCATATGCCGACTGTGCATGGGAATATCTTATTTTCTGAACTGCAAATAATCAATTTCTCTGTCATCATTAACTGGGAACGAAGGTCATGATGAAAGTATGGAAAAAAACACAATCCACCCCCCAAACACAGACATTTGCTTTATACATTTTGCGTAAAGAACCAGGGAGGTGAGTGGAGTGCGCGTTTTGTTAATTTGCACATAAAGGTGACCAATTGCCCACATGCAGGAGGAGCAACAAAGAGAGACAGAGCAGGAAAAACAGGACACACCTCTGGTGGAAACACAAGATGTATTATTTTAAAGCTCAAGTTTCTCCATTTAGACCAATCCATAGCCTATGAAAAGTTATTAATGATTTTTTTAAAAAAAACTTGAAAAACAGCCAGAGGTGTAACAAAAATTACCATCTGGTGTGAACACTAACCTCTTTGGGAAGGGATGGTGCACATTATAAACGGGCAAGTGGGAGCCAGTGGTGACCACGTCCAACCGGGAAACCATAGCGGAAAACCCTCAGGAGGAGGCGCCTTAGCCTCTAACTTCCAATTCCCAGCCCTCCTCCTTCCCGATGTGCATCCAGCCTTGAGGACGTCCTGCCGTTTGGCTCTGGGCCGGCGTCCCTTGCCAACGGCTTTACAGCACCTCCGCCTCAAAATTGGGCATTCCATGTTTGGGGAGTTCACACTCATTTGATTATCGGCCTCGGTAAAATATGATTGTGAAGATAAGTCTACAGGGAAGGGAAAAAAATAAAACAAGCGATCCACCCACAAAGCAGGTAGAAACGACACGCGAACGCCTTCGTCCCTTCAGAAGAGGCCCCCTCCGCCCACCTCACGGCGCAGTGTGCTTACGATCCCGGAAGAAGGGGTGACGATGCGTAGCTGTGTGGTCTGTCACCAGCAAAGACCAAGAGTCCAGGTCTAGGGACCAGTCTCGGCCCCCCCACCTCTAGCAATGTCACCTCACCCAAGAAATGCGACTCTGTGCTTCATAAACCATGTGCAGGTTGAAGCATCAGATTTTTAAAAATTCTGTTTCAATTTATTTTGTAAAACACAATAAAAATGAATCTCTGGAAAAATGACCACACACTTGTGTGTCACAGCAGTGCCAAACGGCCCTGGGCATCTTGGAACTGGCACTGTCACTCTCTGCATGTGACCTGCCCCAACCTCTCTCCATCCCCTCCACCTCCCTCGCCTACAAAGGAGAACAAACTTCTGTCTCCTAACAGCCCTTGGGAAGATGGGATGAGGTCATGGTGTGATCTTTTTTTTTGTTCTTTAAGGGCCGCACCTGTGGCATATGGAGATTCCCAGACTAGGGGTTGAATCAGAGCTACAGCTGCTGGCCTACACCACAGCCACAGCAACTCGGGATCTGAGCTGCGTCTGACCCTCAGAGGTGACCCTCAGAGCCAGAGCCCAGACCTGCTCACCACGGCCACTGCAAACAGGCAAGCCTGGGAACAGCCGAGCCAGAAGCACTTCACATGTTAGGACATGGATCAGGTGGGTGCTCTAACTTTATAAAGGCGTCTGTTAACGTAAGAAGTCCTTTCGCAACTACACAGAGGTGACTTTGCAAATCTGAGGATAAAAGCCTGGAGGATCAGCGGGTGTCCAGGAGACACGGATGACCTTAGGCTGTCTGCTAACAGCTACACCCATGGGTCACCTTCACAGCGTCCTGCCCCACATGCTTCTCAGGCTGGGTCTGCTTATGCAGTGATGACGGCGCGAGTGGCCCCAGAAGGGGGTTTGAGAAGGCCAAACATCGATTCCTGTCAGACTGAGTTGATTGAATCCCATCCCCTCCACACATGGACACAAAGAATGCCTTTTACGTTTCTCATCTGGCTTTTTATCTCTTCTTCTTGACTGTGTCTCTTCCTCCACACTAGGGCCAATGCCTGCGTGACCCACGCCCTTCCAGGCAGCCCTCCCAGCTGTGCCCACCAGAAGGATCAGCCCTTCCCTTGAGCTGCCCCAGCCCTTGCACGTGGCCCCAAGCATCCACGGTGTCGGTGCACCTGCTAGAACCTGCCTCACTCTCTCTCTCTCCCCTTTTCATCCCTTCTCGCCTGGCACAGTGGTTTGTGCAAGGCAGTGGCTCAGCGATAAACCTTGTGGAGTCACTGGTGTCATCGTCCACCAGCTGAAATGATGGCGGGACTCCCGGGTTGCAGGGCAGTCCCGAGGTGGGGAGAGAGAAGCAGATCACACGCGGAGAAAGGACAGTGAGAACGTCTCTGCCGACACACCATCCGTGGCTCCGAAACCTCTACTGCGTTTATCAGCAAAACGGTTCTTTAGAAAATACAATTGTCGATATTCCCAGTATTTCTTTGAACAGCTATGGGTTAGGATTTAGATATCATGTATGAGGATCCATGTACTGCAGTTGCCCTCTCAAAAGTTAGGTAAAAACAGAGTATAAGTGGTGCTTCCAAGATTGCATTTATAGAAAAAAATGTAGATATTTACTCTTTACATCAGAAAAAAAGAAATAAAAAGCAATTCAGTATTCAAGATATAGTCAGGATTGTAGCTAATCTACTAAACTCTCCTGCTTTGAAGGAAAAAAAAATCATAATATATTTCCAGCAAGTTTTTAAATGCACTTTTATATCATTTCTGGAACTATTTCTCAAAATATGGAGTTCCCATCGTGGCGCAGTGGTTAACGAATCGACTAGGAACCATGAGGTTGCAGGTTTGATCTCTGCCCTTGCTCAGTGGGTGAAGGATCTGGCGTTGCCGAGAGCTGTGGTGTGGGTCGCAGACATGGCTCGGATCCCGCGTTGCTGTGGCTCTGGTGTAGGCCGGCGGCTACAGCTCCAATTGGATCCCTAGCCTGGGAACCTCCATGTGCTACGGGAGTGGCCTAGAAAAGGCAATAAAAAATATACATATATATTTTTTTAACATTACAAGTCACAGAAAAGTCCCCGCTCATTAAGTCAATTTGGCTTTTGATTTTCAAATAGAAAAGATAACTATTGATTCTAAAATGCTTTTCATCTATAAGACTAAGGGCTTTGTCCACATGGCAGTGACCAATGTAAGAAGTTCCAAGTGGAAAATAAACACAAAAGTTGCATCTCTGTAAGAGTGACCACAGTGGCCACGTGGCGAGGCTCTGCCATGTCCGAGGCACGCGTGGGCGGTTTACAAGTAACACAGGTGTGGCGGGTTCCACGTGACAACTCATGCCCTCCCCACACGACCCTATGAGGGTCCATGCCACTAACACCCACAGTTTACAGGCGAGGAAACCGAGGCACTGAGAGAAAACAGACCCTCGACTTTCACGCTCGAAGTTGGATGGGTTCCGCTGGGCTCTCAGTACTAAGTGCGGCGACTTCCTGTTGGTCGGACGTTCTAACACGGAAACTGTGCACAGACACAAAAGTGGACCAGCGAGCACCATAACCCACTTCCCCAGCAGTCGGCATTCATCCCACCTGCCATCCGCGCGCCCACGGCGACACTATTCCAAAGAAAATTCCAGAAGCCACACAGTTGTGTCTAGAAATGTTTCAGGGTGCATCTCTAAACTACAAAACACAGCCACAATAGTATTCATATACTTGAAAAAATTAGCAATAATTCCTTAATGTTGTTGGTATTTTATTTTATTTTTTTACTTATTTATTTATTATTTATTTATGTTTTTTGGGCCGCACCCACGGCCTATGGAGGTTCCCAAGCTAGGGATCAGATTGGAGCTGTAGCAGCCTACACCACAGCCACGGCAACGCCAGATCCTTAACCCACCGAGAGAGGCCAGGGATGGAACCTGCGTCCTCATGGATACTAGTCAGATTCGTTTCTGCTGAGCCACGATGGGAACTCGGCTGTTGGTATTTTCAATGGTATAAATAGATGATGCTTTGATTCTAATGTATGAGGTCTCAGCCTTTGGTCAGATGGAATACGTTTTTTTCTGGCTGCATCTTAATACCTGTAGGGTAAGTGTAAGGGACATGCATAGGTGGAGAGCTAGAAAGCCAGGCCCGGAGAAGGAAGGACCCCCACCCCCCAGGACCTCTCCCGGCCTCATTCCCGCCACCGCCGCCTCTTCCTCACACGTCTGCCTCACCTGCTCTCGCCCACCGTGACTCCCCCTCCTGGGGGGTGGGGGCTTGGCATGCAGTGTGCCGGCCACAGCCCAGGTTGCAGGACCCCCCACCCCGAACCCCCGCCTCACAGGGGCCTGGGTGTCAGCCCGGAACGCGGCGCGGGATGATCTCAGCTGTTCTCTCCGACCGCAGCCACTCAAACACGGGCCCGAAGGTAAAAGAAGGCCCCTCCCGAGGGAATCTTCCTCCTCAGGCTCGCTGGTCTGTGCCCCCTTCCCAGGAGCCTGAGGGTTGTGACCCCGGGGGGCCCTCCAGGGTTCCTGTGCGGGCACAGGTGACACAGCTCCTTGGGTCTGCGGTTTGGGGTGTTACGGGGCCAATGGTACTGACTCCCCCCGCCCCAGGGCTACTCCTGAGCGTGGGACCATAATCTAAGGTCGGGAGAAAGGCAGTGTCAGGTGTCAACATTCCTATGCGTGGTCACAGATGAGGCGCTCCAGGAGTGGGAGAGGGAGAGGCGGAGGGAGCCCAGGAGGACAGGGGGAAACGTCCTTGGGTCCCCCCGGCACCGGCCTGGCCGCCTGCTCTTCCCAGGGGTCCACGCCTCCTGGCTGGTCCGCGGGTTAGTTCTGAGCCGAGAGTGGGCGCACATCATCTCTCTCTTCCGCGCCTCCAATGAGAGATTTTAACTCACGTTGTCAAACGGCCGACCCTGGACTATCCTTCCCTCCCTTCTACTCTGGAGCTGCTGTCCCGAGGCCGCGGGCCAGTCATTTACTTATTGAAGAAGCAGAGACACGCCTTCACCTAAATTCAAGGCTGGGGTAAGAGGTGAATGAACCAAAAGCTTGGATGCGGTACAATTATGCAGAATTTGGAAGAGATGAGATATGGGAAGTAGTAAAACTAAGTATCACAAAGGGGAAAGATGAAAAATAATCAGTCAGAAAAGCTAAAAAGTAATAAAACATTCAGGAACAACTAAACACGTTCATAGACTGAAATGCAAAGTATGACTTTTCTAAGGTTCTCTTCACATAAAGAAGATTCTAAGCATATAAGAATGAGAGCATCCAGTGTCCAATCTGGCGATTTTCATGAAACCACCTTAAAGGCACGGGTTAAACACCGTTCACACATGGACTGCAGGGCCCACGCACTCACGTTGTTCTCACATCCCCACACGTCGGAGTGCCTGGCGTGCAGGTGTGTACCTCCAGGACAACCATACGGCAGGGGACCTCCTCGGAGGCCAGTCCCCGGACCCTGCGGTGTGGGGGGCAGGGGCCGGGGGGCGGGGGGGCACCTTCCGTCACCTCCCTCCAGCGTTCTCCTCTTTGAAACGGGACGATTTTACTTCCTACCATGGACAGCTGTCAGCCCCGCAGGACACGGTCACACAGGACGTGTCTGCGATGGTGCCACAGGCAGGTGGCCTGTGTGAGGAATCTTCCAGAAAACAGACCCACAGCCTGAGGGGCATCGGAGCAGAGGTTCCAGGGTCCTCTGTTGTGCGGTGACGTGCTGACCCCCGTTCCATTTCAGGTCTGTCTTTGCAGCAAATGTACACGTCACAGCCAGTTACCGATAGTTTCAGGCAAGTAACTTTTTTCCTCTCTAACAAAACCTTCGGTCACCTGTATGGAGGCGGGGTGTGGCTTCCCTCATGGTCAAGAGGGGGAACCCTTCAACTAGCCCATGCGTGTGGTCAAGAATTGAGACCAACGTTTACTACTTGATAGAAATTCAGCAGACTTGGTATAGAGACCTTTCAACTTCACCCTGAACAGGGTGAACTGTATATTCAGAAAAATACGGTAACTGTCATCGAATATTTGAAATACTCCCATTTGAAATAGAAATTAGTCCTTGGCAGCCACAACACTTCCTGACCAGAGCAGATTCTTCCGCTACATCCCTTGAATCGGACTGAATTGAACCGACTTATTCTGTATCTCTCCAGAGGCTAAACTTAGGAACAACAGGAACATAAGAGAAAACAGTGATTTCTCATCACGAATATCATGAGTAATAGTCCAACCTCTACAGTCCAACAATGGAAGGGCCACCTTGCTAGGTGGTCGGTTACCTGCCACTGGACACAGTCAAGGAGCCACTGAAACGCTGCTTTGTGGGGCTGGGGGGCAGGGGTGGGGCGTATTCAGGACGCTCTGCTGACGGTGAGAGGAGCAAGGTCCCGTCTTTCTCCAGCGGTTGTGGACCTTGGGATACTCAGGGAGAGACCTTAAGAGTCATCTTGGCCCCTGTCTTGGAGGCTAGTCATGAGATTACACCTTTTAGAGCAAGTTTGCTATCGTTTCTCCATGCTCTGTATCAGCCACTCAGTCTGAGTGTGGATTCTGCTGCTAAAGGGGAGTCATCAGGAGGGCTCTGCCCTGTCCATGTACAAATCAATGGTGACTCCCTATGTCTAACACAAGGTAGGGGCCTCCTGCACCGTCCCTGACACCTTACACACGGCAGGGCCTCCTGCACCGTCCCTGACACCTTACACACGGCAGGGGCCTCCTGCACCGTCCCTGACACCTTATACACGGCAGGGCCTCCTGCACCGTCCCTGACACCTTACACACAGTAGGGGCCTCTGTGCTGAACCAATCAAGGAGCAGGAGAAGAGAGGGTGGCGTCAGGAGCTGAGTTCTTGCGCATTCAGGACACAGACAGACAGAAGACTTTAGCTTTCAGACACCACACTGTGAGATGACTTTGCCTTAAAGTCAAATCTCCACGTTGGCGATGGACCGGCAGACCGGCCAGCACTGATGTCAGCTGTGTGTACAATCAGAGGACATGCAGTCCCCCGGCAAGATGTGGAAAGAAGGGGCATTTTGAGAGCATCTCCTTCTCAGGAGCCTTCAACTATCCTTTGACCCAGCTGCTAGGCTATGAATTTTTTTTTTTTTTTTGTCTTTTGTCTTTTGTTGTTGTTGCTATTTCTTGGGCCGCTCCCGCGGCATATGGAGGTTCCCAGGCTAGGGGTCCAATCGGAGCTGTAGCCACCGGCCTACGCCAGAGCCACAGCAACGCGGGATCCGAGCCGCGTCTGCAACCTACACCACAGCTCACGGCAACAAGGCTATGAATTTATGTGAAGGAAATAATTAACAGTGCAAGAGTTTCAGGTAAAGCACTGGCTATGAAGACTTTTTTGTAAAGTGGAATTTTAAAAAGCCAGCTAATAAAAATTACAACAATTAGATATATTTCAGCACAGCTATGAAGTGGAATACTAGTAACCAAGAAAACGGATGTTACCGAAATGTATTTACTGAAAGGGCAAGGCATTCCATACGTCCAGCAAAAACGGGCTAAAGAACAAAATGTATGGTGAGATCCATCTTAAGGTAAAGTCAGTGCAAAGAGAACAATTCCAAAGGCTCCGAACCAAGACACCAATTGCAGTTATCACGGAATTCTGGTGTTTCCAGTGTTTTAACTTTTTATCTACTATATGTGCATTCTAACGTCCTAATTTTTGTGCGGTGAGCGTACGCGAATTGGGTAAAGAAAACTAAAGTGAAAACGTCTCTCTCTGGCAGTTGCATGTGCGTGGGAAGGACAACATTCAGAAAACATGACCCTGATGACTTTGACATGGAAAAGGGAGGGAGACGAAAGAGAGAATGCTTTGGAAAAACGTATAATCCTGAACAATTAAAAATGAGTTGTTTGGGAAATAAACATACGAGTTAGTCTCTCACAGCCCTGACGTTATTTGTAAGAGCAGCGTTTCGCAACCCACCCCGAGGCCCAGAAAGGTCACATGAGTGACTCCAGGTCGCCGGACAGGGCCAAGGTGGCCAACACCCCTTAATGGAATTGAGAATTAATGAAATCATGTCTCAAGACTGATTCCGAGAGGGGTACAAACGGCCTCCTGAGATGTCCCGGCCCGGGACGGGGACTCCGGGTGGACACTCAGGGTGGGTTCAGTGCAATCTGTGTGACGGGGCTGGTTGTCCGCCCCCCGCAGCCCCGGGTCCTCATGGCTATGGGGGGTGGCATTTCTTTTTTAAGGGCACAGCAAGAAGTGAAAAAGATAAGCCGAAAGTGCCCACCATGGCCCAGTCCAACACGGGCGCAACAGCCTGATCAACATTTGCTTCTCCGTGTGCAAATCCACAGTAAAGGGGAATTTCACCAACGAACGACACTTGGAAAAATGTCCCCTTTCCCCCCGACTGTCCGCCCTGCTCCTCTGAAGGAGCGAGAGGTGCTGGGCCACGTGGGTTACAGGCACCGGCTCCTTCAGCGCACCCCGCAGGTTCCTCTGTAGGGTTATGAGGCCCCTTAAGGAGTCTCCGGGGATCAGTTTGGAATCGACAAGACACCACGGGAAGATGAGGAGCGACAAGTGGAGAGGCTAAAAACACTATTTAGAAACAGAAAGAGGCTTTTCGCTTGATGCCCTTGGCTTGGCTGGGCTTCTGGCTGAAATATCTGGATTGCCTACGAGGCTCTTCTCGGTGCAAAGGGAGCAGAAGAAAGTTGGAGCTGATGTATCATTAACACATGCAGTTACTCAACCAGCCAAAAACAAATAAATAAAAGGAAAACCGAAGCATCTAAATATCAAAACCAACGAGAAACTTTCTCAGCCGGCTACTGTGGCATATCCAGCATCACCGCGGCGTGAGCTCAGGTCATACCCTCTACAGGCCCATCCAAAGCACAGCCCCAGCTGTGTGAACGTACCACACACTGTGAGTCCTCGAGCGTCTGCGTTGATCAGGCGGCGGCTGCGTGCACCTCGGGCCCGGCCTCTGCGTGAGCTTCTCTGCACCTAAGAGAGGACAGAGAGGGGTTAGCGGGCCGGAGGTGATGGCTTCCCGACATGTAAGCTGTTCTCCGGGCAACGCAGGGGGTGCGCAGGTGCATGTGCACGTGGGAGCAGTCCTGGGGCCACACAACCCTACGTACGTCTACAAGAGGTAGCGCTTTGGAAATAGAAGTCTGTTCCTTAGTAAAAATCCAGGAGCAGGGCCAGTGTGTGCACCCTGAGTCAGTCCTCAGGCCGCGGCCTCCCTGCAAAGACCACCCACAGAGGGAGGCCAGTCAGAGATGAACTCAGAGGCCCAGGTCAGTGCCTGCGTGTCAGGGGGGAACCGGCCACCACGAGAAGGTTCTGGGCGGCAGGGTGTGCTCCCAGGCTTCAACACGGCGATGCGTTCTGCGTGAGTGAGGACCTCACAACCGGCTGGGTCACCTAAGGCCCCATCGGGATGAATTCTGCGGGGGAAATAATCTAGATTTTAAAAATAATAAAAGTACATAAAGATGGAATGAGGAAGGCAGGAAGTTTCTGGTCTTTCCAAAGTTCCAGCTTCCCATGGAAAATGGGGTTTGAAGAAAAGGGAAAGAAGTCCTTTGGAACATTAATTCAGTTTTTCCTAACCACCAACCTTATTCATTCCAATTTTAGCAGTTCTGTGGGAGGAAATATGAAACATGAAATTCTACGCATTCGACTGTGCATGTATTTTTACCTCTACCTGAAATGCCCTCCCTCTCTGGGTCTTCACAAGCCTGCCCAGGTCACACTCCCTGTTTTGTGTGATGATTGAGAAGAACGAGAATCTTCTTGTTAAGAAGAGCACAGACAGTCGCTCCTACAACAGAATACCCAACTAAGACGCCAGATGCTGAGCCAGCAATCCCACCCCTAAGCATCTCTCTGGAGAAAACTAATTCAAAAAGATACATGCACCCCTATGTTCACAGCAGCACTATTCACAACAGCCAAGACACGGAAGCAACCTAAATGTCCATCGATGGATCAATGGATACACACAATGGATAGATATACACAATGGAATATTATCCAGTCATAAAAAATGAAATAATGCTATTTATAGCAACATGGATGGACCTGGAGATTCTTCTACTAAGTGAAGTAAGCCGGACAGAGAAAGTCAAATATCGTATGATATCAATTCTGTGTGGAATCTAAAACATGACACAACTTAATTTATTTAGGGAACAGAAACAGATTCACAGACATAGAGGACAGACTGGTGCTTGCCAAGGAGGAGGGGAAAGGGATGGACTGGGAATTTGGGATGCAAACTATTACACACAGGGCGGATGAACCACAAGGCCCTACTGTGTAGCACCGAGAAGTGTATTCAATGTTCTCTGATGAAGCATAATAAAAAAATATTTAAAAGAACTTCTATACGTACATCCGGGTCACTTCTCTGTACAGCAGAAATTAACACAGCACTGTAAACTGACTACACTTCAATGAAATAAACTAAAACAGAAAAAGAGGCCAGATGCCGTGCGAGATGCTGAGGGCCCACTGCCTCCTCAAAGGGCCTGTTTACTCCACCAAGGTGGGAAATACTGGTATTGGCTCCAGATTTTAAGCTCACCGAGACTCACAGCTGGGACTCAAGACCAGCCCCGACCCTCGACTTCGTTCCACATCTCCAGGCTGCCCTCCAGTTTCTCAGCCCCTCTAATACATCCATCCTGAGTTCTTCATTCTTTGGAAAGAGAACATTTAGCAGCTGTGAACGTGCTCTGGCTCATAGGCAGAAACATTCCCTTTTGCAGCTCGAATAGATGACGCTTCCAAGACACATCATAGTTCTTAAAATGCAGAGACCATTTCAGATCATTCAAAACAGGATGAAATGCATGTCTACTTTTAAAGGAAGTAATGCAGCTATCACGTTTCTGATGACTTCTAATAAGTGGGACAAATAAAACCAAGAACCCATTAGAAGATACTCAGGAGGATTTCAGGCTTTGGGGTCTTACTTTGTAACTGAAAATGCCAGCACATCTCGCTTCTACTTGCGTTAGAGAATGCGTGCCTACTGTGAGTCAGAAGTAAATGCGCTAAGGGTTCTAAGTGGCCCCACATGGTCCCCTGCCCTTGGGCAGAGCAGGGAGGCCGTGGTGGCGAGGGGGACACTGACACAGCAGGTGCAGTGTGCACTTACTGAACCTAAAATTGCCCTCATTTCGATTTGGTTTCGTCAATTCTTTTTCTTTTTTAAAAAAATTCGGTAGGTCTAAAGAAGTTCACATGTTGGGTTTATCGGAACAGAATGTTAGACTTTAAAACGTTGGGGAAATGGGCTAGACTGTATGTTTTTTGGTCCATTTTCTTTTCCAGTCTTTGTTAAACCCCGTAACCAGTATCCTGACTCCAATGCAGAATACACTTGATGGGAGAGTTCTACGGATGCTCAAAACGAAGGCATCATAAACTAGCACGGGCCAGTCCCAATCTTTTTTTTCTTTTTAAAATCTACCTAAAAATACGAATAATCTAATTACTGTGGAAGGAAAAGTGACAGGATTTCAAAAGCACAGGGTGAGTTTGTCACATGAGGATAGTGGGTTTGATCATTTTTAAGATAAGTTCTCACCTCCACAACTAAGCTTTCGTTATCACTAAATTAGGGAACTTAGTCTTTAAATTTATATAAATATTCTAATTGATTAATAATTATTTCACAGTTTTTAGGGCCACAGGCGCAGCACATAGAAGTTGCAGGCTAGGGGTCCAATCGGAGCTACAGCTGCCGGCCTACAACACCACACAGCCACGTGGGATTCGAGCTACATCTGCAACCTACGCCTCAGCTCACGGCAATGCCAGATCCTTAACCCACTGAGCCGGACCAGGGATCAAACCCACAACCTCATGGATCCTAGTTGGGCTTGTTACTACCGAGCCACTACGGGGACTCCCCATCATCGTCTTTAAACACATAAAACCATCGTTATTTCTGCACCAATATCACCACTTTTAAATGGAAGAGAGGAGATAAGGTAAGTATGGAAATAGTAACAGCAGTGCAACTAAAACCTTGATAAAGAGGCTAGCTCTCCACCTCAACTCGGAGCTTGACATACTGCAGAGTAAACGGATATAATCGCGCGAGGCTGGACTTGGAGAACTGACAGAAACAGCTCATACCCGACTATGAGCTTGTCCCAAACAGGTATCACTTAAAATGATGTATCAGTAGACACGTCTTTTGTCTCATTTTCTGACGTGCCATCGCTCATTTCTGGAGACAGGGAAGCACATTTATAAGGTCCTAGAAGTAGACTTACTATGTGCTAAGTAATGACCACACACTGCTTCTTTAATCCTCCAAGCCAGGAGGTGCCTCCCCACACAGATTCTGCAGGAGACAGAAACGAGGCGCAGAGATGCTAGACCATTGGCCCGAGAGCCTTTGTTTGTGAATAGCAGACCGGGATTTGAACTCTAGCAACTATGTCCTCAGCACGCGCTCTGAACACCACACTGTCCTCCCTGCAACTGGAGTTCTCTTTTTAAAAATAAAATAGTCACCTGCCTACACGGAGCAAAATCCCGGGGAGAATGGAACAAAGAGTTTCTCGTTATCTGGATCAGGAACAGCCATGCCTTCCACTACGGCGGACACCAGCCAAGGGGGCACAGGAACGCTGCCCCGAGGTCCCCTGAGGGGCAGACGAAGAGTAAATGTGAAACATGCCCCAGACCTCACGACGGTGCGAGAAACAGTAAACCATCTCATTAGTAGGCGTATGGTGAGTACCTAGCGATGGGATATCACAAACTAGATACAGCATTAAAATTAGCTCCATCTCTATTTTTATTCCGCTTAATACTTGCAGGAGAGGGTACTATTGCACACGTAATTTCATGGCTCACACGATGCTCCTATTGGACAGCACTGAGCGAGCGTCTCACTTACCAGGTTAATGTCACGCTGCCCTTGCCTTCTGGATTTTCATCAGAATAGAGCCAAATATAAACGTTCAGACTGGACACATTCTTGCTTGAGGTCAACCTGGCGCATCCAGGCCAGTCCCAGAAATGTTAGGTTTCTATTCTTCTTAAAATTCATAGCTGTTAACCCAACGTTAGCTGGTCACACAGGGTATTTTCTCTAGGATAAGGACACTCTGAAAAACTTTCTACATTTTGATATCAGCTGCAGGCTCATTCTCTGGCTTTTCTGCAGGCTTCTGTGGCTCTTGATGAGAGAGGCAGGTGGCGAGTCCTTGTCCTCTGAGGGCCCACGGTAGGTGCGTGGAGGGCTGTCTGGGCAGACAGAGTCCTCCCCCGAGAGCGTGGGGCTGCGCGCCATGAAGGGTGACTGCTTGTCCCTAACTCAGAAGAGCCTGACGGTGCCATCACCCGGCTACTGAGGACGTGTTCCACAGCGCACTGCCGGGTAGGCCGGGCACTTCTGCCTAAGGCCTGCTTCTTCCTATCCTTCTGTTTATTTCTTCATGTCATGTTCAGGCTTATAGTATCTGTCCTCACACTTCAAGTAGGGTCGTAGTACCGTGGTTCATACTCTGAATTCTTAAAAATGCACTGTATGCTTCTTATTTTTTCAGGCCAGACTAGTGTCACTTAGTGAGCTAATTTCCACAAATACCTTACAGAAAAGTTGGGCTCCAAGAAGTAAATACAAAACAGCTTCAACAGACAAACATAAAGCACCAATAATCAAAACCCTAATGACCAGCTCACCGCTGTGTCAACTTCGACCGCCGTCTTTTTGCGGCACTGGAATGAGGAATCGTCTTGCGCCAGGCTTGACGCCCTGAGCTGGAAAGTTACCTTGTCGGTGCTGCCAGTGGAGTAAAAGCAAGCTCGATGGGACAGAACTGAAAATCCTCTCTAAACGGGGGGGAGCGCATGACTGGTATTTTAAAGTTTTTCATATCTGAGAAATTATGTGAATTTCATAGTATCATCTGAGGAGATTTAAAAAAAATGAGATTTAGTGTAGATCCAATTAATTGCCTCCAGAGCCACAATCCCCAAACCCCAGGCTCACCTGCGTCACTGCATAAACACAGCCTGGCTGTAACCCCGGCACCATCAGGGTCCCAGGAGGTGGCAGAAGGGAGAAGGCAGAGTGTGCAGAGAAAGGAAACCTGCTCCCTGGGGAGAACCTTCCCGGTCAGGCTCAGGGCCCGGTGGGAGGCAGGGTATTTATGCTCTTATGCTGGCTTGGCAACCCACCGTCACATCACACACAGGTGTCATCATGTCAGCCACACAGTTGCGATTTACAATACACAAAACGAGAGAGCGCGAGCGAGGCAGCAGAGAGAGAGTCCGGGCTTCTAGGCTTCAGTCCTGGCTCCACTGCTCCCTCTGGAATCCCTTTGTTGGACTCATGTCCCTCAGTAGTAAAACAAGAACCAACAACTGTCTCTAAACCTTGCTCTCTGCCTCTGAGCACCCCCAGGCCACATCGGGTCCCCGACTGGGGAGGTCTTCGCCTGTGCCTGAGGCTGACAGGGGCAGAGGTGAGCTCAGGCCTGGAGCCCGGGCTTCCTCTGTGTCGGCTTTTTCCATCCCTTTAAAGTTCTTCATTAATGAGCTTGGAAGCCGCTGGACTAGATGCCATCTACGTCTTTTCCTGCTCAAAGGCAAGAGTGTCACGTGCTTTATCACACCTGAGGTACGGCAAGAATACAACGTATGAATCCAGCCTCTGAGATTCAAGCGCTTACACTTTCAGGAAACACAGCATAGATGTGGCATAAAGATAACAATGAAGAAAGGGAGCCATTCAAGCCTGGTTACTTACGATACGCAGTTGGGAGACGAAGGGACCACGGGCTAACCCGTCAGAAATTCTCAGTTGTCTGTGCGCCCAGGCACACAAAGGACTGGATTTCTCCCAAGCCCGTCCTCTGACACAGAGGCCAGGGAACAGGGCAGTGGTCAGCCCCGCATGCATGCTGGAATCACCTGAGGAGCTCTTCCAACACACGACATCCACCTGCACAGGCCGGGATTTAACTGGTGCGAGGTGAGGCCCCAGGATCCGAATTTTTTAAAAGCTCCCTAGACGAGCCTACTGAGTACCCAGGGCTGAGAACCACTGGCTCAAAGAAAAGGTGTAAAACCGTGGCGCTGAAGCATCTCCAGTTTGGATGAGGCCCTGCCCCTTCCTGGCAGCGTGCACGCCAGGCTCACCTGGCTTCTCTCTCAGGGAAATAAGACAAAGAGAAAATAACAACCCTGCCCCACCTGCCCTATGGGGCTGTTAGAAAATCAGTTTGGAAATCTGAGGAAAGGCCTCGGTAAAAATGCAGTCACGGGGTTTCTAATTTTGCTTAGGGAACACTCAGAGAGGTGAAGCTTGGCACCACGGGCCAGGCACAGAAGCTGCAGGAAGTGAGGACGACCGACGACCCGAATAAAGGGTGGTGTCCTTGGGCTTTGGCGACACAGCTGTGGGATGGCTTGTCTACCTCTGACTATGAGGCCAGTGGTTTGTGAGTTGGGCTTAAATCCCTTGATGACCTAAGACGAGCGTGTCCCGGACTCGGGACGGTGAGGGACAGAAGCCGTGGTTTTACAGGTTGGAGCTGCAGATGGAAGTCATTAGGTTTAATCTAGGACACACGTGCTCCCCGCCAAGAGCTGAAACAGGTGATGCTGGGCCACAGGCGTCTTGGTGCCTCGTCCTGAACAAGCTCACCTTGCAGACCGAGGGTGACAACCTGGGGACAGTCACCCGCAGAGCAGGAACGAACCATCATAACAAGACCCAGGGTCTCTGAGGCTCAGGGACCCGGCCTGAGCACAGTGACCACAGGCCAGGCAGGTGTGGCAGGTGCTCGCCCAGCCCCGCCCTGGGGTCACCCTCGGGCCAGATGACTCTATGTGCCAGGCCTGGGAAGGCCCAGGACATCATTGTCACGTGTATGAACAGTTTCCAGTATCTCTGCGAGTGGTCTTCTAGCTTCTCTGGGGTAGCTCTTGAAATATAAGACAACCTGATGCTCGGAAAGCCAGAAGAAAGAGCGCACCAGGGTAAACGCAGGGGTGGGTGGGCTCTGCACAGGGCCTGGGTGGACCCTGGACACGGGCGGCTGGACGAGGACACAGCCTCGGTGCCACACGCAGCCCTGTGCTCGAGTTGCAGGAGGAGTGGCGTTTACATCCTTAGTTCAGAAGATCACAAAGTGGTCCTGTATTCCCAGACCCCAGGAACGCTTGTACCAGAGCGGACGCCCTGGTGTTATCAGGACTGAACAATATCTGATAACTGTTCTCCCCACCTGGTTCTTCTTCCTTTAAGTCTGTAAGCAAAGCGATCAAGAGGAAGTTTGGGAGAAGGAGAGCAGATGAGGAACAAAGGTGTGAAAATCAGGGAGGGAAGGAGGACGAGGCACCTCCTTTCCACCGAAACACGCGCTACAAAGGACACGTTCCTCTGTCTTGCGTGCTCCCGTGTCATTTGCAAGTCCTGCTCAGGAGGAATCCTCCACAAGAAGCCAGACAAGGAAGAGGAGGTGATGGTCATGGCTGGGCGTGGTCCCAGAGGCCGTGGGGGCACAGCATCCCGGGGACAGCTGTGACAGCAGCCCTCATCTCAGGAGGTGGGTGCCCAGGGGCTGCGCCTTGTATACCATCCTGACCTGGAGCGGAGTGGGCCAGGGAGCCCAGGGCGGGAGGAAGGTACAGCCAACCCTGGCCTCCCGGCCACCTGCCACGAGCTCTCAGGCACAAAGGAATGTTGGAGACGGCCCACACCAGCGCTGGGGCCTGAGACTCAGAAATGTGATTCCATTCCCCGGGGAGCATCACTCAGTCGGAGCCGCGGGTTCAGAGAGCACGGAGAGTGGGCACGGACCCCACTCGTCCCCAAGGTGCCAGACCTGGACGACGGCACCAAGGTGAGGCTTAGGGGGACAAAGGCTTCTGGGGAGGGGACAGGGCAGCCCGTGAGGAAGTAAGAGAGTGTCCATCAGGAGGGGTGCGGAGGACAGCCTGGGAGGTGGCCAACCACGGGCAGGAGGTAGACAAGCCCTTCTCCAGGCCCGTTGGGGTTTGGACGGGTTTTCAGCTGCAGGAGCAAAGGGGAGGCTGTGAGGAGACTGTGGAGGAACTCAGGGTTCCTGGGGGGCTACAGAGTGCTCACTCACGGGGGGGGGGGGCAGGCACAGGTGGCTCGGGGTCCACCAGGGGGCGTTAGGTGGGCTGAATGGAGAGGCAGGATGTGCGCCAAGAGGGGGGCATGGCCATGTCCTCCTAGCCAGCTCCATTTTTCAGTGTGAAATGTTAAATTAGCAAAAGCCTCGGGTCACAGGTGAGGATGGGACCAGGGCACAAGCATCCTTGGTCTCAGATGATAGTGATGACTGGCTGGCCGTCTTCAGGTCACCTGACGGTGCCGAGAAAGCGATCTGTCCTCAGGGGCTCTGAAGTAACGTGGGGCCCCCGAGATGGTCTCCGGGTGCGGGAAGGCACCAGCAAATAACACCCAGTGGTCCTGCTGCATCCTGGGAACAGTTTCATCTTGGGAAGAATTCGGGAACAGAGCTGGCAAGGACCCAGATGGAGCTAATTTTGCCTTGAGCTCAGCAAACCGTTATCCAAAAGTCAGATCTGTCACCCACGCTGCGTACGGCACAGCCGAGGCCGAGCGCCACGGCAGGGCTTTTCCTGTAAGATGTGAAGGATGACGGGGTGTGCGTTTCCGTCTGAGACGTAAGTGGAGGAACCCCTGCTTCAGCGCGTGAGACCAAAACACGCTTGTTTTTAAAGAGGCTTCCCTCGATATCTTCTCTATCTGTTAGGGCGGGGACAGGATCTAAATCACGTGCACATGTGACTAAACATGGGATCCATTTTTACTGAAGTGGAATCTGATGCTCACTTTACCACTTACTTTACAGAAGAAATCAACTATGAAGTATTGGTTGCAAACAATACTATACACACAACACTCTGCTGGGCATTATGGGATGTGTAACTCTACGTCTTTTTATTTCTTAAAAACTTTGGCCAAGGTGTAAGTTCCCCAGGCCAGGTCAAACCTGCAATGTCACAGTGAAAGCATCAGGTGCTGAACCTGCCGTGCCCTCTGGAAACTCTCTCTATGTCTTCATATTCCAAGCCTTCATGATACCTGCGTTTGTACGCCCACCTCTGTACACAGTGCCGACCTCAAGCAGCGCAGCCCTTAGGCACAGAAGCAACCGCTATCTGTGGACTAGATCACTTACGTGCAGGTATAAAGGACATGCTTCCTCTCTAGGCAGTGATCTCCCCGTGCTGGTGGGTATTCAAGCAGAGTCTGGATCGGCAGATGAGTGCACGACAGGGAGGTCTGAGGGAGAGCCCCTGAGGTAGAGGCCCTCTGGATGCCATGAAATCGGGGTGCCCCTTTCTCTGCCTGAGATGCTATGAACTTAGAAGAGCTGAGGCCTTGGGGGTAGAAAAGTAGGAAACGGGAGGCTGGGCAGGAGTCAGGAGCACCGGTCTGAAGCCTGCGGCTGCTGGGGGGGTGAGAAGGACATTGCAGACAGAGGGGGCTGGAGTCACGCAGCACGGGAGCCACGTGATGGCAACCCCGGAACACAAAGTGTCCTGAAAAGTGTGTCATCGGCTGTGCGTCATCACTCGGCCAACTGGGTGCAGCGACACCACAAGCACAATGGTCTCTTCTGCCATCCAGCCATCGCGAGAGGCTTGCCCAGGGCACCCACGTCCCGCGTTACAAGCAAAGGGGCAGCAACCCAGAGGGAATGTTTCCAGAGACACAGAGAGGGAGAGACACAGTCTCTCCCCACAAAGTCAGCTGAGTTCAAAAGAATGGCAATCCCACACACACGGGCAAGAAATTCCAGAGCAGAGGACAAATACAGAAAATACAGACAATCTCATTCTGTTTTCCCAGGAGGTTCCTACAACCAAGCCGGAATCCGTCAAGAGGAATCTTGAGGGGTCAAGACCTTGAACGTAAAAGTCACCTGAAATGCAGGGAGAGGCATTGACCTGAAATGCGCTGATTAAGAGGCAAGAAGACAGCGCCTGTAAAACCAGTGGAAACCAGCTCTTGGAGCGGACGGCAGTGAGGTCCTGCTGCAGCATCGGGGAATACACACCTGATCCCTTGTGACGGAACAGACGGAGGATAATGTGAGAAAAAGAGCACAGATATACATGCAGGACTGGGTCACTTTGCTGCACAGCAGAGAGTGACAGAACATCGAAAATCAATCATAATAAAAATTCAAGAAAATAAAACAAGCAGAAGTAAAAGATCTATTCAGGAGCAGAAGCCAGTGCTCGGTAAAGACTGCTTGTCCTGTCCAGCAAGCTACTATTATTCCCACTTAGATGATTATTTTTAATGTTAAGAGATTAAATTTATGTGATTCATGACAAATATATCCGCTTTGAAGGTTTTACTCTGTGTTTCAGAAACTAAAAAAATGTAAAGCTTTGTGATTAATATTGAGATGCTCTTTTGATGGTACATGATTTTCTTGTTCATGTTGCTGTTTTGGCCAGCTTACAGCTTCTTTGGAATTGCCGTCTCACTCGTGTCATTCGCTCCAGGAGAAAAGGAAGGGAAAGTGGGAGTGAGGAAGGCTGGTGGCCCGACAGTGTTACCGCAAGGAGGTCGGGACACCGTGCAAAGCCAGACACCCCAGGCTGCCTCCCTGAGCCTGGGCGCAGCTCCGTGTTCCTCTGCGATGCAAGGAAGCCCACGCCTGCCTCCGTCCGAAGAAACCCACGATTCAGGGGCCCCAGGAATGAACAAGCTCTGCATGAACAAGCAGAGGTTGGGAAAGTCTAGAGCGCTGGCAGCCTCACCCAAGCCTCTCCAGGTACCTCCAGCGGCCCTGAGTCAAAGGCAAACAGCCTCCTTGCCTGGTGGCCCTTCCTAGCGCTGCTCCCACCCCCCGGAGGACGGTCTAGAGATGTGTGGCATCACCGGCAGCACGGTTGCTGGCAGGGGGCAGTGACAGTGCCTAGGTCAGGTCGCACTTCGAGGCGCTCCAAGGACAGAATGCACCACCGGAGTCAAGGCACATTAGTTCTGTGGGTTCTTCACTGCATCTCTGCTTCCCACTGGCATCTCAGCCAAGCGGCAAAAGCCCCAGTGTCCTACAAATGCCTTCTGAGTCATTTTCCCACAAGGCTCAAGTCAGAGGCATCTTGAAATTTTTATTCCATTGGCCTTAACGATAGGGTAACATAACTGGGGCATCGTGTTTGGGACAAACGTTGACGGGGATGGGGCACCAAGACAACAGGTGTAAACCAGTACAGTCCTCATTTGGCTCCAGCCTAAATCCTGGCACAGGGCAACCCCCCTCCACCTGCCATTATCAACAAACGAGGCTTCTCTGCATGTGGGTCTTGACATTCCTATTCATCTCCCCCCAGAGACATGGTTTAAAATTCGTAACACTCCTAGGCCCTCCACTCCCTCCCCACCCCCAGCCGCCGCCCCCCAGCCACCACGGGCGCAGCTCTGTATGCCAAAGGCGTTCACCAGGGAGGGTTCAGGGATTGCGCAAAGAAGAGCAACTGTGTCCTTTTACACAGAGCGAAACCCTGCTGTCCTCCTCCTCCCATGCTTTTCGTGAGGGAGGAAGGGCAGGTGAGCCAAGGAATGCCGTTGCGGGCCATCTAAGGTGAGACGTGGGCCCTGAATTCCAGCAAAGCCAAGCCAAGGCCAAGGCCACGAACCACTTCCCCTCCTTTCCTTCTGGGTACTTTACAATTTCAGGTCTTACACTGAAGTCTTGACACCATTTTGACCTGATTTTGTGCGCGGTTTAAGACACGGGCTCAGTCTTATTCCTTGGCGTAGAGATGTCCGGTTTCCCCCACACCGTCCACTGAAGGGACTGTCATTTCCTCCTGCATTTTCTTGTCGCCCTTGTTGAAAATCAGTTGGCAGGATATCTGTGGGAGGGTTTTCCTGGGCTTTTATTCTGTGCCCCTGGCTGGGTAGATGACTGCAGCTTTGCAGTATCGCTTTGCATCAGGAAGGGTGGTGGTCTTTCTCAAGACTGTTTTGGCCATCTTGGGTGTTTTTTGGCACCATATGAATTTTAGGGTTGTTTTTCTGTTTCTGTAAAAACCACCATTGGAATTTAAAAGTGATGGCATTGAATCTTCAGACGGCTTTGCGTGGGGTGGCCATTTTAACAACACCAAGCATCAAAAGCAGAAAGAGACCAATGGGGCTGCATCCAAGCAGCGTGTGTGCCCAGCAAGGAGGTCGGCAGAGAGAAAGGGCTGCCTGCTGAGCAGAGAAAGTGCTTGCAAACCATCATGGGAGAAAGGATCAGTACCCAAAATACATAAGGAACTCCTATAACTCAAGAGCAAAAAAACCCCAAAGAACTCCATTTGAAAACGGGCAGATGCACAGACATTCCTCCAAAGAAGACCTGCAGGTACAGGAACAGGGCTCAGCATCACACATCAACAGAGAAATGCCAACCAAACCCGCAACGAGCTCCCCTCCCATCTGTAAGGACGGCTGTCATCGAAAAGACAAGGAAGGACAAGTCTCGGTGATGACATGCAGAAAAGGGAGCCCTTCCGCATGCTGGCGGGGACATCCATGGCGCAGCCTCTGTGGGAAACAGTGCGGAGGGGCCTTAAAACAGCTACGACGAGGACCGCCACACAGTCCAGGGACTCCATCTCTGAATATTGATCCAAAGGAACTACCATCACAGTCTCAACGAGGTACGTACACGCCTGTGTTCACTGCAGCTCTATCGCCAGAGCCACGGTAAGGAGACAGTCAAAATGTCCACAAGCAGATGGACAAATAAAGACAGTATGCCATGTACACACAAGGACCTCTCAGTGACAGCCTGAGAATCTGGAGCACATTATGCCAAGAGAAATACGCCAGACCCGGGAAAACATACACCACACGATTCTGTTTCCGGGAAATATCCGCAAGAGTCAAAATGGGGAACAGCGAGTGGAACGCGGGCTGCTGTTCCTGAGCCTCACTGGCGCAGGACGGGCGCATCCTGGGACCCGCGGGACAGCGCTCGTCCCGCAGTCCCGCAGCCCTGTGACCGCCTTATGTGAAGTGTTTCACCCCAGTTAAAAGCCCTGGAAAGCCCGCCTTATCCCTCTCCCCGAAAAAAGACATCAAACATTTGCCACCCTTCAGTCTTCCTCCCATTCGCTTCAGTTTCAGTGTTCACACAACCTGCGGGTTCCGCGGGGGAGGGTCTGGGAAGCAGGTGGGGAAGTCTGGACTAACTCCAGAAGGAAACTAAGCCAGGCAAATACCCGTGAAGTATTTTTAATGTGCTTAGGCCCCCAAGCATCCTAGAAATCAGTGATTATGGCCTCTGAGGACACGACTGGTCTTTGATTAAGCTCAGGTTTCAATTCTGGCCTGCAAAAAAAAGGGACAGACTCAACTCCAAACCAATCAGCGTACACACGTTTTTGGATAACTATACTATGTACCTCCTGACGGCCAAGTTCACTGGGAGATGCTGGGAAAATTTAGATCTTTTTCTCAAAGAGTGGATCTCTTTTTCAGGAGAGAGGATGGGATTATATTTAAAAAACAAACAAACAAACAAACAAACAGTGAAATCTTATGCATTGAACACTTAGACATGAAATCATTCAATGCAGCTAAAGGATAAGCATTCCTTCTGGGATGGAATTCGCCAGGGAAACCTTCATGGAGGAGACGTGTTTTAATTTCAAGAATGTGCTTTTGCAGCAATAATTTTCTAGTTGCCCTTGAGAAACAGACCTGGATAGCACACAGTGTGGGGACTTTCCTTCCATTTAAAGACTTTTCTTAAAAGGGGGGCAGCGCAGTTCTTAAGGTAATAAATGCTCCTCTGTGCTTTGAAAACACATGCCTCAGATGCTGTTACCGATACTGAAGAGCCTCATCCTGGAAGAGGCGAAACGGGGCAATTCATAGTCAGGGGCAAGGGCGCTTTCACGAGTTCTGGAACCTTGGCTCTGAGGTCCGCGGGTGTGGCTGCCCCTCCCTCTGCAGTTCACTGGCTCTGCCGCTAGCAGGACAGAGCTGGACAGGGTCTCCACCTGACCATGGGAACTCTGTTGTTTATTAAAAGGAGCAGGATTTGTGCCAGAAACCAAAACACCGTGGTCGTCTCCAAGGACGTGGCCCAGAACAGAGCAGAGCCGACTCGTGGACACGGTGGCTCACCAGCCAGGCCACAGATGCAGCCAGAACCTCGTGGAGATGGAAGTGCATCCCTGCTGGCCTGTCACCTTGTGGGGGAAGAGGAGACCCCAGTCCCTCCTTTGGGCTCACGGGCGAGGGCATGCCTGTGATGGGGAGCTCGGTGTCCACCGAGGGGCTCAAGTGTCTCCGTGCCAGGGCCTCAGGGAGGGAGGGGGCAGCACTGCACCCCCACAGAAGGAAGGTTTGCTTTCCATTCAAGACTCGGCTCCAGGGAAACCGCTGGGCTGCAGCACTTGTTAAGTAAACAACGCACCACTGGATTTCTTTCTTTCAAATGAAAGCATAATTATCAATGAAATTGGAAACTTCCAACATCTGAACAGTTAAGCACCTGCTTCCCCACAGCCCTCTTGATGCTGACTCACCCCTTTAAACACAGGGACCAGAGGACAGATTCATTCAAAAAGCTTTTCTCCAATCTCATCACAACCAAACCCACAGCATCACCGTCAGATTTCTAAACCCATCCTGGCTCCAACGATTTCCCACCAGCTTGCCGATGGACTGCGTCCTTTAATTAAGTTTAAAGAGAAGGGGAGACCAGTCAACATTGTGTGGTACGTCAATGACTTTGGAGGGATTCCCAAACCGTTTATCCTGTTCCGGAGTCAGTTTATTGCTATAAAACACTGGAATGGTCACTATGGTTTTATATCAAGAAGCAATATAAAAGGGGATTAAATTCACTTAGAAATTAAATTCTTTTGTGGAAATGTTTCTTCCTTGTATATAATAATTGTTTACAAGTTATGGGGAGTAAAATTGATACGGTATGTTTCCAGTATTCAAAATACATAAAATAGAGCTAGACATTTATGTATGAGTAGACATTTAACTTTTTTTTTTTTTTTTTATCTTTTTAGGGCTGCACCTGCGGCATATGGAGGTTCCCAGGCTAAGGTCAAGTTGGAGCTGTCGCTGCCGCTGGCCTACACCACAGCCACAGCAATGCAGGATCCTTAGCCCATTGAGTGAGGCCAGGGATTGAACCTGCATCCTCACAGATGCTAGTCAGATTCATTAACTGCTGAGCCATGACGGGAACTCCCTAGACATTCCACTTCCGATGGCCTCCAGACTTCCTATTTTTTTTATTACAGAACATGTGACATGACCACGTCATCTGAATATCCCTAAGTCTGGGTTACCTGAGGACACACTGATGCAGAGCAGCAGATGACAGAGAGTCTTCAACTCTCGGGCTTGTGTAGCCCGAGCTGGGAAACACGGGGCTCTGTACGAATCAGCCGAGCCGGAGTCTAGGGTCACCCGGCATCTGTGTGGGGTCAGTGCCCCCCCCATTATCTACATCACGGCATCTCCCCATGCCAACAAGATACCATCAGTGAAGCACATCTCCAAGGAACGGGGAAGTATTCTGTTCTCAGGAAGGCAGAGAGTTAGCATCTTGTGGTGATGCCTTCTGGTTGGAAGCGCTGGTGGTGTGGGGGCGGGGGGTGGGTGGGTGGACTGTCTCAAACATGGGCCATTTTCCTTAGGAAACTCAGAGCCGATGTGCTACAGGCTGCTTTTACTCCCAAGGAGCCTGGCCCTCGTACAGGTCTCTGCAGTGTTAGTGCAAACTGGACCGAGGACCAGCAGACCCACGTCAGGCCTTCGGCTCCAGGACTGATGGCCAAGCCAACTTCTGACGCCCCAGGACGCCTCCCCCTCCTCCTTCAGTCTCCCCGTCGGGCCTCTTCCACTGCCGGTGCCTCACGTCTCTGCCGCCCCCCGTGCAGCTCTGTGTTTCATCTCACTCGACTCCCCTTTTCTCTCCATTTCCGAGTCTCTGCCCGCCCATGTCTCTGCCTTTTTTCTTTCCTCTTTGTCTCGTTTTCTCTCTATAGAAGGAAACTTTATTTGACACAGACATATTGAAGGTTCTTTTTGAACTCCAACAAGCCCCATCTCACACGTGTGAGTTCACACGTTTATTTTCTCATCACTGAACTCACCCTTTGGAGCCCTGTCTGTGCCAGGCTCTGCTCCCAAAACTCAGGTCCAGCAGAGATTAAAACAAGAATGGAAGGACTGGTGAATGTAGGTAGCCATTGTAAATGTTCTTTTTTAATTAAAAAGTTAAAAAAGGAATATCATGTAGACGCCCCTTCCACAGTGTCCAAATTTTCAGCTCATGTGACCAAGATCAAAAAAAAAAAAATTAAATATGTATTATGTGTCAGGCACTGAGCTAGATGCTTTTGACACAGGAAAAAAGAAAAATGGTTTGCATGTTATCAAATTCAGGCTCACAAATGCCCCTCTGTCTGCTCCAAAACTTACATTCTGAACAGGTTAATTCTCCTTCCCTCAATTACCTTTAAAGACGTTGACATAAGCGCATTTCACTATTGCAGAAAATGCACATACAGATGTAGCAAAAGTAAACTGATGTGTCAATATTTTCACAAATAGAAAACATTGAAACAGAAACTAATTCTGCAAACAGGTACTCAGCCAGACCTGAGGTTGAGATTGTAGCAGACTGAATAAATGAGTGAATAATGAACTGATTAGTCAGTAAATGTTGTCTAAATATTCCGAATGTTTTGCACAAATTGGTAAAACAAATGCACAGAAACAGTCTCAGTTTGTTCCTTCAGGCGAGTCTGCTCATCTCTCTAAGGTGAGATCTGGAAACGTGGGACCACTTTTCCTTTGAGACGGTGAGAAGGTGGGGTTGCTGTACTTCTATTTTTGCCAGACTTCAAAGTCGACTGAGATGTCAACGAGCAGTCACCGTGCCTGCCACTAAGTATATGCTGATATGTGCACAGGCGCAGGGCTGCTGTCTGCTTACAATGAGCAGTGAGTTCTTTCCATCTCTGGAAAGACAGACAGCTTCGTGTGCGCTAACGGCTGGGACTGAACAAAGAGTAGAAACCTGATCAAATTCTTGTAACTCCTAAAGAATTTAAATGGGCTCCTTTGTCTCATCGAAATCTTTGTGAACACCAAAATCACTCATTAGATGATAGACCCAGTAAGAAGCCATCATTAGTTGACATGTGAACAAGGTCCCGAAGAGAAGGGCCAGTGACTGCTTTAAAGAACAGGACTTTGGTGCAAAAGCCCTGACTTTGAGGCTATTGATGAATGTCCCCCAGTCAGAACCAGCATTGTGGCACTTTTGTGAAAGTGAGTATCTCTGTTTTCATTCAATAAATGACTCTACTTACATTTACTTAGAATCTACTATGTGCCAGAGAGTAAGCATTCAGGCTCTATCCCCAATTCTAGGTGAAAAAATGATGTTTAAGAAAGAAGAAGAAAGAACAGTCATCGCTGTGGTAACAGAGTTTGTGAAAACTCTTGCGCATTTCGCAAACATGATCTTATTCTCCTGGTAACCTTGACGGACGCGATATCCGTATGGCATGCTCCATTTTATAGGTGGAAGTAGAAAGTGTTTGGTCAGAAAAATGGACAAGCTGAAGCGGAACGGCTGTGGTCTGATTGCTGGGCTCGAACTTGGGGTAAAGGCTGTCATTCTGTGTTCTTCCGCTGGGGCACCCTCTCCTCAAACCCACGCCTGTCCTGACCCGTTCTTCTTCTGCGTCCTCAAAGCGTCTGGCACCGTCTTCAGTACAGACTCGGGCCCCAGTAAACACCTATCAACTGACTTTGGTTTTACCAGAAGGTCTCAAACAGCAGCGTAGTCAGGACTGGAAAGTCGAATTCCTAGTTCTGAAGGAAGAGTCCCACCCTCTGGGGAGGCTTGGGCTGGGAGGCAGCTCACCCCTGCTAAGTGCAGGTCACGAGGCTCAAGGATTTATTTCGGCTGAAGGAACATCTGGGTGGTAGGTGCACCCCGTTAAGCAGTTCTCAACAGTTTACACTGGACAAGCATGTGCATCCCGAGAAGATTCCACCTTGAGAGCAATTTATTTAGCCTGGAAGCCAGGAGGAGACTTTCAAAATCAAACCGAACCAAACCAAAGTGAAGCCAGCTTCTCAGAAAATGGCCACAGTTCATGGCTATGTGAACAATAAATGCCACTGTCAATGAAGGTGACATCTGCCACCTTCCTTCCCAGGAGATAAGATGGCTCCTCAAGCACCGCCCGCAGGGGAAACACGGCACAAGCCAGAGCACCAGGATCCCAACTCACACACTTGCTACAGGCCGTTATCAAGAGCCAGGCTAGCTTGTGTTATCTTTCTGATCTGCAGTGTCTCTTGAAGACTCTTTGCCCAGGAACGGAAATTTGAATTGGGATTATGCGGCAGCAGAAAGCAAAAGGACACCAGAAAGTAAACGAAGGGTAAACCAAGACATTGTAGCCATCCTGGATTTAACAAAATGCAAACAAAGTTATGCCTACCCCCAGTCAGCCTCCTAACCAAGCTGGGATCTACAGAGCACGTTTCACATTTGGGAGGCCCCAGGAAATCTGCAAGGCAGAAATGGATACCCTTAAGGCCTGATGCACATCCTCAAGGAGACACTATGTAGCACCGGGTAGGAAATGATACATGTGTTAATAAGTAGCCTGAGAAGTTAGGCCACCAGAAAGCTGTCAGGTGAGCAGTAGCGAGTGCTAGAAAAGGGGAGGGACAGGTCCTAAGGGAGGTGCAGGTCAGCACAGGAAGGCCATCCCCCGGCCTTGACCCTCACGCACCTGCACTCCACCCCAGCACCTGTCTGTGCCTCTGTACTAATGACCTTCCCGCGCTGCTCACTGACTTACTAAGCAGTGCTACCTCACTGGTTTTCCTATTTCTTCCTTAATCTTTTAATCCTTCCATCTCCCTTCTGTTGAAGAAGTTTCACAGAGCCAATTAATGTACCTGTGTCACTGGTTGTCTACGAGGCTTGACAGAGTTTGTTCTGTGACATCTGGAATCTAGGCTTGCTTTGGCGGGGAGGTAAGCTTGATTATGAAGACTGCATGTCGACATCACAAGACCCTGCACAAGCCAGAAAACCATCACCTTTTATGTAGAGCCCAGCAGCAAATAGAAAGGGTACTGCAAATTCCAGTTAAATGTTGCAGGCAGAGGATGCAAACTACATGTCATCGTGCTCACTTCATGTAAACTGGACACACTAATTCCACCCATCCCTCATTATGTGGCTTAAACCCCAAAGAAATGAATTCAATATCTAAATATCCATTTTCCCTGAGTAAGTTTAATTCCGCATAGCCATACTATTGAAATTGACTAAATAAGTTCAGGTTTTGAAATTACCATGAAGCACAGAGGATTCTTCACTGCCTTTGGAGCTGACCCTCCACCGAGACCACTGCAGCGAAGGTCCCTACTGCAGACAGAACTGGCCAAGGCGTCCAGTGGCTGCCTATTTCTCCACCGTGAATTCCTTGGGCCCAGCACTGGTCTGTGCCGTTTAACCCCAATGCCCCCTCCTTCTCTAGGCTCAGAATGGGGATGCTTCTGAGCCTAGACAAGGATTCTTGCCTTGTAATGTCAAAGGCTTCTCTGCCTCGTGACGCTCTCTCTGGGGGGCTGTGCCTCCTGAAATTCTGTGCCCCAAACTCCTCCTCGCTGCATCCTAGTTCCTGCACTGGTGGAAAGAAAAAATGAGGAAAAGGGAGAACTTTTCCTTGCAGGAGTTCAATTCAACTTCCCTCTCAGCACCCACATCGATTGCTGCAAACAAGTGTTAGGAGTTGGGGCTCGTCGAGGGCCCTTCTCCTCCGCTTGAACTCAAGTGGCAGATATACGACTGTTTATTTTTTAAGTGGCATCGAAGGGTCCGCATGAGATAGACCCATGTGCTTATTGAACAGGTAGATGAAGGGAAATAAAGTGTGTAGAAGGCGAAGGTTTTCAAAGAGGAATCTGGCCACCTGGCTTATGAAATTTGTATTCTGGGAGTCTAGAGGCAACATCACTTTCCTAGGAAGTCTCACGGTGATTCAGGGGAAAGTTGGGGTGCCTCCACTTTTCCAACTGTCCGTCCTGAGCACCCCGTGAACTGCCTCCCTGCAATGATGGCACGCGTGTCTCCAAAGGTCAAGGGACATAGCGCAGTAACAGAGACCCATGAGGGATCTGCACTCCTGGGATAGGTAAGTCCACACTGAACCAGGATGGAAAACCCGGGACTTGCAAGGTCCCCACAAAAGGTGGTGTATGGGTCACTCCAACAGCCACAAAGAGGGTGCCCTGGTCTGTCTCCCCTCCCCCACCGCCTCTCTTCAATCAGCAGAGTTACTGAACACCAACCACGTCCAGTGTTTGGGTGGGAACAGACAGACAGACAGACACACACACACACACACACACACACACACAGAGAGCAGCATTTCACAGCCCCATAGGGGAGGCTCTATGGTGACAAAAACAACTATAAAGGCAGGGAAGGTGACAGGACCACACAGACAAGTGCTGGGAAGGTTCGGGGCAGAGGCTGGATTTTTCCTCTGGGAGGGACCAGAGGAACTCTGGGAAAGTGGCATGCAGACCAGCCTTAGAAGGGGGGACAGGCCGCGTCTGCATGGACGCCAGGGTGGGTGTGTGAACAGGGAGCGCCGTGTCCCGCACTGGCCCGAGGACTGGAAACTGAGTGGGAGGCTGCGTGGTGGGAGGCAGACTTGAGAAGTATGGACACATGCCTCCAGCAGTGGGGTAGGCATGTGGGTTTAACTCTGCAGGAAGGAGGAAGACGTTGGTATTGCCTGAGCATGAAAATGCCAAAGCTGTTCTTTGGAATAACGAGTCTAACAAGTGGCTACAGCCTCACTTCTCAGCACGTGTGTGAGCGGAGGGGGAGGGGAGGCAGAGTCCAAGTGACTCTAAGAGTCCAGGAGAAAGACAACCCAGTCTCCTCTAAAAAGGCAGTGGAAGGAGGGGAAGGGGAGAAACAGTTGGGAGAAGAGCTATTTTAGAGGCAGAATTGGCAGGAAGTAGCCACTGATTGGCTGCCAGATTAATTATCCCAAAGAATAGCTCTGGCCTTGTCACTCAACTACACAAAAACCTTCAGTCATTCCCCATGATCTGCAGAACAAAGTCATACTCTTATCATACGTGGACCTGTGAGCGTGACAGGCAGGGCCCCATCCTGCCCAGCCTGGGCTTCAGGTCTGCCCTCTGCCCACCTGTGCTCCCGCCAAGAGACGGTGTCCGGGCCGCCCTGGAGGAGCCCGTGGACACTTTGCCAGGAGCTGTGTCCTCACCTTATTTCCCCGCCTGAATTTCTTCCCTCATCTGCGACTGTCTGTTGAAATGTACTTTCGCTTCAAGGACTGTCTCACAGGCCACCTTTCTCATGTTATCCTCGCACCAGCCCTGTTGACACAGCCCTTCCCTCCCTTGAAAAATCACAACGTGTAATTCATGGCTCCTTCCATTTGTATCAGATTTCAACTCATTCTAGAGTCATTTACAAATTCATATTTTCCTCGCTATTCATCTACAAAATGTCTGCGAACAGAGGCTAGTTCCGATTTATTTTCTTATAACCGCAGCCTCTAAGATGACAAAGAGCTTGTTGAAGAAATGGATGAAAGAATACTCACACATGCACAACGTTCAGACAGAAGGGAGCCCACAGCAAAATTCGACCTATGGCCACGCACAAAAATAAACAATCTAAAAAACAGAAAACCAGAAACCTCCTTCTGAAGCCAGTCTGTGGACACAGAAGCCCGTCGGGTTAAATGCTGAAACTTGGTATCTCATCCCCCAGCCCTGCTAACAGCTCATGTCACTCAGACGTCGCTTTGTCTTCCAGACCCCGATCTGAACGTGGCCATTGGAATCTGATTTCAACACTGCAGATGACAAGCGAGGAACTTCAGATTTTGATAAGCGAGATCACACAGGGATCAAAGGAGGCTGAGGCAAATCCCAGCCGACGAGCATGAGCCTGAAGACGTTGCAGCTTCCTCGAGACCTTGTGTCCAACCTGAGTGTCTGTGCTGATGCATCTGGACAAGCTCAGGGCCAGCAGCCTGGATCCGGTAACTGCTCTGCCTCATCGAATCAGCACTTCCAGCTCTCCTTGTACCACACGAAGGGGAAGACAGGAGGGAGCAGCACAGGAGGCTGTCCCGGTGGGTCTAAGGGGGAGCCCAGAACCCCTCCCCATGTCAAGGACATACCAGAGGACCTCGGCCAGAGGAGGAGAGGGCAGCCGTGTCCCTCGACTGTGAAAGGATGCTCTGGGGTTGGGAGAGGCCGGGCCCCCAGTGCCCCACTCCCTCGGGGTCTGGCTCCTGGACAGAGAGTAGGACCAGTGGGAAGTCATAACTAGCCTTCCGTCCCCACCCACAATAAGCTCCGTCCAATCAAACACATGCCATGTGCCCACTTGGCTTCAGGCTTGAGATCTCCCTTCAGACATGTGTCAAAGGCTTTGAGAGCAGATACACCTACCCCGAGAGCTTGAATCACTGGCCTTGGATGACTTGACAGAGCCAGGCCAGCACAAACCCTGAGCACCAGTGACTCAGTGCCCAGAGCTTCCCCTGGTCCCTGGGATGGGCACAACTGTGCCTCCTCGCCACGCTTAGGTCACTGCGTGAGGACAGGCCTTGGTGTCCAGATGGCTCAGTCACATGGACCGAGGACCTAGTTGTGTGTGTGACAATGCTGCCTGGGTGAAGCTCAGATTTATGGTCAGCAGTGGGAGGCTATGCCCGCGGCCCCTGGGGGAGATGCAGCTTAGGCAGCCAGGCGCTGGGAAGGGTGGAGTCAAGGGCACTTAGAGCCGGAGGCAGGAGCTGAGACGCCCATGCGGAAGTCCCCTGGGCCCCCTCTTCTCTCACTCTGCTTCCACTTATGTCTGCGACCAGAATGCTCCCTCTTCCACTGCTCCCACCCGGCTGTCTCCTCGCCTTGACACCACGGAATAGAAGCACATTTCTTCCCTCCACATCCACCCAAGAACGGGGCACTTCCAAAATTTCTGAGGTAGCTTCCCCGAAAGTCTCATCTCTCATCCGTTCTTCCTACTTCTAGATCCTGGAGAGATTTAGACAAAGCCTGTGTTCAGTTATGGGAGAATGGAAGGGCATGTGCTGACGGCACCAAGGACATTCCACCCAAACTCTGTGGGGTGGGGGGAGGTCTGTCAGGACATGCAGGACCCTGGCAAGTGGAATAGGAGAGGTTCTGGTCTGAAGTGGGCTGAGAGAAGGAGGAGGAGGAGGAGGATGGGGAAGGAGAGGAGAGAAGAAGGCGTCTTTGCTACTTTGCTACCGAGCCATGTGTTGGTTGAGGTGCCATTGCTTGAAAAGAACAAACAAAGCAAAGAACACAAATTGCGGGGAGTCTGGGCATTGAGAAGAAAAAAAAAAAGGAATAGCAGTGAACTTAATACTTGAGAAATTCCTTATATTTTCCATTCTTTCCAGAACATACACATGCATGTATTAAGGATGCATGTTGACATCCAGTCTTCGCTGCAGCAATGAAGGAAAGGTGAAGCAAGTAGTATTTTGCTATGCTTGTTGTTTTTCCCTGTCCCTGGCACAGTAATGGAATCTTTATTAAAAAAAAAAAAGAGGATAAAATTGAGCATGTTTTCTGAGAATCCCATTGAAACTTTGGAAAGAGAACAGGATCAGTGGTTCACAGGCCCCTTAAAATGTGCCCTGTGCAACATTTGCTGTCTTCACCGCTAGGGGTGCACGGCGGTCACTTCAGGAGGAAGGCTTGCAGCTCGGTGGAGGTAATACCTGCTTCATTTCAGCAGGATCTGAGAGCACATAATAAGTCTGACCTTCTGAATAAGGTTTTAGATAAGCATGATTCAGGTTTATAAATTGGTTTGAAATAACTATTTTTAGAAAAAGTTAGGGTGTAGGAAGGAGGAAGCCAGGCTGTCTTTCCTCCAAGAGCCAGAATAGGAGAAGAGCCTACCTGGGGTCTCCTGGATCTCAGAGGAGCCTTTGGAATAAGGGAAGATGGGTGCAGACACAAAAGAGTGTCAAAGGCGGTGGCTCCACAGCACAGTTTTGGTCCTTTTCCAAAGCATAATGAGTGAGAATAGTATTTATATTTTTACTCTTAGAGACATTATCCGTTCTGTGAGTCATGTTTAAATTTGATCTCAACACAGAAGAGTAAGCTATTACTAATTTGAAAGCCATAACGAACTCTGAATTGCATGGGTTATTTATCTTTATACATAATTTTATGAACATGTTTGGGGCACAGTCCTTCCTCTGTTACAGAGCACATTACAAAGTTATCTCTGTAACAGACCTCTCTCTGTGGGAAAAAAAAACAACAACCCTAACTTGACTGTAGAAATTTCCAGAGCAAAGAAGAAATAACTATTTCCATTACTTTTTTAAGATGTCTTTTAACTCTTTTATGAGATACATCATAGAATTACTTTTGAATACCCCAAGACTAAAGGCCTTCATTCTTTTGGTTAACCATTAAGTGGAAGCGGTAAACCTCTGCCTTGTCATATATTTAGATCATAGAATGAAATGACATGTATTTTTGAAAACTCTTTAAAAAGCAAACTGTTCATAGTTTTCAAAAAGGAACTGCGAGCCACCTATCTGTGTGCAGAAGAGCCCAGAAGTTGTCGACACAGGAACAGAGACGTCATGGGCGAGCCCTGGACAGTCCAGTGGGATGAACAGATGACGTTTAATCCCGCCAATTCCAATCACCACTCCAAGGTACCACACTCCCTGTCATCATGTTAATATGGATGCTTCTCTTCCCCACACGCCCGAATCACGCTCATTTTCAACATCTGCCCCGAATCCCACCTGTTTATGAACTTCCGGTGGCCACACCTGCCCCCCAGGCACAGTGTCCCCTTCTGTATCCTCCTCAAGGGCGCCGAGCCCAGACCCAGTGGACGGCCCCAAAGAACAGGTGCTCTCCTCTGATGCCTGAGTCGTCCCTCTGAGTTCTCGTTTGTTCCTCTTCAACCTGTTCTATAGTCACAACCTGTGTCCTCAACCAGAGTTTCCGTTCTGAGGGCAAAGCTCCTAAGGGCTGCGTATGTAGCTCCGTGCCCACCCCCAAGATACTCTGCCCGTCAGTGTGCTGGGTCTACTTCGAAACACTGTCCTCGGGCCACGCGACAAGTTCTAAAGATACAGAGACAGAGACTCTCCAGCTATGCTCGCAGGCAACACAAAGCTTTCATTTGGGGGTTGATTTTCTTAAACGGTATCTATGTTGAATAACCTGAGTTCTTTAGTGAGTATATTATCTTGTTACAATACAGAGATTATAATAGTACCGGTAATCCTACAGATGCGTGCAGGCTTCCCACTACAAAATCCATAAGCAAAGCATTCACTGCCGTGCCTGCGTTAATGAGCACGACCTACAGTTACTCTCGTCATCACGATGTTTTCCTGAGTCTCTTTTTATTAGTTTCGCATATAATACTGAACTTCGGATCTTCCCAAAGTTTGACTTTACTCGTCAGTCAATCTTGACCACATCCCACTTTAAATCAGAACTGGAAATAGCCCAAGTACGTGTCTCAGGCATCTCCTGTTTTCTGTGCGCCCCTCCCCGTCTCCAGCCCCCCTCCCACACGTTCCACGCTCCCTTCCTTCCGCGCCCGCAGACACACGTGTGCAGAGCCACTTTTCTCCTGCTGCCCCTCTCCACCACCCCTGGTATGAGAAGCATTTCCCAACGCTTAGAGAAAAGTTCTGCATATGGCGTGTTGAGCCCTCGAAAGAGCAGGGTTTTTATTAAATGAAACACATCTTCATTTAAAATTTCCCAAAGGAGCCTCCTTGGTAGCCGTGACCTGGGAAGCTTCTGTGACTCAAGCGAGAAGCCTGAATTTCAGGTGTGCACAGAGAACACTGCCTAACATGGCCCGTGGGTGATTTCTCTGCCTCGCTCCCTTCCCCAGGACGGGCTTAATGTTCTTCCTGACGTCACTGGGATGGTTTGAGACCAATATCCAGCCCCCTCTTCTAAACTGCGAGCACACCCCTGGCTCCATGGTAAAAATTTCATGTTTATTTGGACCCATGAGCCTTTTTCTGCCACTCTGGTGCCGCAGGCTACCAGAAGCAGGACATGGATTGCATAAGAGATGTCAGCTGCTAAGCCGTGTTCCTATTCGCCTGGGCATACCTGGGATGTCGCTACTCTGTAAGTGCTGCTTCTGGAAAAGAGGGCGAGGCAGAGAGCCGATGGGGTATGTCCTCAAGCACAGAGCCTGGGGTACTAACTGCAGACGCGTTATGAGCCAGCACCACGGCAGGCGGACAAGATCCACCACAACTGGATCAGGCAGAGAGAAACGCAGCAAGAAAGATGGAGCCAGCCCAGCCCATGCACGTGTGTGTGTGTGTGTGTCTGTGTGTGTGTGTGTGTGTGTGTGTGTATGAATTCCACTGGGACAACCACCACCCATAGCTGCCATGATGGAATGCTTGCAGAGAGCGGGGAAAAAAAAAAAAAAAAAGCATAATCACAAAGTGGATAAATCAAGAGAGAAAAGGACTTAGGAGGAAATTGGTTTCCAGCTACATGTTTGAGTTTTGCACACAGTCCATGATTTCTCCAGATGACCAAGAGGCCTCTGGCTGGATGAATTCCATGTCAATTCAGCCGACCTGAGCAATCCTAGATTAGACCCACCAATCAAAACCAGCACCTCTTCTCAGCGGTCCAGGCTATGGGCACCAGGCTGGCTTCCTGCTCTTGCCTACAAATGACCCTGAAGAAGAGGCAGGTGGTGCCCTCTGGCAGAAGTACTGCTGGCAGCCAGGACCCCGCCATCGCAGCATCAGCGCTGGAAAGGAGCTGAGAAGTTATGGAGTCTATCCCCTGCTTTAAGCCAGGATCCCGAGACATGGAGAGCGGAAATGCCTTTCAAAGTCACTCCAATCATAAGGACAGCAGAACCAACGCACAACGCTTCCACGTGAGCTCTCTGTCATTGGCTAAGTGAGCTACGGATGGAAAATCTGAGAAAACTAAAAGAGCTTTCTTCAAAAAGGGAAAGATGATTAAGGACGACGAAAAGGTGTCACATTAGGTGAAAAGCCCCTCTGAGAAGAGACGTTTCCCAGGGCCATCGGTCACTTTCACCACATTGGAGGACGGCTCAGAAACTTGTAGCACATGCGCAGTCTAGCTCACATGCCCAAACGAGGGGAGCGTTTCTGATTCTGGGAAAGACCCGAGGATCCGTAAGGGGGCTTGTGAGCACCCCTCGGATGCTGCCCTGAGCCAAGTGAAATCAGGGGTGGGGAAGTCGACACACAGGCTTGGAGTCAGTGTGCATTTTCCCAGCACGGAACAGGGGGCGGGGCGGGCCGAGGAGAAGCATGCAGGAGAGGGGACTCTGAAGGTTGTTTTTTTTTTTAATAAGGCCTGTTTATCTAATACTGACTGTCCAATCAGCAGCCCTCATATTTCACTAATACCTCTGAAGCTAAAACAAATGACTCCATCTGCACAGGCTGCATTTTGAAGCTGCAGAGCTCCACGTATAAAATATCATCGGCCCTACATATTAAGCTGCACACACATTCTGCCTCTAACCCCCAGAACGCGGACAGCCCTGAATACTTATCACAGGCCCAGTGTATTTTCCAACTTATTCAAAATTTAACATACGGGAAACGTATTAAAAAGGAGAAGTCACATCCAACCCCACAGATTTCATTGTCCTTCCCATCAAACTGGCCCCTTGGATCAGACACCGTTTTTGATCATTAACTTTAAAACGAGGTGAACAGGTGGCCGAGCCCGTTCGTAAACAGGTGTGTCAGCGTGTCCCTGGAGCACAGACACGACACTCCTTGACTTGCACTGTGGGTGTGGGTCTCTTAGGGAAAAGGATTGTTTTTGAGCTAATGAAATCCCAGTAACAGCAAATTAGCTAAAAACATTTGACTCTATCCCCATTCTTGTTCTCGGGATGGTGAAAGGCTCGCAAAAGATACTGGAAGATTCATAGAACAAAGTCTGTGGAAAATTCCAAGTGTCAATTCAATACTAATGTGTTATGTGACCCAAAGAACAAGTGACGGATTCGTCTAAAATTTATCCGCGCAAACTATAGAGATTTTCTCTCTGTTAACACAACTATATCTCACCCCGACCAGCAGGTCTCATTTTACAGACTCTGGGCCTTCCGTTTCTAAGCAGAGGCAGCAGCTTTTCCAGGTCTGCTGCTCCGAGAGAACAGAAAGGGTTAATCCTACTCTAACTTTGCTTTTACCAAACTTCACTGCAGGAACTTCTCGGTTCTGACCAAACAGGTGTTATCAGTCAGCCCTGACTGGGTGGGAAGGTGGCTGAGGGTCACCTGAATACGTGACCAGCTTCTAATTTGGATCCCAGCCTCCGCCTTTGGACGCTCTTCAGCCAGTGGGGAGCCAGTGGGTGACCAAGTGGCTGTCCTGCTTGGCAGCCTGCATCCCGGCTGACGTCACAGACCCACGTCAGAAGCCGGGAGCAGGACCGGGGAGCACCCTGTTCGGGTGGCAGGCTGGCCTCGCGCGCCAGCTGGGCCGTCCACAGCTTTACAATGTTCCACACTGCAAAACAGACACCTGACACTTACCAACACTCTCTCCTCAAAATTGAAGTTGTTTACCATTTCATGCGTTCCCAGGTGAGCAAAGACTGGTCTCACGTGTGAGCGCGCATCGGAAGGGACCACGAGCATCCATATGCACACACTGGGTGGGGGAGGAGAGCACTGCCCGGAACGCTCACGCTCTTGGAGCTTTTAGCTCTAGATTTTATAAGAAGGCGAGAAGCTCAAATCATACATTTAATTAAGTAGAGAAATATGATTCTGCTGTGCCATGCAATCGAGAGCTAATTTTCAAAAGATCACCTGGGTCCCTGAAGTGTTAATCATCTGAGCAGAGGACGGACGCCAGTGGTTTCCCGCTCCTCCTATTCAGTCCGAAAAATGGCTCATTCCAGAACGCAGTCAAGAAGAAGTGGACACAGAAGAATGGTGCTTATCCGTCTTCAGATGCACACACATTAAAAACTAAGTATTTAGTCATCTATCATGTGCAAACACGTAACCTATCATATGTCATATGTGATATGACTTTTAATTACCTGCATAAAGCAACATAAATAATAGCTATGGTATGTTTACTTTTTACATTTACAAAAATAAATAAATATATTTATTTTTCTATTTTCTATGAGTTATATTTATAAATATATGCTATATGTATATATTATAAATTCTTGAGTACTTACTTTATATCATACATACTGATTCATTGTGGGTTAGAAATTAGCTTAGCTCTGCTTCTTTTGGCACTGCACACCATAGGTGCTCAATACATGCAGGGGTATGAATTGCTCACCAATGTGTTTAGAAGGAAGGCAGGAGCTGAGTTAAGGGGCCCTGCCTTTGATTCTCAGCAGTGACTTTGTTGGTTTTTTTCCTCCCAGGAGAAGGTGGTGAGGGCGCCCCTGGGATGCCAGTCCTTGTTACTGACTCCAGCCAGGCTGTTACTCAACTCTTTCGAGATGCAGAATCTAAACATAATCCATAAATTTGCAAGTTGGGTTTGAGGGGATGAGAACAAAAGGAAGCATCTCCAACCCAGCAGCTGGACTTTCACTCAGGGAGACCACTCCCCTGGTCTTGAACCTTGTATTGGCATCTGTCCTGGACACAGTGGCCCGGGGGCTGCCCACCGCCCAAGCTCACGGGCATCTCTTCCTGCTTCTCCAGGCACTTGCAGGGGGTGGGGGGGCATGGAAAGGACAGGGTCACACTTCTCACATGGCACACACCCTACACTGGCCACAGGAGCACGACAATTGGGGACAACATGATAAGATGCTCCATGCCCTAAACAGAGCCAGTGAAGAAAGAAATCTCTTAGAAAGAACAAAAAAAGGAAAAGAAAAAAATAAAACCAGACCAGTTCCTCTGGAAGAGAAACAGCACAGGCACAGCACTGTTCTGGACACTGTGGCCATTCTCGCCAAACTGCAGGACATGAGGTCAGATTTTTGAAGCCAGAAAATGCAAATAATTATGACCTATCATCTTGGCTACTGAGAAATCAGCATCACGGGATCTCCCAAGGCCATGCCTCCATGGCTCCAGGCCTTCAAAGGGCAGAGCTCCCCATTTCCTGAAGGAAGCCAGCAAGTCTGTCTGCAGAGATGGCTGCAAGGCTGCAGCTAGAGCAGCTGCCAGGAGCACATACCCAGGACAGTTCCATTCTCGGCACCCCTTAGCCTCCCAACGATCCCCCCTCTTTCCCGCAACTGGTGATGAGCACGACCCAGACAACAAACAGCTGGATGAATGCCAAAGGACCACGCAGCCGTGGTCTACCGTGCCCTCTTTAATCAACTTCCTAATTAAAAAATGCCATGCTGGCATGAGGCATGAAGGGAGTGGGCTTGAGATATTTCACAAAATAGCATCCCTTCATCCTAGGGCTGTTGAAAATCTGTGTTCCTGCAGATGTTTATGAGTTTGCCTGGTGCAGAGATAGAATCAATTTGCTCGCGCCTGGCCCTCAAGACGTATTAAATTTATCCTGAAGGAAACTGGTTTCTGAAAAGCTCTTGCCCAGATGCATTAGGCAGGTGGGAGTTTCAGTGAACCAGAGGGTCCACTAGCAGATGCAGCATTGATTTCTGAACGTTCACAATCTAGCAGACAGCTCGACAGAGCAGACTCGATCTGATGGCTCTCCACGGGGTGCCCTGCAGCCTCCACCACTTCCACCACCAGTCTGGCCAGCATTGTTCACGGCGACCAAGCTCCGTGCTCTCAGCTTCTGTTCAGATGGGCACAGGCCAGTGTGACACGGGCACCGGGGGTGGGGGAGGGGAGGCTGGACCCGCCTGAAAGTCCGTCTCTAAGAACGGTCCACCTCTCCCAGGGTGAGCGACGCGGGAGCCCCCCCGCCAGCGAGAGGTAATTTCAGACTTTTAAGAAGCCCTTCTGTTGAGTGCCGTTAAAACACACTGTGAGTCCGGGCTGAGATCACGGCTCAGGGTTTGAGCTAGATATCGCCTAGAAAAACCTTTGTCAATGTGCTAAAAAGAACCCCCACCCATGAGGCATTAATCCGTGAGTTGTTTGATTCAGCCCCAAGTCACACAGAAAATAACTCAAGTGAAAATGTCCAATAATCTTGAGGTCATTTTCTTTAAAGCCATATGCATGCACCCTCCAAGCATCAGACTTGAGGAAAAAAAGCAGTCAGTATGTAACACCGAGTCATAAAGTTCCTTTCAACTCTGTGAATGAGGACCCAAACAGATCTAAAACAGGTTCACACGGCACCCATATTAACCCAGCGGCTCCAGTACTGTCAGCAGCCTGCACACGGCACTTCCACCCCGGCATTTGAAAAACACACATGTACGTGCACTCACAGACCCTTCGGAGACATTAACTGCAGTGCCCCCACCCCAGAGTGCAAAAACACATACCCCAGTACAGGATTTGAAAGATACAAGGTCAAAATCCTTCTGACGGAAGAAACACAGACTGCCCCCCACCTCCCGCCCCATCACCGAGACCCCGCTGCAGGAAGGCCAGGAGCAGCCCTGGCATAGTGAGCTCCTGGGACAGAAGCAAGCGACCCCTCTTCCCTGCCGAATGGAACAGTGCCTGACTTCAGACTAATATTTTGGCATCTCACTCAGCTTAAAAAAAATTGCTACCAAAGGCTGCTTTTCTTTCCAAAGTTGGTCTGCCACCTTTGAGCTAAACGAAATATACAGGAAAATGCCCCTAGAAACCACGTTTTCAGTTAGGTACACCTGCCTGTCTTTCCAGCCTTGGGACCTTTCATTGTCTTTGAAGCAAGCCCTTCCCAACTCCACGTGCCCGAGAAGCAGTGTGACAGATAGTGGCATAAAGTAACTCTGTCGAGTGGAAACTAATATGACATAATTTTGGCCCTTAAAAAAAAAAAGCTAGATTAAACCTCTGAAAGGCAGCCAGGCACAAAGAGAGCAACGTGGAGGGGGTAACGTTCAAATGGTCCCTTCTGGATGTACTCGGGCCCATGAGGTTAAAAACTAAATGCTGATATTTTGCCCCAAGAAAGTTATAACCCATCACAAAACTGAAAGCAATTATTTTAACCACAGAAGGCTTGTCTCAACTCTAAAATGTAATACAGCAATGGAAAAACCATAGAAACATTCTTTTTCTCTACAGAAGAGTTCATGGATCTATTTTAGAACAATTTGATATTTAATACTGCTTGGATTAAATTTTTAAAAATCAATTCTTTATTGTCTTCACATTCTAATTTACCAGCAAATTTAAAAATGAAAGGGAAAAAAGTTGACTATATATATCTATATGTAGTCAAATAGAAATATATATACATGTGTATTTATTGATGTAAAAATGGATAATTTCCATTGTTATGCAAAAAAAGCTCAATGTGAGCTTCAGAAACTTCGAGTATGAAGGAGAAAATGATCAAAGCCAAGTGTCAGAAGCTTCATATAAAGGGTTAATATGTTTTCCAATATCTTGTGTTTGAGCTTTAGGCTTATTGAGGGTAGTTTTTTTCTTTTTTGGAAAGGCATAGTTTTTCTTTCTTTCTTTTTTTTTTTTAACAGAAGAGCTGACCCTCCACAAAGTTGTATTTTTTGTCAAACATTCACTGTCATTGTCTAAAGCAAACAGCTAAAGTAAAGCAACTCTGTATAAAAAAAATAAAAAGAAGGCTAAACATAAAAGCAAAATAAAATCCTTAAGTGATTTGAAATATTCAGGAAACTATAAAAAGACACCTAAAGGATAATAATTTCTACTTAAGTTCTACCTTAAGAGCAGACAAAATAATTAGGTCAGTTAAAATGAAAACCTTACCTTTTAAGGAAAGTAGGGATTATGAAAACAGGATAGAACTATTTATCAGTGAATTCCCTGAGATGAAAGTAGATTTAACTAAATATTGAAACACCCATGTTGCAGCACTACCATCACAGAATTATATAAGAAATGTGTCACTGACGACAATAGAAAATTAGGATTCCAGCTGGCTTTGCACTTATTTCTCAACTCAGAAGACTGACTTGTACAAACAGTCTCCATTTTTCTGAAAAGGACCGAAAGTCTCAGAGCTTGTGCTCATTTTTCTCTCTCCTATCTGCAGATCCTACAGATCAATAGAAACTTCAGCTCGATGTGCAAAATCTCTTGTAAGTTGCTGGGTGAATTAGCTAAAATCTTCTTCCAGCTAGGAAAAATATATACCAGTCAAAACTAATTATGTCTGGGCTTTAATTGAAACAACATTTGCTAATTTTCCTGGTCTGGCTACACTGTTTCGGAAAATATTAATTAAACACATTGAATAATGGCTGCTGTAAATTTCTGAAAACAATAATCTCTAAACAGTTCATTTCCACTCCAGACATATGCACGGGAAGATGGATGAAGCAGATGCCCCAACCCGGCGGCAACCCAATCCTTTTGTTACTGACCATAAGGAGTTGAACTTTGCTCCACTTTGGGAAGCGGAGCCAACGCTCTGGAAACAACAAGGAGAACAGGACATCTTTACCTGGAGGGCACAGCGAAGGGAGACCTGGAGCTTGGCAAACGAAGGGGTCCGGGCGAGCCCTGCGCCCGCAGTCCGGCTCTCCGGCTAGGCCAGCCTCCGCCGAGCCGTCCTTCCCGCGGCAGCCACCCCTGCTTCCATTTTAGGGACTCACCCAGAAAATTCTCCAACCTGCTCCACGACTACAGAACTCTCCTGCTTCTGCACGCCCACCATTTGTTCTCCGCGCATCCAATCAACTTCCCAACGCGCCTCTTCTCTACCGGCGCTCAGACCCGGGGCCACTGCTCATCTGTATGCTAATTATTTTGCCACATGGACAAAAGTAATAATGCTTTCAGACAGGAAACTAACAGGCCTGAAGTCGAAGATGGAAATTAATAAGTTGACACCACTAAACGACGGGGCCGAGGCATGCGTGCAGCGAGCGCCCTGCCTGGCGGAGGACGGAAGCCCCCATTGACAGGAGCCGCAGACGCAGGGCTGGCAGCCCTGCCCGCGTGTGCATCACGCTCCCTGTGAGACCACGGAGCTGCGGCAGCCCGACAGCATCGCAGACTGCTGACTTACCCCGTCTCAGGCTGCATCCTTTAAGCTCTACAAAACATAGCCATTTCCCCCACTCCTAGCCTGGGGGGGACCTTCATCGCTGCGCTAGGTATTTTTCAAGTTAGAGCTGTGGATGAGACCGGTAGTTTCTAACCTTGCTGTTTATTAAGCTTGCAACACAGTCAGACAAGATTGGGGATGCATGCTGTATGCTTCTTACATTGTACCCACAGGCCCCTAAATCTCTAGAGCAGAATGTGTATCATGTGCAGTGCCGTATTTCATGTAATAGATGAGAACAGTGAATACCAGAGTCAGGCTGTTAACAGCCACCGGCTAGGCTGTATATCTAAAAATACCCCCCTCCCAACACTGATGTTATGGTAAATTCATGCTGAGGCCACAGAGACCTCAGAAAGTCAGCTGAACCCACAGTATTTTCCATGGTCCTAGCGCTGAGCACCAAAACAACACAGAGAGGGGTTCCGACCCTGCCCCCCACCCCCAGATGGGGAACAGTTACACAAGAGTTAACGCCAACTGACTCTTAAAATCTCTTTCGGGTTTTGCCAGCCGCACTATGCTCTGTTTCAGGATGAGCTTCTTTTATCGTGTTCTTTTCAAACAAAAGACATAGAACCGTTTCCCTAAGAAAGTTAAAATGTTATCAGCCTTCTAGCATTGCTTGAAGAAAACAAATAGCAGAAAAAGTTTTAGCTGAAAAGGCAAGACTAAATACGATTTCAAGAATACAAAAGGGAACATAGATCTATGACTTTCATTAGCATCCTTCCGGTAAAAAAAAAAAAAAAAAAAAAAAAGTGCTGATTTTATAAATGGCTTCTTGAGTCTAGCAACAAATGTCTTACTCCAGCGGTAACCATACCATTGCCCTCCCTGCAAACCTCTCTCGTGTAACACTGGCAACTATGAAAGGCCACATGAAATCATAAAGGCTACTTAGCACCTCCCACCCTCCCCCTGGACACTAGCCTTGAATACACAGACTCCTGTTTAATAACAACTCCAGGCAGCATGCACACGTACTGGGTGCCCACAGTGATATTATTCTGGGGAAGACGCTCTGGGCCCATTGTTGGCTCATCTGAACACTAACCAGGCAGTTGTGAGGACTGTTGCCATTTGTCATCAGAGAAGAGCTGGAGAGAGGCAGGCAAGGAAACAACTGTTTGTCAAAGTACTGAAGAGATCAGGTGAAATAATTCTGAAGAGCTGCTGGTGGTGGCGACCAGATCAATCCTATGCAAGCTTTAAATCCAAAGAAAGAGGTACCTTTTTGCAGGAGAGTTGCTGGCCATCTGGCACAAGCCTGTTCCGCAGCCTATTTGTCCACACGCGCAGGGCTCTTTCTGCCACGGAGGAGCCATGGCACATGTTGATTGCACTTCCCTGTACACTCCATTGGCCCTTTCCTCTGTCAGCTAACCGTGCACAGGAGTCCAGGGCAGAAACGCCTCTGTGATAAAGCTCTGCAGGTTTTCCCCAGCACACAAAGCTACGGAGGACGGCACAGAGGTCTGAAGTGGCCAAGAACACCTGACTCTAGCTTGCACAGGTGATTCCTCTAAATCCGAGCCTCTTGCCTGACGTCTTGAGACCAGACATACCGGTTCCTATAGAGGCTACAGTTCCCTCGCTCTCCAGCCCTGCTGGAAATCACTGCAGCCTGAGAGCAAGAAATGCTTTAAGAGAATATATCCTACACCACTCAGGCTTCTGCCGGCACAAAACCCCTTCCACTTGAACTAGAATATTTTCCTCCCCCTCCCAACTTTTCCAATAATCACCACGTGGGGAGTTGGGATTTTTTTTTAAAGAGATACATTTTAGGAAAAATTTCCTCACAGAACAGCCCAACACAGCAATGTTTCTCAGTATTTCCTCACCGAATAAATAAGCATCTATGCGTTCTTTCTGGCTTTACAACACCTGGCTTACATTTTCTCTGCCATCTCTGATTACTTCTGCAGATACCCTGAGGACTCATTATGATGTCAAAGCTTAAAACACGTTCATTGTGAAAACAGGCACAGAAAAATCATTGTGTGTGCTTGAACAATGCAGGTGTGAAAGAGACACACAGAGAAAAGAGGGAGACCAAAGGGACAACCAGGGACAGAGGTAAAGGCGGGGGTGGGGTGGGGGAGTGGGGCGGGGGCGGGGAAGGAGTGGAGAGAGGGACGGAGAGACAGGAGGACGGCACATCGCACTCCAGCTGAAACCATGTTACCCTGAAACAGCCGAAGGACGGGAAAATGTGTGCCTGCTCCCTTAAAATAATCAGATATCAGAAAAAGCCTACAGTAAACTGCCAGGAAAGTACTTAGCATTATCCATTGTACAGGTTAAGGCCATTACATGCAATATTTCTGATTTGTGGGGTATGCCAATTTAAAATATATGTTTTCTACCAGCCACACATAATACATGGTTGGGATTAAGTCACTACAACTTCAAAATAAAAAAAAAAAATTAACATGAATATTCTCTTCTTTAAGTCTGTGGTACATTTTCTCTTTATTGTAGTTTGGAATAACTACAGCTCATGTCAGATAAGTGTTGTGGTAAAAAGACACTATGATGAAACTTATTTAGTGAAAAACATGTTAATCATTTTCAAGTTTTTGCTCAAGTTTATCTTCTGTTACTCTTTTCTAAGGAAAGCCAGCCATTTTTTCAAAGAAAACAAAAAGAAGATATCCATGAACAGATTATATTTTAAAAAGCTTGAAAATAAAAAATGCATAATACTATTGCAGTCAAATTATGATATGAAGTCATCTGATTATGAGTTTAGCAAAACTGAAAACCTCTCTTTCTGAATCTGCCCTTCATTTGCTTCCTGGTGAGCCTTTGCATCAGGTAGACTTCATGGCAAAGTAGTAGATGCCTTTAAAAAACTGGTTATTGATTGGAAATCATAGCCCTGGACTCAAGCCATCCAGCCAAGCCACACTTCAACATCAGGGCGGCGGGGTCATTGCAGAAGAGCGTCCCGCTAGTCCCTCTTACTTCAGTGAATGGGTTTCTTAATATAAAATATTTAAGAGGAGATACAATTTTAAGTTGTTTGACGTTGAAAATGTAGCCACCACATTGTTTAATAAGTATTTTAGATGATATAGTCTGTTTTTACAAATAATACTTTCTGTCAAGTTAGATGGTCTCACTGGTAGAGTTGGAATTCTAGTTTACACATGTGACTTTGAAAGCATTATTTAGGCAAAAAAAATATTAATTTTTCTCAGTGAAGTGACTGGGTCTTTTACCACACCTGTGAAGTTTTTCTAAAAGCAAATCAGGGAATAATCAGATTATTAACTCTAAATTTTGAATTTTAAGTGTGGCTTTAAGAAATAGAAAAAAACTTTAAAAGGCTTTGAAGTTGCAAAATAACTTATTTTCCCCTAAGCTGTTGAAAGCTGGCATACATGTAAAACAGACACAAAACATCAGAGAGTGAAATAATTTGGGTGTATTCAGCTATGAAATATAGACATTTTCAAGAGTGTAAAAATAAATAAGGTGGATGAAAAACATGGCAGGAACAATGAAAGCAGTAAAGAGGCTCATTCTCTGAAACACTCACATTTTCCTGAAATCATGCTCACACCGTTTTTATAATCCAAAAGCAAACTGTGTGCTTGTATTCCTTCAGGAATTTTTGTTCACCAAACATACATGGTCACAAATAATTGGGCCTTCAACCTTGATCTCAGCGGCTAGCACACATTTATGAAATTGGCCTAAGTTTTGCTGGAGGATGCAAGTTTTTAACTCTAGAGATGTTGAAATTTATGTTTTAGGTGTACTTATTGGTTCATCTTGGTAATTTTGGCTCATGGTTTCAAAAAAAGAAATTTCGTCAATAATCACATAAATTTGTCTTACGTAAACATTTTCCATTTGCAAAGCATATCCACATTGAGTTTACAGGGTTTTTTTTCAACACACAATTACATGTATGCAGTAATTTTAATAAAATCATGTTCGGAAATTTGAAAAGTAGGATAAAAATTTTACGTGCAAAATAAAGATACAAGGATTGTCTATCTTTCCTGCCACAACCTTCAGAATATCCAGTTGTGACCATGACACCGGCTGCCACTTCTGCCTCAACGGGTACCATGGTTAAGGTGATGAAACTGAGCCATTTTCACATTGCCAGTAAACTAGTAGGAAGTCCGTCACTGCTGAATGTAATTGCTATCAGCAGCGGACAGCTCCCGGTGCTGAAAGGGAAAGGGAGAGCAGCCTTGCTCACAATAGCTCACTCAACCAGCCTTTGAAAAATCACAGCAAAACTGAATGAGGTGGCAAGCACTCGGGCTGAATAGCACTGTCTACAGAACAATGGCAGCCAACTCCAAATCCTGCTATAATCACATTAATGAGATTAATCAGTGAATTAGCAGCAGTCAAATGTCAGGGAGGCAAGGAAGAATCCAACCAAGATTGGTAATTAACTTTTCTTGGGGGGGGAGGGAAAAAATCAACTGTGCTATCTCCTAGGTTTCTCAGAAGTTGACAATTTTGCTGCAAAAAGCTGGACTATATGTACTGATCAAAAGGCAACTGCATAATCCTTCACATCATAATATAAATCCAGGTATATTACTAATGCTTTAACTACAGTCCTCTGAGAAAAGTGAGGTCACTTGAAATAACCTTCGTAAACTATCAGGCTTTTATTGTTCTAAAAATCTTTAAGTGTAAATTAATATTAAAAAGAAAGTATTTCTTTAATACTCAAGCTAAAATATAAAAAATATGGCTGATTAAAAAAGGAAGGATTATGTAACAGCTGCTATTGCCTATGAGAAGTCTATGATACTGCAGTGAGAGTTTTTAAAAGTGCCATCAAGTAGAGAACTATTACACAAACATATCGGCTCAGGTCGACTCTCATAAAGAATGTTTATTGCTACAGTACAATTTTAAGAAGAATTTTGACCAATTGACCTATTGTACTTGAGGTGACAGAATCATACACTTTCCTCTAGGTCAATTAGAAAAATAAATACCCTTTCCCCCCCCCTAGAATGTATAAGTAAGTAGCATGGATAACATACAATCAACACTTTGGATTCAAAGTTTTTGAGAGGCGAAAAGTTATGGGCATACAGTGGTGCTGTTTTTCAAAAAGGAGTATTGTAGAAAAACTCTTTTTATAATTTTAAAGATAAGCCCATTTTTATCTGTATGGAAGACATGTGTCTATCATCTAAGCTACATGACTTTCATGAAGTTGAGCAATTAGAAAGAAAGCCTCCCTTATGGTCGTAAGGGTGGTCCTAGGATGCTTTTGTCTATGAAGTTGGTTTTATTCAGTAAAAAATACAAACACTTAAACCAAAAAGCTTTTATTATAACAGATTTTTACTCTAATTAAATAACTTAAAATTTTATAGACTATGTTGTTTTGGTGGTGCAAGAAATTATCATGGCTTAATTAATACTAAATTCAAAATCAGAGCTCTATATTTTGAATCATATATAAATTTAGGTCTTATTATGATCTATCTTGAAGATAAAAGTTTGCAGTTTGAACTTGCAAAGATGTTCAAGTCATCTTTCTGTTACAAATGAAACACTGTTTCATTTTTATGAACTTCAAACATTTCAGTTATAGTTAAAAATCTTTATTTGAGTTTCTTAATTTTAACAGTATAAGTCAACTTTCTTACCATTAGGCAAATATAACATTACATCGAGAATATCTCATGTTTTAACAGCCTTTGCAAAAAATGATATGCTTCATTTGCAATGTAAAGTAATCCAGCAAAGTCTCTGGGAAGTTTTTGTTTCACTATCCACATATCCAAGTACTGTCCATGCAGCGAGGTCTTTTTTTTTTTTTTTTTTTTTTTTTTTTATAAACAACATCACGGTTAAGGCATGCAACCTAGTACCCATTTCAACTCTAAAGAGAGAGATTTCTGTGGATTACAAACTCCTATAGCCCAGGAACATTTCAGCTGCCAGCCATGCTATAAAAATAACTTTAAAAGGAGCAAACAATAGGCATTATAGCACAAGCCCTTGAGCTACGGTAAAACAGACCCTGTCCACTAAGTCCCCAGAATTAACCTAACAAAGATCACGTACCTCACAACATGACCACAACAGCTCCCAAGTTAGACAAGCTCAATTTTGGTGACTGTGCTGGCTAGAAACACACAGAAAGCAAACCAGCCCTATTCCACCCCAAGCCTGAAAGGATGATGAGGAATATGCCTACCACCGAGATGCAGAAAAGGCTGCTTTTTGTCTTCAGTGAATACTGATATCGTAACCCATAGTCCAGGGGATCAAAAATTAAAATACACCCACCAACAATGAGTACAAAAATCAGGGGGCTTCAAGAAGGCTGCAAGGAAAGCTCTCTCCCTGTTTAGTGTGCAGTAGCTTAGGGAAAAAAAATGTCGCCCGGGCAGGAATGACAAATGCAGTGTGATAGGCTCGCAGGCCTGAGGGATCTGTTTTACTTCCCCATACAGCCCCTAATGCACACACTCCCACTCATCCTCTCGATATGCTTTTTTTCCACGTTTTTTTTCATGAGCTCCAAATCCCCGGCATATGACCTTCTGTTAAGTAGATAAAAAAAATGCTTATCAGTCATGCAAATGAGGCTGAATTCATTTTCCACAACAGATGGCCTCATAGATAATGATGATGGAAGAGAGAAAATTGAATGTCTCTCACACGGTGGCCATGGCAACCGAGAACAGAATCATATCAATAATAAGCTCACTGCATAATAAGGTTGTCAATCCAGCAAATCAGTTTCCAGCCAGATCAGGTACCACCCCAGCTAGTTACCAGGTAAATAAAAAGCAAAAAAATACATATGTGTATTGTGCATTTTACCGTGACCATAAAAGAGGCAGAATTGCGAGCCTCTCTGTGGAAGAGAGAGAGAGAGAGAGAGAGAGAGTGTGTGTGTGTGTGTGTGTGTGTGAGCGCGCGCGTGCTGCGGGTAGTTGGATAATGAAATGACAGTGTGACATATTTTTTTCTTTTCTTTTTGTTCTATTATAGTTACTGTAAAGGATGTGGTTTCACGAAGGATTTTAAATAGCCATATTGAAATTTGGGATGTGGCGTGTGGCAGTCTGTGCTCTTCCCCGCCCCCACCCCGTCTGATGTGAGCTGCATCGATGCAATAGCCGCTCGCCCCAGGCTTCCACCTTGGCTCCCAGGGGGACATCCTGCAAAATGAATCAGCAGCCATCCTGAGCAGGCTGATTAAAATGAAAATGGCAAGGCACATGTCTGGGCGGAACTGGAGCTCAGCTTTGCTGCCTGTCTGGCAAGCATGCTCAATATAGCTCTTGCTAATAATGGCTTTCTGCTTTTCGGTTTTTAAAAAGGTATCACCCTTTTCTCCCTTGACCGGCTGGTGATGGAGAGTGTGTGTGTGTATGTGTGCATGCGTGTGTGCACGCACGCGTGCGGGTGCCCTGGTATGTGTGTGTGCATGGTTGGGGGAGATGGAATGGAGTGTTCAATTCTAATTCTCTTGCTCGCGTGCAGACTGCCTGCCCACACCCGGATTGTGAAACTGAGCTTACCTCCCGCTTTCTTCTGGGGAGGGGGGGCGCTCGATAAGTCCTGGGGTGAAAGGGCCAGTTATACACTCAAGCTGCCTAAAGACCGACTCAACGTTTTTATCCTAGATACAATGATTTCTAACCAAATCCTGGGCAACGGACCTTGAGGGAACTCTAGCTCTGCTTCCTAGCCTCACAGTCGGATGCTCTGAAATGCAGCCTCCAAAGAACCTATTTCTGTTTCAAGCATTTGCAACCAGGCTGTTACTGTATCCTAGATATTATGCAACATGAAGCATCAAAAATAGAAAAACAAAAGGTGACTAACTGATGCAATAATCTAACAACATTTATTAAAAATGAATCTCTGACTTAAAAAATTCTTAAGTATACTTTTAAGATGACCCTCAAATAAACTATATGCTTCAATATCTGTCAAATTCTTCAGGGTTTTTTTTTAATATATATATATATATATATATATATAGGTGTTTTCTTAACATATATATAGGCATTTTCATTATCATTGCTCATGAAAAATGCCTTAAAAATTAGAAGCAGCAAGGGTCTTTCTGAATTCATTTTTTCCTACTTTTCCTATGCATTTTGCTTGACATCATTAGCAATCTTTCAGTTTTGCTGTTTCAAGTTCCCCTTTTCTGATTCCTTTAGGTAAAAGACGTGTAATTTTTACGTGAGACCCCCCCCCCATATATATGGTTTCTCATTTTAAAAGTATACACACATGTATACATACTCATATACATATGAATACATGTATATACACATTTATTTTGCTTTAGGAGTCCCTGTCTCTGAGATGTGGTTTTTTCCCTGCACTCCAGCCCTGTTGCTGCTGCAGAGCGTGAATCAGAGATCAATAGAGCTGCCCCAACAGAGACTCCGGCTCTGCAGAGCAGTTGCAGTCTCCTCCCTCCCTCTCCCTCTCCCTCTCCCTCTCCCTCACACACACACACACACACACACACACACACACACACACACACACAGAACGAATGACGTCTGTGCAGCTTTTTCAGCCGATTGGGCGCCACATCGGATGTTCTATGGAGCAAAGAATAGGAATCGTTTCTAGTCGGTGGAACAAAATGGGAGCAGGCATTCTCTCTGTGTCTGAGACACTGATCCTGAGCTCCCCACACAGCCAGTCGTGCTGATAAAGGACAATTCTTCAGGTTGTGTGGTCACAATGGGGTAAAGGAAGGCCCCAGACCCATCGTAGAACTGTACCTGCAGCACAATGGGAACCCTTCCGTTATAAAGGACAAAGCCTTCCTCTCAAGAAGCAAGCAGAATGAAATGTACAGAAAGAAATGAATGTTTAGGTCAAATAGTGAGCTCCAGTGCACAATTTAGGGGTCTGAACACTCCTTATTATTTCGGAATCCTTCCAGAGACACTTTTAAAAATAAAGGGCAAATGAAAAATGCCTGTGTGTGCATATATACACAGACAAACACACACATGTATGGGATTATTTCTGGTGTATTTCTCTGCCTTTTACATTTTTAAAGTTAAAATGTATCCCCAGATATCTTATCTTACCGTAAGGAAGAACTCTTTACATGATACTAAGCCGTGATGTTTTTTACCAGACTTCTTGATGTGGATTGTGTTTCTTACACACGTGAACATGTCTATGAAAATATGCTCTTAGATTCCACGCTCCTGCACACACGCAAAAATGTGCGCCTATACATGAACACACACACACACAGGCGTGCACACGCACATACACGATGCAGGCACAATAGTGCTTCACGAGCTCGTGGAAACTGGAGCTGCAGGTGGATTTCAGGCCACTGCATCAGGAGCATAGCACCTAGCATCTTCCCCTAAGGTAAGATACGTCTGGGCTCTGTAAGGACAAGGACGACGGCCTCGTCCTGAGCACGCTGCTGGCACGTGGCGCTCCCCTCGTCTTACTGACCGCCACTGCCCCAGACGAGGTCGGGCTCCAGCGAAGCCCTACTACTCTTTCCAGTGCCCCCTCCTTCATGGCTTTAGAGCTTGAGACACCAGGGCTCAAATGGCCTAAGAGGAGGGACAATGAATGAATCATGAAGTCACAGAGCACACAGCAGAGCAGCAGTGCAGCCTGCATTTTGCAGTTAGGTGCACTAAATAAATGATGATTTCTTAAAACACAAGATCCAGGGCTCTGCAGTATCTGCAGTAAGGAAAACCCTTCTGGACACATCAGGGATGGGAAGTACCCTGAAGGCTATTTAGATTAAAAATCTCTAGTTTGCTATTAAACCACACAATGGGACATTTTTGCTACCAAATATCTATCAGGCTCTTTCTTAAATTATTTCTAATATACTTTATGCTGCCCTTAGAAGCTCATTGTATAGATTAAAGCCTTTCTGTATTACAAAATTTGCAGCTTATCTTAGTTAATTAATTAATTAGTAAGAGAATATAAATTGGAATATGCAACCCCTTCTAATGGATATGTCCTTCAGTTTAATACAAAAAAACTCAAGTACATTTGTGTCATGAATTGTAAAACACACAGGATATACACCAGGCTGTATTTCCAGCCATCAGATGCACGTTCTGATTGCCCCAACAACAGAAGCATCTCTCATAGTGTAGGAAGAACTGTCTCCTCCTTTCAGCTCTTTGACTTCTGGGCAGCCTCTGGTCTCTGGTATCCACACGGGCTGTATTCCAGGTCCTCAGATGCCATGTTTCACACCAAGGCAGAGGCTTTGGGGCTGGATCTCCGCAGGAGGCAGGAGCATGACCTGAGTTTTGGTTCTGGAAACTCATGACATCCTAAAATATCTGTTTTGCTTTCCTTCAGAAGTATATCTTCATCAGTGATGGGCATGTGATATAAAAAGAGTGTTAGATTCATCTAGGACAGCAGCACAGAGAATAACATCATTGCAGTGGGTAGAAAATGGTTAAAATCTGGAGTCCAGATATTACTGTATCACAATGTACAATCTGCAAAATTAGGCACTGACACCACCCTCCCCACTCCTCCCAAAACTAAACTTTCTGGGTTAGACATACAGGAGATAAAGGCCATTTCATTAGTATATTGAATAATGATAAAGACGGGAGACCCGTTTTCACTGTAGGGAATTAGCTTCTACTAATCAAAACATCTGTAGAATGCTTCAACAGCAAGTGGTTAAAGGGAATAAGGTTTAGCTGATTAACTGGAAAACAGGGTAATAAGAAAACCCGGGGGTCATATCACAAAGACGAGCTGGCACACCAAGGGCAGTTCTGGGCAGAAGGAAGTTGGCTGCATGATCTCTATGGACCAGCTGGGTCAGAAAGGACAGGCGGGGAACTCACTGCTGTGCCTTTGCGTCTGTCTTCAACTGGCTATTCCACTGCCCATTAATCGACATTGGGGGAGTCTGTAGAAACAGGACTCTGAAGCATATGCATATTCAGAGTTTACAGAGAATCTATGCTTCCACAGAGCTGGCCTGGTTTTATAAAACTGGTCATTTGGGGGCAAACTATGTAGATATAAATGGTTTTAAATGTAATGCTGAGATCTAAAAGACCACGGAGAGTTTAAGGTTTCAATGATTATAGACAGCAGACAAAGATAATCTACAGAAGATATTTATCTCATGCACAAGTTCATAATTTTAAGAACAGGATCTACAGTTTCAGCTCACCTTTGGTAGCTCAATAAATTCACAAATACCCAAGTCTTCCAATGCATCTTTCCAAATTACCTCCAGACACCTGACCTTCTGTCTCTGAATTATCGTGCATCCAGAATCTTTATATCACACACTCCCATCTCTTGGCATCTGTTTAATATCTCTACAAGTGTTTAAGTTACTTGAAGAAAGAGATTTATGTGTCTTAGATTATGCGTGAATCGTAACAGCGTTGGGAGAAATCAGGTGATTATTCAAAGTATTTGGATGGACTTCCCAGTTCACTAAAGCAAAAAAATGTAAGTCCATATTTTAGACTTTTTCCTTGTTCAGAAGTGAATTTTCCTTCATGGTACTGAGAACAGTATTCAGTATCATGCATATCTAGAATAGCTTTAGAACCGAAAGTCATTAGGAAAAGAAAATCTAGAAAAAACATGGATGCAGGGAAGGTACTAGAATAGGACAGGAGGAGAAGAGCACACCTCTTGTTCTTGGTCTAGTGAACTTTTCCATTCTCCTTGAGTTCCCGGCACCTGAACCTCCCCTCCTAAACCCAGAGGCTCCCCAAGACCTGAGTCACCTTAGTAAGATGAGGACTCACTACAGATACTACAACTACGAGGTATTTATTTTTCCAACTTTCCCCTGGCAAAGGTGTGGGCATATGACCTACGAGTCACCCTGCCCATCCTAGATTTTGAATTGCAAGTTGGTTGCACAAAGAAGCATGGCCCGTGAAGATTGTTCTCTGGTGATAGTGGCAGTTGTAGTACAATTAATTTCCCAGTGAAGTGACGGCTGGTCTCGTGCTTACGGTGCTAATAGCACCAGCCCAACTGGATCAACCATATTGCGTGTTTTTAGGGCTTGTTCTTAATGAGCTAGCCTGTAAGCTTGGCTTTTCAGTCATCCTGGTTGTCCTGTCTTTTCTCTTAAAGCAGCCAGCGTACCTCCTTGAAACTAAGCACACAGAGTGATGCCCATACTGATCCTTGGGATGTAGCCGACACATCAAAACAGGAGAAAGTAAAGTTCATTCTTTTCTTGCAAGTTAGGAATTTTCTGCTCCGTATCGGGGTGGGGGGAAGAGCGGGGGTGGGGGGGGCACAGCAATTACACAATCAGCCATGGCTGTGTGTGATGACTTCCTGGATTGAAAAAGAAGCTTCTGTCTGATGTGTAGAAGTGAAGACATAAGACATTTGATATCTGTGCAGAGGGTGGAATGTCAGCCCCACCATAAAGACTCCAGATTCTTTACCCAGTCCTGGCGATGAGGAGGCTCCTAGGTCTAGGGCACAAGAATGAAGGGGATCTTTGCAGAAAGACCTTGCAGAAACATCATGAAAGCACAGGACCTGTCTCCGACGGACCTGCAGCTGTCTGTCAGAGTAGTGACAGGCAGGGAAAGGAGGCATCCAGACCTTACAAGCATCAGTAGGCTGAAATCCCTGGGAATCCACTGGGTAACATGGGCACTCATGGAGAGAAGGGCTCGTGACCCCTTTGCTCAAACTCTCCCTACCTTTTCCCCAAATTCCTAAAGGAAGACATGAAAAAGGAGCTCAAGAATAGGCAGAATCTCCAGCTTAGACCCCTAATGATGAGCTGCCTACACAGCAAATGAAAGCACTGCAGCCTTGCTGGAGAGATCACCCATAAAGCCTCATCAACAAGGCGTGCGGGAGGTAGCCCTGGGGACAGTCCCCTGTCCCTTGCACTCATTGGCTGGACTGGAGGGCAGGCCCTGGAGGATGGCCATGACTCACTGGAAGCCTAAGCCTGGTGTCGCTCCCCAGGTACCTAAGAAAATTGACACCCAAGGAAGCAGGCTTCGCCCGCGTGTGGTAAAGGCCGCACAGCCCTGGCCCCACCCTCCACTCCCGGGTCTCTTAGAACGCCCCGTCTCTTATTAGTAAACTGCCTTTTCTGCTTAGATGAGCCAAATAGTTTCTTTTTCTGGGACCCAAAGACTCCGACAGCACAAAAGCACAAGCCACAGAGACACAAAACACGCTACTCCAGCCGCAAGGTGGGAGCCAAGCCTCACAGCAGAGCCTCCCCAGGGTTCGCCTGTCAACAGGGTTCTGATGCCTCGGCTGTGCTCTTGCCATCAGCTTAAACCCTGTCCCATCTGTCCCCTGGACCAGTAGCCTCTTTCACTTAGAGACACCACTCAGCCTTCCTCACAGGGTATCTATCTCCTCTTCACCCAGTATCTCATGGCATTCACGCTCTGAAAAGACTTTCATGCCCAGCTGCCTCTGCAAAGTCCTTTAGGCTCGGGGCAGGGCACACCTTGGTCCAGAATCTACATCATACCAAGAATGAAGCAAGTAAGTGGCTCATAAAATCCAACTTTTCTTGGCTGTCACCAGCCCTACTATGATATCAAGATGGAAGAGACTTTGCAAGAAGAACATCTTAACAAGCATATCTTGGAGGCATGGTCTTCTGGATTCATGATAATGGACCATCCCTGGTTTTATCTTTTAATATTCTCCACAGCAGGAGTTCTGCATCCAGTCACGGAGTTGAGCGCCGTTGACGTCTGTCTCATTCTGTCCTTGACGCACACACAGGAGCCATGCAAGCAGCATGAGGACCAGCCACCCTGCATCTCCTGGGAGCCCCACCCAGACCTCCTGCATCAGCATGTGCCCTTGAACATAATTCCCAGGTGAACCGTATGCGAGTAAAACTTGAAAAACATTGGGTGAGATCAGTACTTTCCAACAGAAATACAATGTGGGCTTCAAATGCAAGGGAGCACTTTCTAGGAGCTACACACAGAGAGAAAACAGAAACAAGGGAAATTAACTTCCGACAAACATTTTATTTCATCCAATATGTCTAGAACACTATTATTTCAAAGTCCAGTTGATGCCAAATAGGGTAATAAGATATCTCACACATTTTGTGTGCAATTCCATTTTTTTCTTGAGACATAATTGACATAAAACTTTCTATTAGCTTCACGTGTAATGTAATGAGCAATACGTGCAGATATTGTGAAGTGGTCCCCACAGTAAGTCTGGTTCACTTTTGTCACCAGCGTTGTGTGCTCTGCAGTGCCATCCCTCCCACATGGAACTAGTTGATTCCCAAGTGTTCCGTCACCAGACCGGCTCAGTGACTACTGATGGGGTTCTCAGATCGAATCCTTCGGTCTTCTCTCCTATCTGGACGGGCACTGGTCTGCTGGGAAGCCTGCAGTCCAAAGGCACCAGAGGACGCCTACTGGGCGGGTGTGAGCCGATGCCAATCATCAAAGGCCAGCACACCTCCACGCACAGGTGTCAATGCCAATAGTTATTGGCTACAGTGAACGAGTGTTTGCTCGCTCTGGGCCAGGCTCTCCCCCCACTGCCCAGCCCTGGGCAGCCTCCCTGTCTCCTGTATCTGTCTGCCTCCACGTGCGTGTCCTTGTTACTCTGGTGCTGTGGGGAGAGAGCCACGGATACTCAGCAGCTTCGGGGCTGGGGAAACTCAGTCCCTCCCGTGTCCACGTCTGTCTTGGCCCTCCTTGTTTTCTCCGCAGTTGCCGGCCGTGGCCCCTCCACCCTCCTGCTTCAGGGCTTGGCCAGGCTCCCGCTGCCCTCACCCAGGGACCTTCCACGCGTCTCGGGTGGACAGCCACGTGGGTTCTTTTCCTCTCTACTTTCCACCAGCGTAACGTTCCAAGTCCCGGCCCTGTGGCGATGGCTGGCGGTTGTGCTGGCTGGGAGTTTCACAAGAGGAGGGCTCAGAGGCCGTCTTCAGAGCCTCCCTGACTGAAATCCATGAGCAGAGCTGGTTTTCCCTGAACCTGCTTTTTCACTCTCACCAGAGAAGCCTTTCAAAGACGGGGGCTGGATACCACTCGGTGCTATGGAGGCCGTGAGAAACGGGAAGGGGGAGCCCCTCTCTAGGTTCATTTTGGATGGTTGTCTCTTTTAAACACCTGAGCAAACACATACCGTTGGAGCTCATTTCCCAAAGGCAGTTAATTTTCAAATAGAAATAAAAGCAGAAACGGATGTTAGAATTATAGAAAACTGGAAGTGAAAAGGCCACGTTAGAGAGGGTTAGTGTTCGGGTTTCGGAAATTGAAGACTAGAGAGGAGGGGACTGGGTTCCCATCAGTGATGGGGGGGCCGCGCACAGGGGGAGAGGGAGTGAGACGGAGAAAGGGGCTTCGCAGAATGAGACTAACCGAGCTTTTCTTAGGCCAGAGCCTTTCTGCGGAGACGGCGTTCCGGGCTGTGAATGACCCCATCCGCTCCATCATACCCTGTAGAGGCATCTAAGAGGATTTCATCAGCAGGAGATGAAACATTTATTTATTTGTCAGCCTGCAGAGCTCAAACCAGGACACGAACTCATGGAAATAAATCATCTGCACTGAGGATTTCAAGCTAAGTTTGAAAAAACAGCACGGGTTTGCGGAGTCTCTCTACCTGGGTCCCATATGCCAGGTGGACGGGGGAGCTAACACGCCTGCCCGAGGCTCCGTGAAGTTCTTCCCACCCTTCATTTTATTTAACTTGAAAGTCAGAGAGCATATTTACAAAGCCATACGAGCAACTTAACACACTCCGAAACAAACTCGTTCAGAAACCCTGCACCCTTTGATCAGGCCGACAAAGACCCCAGAATTTACGTTGCTGAAAACTGGGCTGAATTGTTCAGGTTAAGTTTGGGATAACCTTGGGGGCCCTGGCACTTCTTATGTAATTTCCTCAGTGCAGACAATCTTCATTCTTGGACTTCCAGGAAGAGCCAGAATCATTCAAAAATGAATCCTATTAAGTGAAATAAATGCTGCCCTTATTAATACTCTTTTGATACAAAGACCAAATGCCAGAGTTCCCGTCGTGGCGCAGCAGAAACGAATCCGGCCGGGAACCATGAGGTTGCGGGTTCTATCCCTGGCCTTGCTCAGTGGGTTAAGGATCCAGCATTGCCGTGAGCTGTGCTGTAGGCCGCAGATGTGGCTTGGATCTGGAGTTGCTGTGGCTGTAGCGTAGGCCGGTGGCTGCAGTTCCAATTCGACCCCTAACCTGGGAACCTCCATGTGCTGAGCGTGTGGCCCTAAAAAGAGAGAAAAAAAAAAATAACAAAGACCAAATGTTGTCAGAAGTTAGCAGGTGGATTCTCAAACGGGGTCTCTGAAAGGCAAATCGCAAAGACAAGTTCCGTGCTTTGACCAAGCCCATTCGGACAGGCGCGTGACTAAAAGCTTTTCCTCGGGAAGGCCCAGGGGCCCACCCGCATCGCTTGCTCAGCTGGGGGCTCCCTTGGCCCGTGGGTTGTGGAGGAAACCAGAGCAGCTTAAGCAAATGCAATAACAGCAAAAGAGAGTCAGACCAAGAGAAAAATAGCAATGGCTGGAACAAGAGCGCAGGCCTCCATGTTGAGAGTGCAGGCGTCAGCGGCAGCACAGCCTTCAGCAGATGCTGAATGAGCAAACGCCACCGGCACTGTCTTTTGTGCCAGCAGATCTGTGCACATTCAGAGGGACACTTAGTAGGGCACCGAAGGGCCGACCCCTCTGCCATCCCTTCTCTGCAGGTCTGCTCCATGAGGAAGGGCCGCGTGGGGCCAGGGGCCAGTCTGCCGGGGGGGCGGGAGAAGGGGCAGCGGTCACAGAAGGGGGCGCTGGGATGCCCGCGGGGAGAGGCTGTGGGCTGGGGGCAGGCTCCGAGGGAAGGAGAGCAGAAATGTGGGCCAGCCGGACTTCACAGGCCAGGTGGTTTACACACGGGCAAAAGTGTGGCTCACATACTTAAGGCATCGTAGATTGATTTGCTATCTTATTTTTCAAGTTATTAGAAAATGCAGATAAACAGTAAGAGTAAAGAAACACGAGGTAAATCCCACTGACCAGTTTAACGCAGTCAGATTTTGTTATCCTTGCCCAGAGGTTTTTCAACATCTCATTCTGTTACTTGTCCCAAAACTGAACATAAAGTAATAAGATCCATTCACCCGGCTTTTATTCAGCAACTCCCCCCCCCAAAAAAAACAAAACTGTAAGAAATCTGCCTGTATATTTTAAGAATCCCTGTGCTACCTCCAATTTTCAGTCCTTAGTTACTGAAAATTAAGAGACCTGAGTCAGGAGTTCCTCCTGTGGTGCAAAGGAACCCGAGACGTCTCTGCAGCTCCAGGACACAGGGTCGATCCCCCGCCCGGCACAGTGGGTTAAAGGACACAGTGTTGATGCAACTGTGGCTCAGATCTGATCCCTGCCCAGGGAATGCCATGTGCTGGGGGGCGGCCAAAAAAAGGGGAAAAAAGAGAGAGAGAACTGAGTCATCACTTATTCACTCAACAATACTTGCAAAAATTGGAGATTGCAGACTCAGAGAACTTTAAAGCTAAGAGAACCTTAGAATATTACCATCGCATTCACCTTGACTGTGGAAGAGACAGAGGCCCCAAGAAATCGAGTGTTTCCCTACCAACACCTTTTCAGTAACGGGGATCAGTGCACAAGAAAGCTCGACTACTTCCTGCAGTCCAGATGTCACAAGGGAGGCAAGGCAGTCTTAAACATGAGTCCCTTTACAACCAGGGTTTTATACTTTTGTATTCAATTTCATGCCAGAGGTTCTAACTAATTTATATGCTAGGACAAAAGGAGACAAAAAGAAATTTTATATGTATATATGTATATATATATATAATGTATACATAATTATATACACAATGTATTATACATAAAAATTACAGGCAGTTTATATATAATACAGTTATATTCAAGAATATAGGTGTTCTCGTCATGGCTCAGTGGAAATGGATCCGACTAGGATCCATAAGGACTCAGGTGCGATCCCTGGCCTCGCTCAGTGGGTTAAGGATCTGGCGTTGCCATGAGCTGTGGTGTAGTTTGCAGACATGGCTCAGATTTGGTGTTGCTGTGGTTGTGGTGCAGGCTGGCAGCTATAGCTCCAATTCGACCCTTAGCCTGGGAACCGCCATGTGCCATGGGTACAACCCTAAAAAAAGACAAAAGAATATAGATAACTGTATTTATTATATATAAATAACAAATACATACTGTTTAATGCAGACCATGTAACGGTGTAAGCAGAAAACCCCAGGGCTATTTAACTATTAGAACCATAGGAAAGTAAAGCCAGTTTTCTGAAGACGGGAAACCAGTCTCAGCTCTCCCCACTTGGCCCCTTGCTGCCCCATGGACACAGCATCCCACAGCCAGGCTGTCCAAGCCTGGGCTCCATCTTCCTGCTTCTAAGACCCCAGCAAGTTTCCCCATCACTCCATGCCTGTTTGCGTACGTGTAAAATGAGGGACGTGGTAGCAACGGCTTCACAAAGCTGTTCTGAGGATTTGAAGAGTGAATGCATATAAAGCGTAGAAAACTTTTTGACGCAACGTCTTGGCACGTAGCCCATGTCCCCTCAGAGCTGCAGGATATTATCATTATTGTTATTGCTGCTATTAATAAAGCTAGCGATTTCCTCAAGGAATGGAGGGAGGGAGGCAATGGGAATTTGGAGGGAAGCAAAAGAATTTAATCTATATTCACTGTTCTATTTACTTTGAAAACTTGAAAGTGAATGACAACATGTCCACATCAGGGAGTCTGGGTTGATGTGCCCTTGGTGACATAGAGTATGCCTTTATTTTCTACACATGTGAAACCGTTCCTAATTTAACTTTTGCCAGCCTACCCTGATATCAGTTTCTTTCCATCTCTAACCCAGGTCTTGCTAAATATACAAGTCTTTTTATTTCGTCTTTTAACCTTATTCAAATTACAAAATAAGATACAGATGCAGGAACGTGACACAAAATAGATGTAGAGCTTAATGAATTATTAGAAGGCCAAACACGGCTGACCTCCATCCAGGTCAAAAAGCAGGTCTTTGCTCGTTATCCTGCTGCCATGGAAAACTCACCCCGTTCTCTGCCCCACTCCTAGTCACCTCTGTCCTCCCCCACGGTCACCACCTTGGGTCCCCACAACTTTCCTAACCTCATGCTTAGTGCAGTTCAGCAAGCCCTCTGTCCCCTCATCCTGCAAATTGTCTCTGGACCTCGGGGCTTGAGCAGGTCAGGTGTCACGCTGCGGCTGGCCCCAGCGGGGCTGTTTCCCCAGGAGGGCATAATGTCTGGTCACACGTTTGCGATGTTACACGTGAAGAAGCTCCATGCCTAGATACAGGGATTGAGTGAAATCTGCAAAATGGCGATGTTCTAATTCTATCATTTTCTTTTTTAGGATATTTTTTGTGAGGCGAGTCTCACGCTCACCTATTTGGTCTTTTAATAGACTTCATATAGGAGGCAGAATAAGGGCTTGATTGTATCCTTTTATTTACTGTTGTCGAGATAATTAATTTGTTCCCTATCATGCTCCAAAGGGGACCAATTAGGTTTCCGAAAACTTCTTGTTAACGAGCAGATTTAAACATATTTGGTAGGTTTCTATACATTGTAATTGCTATCCTTAGGGATGTTCAGATCGTTCATCTGTGGCCAGTGGGAGCCACATCAAGTTGAATCTCGTGTCTTTTTGATGCAACTCAAAGTCTTTGATGGTGTTCCATCTACTGATATGTCAAGATGTTCCAGACTCATTTCTCACTTTTCCTGCTCCATTTTTTCTTAGAAGCTCTGGCTACTTTTCTAGGAGATAACATTTCCAGACCTATACCTGGGTGCCAGGGACGCTCTTTGCTATTAAACCGGGAGTGTTTCTAGGCTTTTCAGTGCCCGGGGAGCAATCAACCTATAAGCTTGTCCTGGTACACATAATTCGCATCCAGGACTGCAGGTTTTTTATTATTTGGTCTCTTAAATATCACACCTTTAGCTTCTTTCTTCTACAACAAAAATCTATCAAGGACTGAGCAGATGACCAAGTTAGAACATCTCATAATTACTTTCTTTGCCTTATTGCAAAAAACATATTAGTCTCAAAATAACAATACCAAATATTACTGCTACTGATATAATTGCTGAAAAGTTTAAAAACTGTTCATGCAGGTGTTTCTTTCATTCTGGCTCCACACTTGTAGCTGAACTATAATTACACTGTCAAAGGAGAGAGCTGTCAAAGGCCAGCCTCTCCTCTGGCTCAGGGCTGTTCAGACGAGGAGCTATGTGTTGCCGCTCATCACAGTCTCTCCTTTCAAAAGTGTCTAGTCATTTTGGTTTATTGATGCTCATCTTCGCCAAGACCCTCAAGACTCCAGCGAGCACAGGCGCTAAGGTTTTCAGGATCTGTCCTGCTGGCTATGAAACATTCTCGACTCATATTTTCTCAAGCATGTTAAATATGGTGCTCTTTTTCCACGTAGCATTTCCGTCAATCAAACCTGACTGCCATCTCCCGTCTCTGCTTTTCCACCACATCCGTGGGTACCCCCCTACCCTCCTTGCCTCCTCCAGATGAAACCAAACCCCAAGTTCCTCACGTTTCCTTTGAACTTTCCCACCATCCTATGCCTTGACTAAAAGCTGGCCTCCTTGTGGACACTGTCTTCCTGCTCTCCTCTCAAATGGACAAGGTTCTCAGCTTCCAGAACCAATGCAGTGCCCACGATGGACCCCTGGTGATGAGACCCAGGCATCGCAAAAGTTTGGGGCTTTAGGAACATGTGCTGGTGGAATAAAAGGACACAGGAGTGCCTTCGGCAAACAAAATCTAGGTACGTAGGGAAATTAAAACATTTTTTAAAAAACAAAAAGGAGAGGGGAGAAAAAAATGATTTTTAGAGCAAGAACAGTCCCTGATATTGATAACTAGAACTTAGCTTACAAGTGACCAATCCATGTTGCATAAAATCCTGATACAAGTTCACATTCAAGAGGAGAGGAATCTGAGGAAGTACCTTTTCGTTTTTAAGAGCAGATTTCAGAATCCTAATCTTAATTCCAATTCTCCTTCGTTAATGCACTTTTTTCCTCCTCCGGTGCTTAATCCTCAAAGAAACCCAAGAGGAAAGTGAACTTTCTATAAACAGAGTATTTACCCATCCTCAAGCCCCTGCACATTTCATGAAGGTGCCCTGACCCTCTCTGCCTCCTGTCACCTCGTGGGGACGTTTCTCTGATTTAACCCTTTCCACAGAACACTCTGCATGAGAATGATTTGACAGGTGCCCGATTTTCTGCAGAGCAGGAACGCTTCATCTTGGAGTCCTCTGTAAATCCAAGAATCGTATGTCACACACAAAGTAAGTACTTGAAGTTGTACTGAAGTGGAGAGTATTTTCACTCTAGTTACTGCCATGTTGTCATCAGAAGACGACATACACTTGAGGCAGTGTAGTGAGTACTGACTAGAAGATTCGATGGTCTGGCTTCATGCCTCCACATACGTGTAGCCATAGTTTAAAAACCATGTGAGGTACATAGAAACCCTCTTTAGACCCTCAACAGCTCAGAAACAGGAAGGAACATTTTCTCAAGATTTGAATGGAGATTTAGGAGAAAATACACTTCTCCTGTGGACACAGAAGAAACACTGCTGCCCTCCGCCCTCCACAGGGACACGGTAGCCGTGTGTGAATGATTATCCCCAGGGGGCCCAAGTGTTTGAAAAAGAGTCACAAACATGTTCTAAGAATAAAACCAAGACAATTTAGAGCACCAGAGAAATAGTACATAGAAAATAAAGAGAAGAAATCCCTTATCTTAATAGGGATACTCGTAGTACCAGCTTACTATTTAGTCCTGAATAATATGATTATTTTGTGGGTATTGATATACAATAGTTATTATTTTCAGGGGTAGCTGATCAATTAGGGGAGAGATGAATACATTAAATACTATGTCAAAAATAGATTGGCCAAAAAGGTTTAGGAATAACATATTGTGATTTCATGCCGGGTCTAACTTTTAAACGCAGTCTGTCACACTCCAAAACAATAAAATATATTTACATACAAAGACGCTCTTGTAGTTTTATGTTCCTTCTGTATTGTGTGTGTCACCACACACACACACACACACACACACACACACACACACACAGTTGCATTTAGGTTTCTATCCTCCTCTTCAGGAGGTTGATGGACTTCCCTGCAGGAGAATGAGCCTGGGGCGAACTCACCTTACGACCCACAGGACATCTTTTTTTCTGTGTAGAGTTTTCTTCTTCGCATTGAGATTTGAGTTGAAATTCCCACTGAGATTTAGTTTTGTCGTTAAAGTATAATTTCATTCTGTTCCAGACTATTTAGTACTTACTTTTCTCTAACTCTTAAGCTTTACCATGTACAGCAATGAGAGAAAACTGATACTCTGTCTTCTTTCTCTTTTTTTTTTTTTTTTTTTGGCTTTTTATGGCCACACCCACAGCATATGGAGGTTCCCAGGCTAGAGGTCTAATCGGAGCTACAGCTGCTGGCCACAGCCACAGCCACAGCCACCGCCACAGCAACGCCAGATCCGAGCCACGTCTGCGATGTTTTCGCAGTAACTTCCACCATGTTCAGCAAATTTCTGGGCCACAGTGATGGTTTTCTTTTTTAATCTTAGATAACTTTTTCAGATAACTTTCGCAATTACCTAAGATGAATATTAAAACATCTTTGTGTGTGATGCTCGAGTTACGGCACCGAAGTCCTAGACTTCAGCTCATGATGATGTAGCTTCCTGCCTGATGGAGAGGCTTCCGCAGAGTGGTCTCACCTGTTCATCATGCCCTGTTTCTCGGACTTCGGGCTGGGGCCTCCCTGGCATCCGCAGCATTTCTGTTACTAACTATGATGTGCTCTTCCAGCATCTGGGTCATTCTTCTCTCCTCTGCACCCACTCTTTGACCAGAGCAAAACGGATGTTTTTTTTTGTCACCGTGTTCTCATTGTCGAAAATCACCTTCCGTGCCTTCTGGCCCTCCTGTGGCTTCAACGCCCTTCTTGTCTGCCTGTCCCAGGGCCTTGACGTGTTTGGTAACCTCCCCTGAGGGCTCCTTTCAGCCTCATCCTCAGCCTTTCTTGGCCTCGTTACACCGCTTTAGGTCCCTTCCCGCCAGAGTTCATTCCGGGCCTTCTCTCTGACTTTTAGACAGTCCTTTTCAACCTACACCGTATCCTTCCTACCAGCTGGTTCCCTCAAAGAAACCTCTCCCCCAGGCATGGATCACGTTCTGCAAAGAATCACAAGAAAGGAAATACACCGGGAACGTTTCCTTTCCTTCTTACATATCATTTGACTTCTGTCGCGGAGAGAGTTGCCCAGAAACTAGGTTTTTTCAGTGATGGGTCACCATCCTGATGATTTGGGGTCTGGCTCCTGGACAAAAATGTTTCATCTCTCATCAAAGCGCTTCAGACCATTCTGAAACCGTCTCTCTACTTTCGTAACTTCTACCTTATTTTATTTTCCAGGCTGTGGCCCATGAAGTTCTCGTGTTTGTGTGTTTCCACGATAAGCATAACACTGATGAAGGACATGACTCAAGACAGGTTCCTCGGCCCATGTTTTCCCACCACCCTCCCTTCGTCTGCAAGGATCTTTGATTTCTACTGCAGTCAGTCTCGCGAAGGGAGCAGCTCCAGTATTGCAAGTGCGAATGCTACCATGTGACTCTTAGCATGAAAAGGGCCAGAAGACGGAATCTAGGCCATGCTAGAGAGGAGAAACACTTCCTCACTTGTAGACATCTGTAGGCGGGTATAAAGGCAATTCGGTAAAATTCCTTCCCAGCTGGGTGCTTCTCCCAAACTTAATCGACAGTAAGGATTTACTGAGCCCCTCCAATGGGCCAGATATTTAGATAAGATCTGGAAAAATAATAATAGCAACCATTTGCTGAGCAATGTTGAGTGCTGCCAATGTTTACGTATATTCATGCTCTCGCTTCCTCCTCACAAAAAAGCCTACTCGTGTGGTGGTTCTGTCAGTCACAGGACCGCTGGCAGAACCCACGAGAAACTGAAAAATACAATCAAGTCCACTCGCTGAGCTCTTCATCTAGAACCAGTTCCATGCAGATTTTATTGCTTTGATAAATATTTCTCTAAGTCAAGTTCGACTGGATAGCGTTCCAGTATTCACAATATTTTTGAATATTTCACTGAGGGTACGCTTATCCAATTAAAACTCAGAGCTCTATCAAATTTTTCCTTCTAGAAAATGGCCTATGATTATTTATAAAGTAATCAATTAAAAAGTTAAATATAATTTTGGAGGGCGTTGTCATGTTTTCTTTTTGTATTCCACGTCATTGTCACACACAAGTGGCAGGTCACTAATTTGCTGCCTGTGTGTGTGAATTTGAAAACTTTTTCTGTCTCTACTGTGGAATATCACGGTGTGTTTAGACAGAAATATAAATTACATTTGTATTTACCATAGCCAATTCTAAATGTATTTCTGTTCCATAGGTTTCTTAATTTAGTACAAACACTGTTTTTCCATGATGCTATATTCCATCAAAATCTGTCTTCTTAATTTCATTGCAAAAGTAAACAATTTTATCTTCAGTATTAAACTTAACCAAACAGACTAGGGTCTCCATAAAAATGTCAGATCTTTCACCTGCTGACTCAAAAGAGTTGGGTGGTGCTATGACTTGATTTATTTCTTTGAAATATCTGGTGGCAGTGAAACAAAACTGGCCTCCTCCAGCTGTTCGCAAAGTTTTCCTTCAGCACTGGAACAAGCACAATAGCACTGATTGCTGTATTTTTTATACATACACAAGGATTTAGGAGCGAAACCCTGACCAAACATCGTTTTGATCGAAAAGAAATGCTCTGCCTCGTGAGTGGTAAGTAACCCGGCTGTAAGTCATGGTTTTAGGCACAGCCTTCGTTTCATCAAGACCATGAGTCGAGGAATGAGAGTGGGCACAGATTTGAGGACACCTGGGAGACAGGAAATACAGACAGTGTGGGTAGGAGTCAGGATATTAGGCATTAAGAAAAATGGGCAACATTTGAATAGGGTCTGTAGCTGAGTTCCTAGTATTGCATCAATATCTCAATAGTCGGGTGTTATGGTCATCTTAACAATACTGATTCTTCTAATCCAAGAACACGGGATACCTTTCCATCTGTTTGTGTCATTTTCAATTTCTTTCATCAGTGTCTTATAGCTTTTGGAATATAGGTCTAGGTCTTTTGCCTCCTTAAGTAGATTTATTCCTAAGTATTTTTTTTTTTTTTTGATGCAATGGTAGAGGAGACTGTTTCCGTAATTTCTTTCTGATACTTTGTTGTTAGTGTATAGAAATGCAACAGATTAAAATTAATTTTGTATCCTGCAACTTTACCAAATTTGTTGGTGATTAATCCCTATCAAAACACCAATGCCATTTTTCACAGAATTAGAAAAAATAACTTTAAAATTTGTATGGAAATACAAAAGACCCTGAATAGCCCAAAACTGTCTTGAGAAAGAAGAACAGAGCTGGAGGAATTATACTTCTTGACTTCAGACTAAACTACAAAGCTACAGTAAGCAAAATGGTATGGCACTGGCACAAAAACACACACATAGATCAATGGAACAGAATAGAAAGCCCAGAAATAAGCCCACATTTATGGTCAATTAATCTGTAACAAAAAGAGGTAAGAATATACAAAGCAGAAAAGATAATCTCTTCAATAAGTGGTACTGGGAAAACATGTAAAAGAATGATGAGAACATACTCTAACACCAAATACAAAAATAAAACTTAAAATGGGTTAAAGACCTAAATGTAAGACCAGATACTATAAAACTAGAGGAAAGCACAGGTGGAACACTCTCTGACATAAATCACAGTGATATATGTATATTTTTTGATGTGTCTCCTAAAGTAAAGGAAATAAAAGTAAAAATAAACAAACAAGAGCTAATTAAACTTTAAGGTGTTTGCACATTAAAGGAAACCATCAACAAACAAAAGGAAAGCCTACTGAATGGGAGATAATATTTGTAAGTGATATGACTGAAAAGGAATGAATATCCAACATATACAAATAGCTCATACAACTCAACATTAAAAAAAATCAAACAAGTCAATTAAAAAATGGGCAGAAACCCTGAATAGACATTTTTCCAAAGAAAACATAAGGGTGGCCAATAGGCACATGAGAAGATGTTCAACATTGCTAATCATCAGGGAAATACAAATCAAAACCTCAATGAGATATCAGCCACACCTGCAGCATGGCCATCATTTAAAAGAACAAATACAGCAAAGGTCGGTGAGGATGTGGAGAAAGGGAGCCCTATTACCCTGGTGGTAGGAATGTAAATTGTGAGCCACTGTGGAAGACAGTAGGGAAGTGTCTCAAAAAACTAAAAGAAGAACTATCATATGACCTAGCAATTCTACCCCTGGATATTTATCCAAATAACTAAAACTCTAGTTTGAAAAATACATGCACTCCAATGTTCATGGCAGCATCATCACAGTTGCCAAGATATGGAGGCAACATAAGTGAACTCAGCTCCGTGCTCTGTAATAACCCATGTGGGAAAGTCTCTGAAAGAGAATGGATATGTGTCCGTGTAAAACTGGGTCACTTTGCTGCTCACCTGAAACCAACAGAACATTGTAAATCAACTGGACGCCAATATGAAATACAAACTAAATTTAAAAAATACCAGATGGGGGTGTTCCCATTGTGGCGCAGCAGAAATGAATCCGACTAGGAACCATAGGGTTGCGGGTTTGATCCCTGGCCTCACTCAGTGGGTTAAGGATCCGGTGTTGCCATGAGCTGAGGTATAGGTCGCAGATGTGGTTCAGATCTGGCGTTGCTGTGGTGTAGGCCAGAAGCTACAGCTCTGATTGGACCCCTAGCCTGGGAACCTCCATATGCCTCAGGTGTCTTTTAAAAAGACAAAAGACAAAATAAATAAATAAATAATAAAGACATACCGGATGAATGGATAAAGATGTGGTGTGTATATATGTGGATATATCATCTATATGTGGGGGTATATGATCTACATCATGTATACACATATATGTATATATAACACATACAATGTGTATTGCACAATATATCATGTATGTTATATAAATGTATCTATAAATTCTATTCAGCCATAAAAAGAACCCAATTGTGCCACTTGCGGCAACATGGTTAGACTTGGGGAGCATTGCACTAAGTGACGTAAGTCAGACATAAAAAGACAAACACTGCATGGTGTCTCTTGCGTGTGGAGTCTAAAAAACACAACGAAATAGTGAATATAACAAAAAAGAAGCAGACTCACAGAGAGAAAGAACAAACTCGTGGTGACGAGTGGGGGGAAAGGAGAACCATGGGCGGGGGGGGGGAACAAACTCCTCCTGTGAGGCAGCCCAAGGGTGTATTGTAACCAAGAAGCCAATGTTTTGTAATAACTAAATGGAAAGTGAACATTAAAATCGTATACATTTTTTTAAATTCTGTTTTAAATCTAAAAAAAAATAATAAAAGAAAAGGGCCTTGAACAGCAGCCTATGAATACCCCTAAATTTCAATAGTTGGTTCATGATTATATGATTCTTAACATCAGAGGCAGCCGGGTACAGGGTGTATGGAGATGGCACATCGGAAAAGTCAGACCACACAGTGAATTTCAGAGCTCTTGCAGATCATCCATGCCCGTCCGTAAATTCTGGACTGAGGGCGGCTGGCCTTTCTTCTGTGTATGCTGCACAGAGGCCAAACCCCCACAGCCCCTTCCCCACTCTGTGTGCAGTGGGTAGCGGGCCTGGGGTCTCACACGGCCCTGCACCAACTGGGACATGAGATGACCGGCCCAGCCCTGACGCTGTATACACTGCAACCGCTGCCCAGACCACAGGTCCGCTTCCCCGACCCCTGTCTGAAGGCTGACCATGAAGGGGGCAGTGATTTGTGCTGTACTCCGAAAGGGTTAACACAGAGATCTGGGCGATACCTGGTCATCTTCCTGGCTCTGCTCACGGCCCGTGGCGGTGGATGAGGCTTCAGGCATCCTGTCCATCCTGCATCTGTATATTCCGTGTGAAGATGGCCCTTCACTGAGAGGAGAACATCCAGCCGGAGCGTAAAGCAGCAGGTGTTGAGGTAAGAGATGAACCAGGACCGTCCCGGGCAATGGACCAAGGATGCAGCTTCTCTAAGACTCTGCCAGGTCTGGATGTGACTTGGGGCCACCTGCATCAGGGCAGCCCCCTGTCCCTGCAGCTGCCGCCACCTCCTCCCCAGGCATTGCGGATACAGAGGAATCCCAGGAGGAGAGACAGCTCACCTGCTGCCCTTCCAGTCTCAACTGCTCACAGAGCCCTGGGTGGGAGAGCCCCCAGGGATGTTTTCAGGAGAGGTTGCATCCAGGGACTCAGGACTCTGGGTGCAGCACAGACCTGAGATGTGGGGGCACCGAAGAGCCCACACAGAAAGTGAACCCCCAAGCTCCCCTCTCAGAGGCAGGGCAGATAGACTTGAACTCCACAGGTAGAAAATCGTAGGCTTTTTCCAGGAGGAATGATAATTTCAAGAGAAAGTCTGGATCGTGCATCTGGTTCTTCCCTAAGGAGAGGACTTGGCCAGACCTTCCCCAGCACAGCCTCAGGGAGGGGGCTGGTGAGCCTGGACACTTACACAAGGGGGGGGATTTCTGAGAATAACCTCTAGTGAGAAAATCAGACCAAAAAAACAAACAAAGGGAAAGAAAAACTCAGAAACTCGTAGGACAAAAGTTACAGAAGAAAGAGTTCCCGTCATAGCTCAGCAGGTTAACGAACCCAACTAGTGCCATGAAGATTCAGGTTCAATCTCTGGCCTCACTCAGTGGAATAAGGATCCTGCATTGCCATGAGCTGAGGTGTGGGTCACAGACATGGCTTGGATCCCTCGTTGCTGTGGCTGTGTTGTAGGCTGCAGCTGTAACTCTGATTCGACCCCTAGTCTGGGAAACTCCATATGCCACGGGTGCAGCCCTAAAGAGACCAAAGAAAAAAAAGTTACAGAAGAAAAATTCAAAAAATGATATTATCAGGGCAATGAGAGAAAACACTGCACAGCTAAATAAGAATAAGAATTTGTATGAAAAGGAAAGGCATTCGAAGAACCAAAAAGATCCCTTGCATATTAAAATGTGATGGCATGAGCAAAGAGTCCCATGGAAGAATTTGAATGAAATCATTTTTCCTTTTAACCTTTTTTTTTTCTGCTGTACAACATGATGACCCAGTTACACATACATGTATACGTTCTTTTTTTCTCCCATCATCATGCTCCATCATAAGTGACCAGACATAGTTCCCAGTGCTACACAGCAGGATCTCATTGCTAATCCATTCTGAAGGCAATAGTTTGCATCGATTAACCCCAAGCTCCCCAACCACCCCACTCCCTCCCCCTCCCCTTGGCAACCACAACTCTATTGTCCAAGTCCGTCATTTTCTTTTCTGTGGAAAGGGAACGAAATCTTGTAAAATTTCCTTGAACATAGAACTTTAAAAAGAGATGTAAAATAGAAGAAAAAAGAAGAAGACTATTATAAGATATATACATGAAGTCCAACACCTGCTCATAGGAGATCCAGAGAAAGAGAATAAAGGAAGGAGAAGCGGGAGGTCATCCGAGAGCTAAACTGAGTCATACCCACTGGAAGGACAGGGGGTCCTAGAGCAGAGAGCCTTACTGAAGACCCAGATTGATGGTCAAAAGGAGCCACATCAAGACACATAACCCTGAGCTTCAAAACACATTGGAAAGGGGGTCGGGCGTCACACAGAAGCCCCAGGAGCCAGAAGTCCAGCAAGGTTTTATGAAGCAGCACAAGAGAACGTTCTTAGGAAAGTGACTTCAGACCTAGCGTTCTATCCAGTTAAACTAATACAAAAAAAGTTGGGAGTTCCCTTGTGGCTCGGGGGGTTAAGGCTCCAGCATTGTCACTGCTGTGGCTCTGACTATAGCTCAGGTTCTATCCTGGCCCCAGAACTTCTGCTTGCCCCTGGCATGGCCAAAAACAAAAACCAAAACAAAACCAATGCTACTTCCATTTCCAGGAGGAAAGCTACTTAAAATAAAAAAGTCTGTTCTCCATGTCTGTGAGTCTGCTTCTGTTTTATAGATAAGTTCACCTGTGCCATTCTTTAGATTCCATATATAAGTGATATCATATGGTATTTGTCTTTCTCTTTCTGACTTATTTAATATGAGAATCTCTAGTTCCATCCATGCTGTTGCAAATGGCCTTAATTTGTTCTTTTTATGGCTGAGTAATATTCCATTGCATATGTGTACCACATCTTTTTAGTCCAGTTATCTGTTGATGGACATTTAGGTTGTTTTTATGTCTTGGCTATGGTGAATAGTGCTGCAATGAACGTAGTGGTGCATGTATCTTTTTGAATCAAAGTTTTGTCCGGATATATGCCCAGGTGTGGGATTACTGGATTATATGGTAGTTCTATATTTAGTTTTCTGAGCAACCTCTGTACTGCTTTCCATAGTGGTTGTGTAAGCAATGAGACCCTACAATATAGCACAGGGAACCACATCCAGTCTCTTGGGATAGACCATGATGGAAGATAATATGAGAAAAAGAATGTGTGTGTGTATATATATGTGTGTGTGTGTGTGTGTGTGTGTAAGTACAGCAGAAATTGGCACAACACTATAAATCAATTATCCTTTAAAAAAGAAAAAAAATCCAAAACAAACAAGCAAAAAAAAAAAAAAAACCCAAAAATAGAAGAAAGTTGTAACCTTGCTGGGCATCGTAGACCCATTAATCATACACCACTGACCAGTCCCCTATCTTCCCATTAACAGCTAAGTGCCCAGGAAACAACGACAGCATCCAGGCAGAGTGATGTCACCTAAAACTGCCATGGAGATGAGTGGGGACGTCTGCTGCAAAGAGGTTTCTTCTTTTCCCTTCCAAACCAAAGGACAAAGATACGTGAGGAGAAAGCTTGGCCCCTTTTTTCCAGAACACGGGTGTGAGATTGGAAGCAGAGCCGAGAGGTATGTGACGGAAACAGACTAGGTAGGACCCTTTGATGACACTGCTGCTATCACACTAGACCTGAGCCTCCTGCCCTCATGCCTACTGCCATGTGAAAACAAAACCGACATTAAGCTCTGGGTGTTAGCAGAGGGTCCTGTTTTCTGATATGAGCAGTCAAGTGCGAGCCTGACACATATACGTCAACAATGAGCCTCCACTGACCCATTCCTTCTTGAGGGTGGGTTTCATCCAAATTTATGTGGAAATCAAGCGGGGAAAGGGTATGGGGTCGAGTCAGGGAAGAGGTTAAGGGATTTTCCAACCCAGCGGTGAAGACAGCTCCCTGGATGACCACGGCACCACAGGCCTGGATGGAAGGTGGGCCACGTGGCCTCAGGAAGGCCAGGTGCTGGCAGGGGTGTCCCAAGAGAAGGATGGAAGGCAGGGGTCACCTGGAGGAGGGAGCATCCTTCTGCAGCAGGTGGACCAGAACTAGAAGTTGGAACAAACTGCGTAAATCAACGAAGACCATAGCTACTACGCCAACATCGTGAGAAGCATAAAGAGCGCACAGGAAGGGAATGCAGCCGTGTGCCTGTACGCCTCGTCGTGAGTAGCATTTCTGCAGCAGTTACGAAGTAAACACGGGGTGTTCTCCCTCAAAGGTAGGGTCTAATGGTTTTGGGGTTTGGATGGGGAAGCGTCTGGAGTACGGCAGAGATCTAAAGTCTCTTCTTCAAAAGTGGAAAGCCAATAGACACTATCTCAACTAGAAACAAGCCAACAGAAACCCCAGCAATATAGGATTGTAATTCGGAAATAAAATACAGAGGCAAAGAAAGGAGTAGCTGTTAGAATAAATGGTTAATAATCGTACGTGGCCACTGCTGAGGCCAGAATAATGACAACCATTTTCCTCGAAGCCTTGTAGACTTGTTTGATGGTTTAAATCTAAATGAGTGTATGATCGGAGTTCCCGTCATGGCTCAGTGGTTAACAAATCTGACTAGGAACCATGAGGTTGCAGGTTCGATCACTGGCCTTGCTCCGTGGGTTAAGGATGTGGCGTTGCCATAAGCTGTGGTGTAGGTCGCAGACGCGGCTTGGATCCTGCGTGGCTGTGGCTGTGGCTGTGGCGTAGGCTGGTGGCTACAGCTCCAATTAGATCCCTAGCCTAGGGAACCTCCATATGCCACGGGAGCGGCTCAAGAAAATGCAAAAAGATGAAAATAAATAATAATAAATGGGTGTACAATTTTGATAAAACAGGACAAATTAAAAGAAACTACGTTGAAGGTGTGGAAGTGAAGTTTATGTTAAAACTTTCATTTTCTCACAAAATATGAAATTTCCCTCCTCATCTTCCGGGCTGATCTCCAGTTTTCCATCTTTCATTTTTGCGTCTCTCTTGTTTAGTGATAAACAATAAAAATCAAATAAAAGACACCAAAAAAGAATGTCAGAACCAAAGTGCAGCTCTTCTGAGCCAGCGTAACTCTAGTTTTGAAGTATGGCAAGTGTGCAGTTCACACCTTTATGGAAAATGGCCACAGCAGAGTTTGCCCACGTGTAGGAAAGCGTCCCACTGAGATGGCTGAAAAAACCCAAATCCACAAGTATTGCTCCTAATGCTGAAAACTGCAAAAGACCTCCTTTTAAAATATGTCCCATGGACTTGCAGTTGCCAAGGGGGAGGGGGAGGGGGTGGGATGAATGGGGAGTTTGGGGTTGGTAGATGCAAACTGTTACATTGGAAATGGATTTGCCGCGAGGTCCTGCTGGACAGCACAGAGAACGGTGGAGGCAGACAGTCTCGGGATAAACCATGATGGAAGACAGTATGAGCAAAAGAATGTATAGACGTATGACCGGGTCTCTTTGCTGTCCAGCAGAAATTGGCACAGCACTGTAAATCAAGCATACTTGAATAATTTTTTTTAATGTTCTGTTAATCCTGCTTGTCTCACGAAAGCAAAGTCAAGGTGAGTGCAGGGAGCTCTGGGCATGAGTTCATTCCCAGCTTCTTCAGGTTCTTGGCTGAATTCCTTCCCTTGCCTCTCAGAACTGAGGCCCCAGGGTCAGTCTTTGCTCTTAGAAGCTGTCCACCTTTCCTTCCTGCTTTTCACGGGGCTCCCATCCTAAGGCTTCATTTGGGCTTTGCATATAACAACACAAATCACTGACTTGGTTGTTCACATTGTTTTCTGTCGCTCTCTCTTTCATTAAATCATGGATGTTATATGACTGCCTGCAAGTTAAATATGCCTGTGATATGAATCTATGCAGATAAAAACATTTTAGAAGTTTCAGGCCCTTTCATAGCTGCTTACAGGTCATCACTGAAACCAAGTAATACTGAGTCGTTTTCACATTTCCCAATTATTGGATATTCCACTTGTAAATATTTACACAAGTAGAAAGAACTCCTTGAATATACTCAAACTAATCTAAGAATATGGATAATAAACCTATTAATGCAAATCTCTGTATTGCTTTCCTGTCCTTTTGCCCTTTTGTCTGAAGGCAATGCCATCCCACAGATTTGCGACGGTGTCACAGTTTGTCAGTGAACCCTGGCACCGGGTTGGACAACAGCTATGACTATACAGATGGCAAACTGTTAGCATGTGAAAGACAAATGAAAATGAATATTAAAAGTGACAGAAATCAAATATTCACCTGGGCTGCTATTATACACCTCTTCTTCCTCTAATCATGTAACTGAGACGAAGCACAAAGACAGTCTGAAAGATGGATTTTCAGAATAATATTTTAACCTTGGGAAAGCGCTCCCATCTGATCTCCGGTACTCTAGACTCCAGAGCCGATGGACCTGCTGAAAACCACCTCTTGCAGCTCGTTTAATCTTTTTAAGTAGTCCTTTAAAGGAAAGCTAAAGAGACTTAGCTTTATATGTGCATGGGCGTGTCGAGAGGAAAAACTCAAGGCAGAGCATGTAAGTCATTGGTTCCCAGAACACTGAGCAGATGTGATGAGCCAGGGGAGGGAGGGCTGCCTGGTGAGCGTGCAGACAGGGGCCCTCCCGACATCACTCACCTACTTCTGCTCATCCCGCCACCGCGGGTTCACTCCCTGAGGACCATCGCCTTGTACCCGTAAAGGTCCCTCGATGGACTCTCCACTACGCTAACACTATGGAAGCTAAACCATGGAACCATTAGATAAACCTTCTACCATTAGTAGAAGATAAACCGTGGATGGAATTAACCATCAGCTGAGAAATATTAAACTCCCTAGTTTGCTGAGAGAAACACTGGGAGGGATTGAGGTCAGATGTTTCCCTACATAGTCTTACACGGGCTGGTCCTACACCTGCCCTCCAGAAGCTACCACCAAGTTGAGCACTAACCATTTGGGTATTTTCTCCTTTTCCTTTCCTGCTCTGAACATGCAGTCATTTCTGGAATGACGGCTTCACGAAGAGACTCAAATGAGATACCTCTCTGGTGCCTCTCATTGTGTGACTTGCAGGGAGTAAGATCGTCACTTAAACAGAGTCCTGATTCTGGGGGGGAATATTTTTAGTAAATACTCTATGATTTTAGAATTTTGATAAATTCCTAAAAATTATTTAACCTTCGTAAATGGTGAAAAGGCAAAGTCAGCATCTTGTCATAGCTCAGGAAATGATTTTGATCTTGATCCAACTTTTACAGTTCCTCTTTTATGTGGAAACTAACTGACTCCACATGATCGCTGTCTAGGAAAATCTCAACTTCAATTTTACTTCAAACATAGGCCTGTAAACCCTTACCCTAAACCCTTTGAATTACATGAGTGTTGAAGTCAGATCTCCTTCAGCTCTGAGAAAAGGTAGAGGGCACAGAGACTGTGAATCCCACGACATCCTGGGGATGGAGGGCCCAGGTGGTCAGAACCCACCCTTGCAGACATGAGGACAGCCGCACTAAGAAGACCGGAGGTTTCCACCTGCCCGGGGCAGGTGTGGCTGTCTGTCACCTTTGGAGCACAGCAGGTTTGCCTCCACATGGCAGCTAAACAAACACACAAAAAATACTTTTCCGTCGTGTTTAGGACTTCCGGACTGCGGATGACAGATTGTAGACCCATATTTTTATTGCTACTATGTATGTGAAAGACGCTTTAAAAAAACCCTAAACTAATATGTTAAGTATTCATCTTACTTTCCAAAACACTTCTAAAGGAGGGGAGGAGGCAAAGTCAACAAAATCACGAATAATTTGTGGAGCATTGGTCCTGTAGACACCGTTACTCCAAAGACAGTAATCCAAGCAATCCTAAGAAAGGCAAGGAAGTTTATTGACTCCAGAGACTAATAAAGCATAAATTCAACTAAATTAATTCCATTTTAGCTGTACCAATTGCCATAAGAAGTAAATCTAAGGTAACTCAGTGACCATCACTTCAGAGGAATAAAGTATATTTAAGAAGACGCATGATTATCCACCAAAATGAATGAAACTATAACAAAAGAAGAATGGTCAAATCGTTGTTTGGTTAGTAGGGACTTCCAAAGAGAGCATATCTGGGTGAATTATTAGACATTAGGACTACCCAGGCATGTCCTAGAACCTCTTGCCACTAGATCAAACCAGTAAAGATGAAAAACAAAACCAATGAATAGAACCAGGGAGTTTTGTTTGGATTGGGTAGGTTTTTTTCAAATGTAGCTTAATTATTGAGGAGGAAGGGAAGGGCAATAAAAATAACTGATGTGAATAAAACTAGAATTCTCTACACCAAAGTATTTTTTAGGTGTGAACTGATTTGATTATAGAAGAAGACCATAGAAGAGAAGAAAACAAAATAATGAAAAAATTGCAAACAATGGGTGATGGACAGAACATGTGGACAGGACAGCTGGGCTGAAACCGACCTTTCAATTTCTGGACTCAAGAGTGGATGGCGCTTCCTGTGTTTACGCATCAAGTTATCTCTGTGTGCGTGACCCAGAGAGCTCAGTTTTAAGATTTATTTCACAGAGGCCTGAGTCCTGTACAAACACAAACATGAAAATTTAAAGCAACCGCTCAGCTCCCATGAGTTTGGAAGCTTGGAGGAAACTTGGCTTTGGCCCAATACCGTGACTTCCACTCAGCTTTTAAACTATTTTTAACTCAGTTATGAAATACAGTGCACAGAGAAGCAATGCTACAAGCAAGGGTCCGCAGAAAATCCTAACGGGAGCGCTAGACATGCCATCTGGGAGATCCAAAGGGCAAAACCAAAGGAGCCCAAAGAGCAGGGGGCGCGGCAGAGCTGAGGCTGACCGAGGCAGAGCAGGTGCCTGGGACGGCAGAGGGTAAACAGTACCCACCACTGAATTGCTCATGAGGAAAGACCTCACGCCAATCCCAAACGCAAAGTGAGTCAGACAATGGAGAGAGCACACACAGGGCACTGCGTTCTTGGATGCTCCATGGGACACTCATCCCTGTCAGGGGGAAATCCTCCCGCTTCCAGGGTGTACATGGTCCAGAGTGGTCTGCAGACTATCTGAATAACATGTATCTACAATGCTAAGCTGCTGTCACTCATATAAAGAAGAAACAAACTGGGACATGTGACACCCTTGACAGCACGGTGTCACTTGGAGTAGCAGGGATTGTCCTGGTGCATAAGTGCCAGCCCTCTGAAGGGGCATTCTGTTCACTTTCTCTCTGGGGAGAGGCTGTGTGCCTCCCGCTGCAGGCTGGGCAAATCCTCTTCTCAATGGAGAGTAGTCCCGTGATTCCTGGAGACAGAGCACCACCGCTTCCTGAGTTTCAAAATGTGATGCAAACCTAGATGGGTAAACCAGCCTCTTCCAAGCCTTTCTGAATTCTGTGCTCACTTTACTGTATTAGGCCTGGAGTCAAGTAAAGGAACTGTTTGCAAGTTCAGAAATCAAATACGATTAACTAGAAAGAGTCTAGTATTATAATCAATATTTCACATGTACCAGAGACCCACACAAAATACTAAATATTAAAGATAAAAATCAGGAGTTCCCATCGTGGCGCAGTGGTTAACAAATCCAACTAGGAACCATGAGGTTGCGGGTTCGGTCCCTGGCCTTGCTCAGTGGGTTAAGGATCCGGCGTTGCCGTGAGCTGTGGTGTAGGTTGCAGATGCGGCTTGGATCCTGCATTGCTGTGGCTGTGGTGTAGGCTGGCAGCTATGGCTCCAATTAGACCCCTAGCCTGGGAACCTCCATGTGCTGCGGGAGTGGCCCAAGAAATGGCAAAAAGATAAAAAAAAAAAAAAAAAAGATAAAAATCAGTGCTAGGCTATAAAGCCATAGTCACATTTAATATTATTTTGCATAAATAACATATATGTGTGTCTATCTATTTCACATTGAAATTATAAATATTAAGGTAAAATGTTAGCTGTCAAAGTTCAGTTTCAGGGCCATTGAACGTGGGTGGGGTCAACAAAAGGAAGCTGGTTCCCTGTACTGTTCTTCGAACAAAGATAATTCCAAAATAATATTATGTTGAAGAGAAAGAAAAAATTTTATCCTTTAAATCTTTAGAGAACAGGTATAAATAAGAAATGAGAACACTAGGTAAGCGTATTAAAGAACTTCGTGTTTCAGGTAATTGAATTAATATTTGTTGACTGAGCCACTAAAATGGTCAAAGCCTGAACCAGCTCTTTCTGGGGATAGACCTGAGTCAGTTGCCCTTCAGAGGCTTCTAATCTAGAAGATGGAAGTAACCCAAGATGTGCAATAGAAATTAGCAGGTGTGTAACAATAGTCTCAATTTGGGTCAGAAGGTAGGGAGATAATAGAGAATGTTAACAGCAGACAGTACAGTTAAAATCCTCTCAGAGTGCTACTATGGGTGGACACTCTTCCTTGATTAAAAAGCTTTTATTTATAGCAGCCAACCCAAACGAACCAACAGATGAAGGGATAAGATGTGGTATACATACATAATGGAATACCATTTAGCCACAAAAAGAATGAAATAATAATAAAAGAATCTAAAAAATGGGACAAATGAACTTACAAAACAGAAACAAAGTCCCTGACACAGTAAACAAACTTACGGTTACCAGTGGAATGGGGAAGGGATAAATTGAGAGTATAGGATTGCCAGATGCAAACTATTGTATATAGAATGAATAGATAATAAGCATTTACTGTATAGCACTGGGAACTATATTCAATACCTTGTAATAAACTATAATGGAAAAGAATAGCGGAAAGGAATGTGTACACACACACGCACACACACATCTCCAAGTCACTCTGCTGTAATCTGAAACTAATGCAGTATTATAAATCAAATGTAATAAAATAAAATCAGAGAGGAATAAATGAAATAGAGACTGAAAAATAAAAATGCCAATGAAACTAAGAGCTGATTCTTTGAAAAAATAAATGTAATTGATAAACCTTAAATGAGATTCATCAAGAAGAAAAGAGAGAGGACTCAAAATCAGAAATGAAAGAAAATTCACACATGACACTGAAAAAATACAAAGGGTCATAAGAGATTGCTATGAACAATTTTATACCAATATAATGAACAACCTAGAAGATACAAATAAGTTTCTAGAAGCAAAAAATCACCCAGGACTGAATCAGGAAGAAATAGGAAATATGAACAGACTTATGGCAGTAATGAAAATGAAATTGAGTCAGTAATAATTTAAAAAAAAACCCTCTCAACAAAGAGGTTTTCTAGAGGTACAGGACCAGCTAGCTTTACAGGTGAATTTCACAAACATTTTAAGATTGAATATCTATTTTCTCTATCTAGTCCAAAAATTTTATAGGAAGAAATGCTTCTGAGTTCATTCTATGAGGCCAGCATTACCCTGATATCAAAACCTGATAAAGAGACTACACAAAAATAGCTTCAGCCCAATATAACTGATGAATATAAGTGCAAAATTCTTAATAAAATATTAGCAAACAAAATTTGATAACATAGTAAAAGGATCCTACATTATGATCACGTGATATTTGTCCCAGGGATGCAAGGATGAGTCAACATCTGCAAATCAATGTGAAGGTGCCACATTAACAAACAACCAACAAAAAAAATCATACGATCATCTCAATAGATGCAGAAAAAGCTTTTGACAAAATTAACATCCATTTATGATAAAAATTCTCAATGAAGTAGGTATAGAGGGACCTTACCTCCAATAATAAAGGCCATGTGTGACAAACCCACAGTTAATATCATACTCAATGGTGAAAAGCTAAAGCATTTCCTCTAAGATCAGGAACAAGACAAGGATGTCCATTTTCCACTTTCACTTAACATAGTCCTGGAAATCCTAGCTGTGGCAATCATACAAGAAAAAGAAACAAAAGGAATCCAAATTGGAAAGAAGGAAGTAAAACTGTCACTGTTTGCAGTAGACATATAAATATAGAAAATCCCAAAGATGCCACCAAGTAGAACTAATAAATAAATTTATTAAAGTTGAAAGATATAAAATTACTGTATAAAAATCTGTCAATTTTCTATATACTAATAAAAATCTCTCAGAAAGAGAAATTTTTAAAAATCTCATTTACAATTGCATCAAAAGAAATAAAATATCTAGGGATAAATCTAACTAAAGAGGTAAAAGACCTGTACTCTGAAAATTATAATATGATAGTGAAAGAAATTAAAGAGGACACAAACAAATGGAAAGATACACCATGGTCATGGATTGGAAGAATTAATATTGTTAAAATGACCATACTGTCCAAAGCAATCTACAGATTCAGGGCAATCCCTGTTAGAACACCAGTGGTATTTTTCGCAGAACTGGAACAAATATACCTAAGATGTATATGGAAACACAGAACACTCAAATAGCCAGAACAGTCTTGAGAAAGAAGGGCAAAGCTGGAGGAATCATACTCCCTGATTTCACACTCTATTGTAAAGCTACAGTAATCAAAGCAGTATGGTACTGGCACAAAAACAGACTCATAGGTCAACAAGAGGGAACAGAACAGGGAGTCCAGAATGAACCCACAATTATATGGTCAATTAATCTATGACAAAGGAGGGTAAAACATATAATGGGGATGGAGACAGGTTCTTCAATAAATTGTGTTAGGAAAACCAGACAGCAACATGCAAAAGAATCTAAGTGGACTACTTTCTCATTTCATATACAAAAAATAAATTTAAAATGGATTAAAGAGTTAAATGTAAGCTCTGAAACAATAAAACTTCTAGAAGAAAACAGGAGTTCGCTCTGTGACATCAGTCTTAGTAATTTTTTTTTTTTGGAATATGTCTCCTCAAGCAAACGGAACCAAAGCAAAAATAAATAAATGGTCATCAAACTAAAGAGCTTTTGCACAGTGAAGGAAATTATCAATAAAATGAAAGGATAGCCTATTGAATGGAGAAGACACCTGCAAACAACACACCCAACAACTGGATAATATCCAAAATGCACAAAGAACACACAAGTCAATATCAAAAAAAGTTGAAAATGAGCAGAGGACCTGGATAGACATTTTTCCCTAGAAGACATACAGATATTTGACAGGCACATGCAATAACCATCAGGGGAATGCAAAATAAACCCTCAATGACCTCACGCCAGTCAGAATGGCTATCATCAAAAAGACAACAAATAAAGTGCTGGCAAGGATGCGGAAAAGGGGAATCTTCACACACTGTGAGCGAAACTCTAAATTGGTGCAGCCACTATGGAAAATAGTGTGGAGATGCCTCAAAAATTAAAAATATAACTAGGATATGATCCAGCAATTCCATTGAGTATTGATCCTAAGCAAAAAACCCACTAACTCAAAAATATGTAGGTACCCCAGTGTTCATAAAATTATTATTTGCAGTAACCAAGATAGGGAAGAAACCAAAGTGTCCACTGATAAACGAATGGTGTCTTCCAAAGCTCACTTTCTGACCCAACATCTCGTCAACATCCTCTTTTAGGGAGTTAAAGGACTAAATCTTGGGCTGTCTGGAAAACCCAGTTTTCAGAGCAATATCCTCCCCAGATCCTTGCCCCTTTTACTGCACTGAAGCACCTTTCTTCTGCTTTGGCTCCATTTCAGGGGACGTGAGCTTTTGGTGACTGACTCTGGAATGTGTTTACCACTTGTAACTTCATGCTCATGCGATACTCTTTTCCTAAATACAGCACCTTCAGCTTCCAAATGAACTTACGGGGCACAGAGTCTCTGTATGGGGTCCCCTCACCATGGCCCTAAGGTCACATATGGGTAGATCCAGGTGTCTCTCTTTCTAGCTGTCCGCTGCCTCTGGCTAATCGTAAACTAGAGCCAGTGGCTTGAACTCCATAATCTAATTTCTACATCTATAAAAAGAGGTTTGAGCTGTGTAGATGTTACTATTACTTCCAGTGCAAAAAATATGCATTTTTTCCAAAACACAATCAGCTATGAACAGATTTAGAACTTATCTCAGAAACTCTTGACCTTCATGGAACCTACGGGGTTATTTTATAAAGGCCAAAGTCCACACGGGTACAGTGGGGAACTGTCTGCAAACCCACCCCAATTCACCTGCCATTCAGGGAAGTCTCAGAAGGAGAAACTTAGCCTGGGGCTCCTTATATAATTTAATCATAGCTAATCAGGGTCCTTTATTAGCCAAGGAACTTACCTTGAATCACACAATACACATTATCAAGTGATTTCCTAAGAGACTAAAATCCCAGGTAAAGAAACAAACGGTAGCTCTGGCCTCTCTGTGAATAACTTTTCTAATTCCTCCAAATGGACCCACTATCTTTATGATTTTTTTCCTGGGTCTTTAGCTCTCTGGACCCAGAAGCACTGCTAGACTGCCAGTTGTTCCAATGAAACAGGGTGAGAAGTTGTCAGAACCAAAACAATTACATTTTAGGTGTCTAGGAACAGCTATCTGGTGTTCAGGTAATGCCTTTTTCAGAGTATAATTCAAGGAAAAGAAAATTGTTTTGGGGTCCCCACTGGACTTCTTACACCTAAAGGAGGCTTTGTGTCATCCTGCAGGGATTCTGCAAATGGAGAATTACTGCCCACTGCTAGGGAGAGTGCAGCCTGACTCCAGTAATGCATCTTAAATAATTTCTGTTGAAGGAGGGGGAGGGAAGAGGGGAAGCGAATTAGTTCCCATGGAGACAAAACATTTACCTTTAACAAATGACGATTCTCAAGAATTCTGGACTTACCAGTTTATTCATCTGAAAAATGTTTTTGACTTCTCCCGTGGGTCATACTGGTTATAGTCTAAAGAACTAACGGTGAACTGAATCCCAGAACCCGTCCTTGTGGAATTTATAGTCTTGTGATGGAGGAGACATTTGTCAGTAACAACATAATCCTCAGCAGAATGGGTCTTCTTCTACCAACTGTTTCTCAGGAGGTGGTGTCTATTTTCTCTCCTCATCCCCTTATCTCCTCTGGACTCCAAGCCCATATTAAGTAGAGCACAAGAAGGAGAGGCGGTTAATAAGGAGAATACAATAGTCAGAGACTTTTTTATAATAGTGCACCAAGGGTATGCTACCTGGAGCTTACCAGGTAACAGAAGTAGCTGCATAACCAAGTTATCTCAGCCATTCTATCTAGCACCACACGTCCTAGGTGGAGACCTCCAGGAACCCAGGACCATGAAAGAAGCCTTCTCTATGTTCTGCGTGAATTCTTCCATTGAAACACCTAGGAGATAGAGAATTAGCAAAGATTATTTGTAAAAATGAAAAATGAAGATAGATTTTGGTGGTCCTAAGTTTAATGGCTCTATGTTTCAGGACATATACCTTTGACTGAAAATAAGACAATGTCTATGAGGGTAAGGTGATCTGTGAGTGACCAGACAGCTTTGAAGAAAGGAGCCAAGCCAGCATTAGAAATAGCACTGCTCGCATTATTGAGGTAGCAATAGAGTGAGAAAAGCAGACTGTAACGGCCACTCTCTTGTGCCGAAGCTTAGGAGCTTCCTGGGAGTTGGGGGACTGTGGGGAGCTCTGAGCCTAGAGGTGAGGGAGAGGGTGAGGGCCAATAGTGGGTTTGCACCTGTTCTGGACTGGCTATAGGCTTTAGAGAGAATCTGCAGGGGACACAGTTCTACATTTTCAAACACCAAGCAGTGGTTGACTAAGAGCGGTTGACTAAAATGGGTTCGGAATTCGAGATAAGAGTTAACGTAGAGGGGACAGTAGAGCAGACAGCCAGAGGAGGCGCAAACAGGCCCTGGCAGGAGTTGCGTTTATGGCGGGATCTGCTTGCCTCTCTCAGGCTGCCCAGTCTGAAGGCTGCTGGGATGCTATGAAATTGAATTGGACAAAGAAAGTGAAAGCCCTGACTACAGACAATTGAGCACATCTGCTAACAAAACAGAACAGAGCAGAACGGAGTGACTACTTAGGGGGAAAGCACATGTCTTCTTGGTTACAGTTAATCAAAGGGACATCGTTGGTGACCAAACCAAAGGCAGAGGGAGCTGGGCACATCGTGCTTCCGTTAGTGGGAAGAGAGCACACGTGGAGGCAGCCTCTGGCTGAGCTGATAAACCTTTCCTGCAACAGACCCCCAGTTTTATTATCATTGTGGGGAGGCTGGGCATGTAGTAGCTGGAGACATCCATGTGGGGAAACTCTCTCTTGTTGCAAAAAAAGCTAGGCATGGAGAGTGATGCTTGAAACGGAGGTGGCCCCACCAGGGCTCAGGGCATCAGAGTCACTGCCTGGATCGCCTATAGCAATTGATGCTCTGAAGCCTCAGGTCACTCTCTCCCAGTCTGACTGCAGGTTAGGCAATGATTGTGGAAATAAAGGGAGGTTCTTGGTAAATGGAGCCATAATGTATGTTCCAAGTCACTCACAGTCTCTAATCATCGTGTGAGTGGCTTCTGATTCTTTTTCTCTTGGAAAAACCGTGAGAAGGAGATTGGTGCCGTCCACAAGTACAGACCATGGCCCCAGAGCGGAGTTCTGGCGAAGAGCCTGAGTTCGGGGAGAGGCCCACTAGATCTGAGGACCCGCTCCTACTCCTGAGGTGGTATTTGGGACCCTCCGTGAGGTCAAATCCAACATCTCTCAGATGTTAGCCAACTGTAATACCGGCTGACAGTGCCAAAGCTCCCGACTGATGCTTGGTGGATGTGAGCAATTAGATTCAAACCCAAGGCACATGGTCAGGGACCTAAGTTAACAGTAAGTCATGTGGCGGCGGGGAGTCGGAAGGAATGTCACAGAGGAAGCTGCAAAGGGAGGTGAGGGGTCTCACTCCCTAAATGAGAATCTGTTTCCAAAGGGAAAGCCCACCAAGTTACAGGACATGAGAATTGGGGCGGTGGGGGTGGGGAGTGCATAGAGTTCTGAGGGATTGTCTCGCAGAGATTAACTATTAAGGTGAATATACTTGGGAACTATAAGCTAATGGCATTTTCTCATTTCAGAGCCCATATGCATCCCTGGCGCATGGGGAAGTCACAGAGCACTGAATAAATAGATGGAGACAATTAATAAAGCAAACCCCATGTTAATTCTACTGTGGTTGCTCTGTGTGTTCTGTGTGATGCTAATCTGTGTAAAATATGATGAGGCTTGCTTAACAGTCCATGTGATATGTTTTGATAAATGTTCCATAAACACCATAAAAAGCAAGTATTCTATGAGTGTTATGTGTGTAGTTTTCTACATTACTACTTTAAAAATCTGTTTATTTCATTAGAATTGAAAAAAAAGGTATGCTTAAATCTTACACCATAGTTATGAATTTTCCTATTTCTCCTTTCAGTTTTTTTTTCTTTCCTTTGGAAGGTTTACTCTTGATAATTACCTTCTAGGTGCTTTCTTAGATTCTTATGTCTGTGGTTTGGTGTCTGTATTAATTTTAGAAAATTCTCAACCACTTTTTTTTCCTTAAAATATTTATTTTGCACTATTATCCTTTTCTTCTCTCCTTAGGATTTCAATTACACATATTTAGATCTTTTGACAGTATCTTATAGCTCTTGGACATTCTGATTTGTTTTTGTCACTCCTTCTCTCTGTGTGTCTTAGTGGGATAATTTCTATTGACCTATCTTCAATTTCACTAATTCTTTCCTCAGCTGCATCACTTCCACTGATGAGTCAGTTGAAGGCATTCTTCACTTGTTAGTGGATTTTTGTGTCATTAGATTTCCTGTGGTTTCCATCTCTCTGCTAAAACTTAGTCACCAACCTTGCACAATGTCCATCTTTTAGACAAGAGACATATTACATGCAGTTATTTTTATGTTCCTTGTTTGATAGTTCCAACACTTGAATCTGATCTGTGTATGGTTCTGATCTTATTTTGTCTCTTTGCAGTTTGTGGATTTTTTTCCCTGGATTTTCCATGCTTTGTATTTTTTGTTGTTGTTGAAAGTCAGATATGTTTTGTAGAACAGCAGGGCCTGAGGTAAAATTTTTTTGGCCAGGTAATGGATATGTCTTTCCTTCTGCTTTCACTATGGAGTTGGAGTCTATACATCTAGAAGTTACACTGCTCTGGGGATTTCTATTGTAACACTAGCTGGTGAATCCATGAATACGTACATTTGAAATCAGAAATTTATCACCACTTCTATTCATTATCTGACTAAAACTTCCAACCAAGATAATATGTCAGGAACAACAAATAGGAGTCATCCATATTGAAAAAGACCAAAATATTATTATTTACATCTCCTCTGATTGTGTGCATGTAAAATCCCAAAGTTTCTTCTCTTAATTTATATAACTAAAATGTTAGGCGAGTAAGGTACAAAATAAAATTCCATATAAAAATCAATTAAATTTTATTCAGAAAATTTAAACGAATTAAATTGAAAAATATGTCTTCTAAAATGACAACAAAAACGTTAACTACATTTCTTAAAATAAATCTAACTAGAAGTAAAGCTGTGTGAGAATTCTGTAAGTAATATCATAAAATTTATTGATAACATTTTCAAAGTCCCAATTATATGAAGATATGTTCATGCACTGGAAGATTACATGTAGTTAAAATACCAAACTCTCTAAACTCATTAGATATTTAACACTGTCTCCATTAAAATAACAACAGTCGTGGTGTGTGTGTGTGTTCAGAAGCTTAATGCAACACTTGCATGGAATTTCAAAAGGTCATGAAGAGGCAATATGCTTTTGAAGGACAAAGAGTGGGTTTCTTCTAAAGCATCGAGACATATATTAAAGCTATAATAATCATAAAACAATAACATTGGTGCAGGCATAGACAAATAGAGCGATGCAACAGAATGGAGTTCAGAAACAAACATGCAAATGTGGACCCTTGATTTATGACAGAGATTACACCTCAATTCATGTAGGAAGAATATTCTTTCTAAAAATATGTATAGAATAATTAAAATGCATAAAAATTAACCTTTATATTCTAGAACACACACACATTATTTCAAGATAAATGAAAGTCCTTCTGCAAGTGAAAAGAAAACTGAAACGCTATATGAGGGAATGAATTCATTGGTTCTGGGGAAGTAAGGATATCTTAACTAAGTCAACGGAAGGAAAACACTGATAAATTCATCTGCAGTGAAAAAGAAACTTCCAATTATCAAAACACGCCATTCACAGTATGAGAGGATAAACCGCAGAATTAGAGACGACATTTCCAACGTATGTGACTAACAAAGTGATATCCCTGGAAAACATAAAGAAGTCCTGCACATGAGTTAGAGACGGGGGAAAGGGGGAAAATACTTGTGAAAGATATTTCTTCACAAAAGAAAAATATTCACTGATTAATAAGTACATAGAAGAGAGTTTCACCTAGGAGTCATCACGAACGTTCAAATTAGAACCAAAATATGGGCCAGACGAGCCTATCAACAACAAACAAACAAACAAACAAAAACAGATCATGGCCAAGAAGAGCAGACCTGGGCTTCCCAAGGGGGGAAGGGAGGGCGTGGGTGGATGGGCACTGGGGGTTTGGCTGCAAACTCTTACGTTTAGAAAGGATGGGCCATGGGATCCTACTGTGCAGCCCAGGGAAACGTGAGTGGTGGGGTCACTCTCTCGCGCAGCAGAGCGTGATGAGACATTGCAAGTCAGCTACCCTTTAACAGTAATCATACAGATGATCGGAATGAAGAGAACCGAAACATATCCTTAGGTACCTAACAAGCTTAGGAATCCAATAATCGCGCATTGGGTGAGGAGATGGAGAAGTGGGCCCTTGTATATACCGCTCGTGTGAGTCTCCGCAGGTGTCGGAGTAGTGGGTACATGGCACTCCAGTCTGTCTCTATCTACCTGTCCTCTCCTGATAGAGAGATAAATAGATGGGTACATATGTAGATGGATGATAGATAGATAGATAGTTGATGGATAGATGATGGATAGATAGATAGATGGATAGATGGATAGATAGATAGATAGATAGATATGACAGATAGATTAAAGAGAGAGAGATGCCCTGTGATGGAGCCATCTTCGTCCTGGCTACAAACCCTAGAGAACCCACTATTGTACCCCAGACATGTATAGAATGTGCACAGAGGCATTCTGTAAACCAGTCAAATGCTGGAAACAATCCAAACGTCAATTCATAGGAAAATGAAAAATAAGTTATACCTATACACAAAAACATGGACGATTCTTCAAACATAACATTGAGCAAGAGGAAATTAAAGAAACAAAACAACAGTCCCCCTATACCGCTCGGCGAGTATCCTGAGTGCACGGGGCTCAGAACCAGAACCCTTAGATGAGCTTCGCGATTCTGCTCCTCTTCAGGCATCTTCGGGTGAGACACTCAAACTCCCTGTCTTTGTTTGTAAAAGGAGGTGAACGACTGAAGCCCCCTTGTAGGTTTGTTGTGAGGGTCACTTGGTTAACACATTAAAGCACTTGTAACAGTTCTGGGGTGACTTTTAGCTAGAGATGATGACACTGATTTTTGCTCAGGGATTAAAAAAGAGAGAGAAAAAACATATAAAGAAAACTGAAGAAACTTACAGAAGTTGGAATGATATTCATCAGTAATAGAGGTGGCGCAGGGCTTCAGGGATTTGTTTACAAACAAAATACTGACTGTATTCCACTCCCTTTTCTGTATGTATACCATACTCGACACGCTTGTTGAAAAACAGAATACATGGGGGGATAATGCACCCAAAGTAAATGTGGAAACCTGCAAAGTGATGTTTAGGGATGCGTCTCACAGGCAGCAGCAAAGTCTGCAGTGGATGGAAGCATGAAGCTAAGAGAGTAAACGGACAGGAAACGAAGCATACCCATCCTGAAAAGGAAGGTCTCAGACAACAGCAGAGGGAGATAGCTGAGGAATTCATGACAACAATTTTTTAAAATAAAAGCCAAACCAAACCCAAGAGGAAGGACCGCAGCGCGAAAGACCCTGAGATGGTGTGTGATGAAGGAAGCACACACCCATCCCCAGACACAACGTTTAAAAATAAGTCTAAAAAGCTTCTGGGGAAGAAGAGATCAAACGCAAACCCCACGATTCAGGCAGACGTTCGATTTCTAAGTGATACAGCAAAGTCATTAGCAACTCTCCAGAAAAATGTCAAGGTGCAATCCTGCGAAGTCTTACATTCTGACGCAGCAATTGATGCTCCAGGCCCTGCTCAACCCGCCTCCCAGGAACGACTGAATCGGTATCCATCCATATGCCCAGCTCATCCCCCAACTCTGCCACTTCCCGAATGACTCTTGTCTTGTCTTGGAGCCAAGGGCCCCCTGCGAGCCACCAGCTCTCCAGGGCACTGTCCTCGCTCTCACCCTCACCTCAGCTTCACCCCAGTCCTGTCACTTTTCTGCCCCCACCTGGCCCCCGCCCCAGTGCTTGGGCAAAGTGGCTTCCGCAAACCGACCTAGACAAGACTGAGGGTTGGGACTCCTGGTTTAGAGACAGGCTGGGGCTGAAGTAAGGAAATTGCAGGAAGAAGACAGACCCCTGGAACTTGGCAAATACTCTTGGTTAATGACCCATTTCATGACTTAGTCATTGAGTGAATTGATTTTCCATTGATTGGCTTTTGTCCAATTGGTGACTCAGCAATGGAAAATTGATTTTTGGATGATGTCTCCCAGGCTACTACGGGTGATTCACGGCTGGGGGAGCTCTGATGGGGGCCCATGGTCTCAGGGGCTGTCACCCTCTCTGGAAAGTGCATGGAAAAAAAAGCCCAGAGCTGGGCAGCCTTCCGGCAGAGAGACGTCTGCTCCCAGACAACTGCTGGGAGGGTCCCCTAGAGCAGAGATGAGCAGGGGCTGAACAGGAGACGAAAAGTGGGGACAGCGCGTGGTACCCAGGCCCCAGGCGAGGGCAGGACATCCAGGCTGGCGAGCGGACAGAGCACGTGGGGTGACGGGGCCAAGGGCAGAGAGGAGCAAGGGGTGTCAGGGGTTTCGCTCCCCCCAGGGCCAGGGGACCCTGGACGCTTTCACGGTTTCCCTTTTAGCGGGGGCCCTGGGCACCAGGCACAGAAGCCCGGGGGCAACGCACAGAGGACCACCTCAGGAAGCAATGACCCTCCCTGCTTCTGAATGAGAGCCGTCAGCGACTTTGACGGGCGGGGAGGCAGGAAAGATGCCGGAACATGAAGAGACTGACAGACGTTTGGGAGAAAAACCCTGCGCGTCCAGGAGCTGAAGTGGCTGGAGGAAGCAGAACCATGAGGAGGACGCACAGGATCCGCATGGCCAAGGTCGCGGCAATGACGAGGCCGCCTGCGTTCCCGGGCGTTGGCAACGGCCAGGCACTGTGCCGGAAGCTTCACGTCCACGGGTCACCCCTTCACCTCGAACATGGACTGGCTGGGAGGCCCTCCCCTGGGCCCCACTTTAGAGATGAGGAAACCGAGGTCTGGGGGCCACCATCCGTGAGAAATAGAATGTGAGCCACGTAGTTACTTTACAACTATCCAGCAGCCACACTCTCAGACGTAAAACACAAGGGGGAAATGTATTTTTGTGATGTGTTTTATTTATTTAACCCAGTACATAACTATCACTTCCATGCTTAATAGCTATGAAATCATTAATGACGTAGCTTCATGCATTTCCCTAGGACATCTTCCAAGTGAGGTGTTCATTTTACACACAGGGCAAATCGCAATTTGGATGCCAGCCTTTTATCAGAAATAGTGGGTCTGCATTTAGATTTCATAAAATCGACAGCTGGAAAAGTTGACTCATGGTTCCCATCGTGGCTCAGGGGTGACGAACTCGACTGGAATCCATGAGGACACGGGTTCGATCCCTGGCCTCACTCAGGGGGTTGAGCATCCGCGTTGCCATGAGCTGTGGTGTAGGTCACAGATGGGGATCGGATCCCCCGTTCCTGTGGCTGAAGTGTAGGCTGGCGGCTACAGCTCTGATTCAACCCCTAGCCTGGGAACCTCCATATGCTGTGGGTGCAGCCCTAAAAAAAAGGCAAAAAAAAAAGAAAGATAGAAAAAGTTGATGCACATTCTCAAGTTGTCCTGAACACACTAAACTTTTCCAACAACTGAATAGCATTGCAGCTTTCAAACTTGAATGGATTAGGCTAAATACAGCTGAGGATCCAATTCCTGGGCAGGCAGTACCTGCCCATTTAAAACACTCCACAGTCACACATGGGAGGGGCTTCCCTACCAGACACACGGGCCAGCAGACATTTTCCTGAGTCTTTTCATCATAAATTGCAGGGCTGGGCCCTTACAATCCTGCCCGAGGCCCAGGCTGTGCTGCATCCCTCAGTGACACGCCCAACCTCAGCAGGGATCCCAGATCCGGCAGCTCTTCCTCCGCCCCAGGTCTTTTGCGCGAGCTCCCTCCTTGCCCTGAACCCCTTCGTCTACTCACATCTGAACGGTCTCTCTTGCTCTTTCTGCCGCTTCAGCTGAAATGGCACTGTGCTCGGAGCGTTTCCGGTCCAAAAACTACGGTGGGTTCTCGCTGTGGTGACTCAGGCGGCTCCATGGAAGCCTGGGCTCCTCCAGTCGTGTCATTCCAAATCCAGGTTTTAACCGTGTTTGGAGCTTTCTCCCCCACAAGAGTGTAAGCGTGTAAGGGGGCAGAGATTCCATGCTCAGAAGAGGGCGGCTGCACTGAGATGTGTGAGTTTTCTGAGAGAGAGAACACAGCATCTCTCAGACACCACACACGATGAAGAGACCAAGGTGCCACGGGGGCGCGTTCAGAGGGGCACTGGGCTGGACGCAGACATCAAGGGCTTCGGCCATGTGGTGGGGGCAGTGGACACTGTGGTAGACACCATTACCCAGGAGAGCTGCACAGGGTCAGCCTTGTGGCTCTTGCAATGAGAAGAGAAAAAGTTAAAGGTTAAACAGCTCAAACAAGAAAACTTACCCTGCTTTATGAATGGGTCAATACAGCCTCAAAAATATCAACTTCAGGGATGGAAGTGGGGTTTAGCGTCTGCACTCACTGAAACTGCTCTCTGGGATTCAGACCAGCCAGCAGTGGCGTCCAGGGTGTGGCCTGTCCCCTACCACTGTGCACAGGTGCCCAGACAGCCCAGCTGGGCACCAGCAAGGCAGCACCGCTCAACTTCATACCCTACCTGGTGTCTGGAAGGACCCACCTGTTCTTTGTGACTCTGTGATGATGGGTCTGTGGCCCTCGGCCCCTTTCGGTGGGCGCACGGGGACACGGGTCCTTCTGTCGTCCCTGGTCCTTCCACTTCGGCCCTGGCGACAAGGACAAATCCTGTTCTGGGGAGGTGTGCAGACCAGACCCTCAAGACCGGCTACTCTGTGTCACAACACGCCCGCCTTGCCTCGTGTCCTTTGTTCCAGAACGAGTGCTGGAGTTCCCTCTTTCCTCAGGGCCACTGGCACTCTCACTGGAACTACAGCCCTGCTGTCGGCTTCACGCTGTCCCTCTGCTGGGCCTCTGCGCCCACTTCCCCAGGCCTACCTGCCGACCGTGGCTCCCGAGCCCCTCCCGCTGGCCTTCAGCAGGGCACGTTCTCACCGTAGCTTCCTGCCCAACTTCCCAAGGCTGAAAATACTAATCCACATGAAAGATTCCTCTACAAACATGGGAAAATAATCATTTCAACCAAATTCAGTCTATGTTCATATTTCAGAAGGGCCTGGGCAGGAATACACAGGGCAGGGCTTCGTTTGCTCTGTTGCACTGGCAGCCGGCACCAGGAACCTCACCTGGCAAGTGGGGGGGGGGGGCTCTCGGCGCCCTGCAGCCAAAGACACAGGGCTACTGGGCTTCCGAGCCGAATCAGAAATTCAGATTCAGAATCAGTCTGAACGGTGCCCATATGTCCCGATTGACGGGAACAGACCTGACTTCAAATATCCTGTCCCGTTTTCAGAGCATGTGTCAGACCATATGTCCACATTTATGTTGAATAAAACGTGGTATATTCATTTCTTTATTGAGAAAGGAGACCCACATCTTGGGAATCACTGCTCACTCTAAACCTGCCTCTGCCTCCAAGGACCACTGACAGCACAGGGAACTCTCCCCAGCGTCCTGTGATCACCTGTGTGGGAAAGGGACCTGCTGACAGCACAGGGAACTCTCCCCAACGTCCTGTGATCACCCACGTGGGAAAAAAATCTGAAAGAGAATAGGCGTGTGCACATGTGCAACTGAATCCACTTTGTTTTACAGCAGAAAGTATCACAACATTGTAAACTGGCTCTACTTCAATAAAACTTAAAAAAAAAAAGATCAGATGCAAACACTCAGGGTTCCCTGGGATGGCTCTAAAAGCAGTGCCTGCGAGAACCGGAGACAGAGCCGGCTGAGGCTCAATGCAGCCCCCAAGCCAGCCCGGGCACTGGCCTTCCCAGGACCCAGACCCGAACCAGACTCGTCTCTGTCTCCGTTTCACGATTTTTATGTTACATGACCCATGGAATCAATCCTGAAACGCTGCTCAGTTTAAAGCAAAGCAGACAGAGTCAATCTCTTCCAAAGCTGCAGCGTCTGAGTATCTCCTGCAAAGGGGCACAGCCCTCTACCTTGTCTCGTCTTCTGGGTTGACCTATATACACCTGAGCCACATGCCTGAACAGTAAGAGAACCAGAGGACAGGGAATAATTAACGGGTTCTTGTTCCAGTGCGTTACCTTTCTCTTACTTTGTGCTGCGCTCTCTTCCACGAGGAGTTACTCCCATAGCAGGCAGGAGCCATTCTTTAAAACAGCTGCAAATGACATAGCCTAACCGTGTATGGTACCGTTCCAGAAATGTCCCTCTGAATCATGAAGGTCAAAATTTAACACCGTGAGGCAGTTATGTCACTTAACAAAGGTCCCAAAATACCACTGGGACACACGGACCACCTAGAAGACATGGATTCATATAAGAACAAACACACCCCCTCGTTATTAGGCTATTGTGCAGTTGCTTCAAAATGAGATTGATTACCATGTTCAAATGATGTGTTATAACGTGGTAAATTTATATCTATATTTATTGAACATCTTCTTCTTAAAAGAAAGTTGAAAATCTGATAGAGATAATCTAATTATAATATCTAATTACAGATTGAAATAAATCACGAAAACCAGCTTAATGAGTCTTAAATACTAATTAATATTCAGACAAGAAGCTGGGATTTTGACACTCCAGTCATGTAGTGGAAATACAGGAGCACCTAAGCATGCAGGATGTTTTGTCATCTTGAATTTGAAATTCCTCACACCTTCCACATTGTTCAAACGAGCACTGCGCTCTTGGAAGCTTTTGTTAATCACCGTCTAGAGCCGTCACTAAAATGCTCTTCATGCGACCCACTGCCTGAAAACTCTTAAAGAGAGAGACTCGTGCTAAAACCCACTGGGTGGGGACCCAAAGGTGATCTGAAAAGTGCTGTGAAAAGTGTGTTTCCGTGGGGAGGGCAGACAGGAGTGGCTGCCGAAAGGAGGGGACCTGGGTGCAGGTGTGGAGCAGCCGCGCAGGTAGAGAGGAAGCCGGAGCGCGGAGCTCCTGGCGACCTGAGGCGGCCCGGAGCTGGACCACGGCTGCGGACCGCCTCGCTCCGGCCCAGCTCTTCCCGGGGCGCATCGGGGTCAGGGGAGTTGGCATTTCTCCATCCCATAGAATGGGGCCCGGCCTTGACACGTGTCTGACCGGCATCGCGTTTTTCTCCTCCGAGGAGCCCGGGTGGCGCCCCAACCACCGAGGCACCTCCAGCGCTTTTCTTCTCAGCCCCTGCGGCACGGCCTGTAGCGCAGGTTGGCCCGCGGGGACCTGCCGTTTCGCTCGGGAAACGCTGCCCGATTCTGTGACGGTCAAGAGAGCGGACGTGTGTTGGCGTAGACCTGGATCCCTTCGCGGTGCAGCGGCGATGATCACAGAATTGCAAAGCAGCTCTACTTCCATGAAACCTACAAATGAAAAATTTAAGATGTTTTAGCAAATCAGACGCTCAGCTTGACGAGGGCTGCGCCTGGGGTGGCAGGAGGAGGGGTGAGAAAGGGCAGCGAGCTCCTCAGAGACACGTCGCAGCTTCCGCGAAAGGGAGCGGCAGGGACGTCGGGCTTCAGGAAGACAGAGAATAGCGCTGGTGTCAGATCCCCAGACGGACACCAGTGCCGTCAAAGGGTCAGTCCAATGACATTGACCCTCAAGGGCAGAGGCAGTGATCGGGGCAGGAGCTCGTCAAAAACTTTGAAGGACCTTTGACTTAAACTTCTCTCTCACTGGGTTTAGGGCGTGCCTGGCATCGACCGCGAAGCCCTCTCCTCCCTGCTCACACTGCTCTCCAGGCAGCAGGCAGGGTGTCCGAGTCTCCGCCACCTGCTTCCAGTCCAGGCTCACGGCCGCATGGCTGACCCGGAAGGGCGTTTAGGATCCTGTGACACACAGGACCCAGACTTTCCTCTCCAGTAACACACGCCCCTCTAGCCTGGATGTGATTTATTTCTAAAATGCAATGTAAGTAAATGGGTGGGAGAGAGGTTTCAAGAAGTTGTACTTTGCTCCCAGACTATCAACTGGATGAGCAAATCCAGTGGCAGGTGGGCAGACAGGGACAGGAAGCTGAGCCTGTGGGACTGTGAGTTCCAAGACAAGGCATTTCAGGCCTCTGAGACTGAACTGTATTTCCTTTAAAATGGAGACGAGACGGGCACTGCTTTCTTTCTGATTCTGCTGTTCTCAGAGCTCTTCCTCGTTATTAAACAATGCTCATCCCAACCTCCTGATTTACCCCTCTGCCCAAAGATGCTCATTTGGTAACCATAAGTTTGGTTTCATAATCTCTGAGTCTGTTTCTATTTCGTGGATCGGTTATTTTGTTTCATTTTTTATCAGGTTCCATGTATTAGCGATCTCATATGATTAACATACACGAGCCACTATACATACAATAGAAAAGTAACAAGGACCTACTGTACAGCACAGGGAAAGATACACAATACTCCGTAATAACCATGTCGCAAAAGAACTCGAAAAGGAATCTTGGATGTGTTTATATGTATAACTGATGTGCTTTGCTGTGCACCTGAGACTAACACAACTTCGTAAATTAATAAAAAAAACGTTTCATTGTTCAAGTTATCCAAGATTGGAACAAAATAAGAGCACAGATGGCTCCTTGCTGTCTCTCCCACCTTTCATAGACTTTACCCTCCCCAAGGTCACGGCTGAAGCAAGGGGCGGAGACCCTGGGGAGCCGGCAGCCTTCCTCACGGCTGAAGTGCCGGCATTTCCTTCCTGGGTTCCTCGCTTCTCTTTCTAGGTCCTTGGTCTCACAGGATACTTCTTTTTTCTTCTGCTCCCCACCCCTCTTTCCAGTTACCTGTTGATATTCTCAGGATCTATTCTGGATTTCCTCACGGTTTATACACATCTTGGGTAATTGCATCTTTACCTACAGCTTCGCTCAGCACCTACAGGCTAGAGATCCTAAATATTATGTCAAGGTTGCTGTACTAAATTTTAGGTGCCCTTCTTGACTGCCCACAAGATACTTCCATCTGGGTATATACAATATGCATTAAGACAAGCAGATTAAAATGCTAATCATAATTTTCCTGCCCCCATCTCCTGTACTCACGTAGAAACATCACTGTCTAACTTGTTATTAAAATAAAAATCCCAGGAGTATGTCCTAGAATTGTCCCCCTCTCCTTTCTATGCTCTATTTTCTAATTGCTTGCTCGTCAGCTGTGTTCTTTAACTGCGTGTGAAATACCTTCCTTTCTTTCTATGCTCTCACTGTGACTTTCTCTTGGACCTTATCATTTCTCACCTCGACTCCGGTAATACCTTACAAAATGATCTCCTGTCTCTGGTCTGTCTCCTTTCCAATTCATCCTTCACACAGCTTCAGAGTGACCTTTTAAAATGTGTATTTGATCATGTCACTTCAAATCCCTCAACCTTTCCCAGCTGCCTCCCGAGGAAGTGCAGACCCCTCAGGAAAGTGCTTTGTGGTCTGGGTGGGCTGCCTGCCTCCGGAAGAGTAAACATCGTCACTCCAGCAAGGCTCGGGACCTGATGCCCCTCAGACGCCGCCTTCTGCACACACACGAGCCTGGTCTCCCCTTGAGTCCTGCCTCCAGCCCCCATAGCACCGTGTGTCCTGTATCAGGACGCCTAGGCTACCACTGCTCATTTCCTCCCTTCTCTCCCCGACTCAACTGGAAGGTCCTTAAGAGTTGGGGTTGTCAGCACAGGTCAAATTCATGGCCAGGAGAGGGCTTGCCTTGAGGCACTCCTAAATACTTACTGAATAAAATAATAAAAATAAAGGATAAAATGTATTCATTCAAAAGGACTTATCAAGCATCTACTATGTATCAGACACTGTTCTAGGTACTCTGATGTACCACTGATGGAAACAAAAATGCCTGTCCTCACAGAGGTTATATTCTGCCTGCAGAGGGGATGATAAAAACAAGGTAGAATAAACAAGTAAATTACACAGTATGCTTGAAAGTAACAGCTGCTATAGGAGGAAAAGAAAACAGAGGAGTTCCCCTTGCGGCTTAGTGGTTAATGAGCCCGACTATTATCCATGAGGATGTGGGTTCGATCCCTGGCCTCGCTCAGTGGGTTAAGGATCCGGCACTGCCGTGAGCTGTGGTGTAGGTTGCAGACATGGCTCGGATCTGGCATTGCTGTGGCTGTGGTGAGGCCAGTGGCTACAGCTCTGATTAGACCCCTAGCCTGGGAACTTCCATATGCCACAGGTGTGGCCCTAAAAAGCAAAAAAGAAAAGAAAAAAGAAAACAGAAAATGTCCAGCAGGGTTAAAAGAGAATTTAGAGTGATTAATAACAGTGATTAGGGTGAGCCTTATTTTTAAAATGCTGTTTGAGGGAGCACCTGCTGTGGTGCAGTGGGTTAGGAATCCAACTGCCGTGGCTTGGGCTGCTGTGGAGGTGTGACTCCCACCCCTGGCTCCGAGCAGTGGGTTAAGGATCCCTCGATACTGTAGCAGTGGTGTTGATCACATGATCACAGTGGGTTAAGGATCCCTCGATACTGTAGCAGTGGTGTTGATCACATGATCACAGCTGCAGATCGGATTCAGTCCCTGGCCCGGGAACTCGCATATACCGTGGGTATGGCCATTAAAAAAAAAAAAAAATCTGAGCAAAGACTGAAGAATATCAGGGCAGAACTCATTGATGACAATGAGTCGAAACAGACTTGCAAAGGCTGAAATTGTTGGTCACAGAGAGCAGAGACCAGGGTGGACAGCTGCTTAAAAGCCAGTGAAAGACACTCCAAGAAATTGCCAAAACCAAGTCAATATGTCTCTGCTGTAGAGTGCACCAGCCCATCACTGAGAAGATTCCAGAGCTTACGAGAAAAACAGGAACAATATGTGGAGTAAATAGAGATGGGAAAAGAGTTCATTTAATTCATAAGCCATTCAAAATGCAGATTAAAGGGATCAATTTTGAACTGGAAACAGACAACTTAAAATACACATAATACCCAGTGCTGGCAAACTCCACAAAGAAACAAATTATGGCAGGTTTAGCAGATACAATTCTCTTAAGCAATTAGAACTCATGCTGTAAAAATAACTAATGTGGTAAGAAAGTGTGTACAATGCTAAATGACTAAGGAAGACTGCTCAGGAGTATTTGCAGCAAGTTCCAATTTTACGTTAAATTGTGCATATGTGCTTTATAAAACTTGGACAAAATAAACACAGAGGAGTGGGAAGAGGGTAATTTTTATATTCTTTGTTATAATTTTATATTTTTTTCAAATTTTAAAATAGTATAATTTTAATATCAAGGGAGAAAACAATGCTATTAAAGACAGAGAGAAAGCTCTGAAACAGAATCTAGCATATTAAAAAGCATACAGATTTTTTTTCTTTTTAGGGCCACACCTGCAGCATATGGAAGTTCCAGGGCTAGTGGTCGAATTGGACCTACATCGCCAGCCTACACCACAGCCTCAGCAACGCAGGATCCCACCTGTATCTGTGACCAACAGCACAGCTCATGGCAATGCTAGAGCCTTAACCCAATGAGTGAGGCCAGGGATCGAACCTACTTCCTCATGGATACTAGATGGGCTTGTTATTGCTAAGCCACAATGGGAACTTCAAAAACATATAAATTTAAGAGAATCCTCACATATCATTGGGAAAAGCAAAGCATTATTCAACAATATTGCTGCTAGCAGAGTGGATAGTGATTTGAAATAAAGCCAATAAACTAACAAATAAGATACACCGTGAACTAAAACACATTCCAGCCATCTTAAAATTTATATTTAAAAATTACACTTTAGATGAGTCTCCTGGTTAATGATGGCAGATTTGCCACATGTATTTACATATCCTTCTTCCTAAAATAGTGGGAATTTGGAAAAAATAATCTTGAAATCCATAGACACCAAAAGGACAAAGGAAAAATGGAAAAATATGGATGGAGAATCATCATTTATTTAGCAGGAAGGTGGAAGCTACAAATAAAAGGTCTGTATAGCATTATATCAAAGGAAGCAAGCTAATTGGCTGAGCAAGTCCCCTGGGGCCTCGGGATGGTTGCTGATCAGTAGCACAGAAGGAGAAGGTGAGGAGGAAAGTTGCAAACAGGTGTGTTGGCCGAGTATCTGCTGGGGGGCAGCCGCATCCCCAGTTATACTCCCAGCCTGCTCTCCTCGGGGTAAGGCTAACCAGCCTCCCCGAGATCCCGTTCGCATCTCTAGAGAATGGAACATAGATTTACTTTACAGTAGAAGGAAGGAGACTGAGGACCAAATAAATATTACATTAAAGACACACCCAAGACACTGGCCATTCAGCTCCTAGAATATTCCCCCCAGGCACTTACACCTAGGAAGGAGGCGGGTGGATTATTCCCTGGAGCAACTAAATAGAGCAAATTCCATCCAGGTGCCTTCCGGATCCTAAAATGAAAGGCTGTGCCCAGCACACCCCAGCCGGAACACTCTCTGTGGATGTTACATGGCTAACAAGTTTTACCCATGCGTCCGAACTTCTCATCAGCTTCCAAGAACAAACTTCGCAAATATAAAGTCACACCTCTTAACATTTGCAAACAGTTTTCAATAAGAAAGGAAAAAATGCAAGTGAAACAAGATAAATGAGCATGGTGGAAATAAAGAAAAATTTTTAAATTGTACAGTGATAAGGAAATGCATTGCATGTATAAAATAAGACACTATCCTGTGGCACGTGAAGAGAGGATAAGAAAACATCGTTAAAATGAGGAACATAAAAGTCAAATTAAATAAATAATTCCATGCGTATGCCCAGCAATGGGAAACACAGAAAAGGATTTAGGGAAGACCTCCGCAAAGGAGTTCCGTCCTGGCTCGGTGGTGAACCATTCTGACCTGCATCCGTGAGGTTGCAGGTTCGATCCCTGGCCTCGCTCAGTGGGTTAAGGATCCAGCGTTGCTGTGAGCTGTGGTGTAGGTTGCAGATGCGGCTCGGATCCTGCGTTGCTGTGGCTGTGGTGTAGGCCGGCGTCTACAGCTCCAATTAGACCCCCAGCCTGGGAACCTCCATACGCCACAGGTACAGCCCTAAGAAGAGCAAATTAAAATAAAATAAAATAAAAAGATTCTTTTTAAAAAGACCACCACAAAAAGAGAGATGAAACAAATTCAATTCCATGGAAGAAATCAAGAATTAAAAGGACATTCCCCTCGCTAAGGAAGTCTTCCACACTGGTTCATAGCAAAGACTTAACTTCGTGATTTGAAGGGGGAAAAATATTACCATACAGAATTTTGTACCTAGCCAAGTTATCAAGGGACTGAAATATATGGAATAAAAGAATTTTCAAAAACAGAAGGATTTAGGAAATTTGATGATTGTGTTCTTTGGAAGATAACGGAGGATATATTTCCGTAAAAGGTGAGAGTACATCAGGAAAAAGTCAAGCATAGGAGGCAGGGACACAAAGGGACACAGGAGCAAGGGGAGCCAGACTCTGCGTGTCAGCGACGAGGCAGGTCCAGACAAAACCAGCACCAGTAGGGAAAAGAGGACAGGAAGTTGTGGGATGGAGGAGCTCAGGAAAGGTGGGGCAGACTACAGCTGGCGGTGCCTATCTGCAGACACAGAACCCACGATGCGAAGGGCTGACTTTACCATGCCATTTTCTCTTTCTTTTTAATGACCACACCCAAGGCATATGGAAATTCCTGGGCCAGGGATTGAACCCCCACACCACAGCTGCTGCAACACCAGATCCTTTAACCCACTGTGCCAGGCTGGGGATCAAACCTGCACCTCCATAGAGACCCAGGCCACTGCAGTTGGATTCTTAACCCGCTGCACCCCAGCAGGAACTCTTACTGTGCCATTTTCTATAAGGCAGCTGAGCATCCACAGATGTGGGTGTGATAGGGGTCCTGGAACCAATCCCCCATGAGGAAGAAGAGGTGACTGTATTTGCTATAATAGATCATTTGGCAGAAAGTATTACAAGATGGTACAACTGGTGGGTCCCTGAGAGAAAACCTTGGGGAAAATGTGCAGAAGAAATAGCGTAAGCATAGGTTTCTACTGGCATTGCCATGAAATATTTATATATTTGAGTATTGTGGTTTGAATTGTGTCACATTAAAACCCTAACCCTGGTGCATGTGAATGTGGCCTTATTTGGAAATAGCCTTTTTGGAGCTGCAGTTAAGATGAAGTCAGCAGGGGACCTGCATCCAGTATGACTGGTATCTCTACCAAAAGAGGAATAGGCAGAGAGAACACCTGTGAGACTGGAGTTAAGGAGGCTGCAAAGAAAGGAATTCTAGAGGCTGTCAGCAAACTACCCAAACCCAGGAAGAGGCGAAGGGATCTCTACAGGTTTCAGAGGGACCATGAGCCCCTGGCACTTTCATTCGGGAGTTCTGGCCCCAGAATTATGATCCAGTACATTCCTGTTGTTTTAAACCACTAGCATGTGGTAATTTTTTACAGCAGCTCTGAGAGACAAGAGGATATAATGTAATCAGTACATCACGTACCCAATGACACCACTATACACTGCGATCGATATTTGCAAATTTAATAAAATTATTATACAACCATGCTGACAGAGAGACTCAGATACTGACGTTAAGACCGCTTCGTCTTACCAACTATGAAATACGTTTGCGGAAGATAGCCAGCCGTGGCATATTAACAAACAGCCACGGGGTCACACTAAACGTGCGTTTATTGAGCATTCACTGTGTAATAGCTCCTGCTTTATATGGAGATAACACCAGAATAATACAAGCAAATGTATTTTAATATCTTACAATCTGCTCTGTGCCAGGAGGTGTTCTTACCTTTTATCGTGTCACTCTAGCAACTCTGTGAGTTCTTTTCACTATCATCTTTTCCATGTCTACATGAGAAACCGATGGGGATAAAAAACTAGGTGAGTGGTAAAATGCTGTATCCCAGTCAAGCACTCTAGGGTCAGCATCTGTGCCAGTAGCCACTAGAGTAGACGGCCTCAGACAATTGGTGAGGGTACATGGCAGTAAAGGGAAATAAATGGCCTCCGAAAGGGTGGGTGAGGATACAGGGCAACTGGAAACTTGCATGAGCTGATGGTTGTGCAGCTGCTCTAGAAAAGGATTCACCCGTTATGACTTTTTGTAATTCATAATGCAGTTCCATCCATACACATTTAACAGAAGGGGTGGGCCCTGGCCACCAAAATGCACGAGGAGTAGAATGAATGAGAGTATGCGACATATCGAAAAACAAAGACCGAAAGGGCAGATAACTAAATGAACTGCAGCTGACGTTCTTTGGAATCGCTTTGGCCAACTAGCAAAACTACCTTAAGCTGCACGCGTGACACACTCAGCAGGTCCACTTCCAACGAGATGGGTGTCTATGTTCGTCCATGAATAGAGAAGTAAGAACGGTCATAGGAGAACTATATGCGTTATCCCCAAACTGACTTCTATCAAAGGTCCCTCCAAAATAGACTGGATACAACAACTGAGGTGTTTTCACAGAGCAGAACGCGCTTTATTCCCTGGAGTGATGGCAACAGCAACATCGGTGAACGTAACACACAGAATTTTGAAAAAGTGAGGCCACATGAAAGGAATAGATGCTTAGTGATTAATTTTGTAGCAGTTACTTGCTTTCATTATTGATTTAGAAGTCAGGATAGTGGGAGTTCCCATGGTGGCTCAGCGGTTAGCGAAACCAACTAGCATCCATGAAGACACCAGTTCCATCCCTGGCCTCGCTCAGTGGGTTAAGGATCCAGTGTTGCCGTGAGCTGTGGAATAGGTCACAGACACAGCTTGGATTCTGTGTTGCTGTGGTATAGGCCGGCAGCTGCCACTCCAATTTGACCCCTAGCCTGGAAACCTCCGTAAGCCGCAGATGTGGCCCTAAAAAGACAGAAACACCAAAAAAAAGAAGTCAGGTAGAAAGCCTTGCTTTGACATTTAGTAACTGTGAGATCTTGGACTAGTGATTTAATTTCTTTGTTTAGTTTTCTCATCTAAGTGAAGTTTATAATTGTGCTTTCCTCATAGGTTTGTAGGAAATATTTACAATATTTGTTAGGCTTAGAATAGGGTTGTGCCCAGTAAGAGTTAGCTGTTTGTGTTGTTTCTTGCATAAGCTTTTTCAAGGGCTTCCCAGCTGACTTTCCCACTTTCCCTCCCTCAATGATTTACCTGGTTTCTGATTTATGTTCATGCCATTTTCTCACAAATGGGGTTTGGTTGGCTCCCTGATTCAGAAACCAATACCCTACTAGCTTTGGCTGATCCTTTTGAGTACTTGTCTGTGTCTTCTCTTTAAATGTTGCTTTTGATCTTTTGTTATGCTTTTCCTCTGATTTCAAATTCACCATCAACCCTCCTAAAGGTGGACTTGTGTTTCGCTCTCTCAACGATTGGCTGGCTCTAGCTGTCTCAAAACCTCATCAAGACAAAGAATCGCCCCCCTCTTGGTCTAGCAATCCCTCTTCTGGGTACATATCCAAAGGAAATGAAGACGGGGCTCAAGGAGATATTGGCACTCTGGTGTTCAATGAAGCATTATTCGCAGTAGCCAAGATATGGAGACAACTGAAGGGCCCATCAATGGATGAATGGCTAAAGAAGATGTGCTCTATAGAACTGATGATGTAGTCTTCAGCCATGAGAAGAAAGACACTCGGCCATTTATGACGATATGGATGGTCTTTGAGGGCTTTATGCTAAGCGAGATAAGCCAGCCAGAGAGAGATGAATACTGCGTGGTTCCACATATATATGAAATGTTTGTTTAAAAAGCCAAGCTCATAGAGGTGGAGAGGGCAAAGGCGGTTGTCAGAGGCTTGGGGGGTGGCGAGGGGCAGGAAGAGGTCACTAAAAGGGTACAAACTTCCAGCTCGTGTAACACATGGTATGAGAGGTGATAACCCTGTATTGTATATTGAAATCTCCCAAGAAAGGTGAATGGACATATTCTCACCAAAAAGCATATAAATGTGTGAGGTGATCGATGTACTAATTAAATTAAATGGGGGAGTCTTCCCTCCAATCACTACAGTGTACACTTTGGATACCTTGAAATTTTCTATGTTCAATAAAGTACATAAAAAGAGAAGTCAGAACGGTGGCTGCTTTCCAGGAGAAGGGGGGTCAGAGGGAAGGGGGAGCTGGGTCTGGGGTGTGACGCTTCCGCTTTCTTTACCCTGGCAGGGCTCCACAGGGGTGTGACTCCTGGGTATCTTTCACTCAAGTGCGTGCTTAGGATTTGTGTACTTAGAGACGTGTGTGTAGCACTGAAATTTAATACATCCTCCCTGCCACCTGCAAGAGCAGACTTTATGCAATGTGAAAAAACAGGACGTGTAAACCACAAACCTCTTGAAGTGAGGAGTCCTGGTTACAGACAGAGGCAGGGCCAACAATGTACGTCTGGGCTCGGTCACTTTCGCTTTTCATCATCCCAGGCTCATGGCTTAGCCCAGCAATTTCCCCATCGGTCATGTGAGGAGGGTACCGACCCCTGGGGTCTGGTGAACATCCAGTGAGCTGCAGATCGACTCCTGGCTTCTGCTCCAGACAACGTATACGCCAAGCGCGGTCGTGGGGAACCCTTACTTCCCTCTTCAAAATGATCCTGCCCTTTTTTTTTTGCAGTTACTCTAAAACATTCACTGCCTTGTGACGCTCTATCTTTTGTTCGATTCTAAAATTTTTTCTTCAACTATTTATTTGCTTTTTCCAACTTCTGGAGGCTAGAAATTGTCCTACCCCCATAAGTCTGTTTTGTTTCCTTCTAAAAGGAGGTTAGGGAGTTCCAGTTGTGGCTCAATGGTTAACGAACCCGACTAGCATCCATGAGGACGCAGGTTCGATCCCTGGCCTCACTCAGTGGGTTAAGGATCCAGCGTTGCCCTGAACTAAGGCATAGGTCATAGATGCAGCTCAGATTCCATGTTGCTGTGGCTGCAGTGTAGGCCGGCAACTACAGCTCCAATTCAACCCCTAGCCTGGGAACTCCATATGCCGCAGGTGCAGCCCTAAAAAGACAAAAGACAAAATATATATATATATATATAAATAAATAAAATAAAAGGAGGCTAATACTGGCAGTAGTGACCTATATATACCTATGTGATACTTTTAATGGATGATATGGATATATCTGTACCTACATTATACATACACATACCTATGTGTATATATATTATAGTATAGTAATAATATATATTAAATTAATATATATTAATAATATATAATATACATTACATTGTACATATTATATATTATTAATATATAGTATATAATATCTATATTGTATAATACTTATATATTATATAATACCTACATTATGTAATACTTAAGGTATTTCTACCATAAGCGTAAAGCATCCCAAAGGCATAAAAGATTATTTGCAGAAATGTCTGATATTTTTACAACACCCGAGAAGCCCCTTGCTGAGCTTCTGGTGCATTCCCGCTGATTGGATTTCCAGCTCGGCCTGTGCGGGCCTCCTCCCTGCTGCTGTTCCTGCAGCCACCCTCCTAGCTTTTCTCTCTCTGGCGCCCCCCCGCCTGGTCGCCTCCAAAGCGACCGCTGGCACCTGTTCCCTACACTAGCATCAGAAGAGCACGGGATGGGCACATTTCTTTTCTTCTTTTTTTCGGAACCTGGCCCTGAAGCTGTTTGGTTTTGCCCTCTTGCTCTCTGTTCCATGTCCCCAGTCTGCAGGACCTATCCCTTCAGTTCTCCTCGGGTGTTTGTACCTGGCCCCTGGCTTTGAGTATCTGGACACTCGGGTCCTCCAGGGTCAGGGGCTGGCTTTCTTTACTACTCACTTGTCCTCATGACAGGGATAAACATAAACCCCACCCGTGACTTTCTAAGCATTCTTATGGGACATTTAAGGAGAAGGCTTTCTTTTGTTGTTGCTGTTGTTGTTTTTAATTGTGGAGGGTGTAAATGAGGGACAGCACAGTGACCGCTTCGCAAGTGGACTGTTCTCATAAGCTGCCTGTGCTAAGTGGCATGTTTGAAACACAAAGGACCCCATGGGACCTTCCCAGGACAGACGCTCCTGCCGTGTCTCCCCGCCCCCTCCTGTTTATGGAAAACCTTTAGCCTCCTAGCCCTTCCCTGAGTTCCAGAGAACACATTTAATCCAAGTAGCAGGATGGTTCAGAGACAGAGGAAACTCCTAGTAAGACAAAGTCCGATGGATGTTTCTCTACGGGCGTGTGTCTTTGTTCTGAGACTCAAAGTAGACTCACCTCTTAAACTTCCAGATAATTCTGCCCTGTCTGGATGGAGCACCTGGGGTGATAGCCTCTTGTAACCCTGGACGTAGGTGAACTGAGTAGCAGCCTGAGGAAGACTGAGCAGAGGGGAGAGAGAAGCTGAATTCTCAATTGCATGGTTTCAATGTTGGGTTAACCAACATTAAGCCATCCCACTTTGGGGCTTCTTGTTTAAGCCGATTCAAGTTGGAATTTTCATTTACTTGTTTCAGAAAAAAATTAACAAAAGAGGTGCTAAATATATATTTATGCATGAATTAGGAAGGCAACAGCAGTAACCTTATGCTATGAATTCCCCGGAGCTAACTCAGTGTATTTCTCTGCAAGTCTTCCATTTTTCAAAGAGTCAGACACAGAAAAGCGAGCTGTGTGGTTGAACACAGAGCTCCAGAATGTATGTTTAGCCAGTGGTTGGACAGAGGTGTGTCCTGACATCTTGGTTCATGAACGTTCTTTTTTTTTTTTTTAATGATTTGTATTTTTGTCCATTGTAGCTGGTGTACAGTGTTCTGTCAATTTTCCACGTTTCCTGTTTCACACGAGGAACATGCATGTATGCACGTGAGTAAAATCGGTGAGCCGATTAGCGTGTGAGCCAGAGGACACGGTCCAGTGTGGGGGCATCTTCCAGTCCCGGGAGGGCCTGGATAGAGCAGAGGCAGAGGGATGTTGACCCTCTCTGCCCGACCACGGAGCGGGGACATCCAGCTTCCACCCGCGGCGCTCCTGGTCCTCAGGCTTCAGACCCAGACTGGAACCTCTGCCATCGGCTCCCTGATGCCCACCTTCGAGCAGCACCACTGGCTTCCTTCTATAAACGGAGCCTCTCCAGAGGACCCTGCCTGACGAACAGCTTATTTCCACTGTAATTTTTCCTTTGATTTGTGAATAATTTTGACAGGTGTTTTAAATTTACAAATTTATGGGAGACTTTCTTATACTTTATTTTGTAGCTTCTGATTTTATTAAGTTGTGGTCCAAGTATATACTCAGGATGATATGAATTTTCCTGGTATCTTTTGAAACTTCCTTTGTGATCAAGTATATTTTCTTCAAAATGCAGCGTCCATGGATGCTTAACTAGAACATGTGTTCTTTCGTTGTTGGGTGGATGTCTGTTAGATCAATAGCAGATGAAGCTCATAAGTTTGCATACGTTTTTTCCTAGTTTTCTAGATGTGTCTGTTTCTGAGACGAGTATGATAAAAATATCAAACTAAGGTTTTAGGTTTTTTCCCTTATTTATGAAATTTCGGCAATTTTTCTTTTATGTTTTTCAGGTGATATTGTTAGAGACATACAAAATTAAGCTTTTTTTGACTTTTTGTGATACCTTGCAGCCATGCAAGGTCTTCAGCTTCATCTCTTGACCCGACTTTTTCTGGCCTTGACTCCTGTTCTGTTTTCCTTGTTCACGTCTTCTTGGCACAGCTTTATCCATTTATTTTAACATTTCCCTTGTTTCAGGTGTGTCTCTAACAAAAATGTGTAAAGAAAGTATTGTTTTTTTAAATGTATTCTGGGGTTCCCTGGTTAAGAGAAAACACTTAAGGAGGTCCCGTCATGGCTCAGTGGTTATTGAATCTGACTAGGAACCATGAGGTTGTGGGTTCGATCCCTGGCCTTGCTCATTGGGTTGAGGATCTGGCGTTGCCGTGACCTGTGGTGTAGGTTGCAGACGCGGTTCAGATCCGATTGGACCCGTAGCCTGGGAACCTCCATATGCCGTGGGAGTGGCCCTAGAAATTGCAAAAAAGACAAAAAAAAAAAGAGAGAGAGAGAGAGAGAGAGAAAACATTTAAATATTTACCTCTATTACAGTTATTGATAAATTTTGATTTATTTTTGATCCACCGGTTTATTAAATATTCTATTTCTATATTTCTTAGTTATTGCCATTAAATATTAATTAAGTGCTTAACAGCGTCAAACTGTAGTAAACACTTCCAGCTTCCTATCAAGGAACAAAATTATTTTTGAACCATATAAACCTAATCCTGTCTACGGCTCGTCCGGGGTCTCATTTATGAGTATTTTCAGGGAATGTTTTTTTTTAATTTTTTCAGGGGGCGTCTTTAGATCTTTCACTATTGACGTCTCTGTCAGAATCTTTCGTTACGCAGCGATTTCTTTGTTCATCACTGTCCTGGGCCCCAGCCTTCCTCACGGGTTCAAAATCTCCTTAACAAAGGGTATCTTTAAGACGTTTTCTGCCGGTATTTATGTGGAAAAAGTCTTCAAAGCACCAGCACTTCTGAAAGATAGGATTTTAAGTAGACTGTTGGTTTCCGCCAGTATTTTGAAGGTCATCTTCCGCTGACCTCGGGAATGTGTGGTTTCCGGATGAGGTCGATCAGAAGGCTGTTGCATAACCTCACTGAAAGATAGGCGCCTATCTTCATTGTCCATGAGTGGAAGAGAGGAAGTAAGAAGAGCTGGGAAATCCCTTTATTGAGTGGAATGGTTCGGTTTAGGTTCAATCCGGGTTACCTGCGAGGCGTCCCCTGTAAGTGCTGTCAGCTGAAGGGCAACCCTGTTGCACCTGCAGCCCTGCCTCCCCTTCGGGGTGGAGCTTGAGGTGCTCACAGGTTCCGAGTGGGACGTGGGCCGCTTTGCCAGGCCAGGCATTCCTGAGCCCTTCCCACAGGCACCACCCTTGACCTTCAGAGTGGCCAAGCCCAAGAGAACGTCAGGCCCCCAGGATTCTGGAAGGGAGCGCCTGGGTCCGGCACACGGGTTAAGGAGTCCAGGTGGGCGAGTGTAAATCCTGAATCCCGTGTTCCTCGGGGGGCTGTCCTGCGGGCTGTCCCGTCCGTCCCGCGAAGGACAAGAGCGCCCTCCTTCCTAAAGAAAACTCGGAGACCACTTCCTGGCAAAACCGCCCCATCCCCTGACACCGCGTCACAAGCAGGGCTACGGCAAGGTTGCGGGAACTGGCTCAGATGGGGGGTTTTAAGGCTCTGTCAAGATTCCCCTGAATCCCGTCAGGATGTGTAGGACTGGATTCCGATCAAGGGACCCTGGGAAAAGCTTGCACCAGGAAGGGCTTCTTTGGCAGCAGTTTCAAGACACCAGGTTCGGCATCTGGGCAGAGTCTTAGGAGAGGGTGTGAAACCACGACTAGGGTGTTGCCTGGAGGCACGGACAAACCAGTGGTCCACAGGAAGTGAGCCGAAATGCCAGAATTGCATGGCAGACCAGGGAGGATGGATTGAGAGACTCGTGGACATAGATGTGTGACCGTGAACATCTCTGGGGGGCCAGAGCACCTGCCAGAGGGCGAGGCCCATGGGAAGGCCTGGCAGATTCACAATTCATCACAAGGAGGGAGGTGCAGGACGAGAGGCACCAGCACCACAAAACTCGAGGGATGCTGGACCACGGTGGGTGATGCCATCACAGCGTTAGGCTCGTTCTAAGTACAAGGATGGCAGGACCCTGCAGAAACAGGGGCCAGCTGGTGGTGCTTCCAGATCAGAAGCCAGGTGCATGCATTTACCGTCACAACGGGGAAACCTGGAGGGGCAGCCAACGAGGCCTGACCTTCAGGATGACGCCCGTGTTTAGAGAAGACAACAGTCTAGAGGGCAAAATAGATGGGCAGCCAGTCAGGGTCCTGTTGACACCAGAAGAAACCAAGGCTGGATGAACTGAAACAGAGCAGAACCCCTTGTGCTGTCTCTGGACCTGAGTCCAGCAGAAGAGGAGGCCACGTCCCTGGGAGGGTCTCGAAGACCCACGGCCAGTGTACACCGTGACCGTCCCCAGGCCTCTGTTGAAGGGTGTGCGCCCTTTCCCTCAGCAGCCGTAGTCAGGTGAGGGGACCACTCAAACATCCACGGGACTGCTGGACACAGATTGGAGGCTGACAATTATACCTGGACACACGAAGGGTCATTATTACCCTTCTGTTAGCAGTGGGGCATATGGGATCAGGTAGCAGATGGAATCGTGGCTAATGTCCAGCTTGCAATGGTCCCACTGGGTCTATGGGCTCACCAGGTTGTCGTTTTCTGGTCCCCTCATACGTGTTTGGGAAAGATATACGGGCCAGATGGTGCAGAGTATACACCGGGTCTTTGGCCGGAGGGGTCAGAGACATCACAGAAAGAAAGACAAATAGGAGCCTCTGAAACAGCCCCACCGTCAGAGCCAAGGTAGAAAGTGACTATCCCATCTCATCCCGGGGAAATGGCTACACTCAGGAGCTGAAGGATGCCCGTGTCGTGGTCCCACCCTGTCTCTGTTTAACCCACCAGTCCGGCTCTCTGGGGAACTCGGGTCTGTCCTGGAAGGAGAGAGTAACCCCCACAGGCTTATTCCGTACTGGGCCAGAGCTGGTAACAGGCGCAGGCACGCAGCTTAAGGCTGTGGATTTAACGAATGCGCCCTTTCTCGGTTCTACTGGAAAAGCAGATCCGGAGGTCCGCATGCTCGTGGAACCCACCACAGTGCGTGGGACCGTTCCCTTGCTGTTCTGCGTCATCCCTTCCACCCACTCTCATGATATGGTCCAAAGATCTGGACCATCAGCACCTCAGCTCTGGAACATCAGGCTAATCTGACCCCAAGAGGCAGCTATACTCCTGGAGTCCTTGGTCATCCACAGTGCAGCAGGTACTCTTCATATATCATCCAGTGGACACAACCCCTTCTCCAAAACAAAGGGTAGGTCCCGGCACCCTGCCTCCCACCACGAGAAAGTCCTCCTCCTGGTAGAGGCCTCTTTCAGTGTGGGAGCAGCCTGCCCCGCCCTTGAGGAGACTGCTTCTGTCCGTTATCAGGCCATGCAAAAGGGTTCCAGCTTCAAGTGGGGCCTGAACATGGAATGCACTGCAGCAGGCACAGACGACAGCGCCATCAGGACTTGGGCCACAGGAGATGCTAGCCAACGTTCCGTGATAGCCTAGAAGGGAAAAGAATCTGAGAGCAAATGGATGTGTGTACGTGTGTAACTGAAACACTTTGCCATCCAGCAGAATGTATCACAACCTCATACATCAACTCTACTTCAATAAAACTTAAAAAATTGAAAAGAAAAAAAAAAAGACCCAGGCCCCATAACCCAGCAGATCCCGGGGTGTCAGAGATACTCCTAGTGGAGGCAGATGCCATGTGGGTTTTGTAGCCAACACCATGGTTGAATTGAAACGTGAGCCTCTGGAGTTCTGAGCCAAGGCCAGGCCATCTGCAGTGAGAACTGCGGCCTTTTGAGAAACAGCAGTGCACTTTCGGTAGAGACAGACCACCTGACATTGCACCCATGCATCTGGAGCTGCCCATCACGACCTGCCTTCTGCTAGTCTCTGAGTCACATGCTTAGATCGACCCAGCAACAAGCCATTGTGGAATGGAAGTGGTTTAACCAAAATGAGCAGAAGTAGGACTAAAGGCTCATGCAGGCTCACGTGGCAAGGTGTAATCCTTGACTCGCAGGTCATCTGTCAGTATCGTGGCAACAGCCATCCTGCAACTCATGTCCATGGTCCTATGAGCGGCTGATGCGGGAAGAAGCCCAAGCTTGGTTTACAGGGGAGCGGATCTGGTGTGTAGATACAAGGTGGAAATGACGGCGTCTGAATCACAGCCTCACTCATGAGTAGCCTTGAAAGGTGGTGATAAAGCTCCCTCTGAATGACCCTCGCCTGCAGGTGGTTCGCCTTGTTATCGGCTTTGGGTAGACAGGCAAGTGGCAGCACGACAGAGGAGCGGCCCACAGTCACAGGGTAGGAACTGCCAGAGACAGGACTCAAACCAGGCAATCTTGTCCACACCATGTGCCCCTAACACATCGCTGGTCTTGGAAAAAATGGATTCTTTTCTCGTACTTTATACCAAAATAAATTCTCCATGAGACCATGATTGAAGTTTAGAAAAAAAAAAAAGGAAAGAGATCATTAAAGTACTGGAAGAGAACATCTGAGTTTTTTATTTTTTAATTTTTTATAATGATTTTTAATAACGATATTTGAGTGAGGAAGAGATTTTCACTTAAAAAATTATGACAAAGGGGAGAAATGTAGCTAGAGCTCAAATCACAGAGAAAGTTTAATTTCCTTGCTATGTAATAGAAATGCACAAATGTGCAAGAAACACAGCAATGAACCAGCAGAAAAACAGGGACAGGTATGCAAAGACACTTGATAGAGAAGCTTTGGCGAGTGGCTCTCAAAAATGTGACCCCACCCTTCATACCAAGAATGTAAATAAAACTACAAGACAGCACTTCTCCCCATCAAAGGGACAAATATCCAATGTTTTAAAGCCCATTGTGCAAGGGTTGATGTGGAAAAGTGCCAGTGAGATTGTTAATTTGTGCAGATTTTATGGAGAGCGATTTACCAAAATGCATCGAAATTTGAAATGCATACTCTCTTCACGTTATTGCTGCTTCTCTTCCCTTCCCACAGTATATTTTTATCACAGTAGCCAGAATGATCATCCCAAAATATAATCAGAGCAGACCAGCCCTCTGCTCAAAGCTCTCCAATAGCCCCCAGTCCTCAGGAGGAAACCATTGGCCCCGCGCGGCTCCTCGCGATCTGGGTCCTCGCCGCCCTGTGGCCCCGCGTCCCGAGGGTCCCGTCCATACCGGTGGCAGTATCCCATCCCTTAAAAACCTTAAACCCACAGCAGAAGATAAAGTGACCACACCATACTTTACAGTGAGGAAGTACGTGCATGAGCACAAAATAAACGCCACGCGTAACCACCGTCCAAGCCATGGATCGACCACCCACACCTAAGGCCCCTTAGCGTCCGGGCACCGCCGGCTTCTCCCGGCAGAGCTCACACAGCCGGCTCTTGGCAACAGAACGCGCGCTCTCCTGCGTCTGGCGTCGCTGACCAACGCTCCGCTCGCGAGCCGCGCCCACGCTCAGAGCCACGGCAGCGCCCAGCCCGACGCCCACGGCGCGCCACGTCGGGGAACACGCGCGGTGCCACGTCACGGCGCACACCGCGTCGCCTCACACCGCGTCGAGCGCCGCGGTGCGTCGCAGTGCGTCGCGGTGCGTCACGGAGCGTCTCGGCGCGTCGCGGCGCGTCACTTCCTGTCCCGTCGTGTCCTGTGCGTTAGTACCTGCCGAGTTCCCGCCCATTCCGGCCTGGCTGGACCCCGGGCCCTTTCCCGTCGGGGGTCGTGAGGCTGCGCCGAGAACGTTTCCCCGAGGGCCTGTCGCGCATTTCTGCCGGGTGCGCACCTGGGAGGAGGGCTGTGGGTTCTAACGCGCGCGGGAACCAGCGGCCCAGGGTGCCGAATGAATTCCAGGGGAGGCAGCCCCGCTGGCATCGCCCGAGTGTTTCGGTTGCTCCAGCTTGTTTCCCAAATAGGGATAATGTCTAAAAACCGAGGTATCCTCAATACCTTAAAACTGAGGACACCCCAATTTTAAAGGAAAAAAATAACTCCGAATCCCCACCCTGAAACCGTTAGAATTAAAACCCAGCCGTGCAGCCTAGCTAAAACCAGTTGGTCCGTAGTTCCAGTTTAACCGGGACGTCTGACAAGCAATCACCAGGGCGCTTTGGCGAACCGGTGGAGCAAGGTCGGCTTCGTCTTAGAAAAAGTGCTCAACACGCGGGCACTCCCTTCACCGCCTTATTTGCTGAGATGTGGCGGCAGCGCAGGCCTATGGCTGCAGCCACATTACCCTCAGGAAAATGCTCCCCAAACTGGCCTTCCGAACTGGGGTCCGCACGTAGTTCCACACAAGTGGGGTTTTCATCGTCCGCATCGCCAGTCAACCCCTTTGTTAGAGAACGGCTTCGGCACAGACCCTTGAAATGTCCGGGTTCAGAGTTCCCGCACCGCCACAGCCTCTTACTAAGACTCTCTGCCCTTGCTTTTTCCTTTGATTTTCTCAAACTGTCATCTATTCCTATTTCTTCTCACTTTCAAACAGGAGAAAACTAATCCGGGCCGCTGGGGGAGCTGCCCACGTCAGGACCATACTTCACCCTCTGTGCCAACAAACCTAAGACTGTCACTTCCTGGCAGCTGTGGCTTCTCCAGGTACTCAGCTGAGTGTGTTATTATAATTAATTTTTTCTCATGGTTTCTGAGTATCGATTCGTGAGCAGGAGGGAGGTAGCTTAGCACAATCTTCCAGGAGTCCAAAAGCAGCTACCATAGAGCCCTGCTCTTCACAAGTGGTGGTGACCCGAGAAAGAGAGGGAACAGAAGTAAACAGACCATGGCAGAGTGATGCTTTTCCTGCATTTGGAAAGTTCCATAATGTTTGCTGCAGGCTTACCTCTTCCAAAGACGGCTGCGTGATGTGAGGGGTATAACCTAGTTGGAGATTCAGGTCCATTTCTGCCATGCTCTTTAGCCCAAATGTTTTATGTGTCCTTTTTTTCACATACTATTTTTGTCAGTGATTTTTTTTTTAAGGCTTTTTTTTTTTTTTTTTTTTTTTTTTCACGCTGAGTGCTAAGGTCACTGCCCCAAACATTGGAGAAGCAGACAGGAAAGACAGAAAATCCTGACTTCCTGAAGTAGAAAGCTCCGAGGAACCAGCACTGGTTAGAAAATCCAGAACTAATTGACGGATAGAGGACAACCCTGAGAGGTAAAAACTCGGGGGGTGTGGCGCCGGAACCAAGGAGCCCCCACATTTTGTGAGTTTTACCTCCAGGAGCTCTATCAGCTCCTCATGAAAGTAAGAAAATTCCCCTGTGCTTCTCTAGGAGGGGAAAGGACCGTTTTGAAGTACAGCAGGCTACTCTCTTCCCAAAAAGGTCTGACCTCAGAAGACATCATTTTACCAGACCCTAACCTATGTGGAGGTTATCAGAACATACCTCACCTGGAGAAGGGGACACCTTCACCTCTAGCTCCATCCTAACCCACTTAAGGGAGGGGCAACACCGGCAGCTCCTGTGAAGCCCACAGTCCAGGGGCCCAGGTCCCCTAAAAGCCGGAGCCCTAACCCTGAAGAACCCATCTCTCCTCCTCACCTCACCACCACATCACCAAAGGCTTATTGACTGCAGGTCCTCTGACCCAGGATATCAAGTCCTGCTTTCACCTAAGTAAGACACTCGAAAGGGGGAAAAATGCAGTTTGCAAAGATAGAGAAGCTTTCAGAACTAAGTCAGATGTGGCAAAAGTACTGAAATTATTGGACCAGCAATTTAAAATTATTATAATTAAAATGATAACAGCTTTTTAAAATTTTATTATAATTGATTCATAATGTTCTGTCAATTTCAGCTGTACAGCAAAGTGACCCAGTTATACATATATATACATTCTTTTTCTCACATTATCCTCCAATATGTTCTAATCGCTTTAATGGAAAAAGCAGACAACATGTAAAAATGGATGGGTAAAGTAAGCAGAAATGGAAATACTGAGAAAAAAAAACAAAAATCACATATTGGAGATCAAAAACACTGCAGCAGAAATGAGGAATGCCTTTGATGGACTTGTTCGTGGACTGGATCCAAGGAAGGAAGGACTCTGAGCTGGAGTATATTCAGTAGAAACGCCGTCCTTACCTGAGTGAAGGTGGACTCCTCTGTAGAAACTGACAAACTGATCGTAAAATTCAGGGGCCAGGAGGCCGAAACAGCTTTGGAGAAGAAAACTAAGTGGGAAGACTCGCATTTCAGAGTTTGAAGACTTACTGTGGAGCAGTGGTAGTTAAAACGGTGTGATTCTGAACAAGAATTGTCATACAATTCAGCACGATCCAATTGCGAGTCCAGTAACAAACCCGTGCATCTTCAGCCACAGTGATAAGATCATCCACCTGGGAAAGAGTAGTCTTTTCAACAGACGGAGCTGGGACAAAAGGATGGCCACGTGCAAAAGGATGAAATTGGACACCGACCTCACACCATACACAAAAATTACCTCAAAATAGGACAAAGAATCAGATGTAGTAACTAAAACTCTTGGAGGAAAACATGGGGTGAACTTCATAGCCTTGGACTTGGCCAAGGAGTCTTACATATGACACCAAGAGAACAAATAAAATAAGCCAGAGAGACAGCAGACTTACCAGAGTTAAAGTCAGTGCCTCAAAGAACACCACCAAGAAAGTTAAAACTCACAGAAAAAGAGAAAGCATTTACAAATCACATATCGTATGAGGGACTCATATGAAGTATATGTAAAGAATGCTTATAACTCAATGATTAAAAGACAAACCCAATTAAAAATTTGGCAAAGGATCTGAATAGACATTTCTCTGAAGAAGACATACGAATGTCCAATACGCATATGTAAATAAAGACGCCCTGCACTTTCAAGCATCAGATTAAATCAGATCAAATCACAATCACAACGAGATATGACTTCCATCCAATAGGATGGCTAGAATTAGAAGGTCAGATAATAACAAGTATTTTGACAAGTAAATGGAAAATCAGAACCCTCATGCTGCCGGTGGGAATGTAAAACGGTGCAGCTGCTTTGGAAAACACTCTGGCAGTTTTTCAAATGATTAAATTCAGGGTTTCCATAGGACCCAGCATTTCTACTTCTAGGTATATGCCCCAGAGAAATGAAAATATGTCCACACATACATTTGTACACATATTTATAATGTTATTCATAAAAGGCAGAAACCACCAAAAGTTCATCAATCATCAAATGAATAAAGATGTGGTATAGCCACATGGTGGAATGTTATTTGGCCATGAAAAAGAATGAAGTACTAACACATGCTTCAGCATGGATAAACCTTGAAAACCTCATGTTAAGTGAAAGAAACATTTGCAAAAGACCATATATGACTCCAGGACAAAAATGTCCATAGCAGAAAATCTATAAAGATATAAGGGTACCTTCAGTAGATTTGCACTTACTCAGGGCTCAGGGTGGGGTGGAGCTGGCACGGAATGGGAGTGACAGCTAAAGGGCACGTGGTCTCTTTTTGAGGTGATGAAAATGTTCTAAAATTGACGTTGATGCTGGTCACAAGTATCTGTGAATAGACTGAAAACCGCTGGACTGAAGACGCTAAATGAGTGAATTCTGTGATGTGTAATCCTATCTCAATGATGCTGTTTACAAAAAAGTGTTTCCCACCCATATTGCACTCTACACACACCTCACACCTACAGACACGCACACACACCTCTGTCCTGAGCCCAAAGAGCTGGGAGCGCACAAGTGGCATCTTCCTATTGAGTCCAGCTTGCTCATGCTTGAAATCAAGACAGGGAGAGTTTTTCTCTAGATTTTGACATCTTTGATTAGTTAAAAATAGATAAAATTTGAACCGTCTGCTAAATGTGTCTAGAATCAGGTGATTCAAAGTCACTTCTGGAAAGTTTGGTTTTGTTTTCATTCCTTTCATTAACTATATAGACTAGATTAGGGACCATTTATTTTACTCATTTATTATTGAAGTGTAGTTGCTGTATAATATTATATAAGGTGCAGGTGGACAGTAGAGTGATTCACAATTTTAAAGATTATACTCCATTTGTAGTTATGAAATACTGGCTATATTCCCTGAGTTGTGCAATATATCCTTTGTACCATGTGGCTCCTTTTATACCTAATAGTTTGTACCTCTTACTCCCCAGCCCTACATTTCCCCTCCCCCCCATCCCCACTATGGAGACATTATGCTAAGGGAAATAAACCAGACAGGCAGATCCCTTTGTGGTGCAGCGGAAACAAATACGACCAGTATCTATGAGGATGCAGGTTCGATCTCTGGCCTTGCTCAGTGGGGTAAGGATCCAGTGTTGCCGTGAGCTGTGGTGTAGGTCACAGACATGGCTCAGATACCATGTTGCTGTGGCTGTGGTGTAGGCCAGCAGCTGCAGCTCTGATTCAACCCCTAGCCTGGGAACCTCCACATGCCATGGGTGTGGCCCTTAAAAGCAAAAAAAAATTTAAAAATAAAACTTAGAAAAAAAGAGAAAGACAAATACTGTATGGTATCACTTATACATGAAATCTAAAAAACAAACTAGTGAATAGAATAAAAAAAGCCGATGCTTGATACATTTACTTGATTTTTTAAAAGCCACTTAATTGTGGCTTGAAATAGGCAATTATCTCTAGATTCATTAAAACGTAAATATTTTTTACTAAACAAATCATTTCAAAACTGATCACCTCAATGCGTCTAACCAAGGTGATGGTTGTTGGGGTGATGATGATAAATTCAAAGACCAAAGATTCTTAAACTATGAAGTGCACCTGTACTGTTAAGAGTGAGTTGGAGGAGCTCCCGCTGTGACACAGTGGGTTAAAGACCCGGCTTGTCTCTGCAGAGGCTCCAATTCAATCCCCGGCCCACTGCAGTGGGCTAAGGATCTGGTGTTACTGCAGCTGTTGTGTAGGTCGCAGTTCTGGCTTGGATTTGATTCCTGACCCCGGAACTTCCATAGGCCGTGACTGCAGCCAGAAAAGAAAAGAAAGTGTGAGATGGCTAATGTGTGACTTTGTTCTGTGTCTCAGTGCTGGACAGTAGGCTGACATCAGTGCCACAGGACCGGGTCCTTGAACAGGCCTGATCATCTGCTTTGTGTATTCTTTCTTTACTTTGCCCAATGAAAATGAATGATAGACCGTTTTAATCCACAGCTTAACGGCTGTGATCTAGCTGCGCGGAGGCATAGCTTCCTGTCCACGTCTGCACCAGGTACCTACCGGGCTTCCACTCTGCTCCAAGCCATTGCCCAGGTGCCAGGTGGGACGCGGCAAACAAGATTTCCACTTTGGTGGAAGTGGTGGGCTCGGAGAAAGACAGTGAGCAAGTAAATAACCAGACGAAATTACAGGAGCTATTGTCAAACCCTGTGAGTTCCAGAACCATAATAATAATAAGGAAGGGACGGTGCCCGGGGAGAGTTTATTTAAGATGCAGAGCTGAGGCCTCTCTGGCGAGGGGATGTCTTTCCGTGATGGGCGGCCACCCACCCATCTGCTGGCTCTCCAGAGGGGGCTCCTGTTGAGACCGCGTCTAACTGAGATTCGCTGCAACTCACATTTGATGCAGAATCACAGGGATACTTAGGAGTTTCCATTACACTCTACACTGTTCTGCTTTTGTTCCATGTGCTAATAAAGAGGCTTTTGGTGCCATGAGTTATAACCAGACATTTTAGAGTGAATTCTTGCTGACAGCATCAAAAATCCAAGCAGCATTGCTTATAAATTTCATTGCTATTAGCCTGGAAAAGTTATCTGAAATATTGACGCCTTTCATTTCTTCTTCAAACAAATTAACAAAAGTTACAAAAAACAACATTTTCCAAAGGGTATTTTTCGGAATGCTAGATCAAGGGATACATTTTAAGACAGAGATCAAATAAATGTGTGAATGGCTGGCTTAGGCAGAGCAGTTTTTCTTTCCTCTGCTGAGCATTTCAGAGCCTTTGCTCCACAGCGTGCTTTGGGATTGACCTACGAGCCATGTCACGCCATGTTCAAGGTTATCAGTGATAGAAAGTAGCACCTCCTGCACAGGCCGGGCCACACAGCTGGGGAAGCAGTGGCGTCGATTTTCCTTAATTCACTTCTGTTCTTCTGTTTTTCACATTCACACTCGCACTAGCTTAAAAGAGGCAACACAGAAGAAATAGGAAACTACTCCAAACTAAATTTCAAAAAAAAAACACCCAACCTTCTGAACTACAGTTTCCTTTTCCGTAAATCAGACAAAACCTCTGCTTGCCTACGCACGAGATTGATACTGAAATCAATGGAAAGTTTGTGTTATTTTTACGGCAACCTTGTCCAAAATAGACTGAAATCTGCTGCACTGCAAACCTATCTGCTGAACCAAGAGAAAGGCTCTCAGGAAGTGTGTTGTCCATAACGCATTCGGGTTAGTTTGAAAACCTTTGTCACACATCTCCAGGCGGAGAAAGCCCTGCGCTCTCGGCGATGAGTTTGTTGGATGCGGCAGACAACAAGCCAGTAGGAAAAAGCGACAACGACATGATCAGAATATCAGAAGTGACATGAAGGAAGAAGCAAGGAGAGGGACTGGAGAGGCAAAGCGAACAAGGCCTTTGACGCCACTGCTGGGGGAGCTCTGAGAAAGAGCATCTTTTAAATCCCGGCAGAGATCTGAATGACGGGGTGGTGAGCCCGCAGACCCCGACCTGGAGAGGTGGCACTTGAGGAGCCCCGGGTCAGGACAGCATGGGGACAACAGTGGGCAGTGATTCCAGGCCAAGACAGGAGGACAGCCTCACCCAGGCTCCAACTGGGAAAGAGGTCGTTTTCACGGCTCTATGGATCACAACCCCCACGTCCCTCAGGCATGGGCTGTGCTAATGCGGAAAACATGCAGATCGGGAATTCCTTCACCCAAATTGTTTCCCTCCATCTCACCTGGAGTCGAGGCTTTGGACAGCGATTGTGAGCGGGAGATCATGACTCATGCCTTTGCCGAAAGGTCGTTCAATACCAACAGAAACAGAAACAAACAAACAAAACATTGTGGATTTACCAAGACAACAACAGGGATATGTGTTCATGACGAAGGCTCATTTTGTTAGTTTTAAAAATTGCACTCACAATGGTCTATGCCAACCCTTTAGAAATTAACATAAATTAACACTGAAAACAACTCTTTTCAAACCTTATAAGGTGTTTAAAAATACAATTATCACACCAAATGCATGGTCCATGGAAGAAAAAAACATGAGACATGAACTTCTTTAAAATTAAAAACTTCTGCTCTGCAAAAGACATTGTTAAGAGAATGAAAAAGCATGCCAGGCTGAAGAAAATCTTCCCTGCTATCCCAAGCCATCACAGAACTTTGAAACTCAGCAGTGGGAAACCAACTACCCAATTAAAAAGTGGCCAGAATGGAGTTCCTGTCGTGGCGCAGTGGTTAACGAATCCAACTAGGAACCATGAGGTGGCGGGTTCGATCCGTGCCCTTGCTCAGTGGGTTAAGGATCCGGCTGCCGTGAGCTGTGGTGTAGGTTGCAGACGCAACTCGGATCCCGCGTTGCTGTGGCTCCGGCGTATAGGCCAGCGGCTATAGCTCTGATTTGACCCCTAGCCTGGGAACCTCCCTATGCCGCTGGAGCGGCCCAAGAAATAGCAAAAAGACACAAAAAAAAAAGTTAAAAAAAAAAAAAGTGGGCAGAAGATCTGGGCAGACACCGCACTAAAGACGACGTGCAGATGGCAGGCTGAACAATAGCACGATTCTGCCCATCGCAAGTGGCAGGAGGGAGAAACCAGGAACGGGTTAGAGGCGCAAAGTGTATGAGGCCTTTGACTTGCCAGTGTCTGCCAGTAAGGAAATGCAAGGTAAAGCCACACCAAGAGACCCCACACCCCTGTCAGGATGTGACCAAAACCCAGACCCACGCGACGCTGGTTGGGATGTGGAGCACCAGGAACCCGCGTTCATGGCTGGTAGGAGGCAAGACGGCAGCACAACTTGGGAAGACAGTTTCTTACATGTGATCCACTCTTACCATGTGATCCAGGGTTCCCACTCCCTGGGATTTACCCAAAGTGCTTGAGCACTTATGTCCACACAAAATCCTGCATGTGAAGCTTTATAGCCGCTTCGTTCATCATTTGCCAGAAATTGGAAGCCACCAAGACACCCTTCAGTAGGTCAATGTATAAACCAACAGTGGCGCCTCCAGACAATGGAATGTTATGTAGCACTTAAAAGAAATGAGCTATTTATCCATGCAAAGACATGGAGGAAGTTAAATGCATCTAAGTGGAAGAAGCCAATCTGGAAAAGCTACATGCTATATGATTCCAGGCGTATGACATCCTGGGAAAGGCAAAGCTATGGCGACAGTGAAAAGATCCGTGGGTGCCAGGGGACTGGGAAGGAGGGGAGGAGGGGACGGGTGTGTGGTGCACAGAGGCATTTTAGGGCTGTCCAGTTGTGCTGTGAGACCACAGTATGCACACAGGACCGGTTTGTCAAAACCCATAGAAGGTCCAAACCCTACAGCTGACTATGGACTTGGTTATACAAATGTTTCAATATTAGTTTCTCAGTTTTAGCACTGCGCCACACTAATTCACATTCAAGATGTTAATAGTAGGGGAAGCTGGGGGGTGGGGGAACAGGTGGAGAAGGGTTTATGGGACTTCTCTGCACTTTCTGCTCATTTTTCTAGAAACTTAAAACTGGCCTGAAAAGTAAAGCTGGTTAATTAAAAAATAAATAAATAATACAATTATGCTGTCAAAGACTCTACAAAATTTGTGGTTAGAATTAGAGGTTATGCTTCAAAATATCACAACCCAGAGAGGATTAAGATGGCGGAATAGAAGGACTGGAGCTCAACTTCTCTCCTTAAACCAAAAAATTCACAACTAAATCCTGAGCACTCTCCACCCAAATGGACCAGAAACCTTAAAAAAATACCCTACTCCATAAGAAAAAGAGGAGGCCACATCAAGAGATAAGAGAGGCAATTTCATGATATAAACAACCCCATACCTCCGGAGTGGGAAGCTCCACAGACTGGAAACTAACTGGTTCACAGAGACTCACCTACAGGAGTGAGAGTTCTGAGCCCCACATCAAACCCTCACATTCAGGGATTTGGCGCTGGGAGAAAGAGCCCCTGGAGCATCTGGCATTGAAAGCCAGTAGGGCTTGTGCGCAGGAGCTCCACGGGACTGGGGGAAATGGAGACCCCACTCTTAAAAGGTACACACGGACTTTCACGTGCACTGGGTCCCAGGGCAGAGCGAGGTCTCCATAGGAATTTGGGTCAAACCTGACTGCAGTTCTTAGAGGATATCTTGGGAAAACAGGGGTGAACGTGGCTTGTTTTAAGGGAAGGACATTGGAAGCAAAGCTCTCAGGAATATTCAGTAGCTGCCTTTCTCTGGAGGGGGCCATTTTGGGAAAATCTGGCCCCACCAGACATCAGTCAGCCTGAGAAGCCCCAAACCAAACAACAATCCAGGTGGGATCACAGCCCTACCCCTCAGTAAACAGGCTGCCTAAAGAGCCTCAGGCACACAACTGCCTCTAATCCCATCCAGAGACTAAGCCCCACCCACCAGAGGGATTAGAATGGCTCCTCCTTCCAGGGGGCAGGCATCAGCCCCACCCATCATGAAGCCTACACCAACCCCCCATACTGACTCCAGCCACAAGGGGGGCAGACACCAGAAGTAAGAGAGGCTACAACCCTATTATCTGTAAGAAGGTCACTACACCAAAAACCTATAAAAATGAAAAGACAGAGAACTATAACTCAGATGAGGGAGAAAGGAAAAACCCCAGAAAATCAGCTAAGCCATGAGGAGATTCTCAGCCTCCAGAAAAAAGACTTTAGACTGTTGATGCTGAAGATGATGCAAGACATTGGAAATAAACTGGAGGCAAAGATGGATAACTTACAGGAAACACTGACCAAAGAGATACAAGATATAAAACTTAAACAAGAAGAGATGCAAAATACAATAACTGAAATAAAAAATTCACCAGAAGCAGCTAACAGCAGAATACAGCAGGCAGAAGAACGAATAAGTGAGGTGGAGGACAGGTGAGTGGAAATTACAGATGCGGAACAGAAAAGAGAAAAAAGATTGAAAAGAAATGAAGAGAGTCTCAGAGAACTCTGGGACAACGTTAAACGCACCAACATCCGTATTATAGGGGTGCCAGAAGGAGAAGAGAGAGAGAAGGGGACAGAAAAAATATTCCAAGATGTAATAGCCGAAAACTTCCCTAACATAGGAAAGGAACCACTCACTCAAATCCAGGAAGCACAACGAGTATTATATAAAATAAACCCAAGGATGAACACCCCGAGACACATATTCATCAAACTAACCAAAATTAAAGACAAAGATAAAATGTTGAAAGCAGCTAGGGAAAAGAAACAAGTCACCTACAAGGGAACCCCAATAAGGTTATCGGCAGAATTTTCAGCAGAAACTCTGCAGGCCAGAAGGAAGTGGCATGATATACTTAACCTGATGAAAGGAAAAAACCTCCAACCAAGATGACTCTACCCAGCAAGGCTCTCATTCAGATTTGAAGGAGAAATCAAAACCTTCACAGATAAGAAAAAGTTGACAGAATTCAGCAACACTAAACCAGCTTTACAACAAATACTAAAGGAACTTGTCTAGGCAGAAAAGAAAAGACAGCAACAGGAAACTAAAATTCCACAAATGACAAGGCTCACCAGTAAAGGTACATATACAGTAAAGATACAAAATCATCCATGCACAATTATACCACCAAAATCAGAAATCATGAGAAGAGGTGGGTACAAATGCAGGACACTGGATATGAACCTGCAATTAAGAGAACAACAACTTAAAACAATCTCATATACATATAGACTCTTATATCAAAACTTCAGAATAACTGCAAACCAAAAATCTACAATTGATACACAAACAAGGAATCTCTGGAGAATAAATATATCTCATAGTAAATAAGTGCATGATCCACCATGAAGTGGGTCATTTGACATCATTCTTGGAATGCTGAAGTCTTCTTAAAACTGATTCTGATTTCCTCTCCATCAAAGAATTTATGATAATTATAATTAAATAATGCAACTGTACAATTAAATAATACAGCTCGACAATTGTATTATTAATAACCATTTCTCTCCATGGTACAATGTAAAGTCTATAATGTCTTGTTTATCACATCACCTAGAATGGTGTAATGCCTTTACTGAAGAATCAATAAGATGTAACAAATTGTGAGGACATATTTATATAGTTACACTGTTTTTTAACCAATTTATGAATTTTATATTTTACTTATTTTCAGAGGGTGTATTATTTTTGTTATTCTTACCAGTTAAGTTATTCTTTTTATTAAGCTATATAAAATATTTAATGGTATATAAGGCTTTCTTTATAAATTTTAGTTGCATAATATACACAATTTTAATATAATGCTAATTTTTAAAGAAAAATTGAAATGTAATAGATAAAAGTAAATAGTAGGGATGAAAGCCATACAAAATGGGATAAAGTATAGAATAAATTTCCTTTTTGTCTCAGCATATTTTCCATTCCACTTCTCCAGAGGGAGTCACTTAATCTGTTTCTTAAGATCCATGATATAATAATCTGTGTGAATGTAATTGTGTGTAAATATATGTATTTTATTCTGTTAAAAAAATAAAAATAAAAAAATAAACTGGTAAAAAAATAAACAAATAAATAAATAAATACCAAAATATCACAGCCCTTAGGAGTTCCCGTCTTGGCGCAGTGGTTAACGAATCTGACTAGGAACCATGAGGCTGTGGGTTCGATCCCTGGCCTTGCTCAGTGGGTTAAGGATTTGGCGTTGCTGTGGCTGTGGTGTAGGTCGGCAGCTACAGCTCTGATTTGACCTTTAGCCTGGGAACCTCCATATGCTGCGGGTGCGGCCCTAGAAAAGGCAAAAAAAAAAAAAAAAAAAAAAAAAAAAAGACGAAATGGCACAACCCCTTAATCCTGTTATTTTCTTTCTCACGCCGCAGAAAGAGCAGAGCATCTTCGTCCCCAGAGGGCCCCTCTGACGTTTTCACGCCTCCACCGCAGGTAACTTCCACTCACTGACTTCTACACGTCCTCCTGGTCACTCGTATCCAGATTTCTGCTGTTACCAATGCTATTGAGTTGGTCAAAGTACATTTTCTAAAAATAAAATGAAACAAAGCAAAACAAAACAAAAAAAGCCCCTGGGATGTGGAGCTCAAAATGCTTTTTCTACCCCCGCCAAAGAGGCAACCGCGGGATCTGTTTCCCAGGACCCTCCCACGGAGCGAGCCCACCTCTGGGGCTGCCTGTCACGCAGAAGTGCCCCTGGCAGGCTGCTCCAGCCCTACCCTTCCTGGGCTTCATTCCCACGCTGCTTTGGGTTCCCCGCACCCAATCCCCAGCCCCCAGAGCTCTTCTTACTCACACTGGTAACTGTTTGCTCCACCCCGGTGAGAAAACGCCCCGCCTCCTCAGCGTCTTAGTGGACACAGACTCTCTTCCTTCCTGCAACTGGAACCTCACCCTCCATCCTTCCATGTGCCGAGGACACCACCTCCGTTCCAGGGCTGCCACCAGCTCTCTGGTCCCCTCACACCTGACTTAGGCTGCTCGAGCTTCCATCCTGCAATGAGAGCAGACGTCACCCTTTACAAGGCAGACTAGTGCAGACCCTACCTGAACCCCACAGGGCGTCTGGCTGGAGTTTACACCAGGCCCTCGACGGTCCCTGTGAACTGGCCTTGCTCCCTCCCATCCTCACTTCCTCGACTCTGCCCCCTCGCAGCGTCCTCGCCTCGGGCATCTTCCCGTTCCTGGGACGGGCTCACACCCAGCTGCCAGCTCCGTAAGGACCCCTTCTGCGACCCTGCGAGGGACGGGTTCCTTCGCGTGTGCTTCTGAAGCGTGGTGCTGCCCTCCTCTGCCGCTCTTTTTATAGTTGTAATTTACTGTAATTTATGGGTTTTTTTAATTCATGTCTCTTCCACCACCGTCAGCTTTATAAAGGGTTGTTTCCTGCCTCCTCATTGTACTGCCCCAAACACTTAGAACAATGCTGGTAATTAGTAATAATTAATATCTCCTGAATCCATCCATTTCTTTCATTCCACTGAACTGCCTTGATGCACGGCCCCTCAGTCATGTAAAGATGACCAAACCCGCCAACTAACCAGTCTCCTCACCTTGAGGCCCCATCCCTTCTCTGCACTACGCCAGAAAGGTCCTACTAAGCACAAGCCAGATAATGTAAATTCCTATTAAAAAATCATATCAGCTCCCCACTACCGTCAAAACATATCCTAAGTTCTTTAGCGCAGTGTATGCTCCTTGCCACGGTTTACGTCAGCTTCCCTGTGCGTCTATGTATAGGTCGGTACATAGTTTATTTCACATATATCTCATGCAGATTACATCCTTCAGACATTCTGAATTACGTATAAGTTACTCAAATAGAGCAAGTGGGGGGTGGGAGAGAAAGCCACAGCAGCAGGCTCTTGGACCTTCCGGACGTGTCTGGGTTCTGGTGTCACATCAGCAGATCCCCTGAGTGATGAAGACACACCAGCGCACCGCTCACCCAAAAGGGATGAAATTTTTACGGCTTCTGTAGGTTTTAGAGGCAAAATATGCCGCATTTGAGCCTGTGTCTGATCCATTTACTGAGTGACCCATTAAGCTGTCCATTGTGAGTTGGACCCAGCTCAAGACAGCAGACCCAAGCCGTGAGGGAGCCTCCAGGTGCCTGGGTCCAACCTGGGTCCATCCAGCGGGGCTCCAGGTAGCTGCGACAAACCAGAGCATTGCACAGCGCCTTGGACAGCATCCAGCAGGGTCCCTGGAATGTGAGACAGAACAGGTCACCTTCTGCCCATAACCATGGTCCTTGTGAGCAACCTCACTTCCTTCTGGGCCGTGACAGGTGCAGAACCCCCAGATATGGCTCCCAAGTGGATGCACTTACGGCTTGAACCCGGCCTAAAGCCAGCCTGGGACTTGAACTTAAATTAGAATCACTCAGCTGGCGTCTGGGCTCACTGAGGTTCAGATTCTTCGTGGCTCAGTGCAGAAGGAATTCAGCAAGAGACAGAGTGAGAGATGCTAGTGGGTGCGTCAGGAGGCTCTGCCCGAAGATCTGGTGGGCTACAGTTTTATCATCCAAGGGGAATGGGGGTGGGGAAAGACCGCCTCTGCCTCTTTCTTTGAGTAGCAGCTCCTCCTGGGTATCCGGTAAGAGAGTATTTGACCCTGTAAGGTCAGACTAGGACTGTCACGTGCTTACTTCTCAAACTCCTGCCCTTGGTCTGAACCCGAATGCAGGCCCCACCCCGTCCCCCACCCAGTGACCTCAGGCACATCTCCCGCCTCCACTAGTCCTGCAAGCTGCCTGTTCGGATGGCTTTCTGGAGCAGTTGTTACCTTACCGTGGTCTCCCAAAGTCCCCTAGGTTTCCCTCTCTACCTGCGGTCCCTCGTCCACAGCCGCCTGTGGGACTCTCCCCCTCCGTCCCCGTCACAACTGAGAAAAGTATTATCACCACCACTAACAACCCACTGAAGCGTCTCCTGTGTGTCTCTGCATCTTCAGCCCCCCACCCCGGTTTAGAATTACTAATCCCCTGAAGTGAAAATACTTCTGCTAGTGGCAACCACAATGGTTCCATTGACCTGGAAGCTGACAAGGCCACTTTGTCCCCGGGGCTTCCTATGCCACTGAATTGGCCAGCAAAGCAAAGAGTTACTGCCCTGTCCGGGGTGCGCGGCCCCAGTTCCAGAGGGAAAAAGGAGTTGTGCTCTTGGGTGGAGACGGGGGCCAGGGGCGGCGGGGCACATCTAGATGGCGAGACGTTCTTGCAGTGTCTCCACCAAGTCCCAGTAACAGTGAAGAGAGAAGTGCAGCCATTCAACAAAAGCAAGCACACCATGGGGTCCGGACCACTGAAAAATGAGGTGGGGCCACAGGCACCCCGACAGCAGGACAACGGAGCGAGTCCTGGAGGAAGCTGTAAACGACACAATTGCAGCCTCCGGTCTCAAGACCCGCCAAGGCTACGAGGAGGCCAGGGCCCAGGCGCGTTTTCATCTCTGCGTGAGATGAGTATTTATGCGACTCTGGCAGGGAGTTGTTTCGTATACGTAGTATACATATAACACACGTATAATATATTAGCATCCGTGTGCATGATAGAGTAGTTTTATCTGAGGCTGGGCCTGGCTACCTTGGCCATATAGGCTTCAGAGCAGGGTGTCCCTGTTGCTGGTTTGCTTGTTTAATGAGGCCACTTTACGGCCACCCAGCGGCACACGTGAGTGCAGACAGGCGATGGCCTTGCAGACACGTGCACGCCCGAGACCCCATCACCACCATCTCTACTGCAAACGATTCCGCCGCCTCCACAAGTGCCCCCACCCTCTTTCCGTGTTGGCATGCCTTTCTTTGCGTTTTTGACTGCAATTCATGGCACCCAGAGGTGCAGGTGGTGGCAGGTAGGAGCTCAGAGCGTCGGGCCGCAGACCGGGCAGAGGCCGGAGGCGCTCAGGTTCATGCCTCTGCAGGAAGCAGCGGGGGACGTGGTCTCGCAGAGCTGTGGGAGCTGAGGCTCCTGGCCCCCCGGGTCACAGCAGCCCCCGACCGGGACCGCAGGTGTCTGTGTCTCCGCCTCTTTCCCTACCTCCTTGTTTTCTCTCAGTCTTTCCCAAAACATTTGGTGTCTGTTTTCTCCACTGACCCATGACCCATAAACCCACGGTCAACTGTGGTTTAGCTACCACGCAGTCTCCGTCTCACCATCTCCTCTGTCTCTGCCCAGTTACTGGGAGGACTTCATCCCGCGACTGGACCAAATAATGACCTTCCTGAGGGCATGGGTGGTGCTTATCCATCCTCGAGTCTGACCGCCTGGCACGGCTCAGTCCACACTGAATGAGTGGCCTCCTTCACGGCCATGACTTCAACCCCGACCCCCGACCCGGAGCCTCATACGCACGTCCCCGCTCTGGCCTCGCTCCTGAAGGGATGATCTGATTGGTAGCTCTTCCCAGTTGTCCCGAATCGCCTTCCCCTCGTGGTAGCCCCACCAAACCAGTCCCCATCCCATCCCCAAACTCCAGCCTTCATTTGGTTAATGGCGTTACCACCTTCGGGGCCTAAAATCAGAGTCCTCGGGGTGCCCTTCAAGCCGGGCGTAGCTCACCTGCTGCAGAAAGGTGCAGCCCCGGACAGCCGCTCCTCACCCCTCGGGCAGCCCCTCACACCAAACCGTGGTCCCCACTCCTGCTCTGGGGCTTGTCTCAGTTTGTGCCCCTGGCATCTGCAGTTCTGAAGCCCCTGTGGACTGTCCCCAAGGGCTCACCGGGTTGCAGCCAACCAGCTCAGCGCTCCGGGCGTCCCGCTAGTTTTGTCCTTCCCCCTTGCTCGCGGCAGCCAGGCTGACCTGTGGAAGAGGCTTCGGAAGAGCTCCTTCCATCCCTCCCCCACCTCACGGAGCCCAAGCCCCTGCCTTCCCTCCGGATATCTGCCCCCGTCTCCAGGAGGCATCCCACACTGACGTCAGAATGATCCTTTTAATGTGTGAAAATTAATATCATGTAAGCCATTACGCTCCCATTAACTAAAATAAAATAAAAATTCCTTACCGTATTGTCTCTTGTGTTTTGTATGGAATTGAATTAACTCATTAGGTCACCAAATTCTCAGGCATTAGCACCACGTCTTTTTCATTTATTAGCCTTTTTGTGGGTTTCGGAACCAACCAACCCCCCACCCCCCGCAACATGCACACGGGCTGGTGGGTCCTGCTAGGAAGAGCAGGCTTTCCTGTGCAAACACTGAAGCCGGCATGCCCGCCGAGTCTGTAGAGGTTCACGTCACGGAAAAGCCGATCTCAGGTTGACCTGCGGTCCCACAGGATCGGAAATGTAAAACTAGAGCTTTGGGGCTGTTTGACGTGCGTATCGTGTCCCCAGGAATGCACACCCTCTGCTCCGGCTCCCCCGTGGCCGCCCCTTTAGAAGACAGGGGTCAGTCCTCAAAAGGACAGACAGGCGGCCTCAGTGGCCCGGCCTCTTCGTGTCCTCGTCCACACTCAGGGGAGCGACAGCAAACTTCCAGCTTCTGTTTGAGCAAGGGTATCCCCACTCCTGCCCATGACACAGAAGTGAGGCTGGCATCGGTGAGCGAGGACCCAGGGCTGGGGCTGGGGCCCCAAAGCACAGGGGACCTTGGGGAAGAGCGGGGACCCTGGAAAAAATTCAGACCTTTTTAGATTTTTCAGTTAGTTTCTTTTTCAGCCACACATCAAAAGAACTTAACCACGGAAGTGTAAGTAACTAACTAAGCCACGTATGATGCTGGATCCTGAGCCCGCTGAGCCACAGGGACCTGGTACTTTGCTCTGCGTGTGTAAGAGGCACCGGATGGATCCACAGGCAGGGGTCCAGCTCTGGTGAAAGAGCCCAGGAGCCATCCGTGGCTGTGCCTCTTCCCAGATTTGTTCTCCTCCTCAGACCCGAGACTTCTGCGGCTCTTCGCGTAGCAGCTTCACAGGCCAAGCAGAAGGGAGGAGGCGGCAAAGGACGGCGATGAATCTCCAACCCCCTCCCCCCCCACCCCCACACACACCCCCACGCACACCCCCCCACACGCACACCCCCACCCCCCCCACACACACACGCGACTCCCAGAGAACCCCCTCTAGGTCTCTGGGCCAGAATCTTGTCACGGGGTCACCCCAACTCCGAAGGAGGCTGGACTGGAAATGCAGAGGAGTTTTTTTTCATTTTCTGGAGCCCAGCACTTCTTGACGACTGTGGGCCGAGCGCCATGCGCTGTCACTCTTCCTCGCTGCAGGGAGAGGACTTTCATGTCTAGAAAGTTGGCTTATGGCAATTTCAAAATAAAACCTGGTATTTTCCCACAAGAAGCTAATCAAAGTCATACCTATTACTCCTCTATTTCCACTTCGAAAAGGCAAAACCAGAAATCCTTGATGTACACGATAACAAGGAAATAAAGGAAGAATTTCAATGCAACTGGACGCATTTACATGCAAAACGCCGGGCGAGTTACGGGAGAGAGTGAGACAGGGGGCGCGAGGCCTCGTCGCTGCTGGTAGGGCCTCACCGACCTGCCGGGACCAAACTGTCACGGGTAACCTGACCTTCCATTTACGAAAACTCACTCCCGTCTCCACTCTTCTTCCGCGAGGAGAATCTACGTCCCCTTTGCCTCCCACAAACTCCAGGATGAGGGGCGGGGGGAGGAGCTTGTATTTACACGTTCATCTTTTTACTTTATTTTTTTCTTTTAGGGCCACGCCCGCGGCATATGGAAGTTCCCAGGCTAGGGGTCCAATCAGAGCTACAACTGCCGGCCTACACCACAGCCATGCGAGATCCAAGCCATGCCTGCAACCTACACCAAAGCTCACGGCATTGCCAGATCCTTAACCCGCTGAGCGAGGCCAGGGATCCAACCTGCAACCTCCTGGTTCCTAGTCAGATTCATTTTGCTGTGCCATGACGGGAACTCCTACATGTTCCTCTTTGGCTGCAGTTTCCTGTCTCAGAGGAACTCTCGCCTGAGGTCCAGCAGGTGCAGCACGTAGAACACGCCACCCTCTCGGCGCTGGCCTCACACTCTCACGCACACACACTGACACACACGCCTTCTCCTGGCAGCACATCCCGATAGAGATGGAGGAAAGAAAGCGAATTTACACTAAAAATACAAACAGGTTGACAGCCCTGGTCCAGGCCAGCAAGTGTCGCCTACCTCCCCTCCACTGCCCCCACCTTCCCCTGCTCTTGGCAGCTGCAAAAAATACCCATTTTATTAAGAAGGCAGCTCTGGTGTCTCTGGCCCTACAGAAACTGAGGTCCAGGTTTCTTTCAAACATGCACTCACTTGTCCACCTGCTCACTCACTAGACCGGTAGTGGCTGAGTACCAACCAAAGAGCCATAAACCCCACCTGGCACAGCAGGAGGGGAGGACAGGCGAGGAGAGGCATGCCCGCCTCCAGATGGTGACACGGGGGATGCAACGTATGTGGACCAGAGCACCACAAAGTGCCTGGAACAGTCTGTTTTCAGCAAGTTCTACAGGCGACAGGAACGGGATAACGAAAGCATAAGTAAGACGTTTGGGGAACCCGGGGAAGAAACGTCCTGCAGGCAACGAGGGTCGGACTCACAGCTTCAGCCAAGAGAAGGGGAGAAGGAGCCGGTCAGACAGGGAGAGCGCAGAGGTCTGGGGACAGGGGAGCCCGGGCACAGAGTCGCATGGCTGCTGCGCGAAAGGGGGCACGGCGGGTGCCCTCCAGGCTGGCGCAGAGCTGCGCAGTCACAAATGCCATTGGCCTTGGAGGACCCACATGGCTGGAGGGTCTGAAACAGAGGCGTCAGTAGACGGAATTGCACCTTAGAGGAGGTGCTGACGGGCGGGAGAGAGGAAGCCCTGCCTCGTCCAGGCGGGAGCTGACGGGAGGTGACCCCCTCTCCATCTGGGGAGGAGGCGGGGACGAGAGTCCAGGGCGGACGGGAACGGCAGTGGAGGGCCGTGTCCCGGCACAAGCCAGGTGTCCCCGAGGGTGACTGGATTCCCTCCCAACCAAGCCACGGGGCCTGATCCTTCCCACGCTGAATGCACACAGGCAACAGGTAAGTGTGTCAGAGATGCTTACAGTGTAGTCGCTGGACAGATGTGAAGCAGAGCCGGAAGGAATAGCCCGTGGACCCACAGGGAGGAGGACCAGAGGCTCTGCCAAGGGCAACGGCAGGCAGGTGTGTGGAGCAGCTGCACGTCTCCACTGACAGTGGGGCATGAAAAGTCGGCCGATTTCGACAATGGTTTGGCAGTGGCTCCCAAAGGCGGCCTTGAATACGCCGTGACCTCTTCTGGGCCCTCACGCTCAGGGGCCCAACAAGCCCCCCCACCTGCATCCTCCTCGGTCACTGCCCAGTCCCCACCTGCATCCTCCTTGGTCACTGTCCAGGTTTCCTTGCAAGCTCAGCACAAGCATAACTTAGGAAGCGTCCCCATTCCGGATGGAGCAGGTGCACCCCCCTGCTGGAACACGCTCCTGGAACCTTGCATTCCTTCTCTGAAGGCTCTCCAAGTAGGGAATTTGATACTGAATTTATTTTCAGTATCCATTAAAATTGTAACTTAGCTTTCGCATCCCCCGCTCTGGAATGTAAGCTCCGTGGGGGCAGCGCATTCGGCCCCCTCCACCCCCCCGCCCCCACAGGAGCCCCAGTGCCTGCTGTGCGCTGCTGTGTCTATGGAATGAAGGAGAAAGTGAACCAACATGTCTGTGTAGGAAACACCAGGCAAAGGAACAGAAAAGAAAAAGGGATGTGCTTGGTTTTGCACATCATGAGGTTAAAAATATCTGTGGACTATTTAAAGGACTTCTCCTTAGAAATAATTCAAAATCTGGCATTAGTAGAGCTTGTGAAGTCATTACGTTAACTTGGTCATTTGAGAAGCAGAGGGGGAGCAGGAGACGTCTGTTTTGTTTGTTGTTGTTTTGATGTCCGGACCCAGGGCACATGCAGGTTCCCGGGCCGGGCATCGAATCTGAATGGCAGCTATGGCAGTGCCGGACCCTCTCACCCACTGAGTCCCTTTTCTTTCTCTTTTCCTCCTTCCCACAGCATTAGCTACATGGCATTAATTGCAAAACACCATGTTAGGCATTATGTGTATAAGAATGAAAAAAAACACATATATTTTTATCTTGACTTCGAGTCACACAGATTCAGCTGGGAGGAAGGTCTGTAAAACAGCAGCAACAGCAACAATAAAACAACTAAACAATTACAAGCCATATGATAATATTAAGAAAGATACACGACACTCAGCCTTGGTCATCCAGAGAAAGACGCTGACAGCAAAGCCAAGGTCCAGGGGCCCTGATTTCTTACACAGCTTCTGTAAGTTGCTTTGTCGGGACAGGGGCTGCTCCTACCATCTGGATGAAGACAGCGCACTGCAGGGTCAAGGCTTCCTGATCAACAATCCGCGTCTAGAAACAAGAGCTCCCCGAACAGGCAGAATCCCAGGGCTCCTCCCTAGAGCTGTCTCCCCTTTTCTTGCATTAAGAAGCAATCCAAGGACAAAGGTTTAACACCAGGCCTCAAAAAGAAGCAAAGCATGACACCGAACGTCTATACCTCCCTGGACGGACAGCCTCTCGTGCCCGGAAGTGATCGGAGGCAGGAAGGACTTGCTTGTGCTTCGGGGATGAGGGTGACGCTTACATTTCAACCAGGCTCGCTCCCGGAGGGCAAAGACCAAGCGGATGGTGCATCACCACTAATCAGTGTATTCACTTTGCAGTTCTCCTATATCATCTTCTCTAACCCCGACAACGGGGTGGGGGTGGGGGGTCCTACAGGTGGGGGAGTGGGTAGTGACTTCCCAGCCTGCTCCCAATAGGGGGGGAGGCAGAGTAAACACTGGGGTCTCTGCCCTCGGCACTGGCAGTCCCCCCCCCGCCCCCTCCCGCAGCAGCTCCATTGGGCCGTTTAATAATTTCATGGACAATCATGGCCTTGGCCTGACTGAGCTGCCTGTAAATCCTGAGCACAGCATATTCTCTGAGGGTAAGCTCCTCATTTCTCTGAAGGAAGGAAAGAGTAAAAAATGCGAAGGCACCGACAACCTCTTTCAAAAACGTGAACTTAGTGGCTCCTGAGAAACAGGAGCAGAAAGGAAGACAGAACGCCCCAGGCAGGTGAAAAGGCTGAGGCCACTCCCCCTGCGCTTTGCAACCCAGGCCGGAGAGCCCAGACGCTGGCCGGTGGCAGATGCTCTTAACCTTAGCCTGGAGGCCTTGCCACTCACATCAGCCAATGACAGCAGCGCCTCTCCTCCAGCCCCACGCCTGGGAGTCTCCTCGGTCCACGATGGGATCTACTGATGCACAGCCCGGCGCGTGGGGGAGGAGATGCTGAAGCTGCAGTTTGAAGACGTTTCCATAACTTTGGAGAGAACTGGCAGGTTGGAAATGAGTCGATAGTTCAGATGGATTGTCAGGTAATAAGGAAAGTCGTGAGAACAGGGGAATAACCGCAGCTGCTTTCAATTGAGCAGGAATTCAGCCAGATGTCAAGGTGGGAGCCGCTGCTCCCTGGAACGCAAGCCTGTCTTCTCCACTTTCCTGAAAGGGCCATGTGGGCCGAGGGTTCAAACAATAGGTTGACAGCTGCTGCTCCCAAACTGCCTTCTCTCGGGCTGGGGTGACCATGGTGAAGTCAAGGAAGACAGAGCAATCTCGTGTTCAAAGAGTCATAGTGCCGGGAAAAAAAATACGAGAGGCCGGGCCCAATCGCTTCAATTACTTGTATGAAATGAACTGGAAGATTTTGGCAAGTCAAGAAATTAAGAGGCGCAAAAGCTGGTTCAACATCACTCTGCTATTAAGAGATCACAGAGCCCACTCCTCTCCCCAGCATTCAACTCCACTGAGTTACACCCGGCTTGGCTTTCGGAGGCCTCCCTTTGGGGACAGCATGGTCCACAAGTGTCCAGAGAAGGGGAGGGGACGAGAGGCCTCCTTGTGGCCCCAGGTTTCCTCCACCTTCCAGCCCAGCAAGCTCTAGGTCTATCTGACGGGGTGGAGTCGGCACAGGTAGCTGCAGAAGTCCCAGTAAGGGACCATCAATAAAGGGGGAGACTGAGGGGACATCGGGAGGTCTCCGTAAGTCAATAACTTCTCAAGAAAGCCGTCGGCACAAGGCAGGCTGGCTTGACTAGTGGAGGCATGAGAATTGCCTCAGGTCCGTGGGTCGGGGTGGGATGAGCCCTGCGTTCAGATGCACACCTAGGGCAGGAGTTTGAGGGCTGCCCTTCTGTGGATCCGAATACACACCATACTGGACACCAAGGAGGAGCTGCTGCTCCCTGAAAGGAAGAGGCGGGATTTTCCAACCCCCACTCCCCTTGGAGGATAAAACTGTAGCCCACCGGATCCTCGGGCAGAGCCTCCTTGCCTGCCCGCTGGCATCTCTCACAAGCGTCCTATCTTAATACCGCTATTTCTTGCCTATCACTTTGTCTCTCGCCGAATTCCTTCTGGGCGGAGACACGAAGAACCTGACCCCCAGCGAGTCCAGACACAGGGTGAGGGATTCTAATTTAAAACCGTGGGTTCAAGTCCCGCTCTGGGTTTAGGCTGTTCAGGCCGAGTGCCGTCAGTCTCACCCACACAAAGGGAACTTCAGGGGACGCTCTTAGGAGGGACATGTGCTTTGAGTGCAAGCGAACACACAGCTGGTTCTGGAAGGGCTGGAGTGAGCGTCTCGGCAAGCTGACCAAGTCATATGACGCCTTTGCTGCCCTGCTCTGGAAAATCACCATAAGCCCCCTCCCCACGTTGCCGACACTCATACGCCGAAGGATGATGTGGCCTCTGCTGGAACCAACCATGGACGTCTTCAACAGGAAAGGCCAACGTGACGCGTAATTTCATGCTTCCTTTGTCCTTGTGTCTCCACCTCCCTGGAAAGCCTGGTGGCCACGCTCATCCTTTAAGGCCCAGTCAAACGTCCCATCCATCCTATCACCTACGCTTCCACAGCAAGCTATTGATTTACACCCCATCGTACCTCTGCTATGGCTTATCTCTCCGTGAGTGTGCACATTGCGTATTGTTGTCATGGTAACTGCCTCTCTGGCCTCCCATCACACATTAGGAGCACGGACTAAAACTTAGGTATTGCATATCCCCAGTGCCTAGTGCAGCGATGGGCACATAGGAGAAATCAATAAATGATAGCTTCCGCATTCCAAGGAGGTCAGAAATGCTTAAAGGATGAACTGTCAGTCAGTCTAGTAGAATGAGCTGGAAAGCATGGAAACCCATCTCTAGGGCAGGTCTCCCCAAATGCCCAGGGAAAGCCGTAGATAAATGGGAGTCCCTTTGGTTTGGCACCCACGGCTGCTACTGAAATTCCGACTGCGACATCAGTGTACTCGCTAAACTCCAAACCAGAGGACAGGTGGCAAAATGAGGTCAAAAACAACTTACTCAACTGACTTGTAGGTGTCAAGCTACCTTGCAGGGGTCGAGGCGTCGTCTTTCAGTGTGTTTCTTCTCAGAGAGCTCATCCATGCCTGAGCTTTGCTTTGTCTGCATGGATCACCCCCAAAGGTAATTTGCTGCCTTTTCCTGGAAGTCTGAGCACTCACACGCCATGTCCTACTGTAGTTTCAGGTGTGCATTTCACTGTGAACCTGAGTCTCGGAAGCACTCACACCAGCTCCTTCACCCTCCAAACCGTCTCCTAAGCGCTCCTATCTGCTCTCTTTCTCGCCTCTGTGGTTCTGTCACTCATCCAGGCATCCGGACTCGAGTCTGGGCAGAGCTCCTTCCCGTCCCCCACTCTTTTAAACTCTAAACCCCATCCCCCAATTCAGAGACCTCACTGTTTACGAGGAAACAAGAATCTTGCTGTCTCTCTCATGAAGCACTATTTCCCCATTTCTACTTTTTCTCCTGTAACCCCCAGCCTCGGGTCTGAGTCGTTCCTCTCCTTCTGTAGCTTCCTCCGTGATATTTTCAGAGCTGTCTCTCTCCACATCCAGTGTCCAGCATTTCTTTCAGGGCACAGTCTCGGTCCGCAGCCGGCTGCACGTTCTCCTGCCTTCTGTCTGCTCTCCTAGAACATGTCCCTCTCTGCCCTCAAGTTCGGTCCAGGTCCTTAGCATCCCTGGTGCCTCTCTCCCCCTGACCTGCCCTCGCATCATTGCCCGAAACTGGAAAGGTGGCCCTCTCCTCTCCCAGTCCATCTGTCAGTCCCAGATTCTATCAGCTTAGGTTCTCCTTCCTCAAGAAATACTTCCTGACCATCTAGCGTGGAGCGGCTCCCTCTCCCTCCTCTGCGCCCAGAGCACAGGGCCCAATAAGGACACCTGTCACGACGTGCCGCATCTGTAGGGCGAACCAATGTCCACCCCAGTGTCCTCCATACCTGGTACTGAGCCAGAGCTATGGAAAGGCTTCAGCAAGTCTGCTGAACAGAGGAACACATGTGCGCCTGCCTTGTCACTATGATTTTAGCAGCTGGTGACACACTCACAGGGTCCAGGCTGCCTTTCTGAAGGAGCCCACCTGGGATCCTCTGCACCTGTTCCTGGAGGGAACAGAGAAGCCGCTAAGGTGGTGTGGCGGCCTCAGTGGATTTCCTCCCACCCATGAAGAAACAAAACAGATCCTTCAGTGATCAACAGAAGGCCCAGGAGACAGGGTTCTGGGCGTTTCCTCCACAGCCCCCCTCTCCCTTGGGGACTTCCTGGAACTTCTACTCTGTAAAGAATGATGCCTTCCACTCCTCCATGACCTGGAGCTTTCGGCCAGCTCCATCGTCTTCCAGATCCGTTCCTTCCTCCGGATGGGAAACTCACAGGACAGGTATTGGAACCTGGACACTTATCCAGATCACCAGGGCTGTCTCGGCTGAGTTTCCTAGCCCTGAGCTTTGGATCCGGACTGTGTCCTTCAGCCTGAAGCTGCAGGCGGTGAGGTAGGACCTGTGAATGGTCCCTCCCCTGCCTGGCACACTCATCCTCCTGGAATATAAGGTGCCCAGTCCAAACCCGTGGATGTGCCTGCCTTCTCACCCATTCTCCTCAAAGCAGAAACGTGTCCTGGGTATTTGCTCCTGTTCACTGATCCTCGTGGCTGGGCCCCTTGATGGCACAGTTCTCATAAAACGTGGGCATCATGCCTCTGAGGGTACACGATGGGTGAGATGTTCTGGCCAGTTGATGGACCTACATTAAGCTTGCAAGCATCCAGCTGGCCCAGGATTGAATGTGACAAATGAAAAATGACTTAGAAATATATGACTAACACCTGTATAAAACACACACCCATAGTATCGTTAGATAAATTCTGGTTTATAGACGTCCAGAGCAGAAGCATGGAGGGTGTTGGTTAAAAGTGTGAGCAGCCAAAACACACACACGAAATTCTGACCCCGGACCGTAGGTGCTGCTGTAGTCGTTCTTCTGTGCATTTCTCCTCGTGTTGCCGAAAATAAGCCTTAAGCCTTAAGCCTTTTGGAGTTGCAGTCCACACAGTGTGAGCCGGCACGACAAATACGAGACTCAAGGCACTGTTTATCCTGAGGCCAGGTCTCCGGTTGTGAGCCTGTGAAGTCAAATGAGTTACATGCTTCCAAACTACAGTGGCGGGACAGGCAGAGGGCAGACATCCCGGTTCCAAAAAAACCACAGAAATAAGAAAGAGGGAAGATATGACAGGTTCCAAGCAAGTCCAAAGCTTCAAGGCTTGAAAATGATCTCCTGTGGCTTCATATCTGTCCTCCAAACCCAGGGGAGGGAGTCTGTTCACCTCCCAGACCCCCGGGGGGGGCATAAAGATTCATTCCATTATATTCTAACCACGGCTCCAAAATCTGTGTCATTCTCACACGTAAGAATATTCACTTCAACCCAACAGAACCAATAGTTTTACCTTGGTCCAGCATCAACTAAAACCCGAAACTTGAAAGCCTCACCTGAGCACACTGCAGGCCACTTTAGCCCCTCAGGCCATCATCTGGTGGCCTCTGGTTTAGTCCACTCACATCTGATTCCGCTCCAGTTGGGCGGAACTCTGTCCCTTCGTTCTTTGTGTCCATCTCAGCTCATTTCTCTGCCTCTCGCAATCACTTCCTTCTTTGGGTTATAGACATTATAGAATACCCTTTTAATTTCTGTATTGAATGTTGAGTATTTTCCCAGTTTTATTGTTCCTCTCGAAACCAACACACAGACTGGGACTTGAACCCACGAGCTGGGGCTCAAACCCGGCCTAAACCCAGACCGGGACTTGAACCCACAGTTTTAAATTAGAATCCCTCACCCTGTGTCTGGACTCACTGGAGGTCAGGTTCTTCGTGTCTCCGCCCAGAAGGAATTCGGCGAGAGACAAAGTGATAGGCAAGAAATAGCGGTATTAAGATAGGACGCTTGTGAGAGATGCCAGCGGGCAGGCAAGGAGGCTCTGCCCGAGGATCCGGTGGGCTACAGTTTTATCCTCCAAGGGGAGTGGGGGTGGGGAAATCCCGCCTCTTCCTTTCAGGGAGCAGCAGCTCCTCCTTGGTGTCCAGTAAGGTGTGTATTCGGATCCACAGAAGGGCAGCCCTCAAACTCCTGCCCTAGGTGTGCATCTGAACGCAGGGCTCATCCCACCCCGACCCACGGACCTGAGGCAATTCTCATGCCTCCACTAGTCAAGCCAGCCTGTCTGGGGCTGATGGCTTTCTTGAGAAGTTATGTACTTATGGTGATCTCCCAGAGTCCCCTCAGTTTCCCTCGTTATCTGTGGTCTTCACTGGGGCTTCTACAGCTACCTGCGCCTACTCCATCCCTGTCACTGGCAGTAATACAATAGTCAAGTTAACCAACATACACCAATAAGACGTAAAAGCTCCATGCCTGGTTACATAACTCATCACCTGTCTTTCCTTTGTTCTTTTATTGTCATATACATTCAGTAAATATACACTATAGGCCCCAAATACAGTTTTATCAATTTTGCTTTAACAGTCGTAATACATCTTTTTATAAAATCAAGAGAACTAAAGATAAATATACGTAATTTTATATATGACATATAATAAAACCGTATTTTATTTTAAAAACAAAGAATTATACTCTTGCATAATTTCTAGTGTTCTTTATTCCATTTCCAGATCTAGGGTTTCATACGTTATCATTTACCTTAAATCTGAAAGATCTCTTTTAGTATTTTTTTTACTGCGTAGGTGTGATAGCAGTAAATTCTACCAATACTGGTTTATCAAAAATGTCTTTTTCTTGCTTTTAATTTTCAAATATTATTTCATTAGGTATAGAAGACTCTTTTTAATTTTTTTTACTTGGGGCTTTTTGTGCTTCATGGATTTGTAAATCAGTGTTTTATCAAATTTGGGACTGCTTCAGACATTAATACTCTATTTTTTTTCCTTTTTTCTTTTTAGGGCGCACCTGCTGCATATGGAAGTTTCCAGGCTAGGGGTCGAACTGGAGCTGTAGCTGCTGGTCTACACCACAGCCACAGCAACGCCAGATCTGAACCAAGTCTGACACCTACAACAGAGCTCATGGCAACACAGAATTCTTAAGCCACTGAGCAAGACCAGAGATCGAACCCACCTTCTCATGGATACTAGTTGGGTTTGAAACTTGCTAAACCACAACAGGGACTCCCTCTAAATGCTTTTTATGACTTATATTTTCTTTGTCTCCTTCTGGAGTTCCAATGACACGTCTGATAGAATATTGTTAGACCTGAGTCGCTCTTCAGTTTTATTGTCGTTTCTCTCTGCTCTTTAAATTGATCTTTTGTCTTCAGTTGCTTCTTCTGCTTGATGTGCTCTGGTGAATCCATTTACTAAATTTTTATTTCATACGCTGTAATTTTCAGCTCTAGAATTTCCATCTGGTTCTTTCGTATGGTTTTCAATTTCACACTGATATTTCCTGTCTGCTCACTCATTAGCAGTGTCGACTTAAAAAAATGCCCAACCAGCTTCAGTTCACAAAAGTATATCTTCATGGTGTTATTTCATCATATTTAATCATTTGGACATATTTATTAATACGACTTTGAAGTTATTGACTAATAAATCCAACATCAAGTTCCACTATAGGGTATCTTTTTCTTAATGTGGTTTAAATTCTCCTCTTTATTTTCATGTCTAATAACTTGTGCTAGGAAACTGGACAATGTAGATTATACATTAGTGAAGTTTGGATTCTAGTTCCCCCACACACCCCCAGGGTTGTTTTTTTGTTTATTTGTTTGTTCTGTTTTGCCAGGCAATTCATGTGCCTTCACACAACCTGTAAACAGACCTTCCCCAGATCAGCATGCAGTCTGTCACAGATGTTTCTGTCCTTCTTTTTTTAAGCTTGCCAATCTAGGTGTCCTCCTTATTTCTGTTTAATTCTCAGCCAGTGATCAGGCACTTCACACCAACACGTCTTCCGCTATCTGGTCCTGCTGTGTGGGGAGGGAGGAGGCCTTTAGGGCACTGACACGCCTACAAGCCTCTGCAGGTTTTCCAGTGGGCGCTGGAGTTTCCACACAGTTGTGCCACTTGGCAATCAGCTAAGGACTGTGGAGGCTTCATTATCTCAGTCCTTCTCCGGCCCCCTCCTTTCTGAAAATTCCCCTGTAAGTTTTCAGCTTCTCTGCCTCCCAAACCGAGCACAGACCCGCCCTCCCCCCACCCAGCTAGATAAATTGTCTGTTCTTTTCCTAAAAAGGCTGGAGGGATAAAAACGCCTTAAGAAAAGAAGGTCACAACCTTGTCTTTCTAATCCCCAGCAGTAATAGGGATTTGCAAGGTTGTTGCATAAGCATAACAAGAAACCTGTAAAGGGTGTGTGATCCTCTTGTGCTTTTGAGAAAGCGCTATATGGCTCTAATGTTTATGTGGCACCAGCTTTACAAGGTGCAAACACTCATATTCCACTGCTGGGACCGCCTGAACGCTTTGTCTGTTCACATGTGGAATGTCTATTAAATTAAGTAACAGACATTCCATAGGTGAATTCCACATAGGAATTCCACTCCATATATGAAATGGAATTCATTTCAAGTGTTCTAGCCTCTCATTTAAAATCAATTAACATTGAAAATAAATTAGTCCATTCAATAAGATGAAAATGCATTCAGTAAAAATATCTAGGAAGAGTCTGAAAAAATACTAAAGCCATAATTTTTCTTGATGTTGTGTTAACCTAAATTTCTGCAATACCGTAGTTAGAACAGTATTTAAGTACACAGTCAAGGCACAATAAAACTATGATTTCTCATAGACATTCATATCTCCTAGTTTCTATTTGCTTATGAGTCTATATTTGATAACTTAAATATCTACATCAGGAACCTGTGTTGATGGCTAAAATTTGAATTGCTAAGGCCCATCTCTGTCGACCTGTACCCAGGTACCTCTAAGTAAAACTCAGAGAATTTGAATTTTTAAACATCTCTCTAGGACAATCACTAGGGGTATTGAAATTTGCTAAAGAAGTTCTTAAATATCAAGGTACCTGTTTATTGATTCTATTTGGGGACTCAGACTGTTTCTTTCTCTCTTGCTCTGGCTGCTTGGGAAACCCAGCAGGGCCCAGTGGGGCTCCTGGACACCCAAGATTTTCTGCGTCCCCCATTTCTTGTTGGGGAATGGGCTTCAGCCTCCAGGACCTCCCCCGAGCTCCAAAAAGTGGGTTCAAACAGTTGCTAATCAGGGAAGGAAGGGGATGCGGGGACCAGGGAGGAGCCCTGGAGAGACAATAGTGCAGCCTGGGGGCAGGTCCTGGTTCCTCCTTAAGGAATATACATAACAGTGTCTTTGTGTTCTTGGTAGAATTAAAATTCCCCAACAAATGGAAGATGTTAAGGAAGCAGTCTTTGTTCTAGAAAGAAGGAGCACCAGCTTTGAAAAAAATGAAAGCTTGCATCTACCCTGATCTGCAGCCCTATTTTTCACTCCCAAATTATAAAACCACCTTCCAATCTCTGGGGGGTGGAGTGGGGTGGCACAGTCTTTAGGGCATTAGCCTGCTGTGACACTCCTTTTCCCGGCAGAGCAATAAAGGCTATTTTTATCTCCTTCACCCAAAACTCTGTCTCCACATTTCTATTCAGTTCTGGTGAACAGAGGCCAAGATTTGGCAACACTTATACATTTATTTTAGGGAAATAATGAAAACCAATCAAAACACTGATGCCTTTGAATCATTAGGTATACACAGAGCTTTAGAAATGCACATCCAACAATAAAAGCTATGGTAAAGAAAGTCTATAGTATAATACAAACATCAGTATTTATACTACGGGAGGGAAAATAAATACGGCCATGTCGAGATAATAAACAAAATAAAATTGTATATGTGCTATTACTAAATCCATGTCCAAAACGCATCCTGACACAGTCAAAGGCTAGAGGGACATGAAATCAGTCATGTTAAGAGAATGAAACTACACGTCATTAACAACCTTCTTCATTAATGTGTCGATGTTGCAAAAATACTTTAGAAAAAGAAATCTAAGGAAATCTACTCATAATCAATTATATAATATTGATTTCTCAAAGTATATTCAGCTCAATTTTTTTTACGAAGCTTATTAAGCATCACTCCTTCTCTGAACTCTGGTAGAATTTTCTAAACCTCAGTTAGCACCTGCAGAAGGAAAAGCTGAGGCATTACCTTCTCTGGAGGAAAGAGTGTTTGCAGAAGCAGAGTGGTGAACGCCTGAAGACAGAGACTCTCAGGACCTTTGGGTTTGAAGACCTGCAGTGGATTGGAACAATGGCTAAGGCTGTGTCTAGCAGCTAAGGAGTTAGGGTTTTCTCCTAGAGGCCACAGGTAAAGATGATTTCTCGAGTGGGCATATATCAGCACCTGCTGTAAGCAGAGGGGGAGCAAGTGAGAGGCAGAGGCTAAGACAGAGGATAAGGAGAAGCCGCAAGGCCTGTGTCATTCTGACCCGCAACTCACATCGCCCTGCAGATTTTCAGACGCTACTTTCTAAATGGTCCCCAGTGCCCAGAAAATATTCCCTGTGCCAAACTGGATTTTCTTTCAGATCGGAAATTTCTTGGAGTAAATGGCATGTCCGGAAGTGAAAAAGTAATGAAAAGGAGAAAGACAGCAAACGTGAGATTTGGGTCCTGGAGGAGAACTGCCCATCATTGCAGGTGAGCAGGATGCGTGATCTCCAGGATTGCCAGAATCGGACCTAGCCCGGCCCTAAACTGATGAGTACAGCTTTGAAGAGTCCTCCTGAACCACAGTCTTTGCATGTTCTCCGTTTTGAGCCCTCGCTGTGTACAAAGTGGACTAAAGGACACACAGAAAGGCACAGCTCCCAGGAACGCACAGACCCACATAAGAGCAAAGCCATATGGTAACCGAATTGCTCTAAGGTCTGATAAACCACTGACGGGAAGACGGGGGCATCGGAGGAAGGGATCGAGCTCCTCCTCCGGCTCTGGGCAGCTTCAGAGGGACAGGCTTGACCTGAGACGACCGCAGGTCCCGTGAGCAAGCACGGCGCCTCTTCCATCACCTGGGTGCCTCCCCCGTTCCCTCCGTTTCTTCTCCTCCAGCGAGACTGTGCCCTCTTCTCCACGCACTGCCCGACCCACACCAGACAGCTGCCCTTTCGTTTCTTCGGCCCCTCCCCCACCGGCTTCGCCCCCTCTCTGGGCAGGTCCTGAGCCGCGTCACTCAGCATCCAAAATCGAGGTCCCCTCCCGGGGGGCTGGAGTCCTGTGCTCCGTTCAGCATGATTTAATGCACCGTTCTGCACAGGGCTCATCTATCACGCAAAGTAAAGAAGAAAAGCAACCGTCCTGGGGCAGGGCACAGCGAGCCCACCTCCCAGAACCCTGCGGTCTGACAAGGACGTGTCACCCCAACGGGAGGGTCATGTTCAACCCACCCAAGCTCATGCGCAATCCTTTCAGGATGCCTTCTTCTTTTGAACAGCAAAAGGAGACAATGGAATATTTACCCTTTTCAGCATCTTTTTGAAATCAAAATTACTCTTGCATCCCAATTATGGTTATTAACTAATTAGCTCCCCCACATCTCACTTAAATAATTTATTACCGAACACTCAAGGACAATTCTCAAAACCAAGCACGGCTTTGTGTTCACATAATCACACGGCGTTAAAACCACGCAGGTTCCAAGAACACAGGGCTGTCAGTGAAGAGGCCTTGGTGCTCACGGCCTGCCCTGCCTGCCTCTCTCCAGGGTGGCTGTGCGATGGCTCGGCCAGGGATGAAGGCCGTTCGCAGAAGCTAGAACGGCATCCAGCCTGCAAGACATGCCACGTGTGCGTATCAGGAAAAGCTTCAGGGATAGAAACGTTTATGAGATTCTTCAGAGCATGAGTGTGAGTGTGTGTGTGTGTGTGTGTGTGTGTGTGTGTGTGTGTGTGTTTGAGTCCATGGGTTGAGGCAAGGAGGCTGGGAGGAGCAGGAAAAGCTCCAGAGTATTTCAGAAACAAGGACGTAGTCATTTTTTTTTCCGCCATTGAACTCACGTCGTGGGAGGGGAAACAGGCTGGTCCCCACGCTTGCCAACGCTCTGAGGATGCGCTGTCAGAATCCGACGGTCAGAGATTACAAAGCCGTTCTAGAAAAGGAGACGTGATCCTTAAAAACTGCGGTTCAGGGATTTCTGTTACCCCAGAGTCTTAGAGTCACTGCCTTAGAGAGAGGCAGGGCGATGCAGGGACAGACAGAGACTGAGAGAGAGCAATTCTGGAGCAATCTGGTTAAAAGGGAATCAGATCTGCTAGCTCGCACCATCCGTTTAACCAATAAGAAAACCCACCTCTTAAAGCAGAGCCAGCTCGGTACTGCACCCAGGGCTCTGTAAGCAGAAGGCAGGCTGGATCCCCACCCTTTGTGCCCCGGGGCCAGGCGTCCTTGTCCAGGGCACACTTGGCTCAACCAAGGAGTTGTGTGTGGGGGGGGTGAGCCTACCCCCCCACCCCCACCCCCACTCCCCGTCCTGGGCCACACTTTCCTAGGACAGGACAGGAGGATAAAGCCAAAGAAACAGCAGGTTGGGTGTTCTGCCACTGGTTAAAAAATACATTTGCCCAATGAGTAGGGATAGTTTCTGGTTAGAAAATCTTCAGATTCCCTCACATGTTCATAAGCTCCCCTTTTCCACACTGGCACTTATAAACGTCCTCTTTAATTGGTGTTCAGAGAGACAGGCTTCAAAGACCCAAGTGCAATGGAACTTGCATGAATAGACTCCATGGCACGCGCTTCACTCTGGGGGACGATCCTGATCAAAGATTTCACGGGAAAACACCTCTCCTCACACAATGACGCGCGCCAAAATTTATCGAGGCCTTGAAAGTAGAGTATAAAAAACACAAATTTGGGGGAATTTTATATTGAAGACTCTGGAGGCATCTGAATTACAATTGCTGAGTTGAACTGGCCACTGAGGCAAGGTTACCAAGAAGAGTCAAAAATTCTGAGCTTCGGTCAGCCACAAACATCAGTTTTAGAAATTAAATATTTGGAAGACATCAAGTTTATCAAGTTACGTGGTTGTAGTGAAGAGGTATAATTTGAGGGATTTATTAAAATTGAACTATCACATCCAGGAGTCAACGTGTGAAATCACGGTCGCGGCGTAGACAACTTTCCACCAGACCTGCGTTTGCAGAGTTCTGTACTTAAAGAACCTTCATGACGAACCCAAGCATAAGCAGAGTTCCAGAAGCCACCCCATGTCCCTTCTGAGTCACTGCTGTGCCTCCAAGGATAACCACTGTTCTGACCTGCAGACCTTCGGGCATTCATGGGCTGAAATCGAGCAGCGCGTGGTCTCTCACAGCCGGCTCTTCTGCTCCACGCTGACTTTGCCCATGTTCTCATCACCTTTGAACCCCGTGGGGGGCCCCCGTGGTTTCACAGAATCACTGCGCTAACACGGCTGCACCACTGCCCAGCGGTTTTCCGAAGTTGCTCCAGCCCGTAGCCCCTCAGCAAACACCCAGGAGTTCTGGTTGGTCCCTATCGTTGCTCTGAACCTCCGTTCAGCTCTTCCGACGACCATCAATTGCAAATGACAAAAGAAGTTGAGCAGATGTTGTGTACTCATTGGCCATTTTGCTGTGCCTTCGTGCGTTGCCTCTTTCAGCTGCCAGCCCACTTTTCAATCGGCTTTTTGTTGTTTCCTTATTGATCTGTTCAGGCAATCTTCACACACTCTGGGTGTGAGTCTTTTGTTGGGTGGACATGTCACAAGTAACTTCTTTTCTATATAGTTTATCTTTCATGCTTTGACTAGTTCATTTTGATAAAGAGTAGGGCTTAATCTTATTATAGTTAAATATATCAATATTTTGTTTTCAGGTTTTGGTCCTATTTAAGAAATCTGTACCTACTCCAGTCGTAATGTGGATCTATCATTTCCCTCTAAAAGATTTATTTTCAAATATTTCACTCTTAGTTCTGCAGTACACATGAATGCATTTGTATGAACTGGTAAGGTAGGGGTTAAGATTAATTTTCCCATACATGTATCCAACAGACCTAACACAATTCATCAAAAAGACTCCTATTTGCCCGCTGTACTGCAGGAGAATTATAATTTTCATAAATCAGATAAGCTTTATATGTGGACTGGTCTCTGTGCTCTGTTTCGTTCTATCGGTTATTTTTCTATCCTACCATTTCGTCTTAATTACTATATTTTATAATAGATCCTGATTTCTGGTAGCTCAAGGCCTCCAGTTATAGTCTTGTTTTTTCACGGTTGCTTTAGCCATTTGCATCTCCATGTGAGTGTTAGGAACAGTTTTTTAGTATTCTAAAAAAATCTGCTAGAATTTTAGTTGTAATGTCATTATATCTACAGATCAGTGTGAGAAAAAAATTGAAATGAATATAATACTGGTTTTCCCAAGCCATGAGGGTGGTATAGTTCTCCATATATTTATTATTTTAATTTCTCTCAATTATGTTGTGTACTTTTCAGTGTAGAGGTTTTGTATACCTTTGCTTATTTTTATATGTTTGATGTATTTTGACACTATTACCAATTTTATTTTCTACTGTTTAGTGTCACCACACAGGAGTTTGATTGATTTGTGCACATATGATTTTGTACCAACCTTGCTCACTTGGCTTCTAAATTCTAATAGTTTTGTCTGCAGAAATATTTGGAATTCCTACATATGTAATTACGGTATTTGCAAAGTAGTGCAGTTTTAACCCACTAAATACATCAGCCTGCTTCTTGGTGAAGACTGTACAAACATCAGAGGCAGAGTTCACTCTTCTTATCCTACCTAAATCGCCGTTCAGAGCTTCTTCTGCATTCTGAAAACACACAGACGACGCCGACACACGGAGACAGAGAAAGGGTATCGAGACCATGTGAACACGGGGTCGAAGAGAGTAACAGAAAGTAGGCGAGAAGATGAGTATTTACTATAGAAAATGGGGCACTGGCTTTTCTATTGATAACCTTTTATGAGCGTGTATAATTAGAAAGGCAGCAAAATTTTATAGCTGCAATAAATGATATGTGGTGTGACAGAGAATTGCATGTTAACCATTTGTGTGTTTGTAAATTACATTTGATTATTTAAGGGATTTTTCTGTGTGAGAAAAATATTCTGTCTCTCACAAGCAAACAAAATAGCTAAATCCTTATAAGCAATTCTTCTTATTTTACTATCATTAATTAAAATGTATTTTTGGTCTTTTTGTGTCAAAACAATATGAAGAAAAATCCATGAGAATATTTTATTTAAAATTAAAGAAAATATTAATTACACTTTTCTCAAAATCGATGAATGTAACATATTTGGAGCTTATATATATGTTATCAGGCCATAGCCACAGTAAACAGAAAATATTTAATTTAAATAAAGACTACCTGTAAGACACTGATGAAAACATCAGAGAAGATGCGTAAATAGAAAGATATTCCATGCTGATGAATTGGAAGAATTAATATTGCCCGATCTACAGATTCAGTGCACTCCTTATCAAAATTCCAATGGTATTTTTCACAGAAATAGGAAACATTCTAAAATTTGTGTAGAAACACAAAAGACTGAATAGCCAAAGCCATACTGAGAAACAAGAACCAAGCTGGAAGTGTCAGGCTCCCTGATCTCAAACTATACTGCAGAAATACAGTCATCAAAACAGTGTGGTATTGACATAAAACAGACAGGTAGATCAACGGAACAGAATAGAGAGCCTATAAATAAACCCACGTATATATGGTCAATTAATTTAAGAACATAGGAAGGGAAAGGATAGTCTTCCATAAATGGTTTGGGGGAAACTCAAAAGCCATATGCAAAGGGCTGAAACTAGGCGACCTCTTATACCATATACAAAACACGTCCAAGGCAGGCCTGAACTTGACCTGCACGCTTCACAACAACAGCAGCCACGTCATGAGCAGAGACGTGACCCTGTCCCCAGCCTGGAAGATGGGGTCTTCCTCAGGTACACCAGCTTTTCAGACAGTCGGGAAGCCTTTGGGTGTTTCCCACCTCTTGGACACAGCCTGCTCTCCTCCCGTCTTTATCTGCCCTATCTGAGGATGAGCCACTGGTGGGAGATGGTGCTGTAGGCAGGACACGCGGTGAGCATGTCCTGCCTACAGTTGCCCCTCCGGGGGGGTCCCACTCATGGAGACCCCCCCCCATGTCCGAGTGGACATCTGCTGCTCATGGATGTGGACGTCACACATCTCAGAGAGTGTCCAGAGGTCGGCAGGGAGCAGTGCAGCAAGCCATGCCCACGCACATGGTGAGAACACGTCCCTCTACTCAGGCTGCCTAAGAAAACGTTTGTGTCTTCTGGAAACGCCTTTCCAGACATACCCAGAAATACTGTTTTTCCAGCTATCTGGGCATCCCTTAGTCCAGTCAAGTTGACACATAAAATGCACCATTGTCGGGGGGCAGCGCCTACCTCGAGAAAGGGACAGTCTGATAATCAGTGCTTCCAAAGCCGGAGTGAGCAGCCTGGAGAGGAATGCCCGCAGATGCACACGAAGTAGTGACGACAGTACGGTACAGACAGGCAGCTGAACAGATAAGGCTGAGGACCTACCTGCACTGGGGGCCCGGGACTCCAGGCAAACCGGGGAGGGTGAGAAGGGCTTTTTGTCTCCTGAGCCCAGAAAGGCCTGCAGGGTCCTAATAAAGGCATTAAGTGGCTTTGGGGACCATTTTCACATTTCTGTCTCAATTTTCTTCCCGTTGGAATTTAAAACTCAGCATCTTGGTCGTAATCATCCCTGTAGAAAATCACACTTTTCCCTCAGCGACTCTTTATCGGCCTGAAATCTGCCAAGTTTTAAAGCTGCCCGTCATTTGGGGTACATTTCTTTAAAATTTGATAAACCTTATGAATCAGCTCCCCCCAAAAAAGCACTGATAAACATGCAAGCCAGGTACCCAAATACAGACACACACATGCACGTACCCCACTTTTCATGCACTCGTGGTGTGTCCACAGACCTCTGATGTCCCACAGATCCAGAACTCCTGGCTCTGCTTCAGGGTTTTTGGTATTTCAGTAATAAATGATGAGGTCTTTGATGAGAAGGAAGAAGCAAAGCAACTTACAGTCAGGAATTGTGGGCACTGCCGCAGGGAAAAGGTACAGACAATTCTATTTGCGAAGGAGTGATCTACCCACAACAAGGAGTGATCTGTGGGGCCCCTATTTTATGTAAAATGACATTGGAATTAGCTTCTTCCCCACTTTGGTCAAACTTTTGTTTTCACGCTGTGTCAAAGCAACCACGTGTCAAATCCCTAACTCTGCCTTGTTGAAGACACTTGGGGGCAATGAGATGAGCAGGTCAGGGAATCAGGATGCAGAGGTCCCGGCTCCAGGTCTAACCTGACAACACCTGTCACTGAACCAAGTCGCCTCCCCTTCCAGGCCTCACTTCCCTCAGCTGTGATGTGAGCAGCCCCAAAGTAGGTTTAATCTCAGACGAACCTCGCTGTCCTTAGCTACTAGACAAGAGTAACTTCCTTTGGCATTCCATGCTCAGGTTAAGTAAGGAAATAAATACTGTCCTTAATACAGCATCTAGCATATACTTAGTAAGCAGTGGCTGTCAAGACTGGAGTTTCATCTCTTGCAGGATAGACATTCAGAAAGAAAAAAATCATCAGAAACAGCATCGTTTTAGCACAGATATGAAATATTCTATTTATTTTAAGACATTAGGGGTTGGATAAATTACAATAACCTAGATTTATATGTAAGCATTAACAAGGCACATATTTATAGGAATAAGTGTGTACACATTGCAGATAAAAGCACTACATGCATTTGTCACCCCCGTTCTTCTATCATTTTCTAATCTGTCCTCTTTGAGTTGCAGGGAATTTGGCCTTGTTAGGCTCTGCCCACCACCCCCTCCTCCCTCAGACGAAGGCGACGTCTTGGTCTTTCCTGTCACTTGCTCCTCTGGCCCTTTGTCTCCAGTCACTCTCCCACAGAGCACAGAGTCACCTGTGCGCACGCACACCTGCTGACATTCTACCGTTAGCATGCCGCCACGAGAGGACTCAGGGGAGATGGAGCCCGCTCTGGATGGGAGGCCCCTCTGCACCGCTGCTCTGGTCGGGCCTCCCGGCAGGTGCGTCCCCAGATGCGCCCCGGCCTCTGTCCCGGGGGCCTGGTTAGCGTCAGATCCAGCTCAGGCCCTCCCTGCTTGGTAAGGTCTTCTCAGGCCCCATCTCTGCGCCTGGACTCGCTGTCACCGCCACCGAAGCCCTCTCAGCAGCACTCATTATTCCCACCTGACTATGGTTTTCTGACCGTCTACCCAGCACAGTGCTTAGAAATTGTCAGGAATTCAGCAGTTTGTTGGACGAATCAGTACAAGGTGGTTCCTCGGGGGAGGGGATCGTCGGATCTATCTTTGCACAGTTTGACCTTTGTGGTGTGTGCACGGTTTACAGCTGGAAATAGAGTGCCATAATTTAAAACGATCGAGTGCTGGGATGGAAGAAATACAGGGTGAAGTGGGGTGTGGAGGACTGGGGGCCCACAGGCAGGAGGGCAGTGGGAATCACCATCCAGGGTTTGCGGGAACATTGCTTGAAGCAGATCGGGCAGCAGAGCAAAGGCTTTAACACAGAACTGCTGTTCTTGGCAACTTATTACATTATCAAAGGCTTTCTGGATTATCCATAGAAAAGAATTTATCTTGGTTGGATGAAACTGAGTACAAGCTTTTAAACATGAGACTATGTTTCAGACAAGTAGCCATAACTTCCATTCAGTGTTCTCAGGCCAGTAATTCCTAGTGTGCTTGAGCGCACTCTGAGCAAAGTAACATGTTTACCTTCTGAAATAACACATGTTCCCCTTAAGATCATTTAAAATCAGGTAACTTAAGGGCAGTTTGAATTATTCAGGCAGTCACAGTGTAGGATGGCCCACCTGACATATTTTAATTTCCTTCTCAGCTATGGATTCCGTATGCTTGAGACTCTGATCCATGTGGAAAGTTCTGCTAATCAAAACGCCTTCCGTTGGAGGCAGCCTGTGCTGCATTACTGATGATGGAAGGAGGGTAGAGCGTTAACTTTGGAAAAATGCTGCCCACGAAGGCCACGACCGTGCACACAATCGAAGAAGACTGAGAGGCACACAGACGTAGTTACGAAACGTCTTGACTTTTATGATAAGAACAAGAGCTTCTCTGCCCATTGTGCAGACTCTATTTTATAAATGTTTGTCCTTGGCTGCCAAGATCTCTCTGTCTCACTGTGATTCAACATCTTCCATCCAGGCGTGGTCACAAAGCCACGCAGAGCCTTCTGAGTGTGACAGTCTGGCTGGTGTTTACGACAGCGTCACGATGACAATGAGATCCTGGGGCAGCGTCTGAATTGTGACCTTCACCTGACAGTGATTCCAAGTCCATGCAACAGCCATTCTAGTAGGCAACGGGAATGTCTTTGAAAGGAAGAAAACGTGTTACAAGTGGAATCGTACACAGACGGGCTTCTGACATGCACAGAAAATTCTCGGCTTGTTGTAAAGTTCTCTGCAGAAATGCTTTGGGGTTGGCCCCACTCCAACTGCGCGGGACGCGCTTTCTAAGGGACATGGGAGGCTTCTTGACGTTCTCCCCATCGCTGAACAGTGTCCCAGGGTTTTGATAGATGCTCAATAAATATTTGCCAAAGAGCTTCAGGAGTGAATTATATCTGAGGTCACGGCCAGGGAGCTCTGGAGAATGTGTCCCATAGAGAGAATGAATGACATCATTAGATGATGCAAAGGGACTGGGGTGTGACCACCACCCTACAAAGTGAGAAGCAAACCTCCTTAACAAGGACGAGGACAATCCGTGGAAGTGACCCAGTTACACACAGAAGATGAAGCGTCAGTGCGGCCACAAGAGCTCGCCTGAGAGGCCTAAGAAGGGGATCTGGAGTTATGACTTCCTCCTTCCCTCCAGATACCTGGCGACGAGGAAGAGTGTAGACTTTCATTACCTTTGTCCTAAGTCCTCGGCACAATGGCGCATCATCACAACAGGTAGCAACCTGCCTCCCGGGTGGCAGGCTGTCAGGAGCCCTGGGCTTTGGAGACGCATAACTCTCAGCCCTATGAACACTGCATGATTCACTGCAGCCACAATTATCCGCTACTTAGGAGTCTGAACAAAGAAAAAGTTCGTGAGACAATCCTCAAAAATAAAAGCTATGTGTTAACTGTCACAGGCCCGGACCGTGGATCTGAACTGACCTCCTAGGGTTGCCATGACGAAGCATGACAGACCCTGTGTCGTAACATGGAAATGCTTTCTCCGACGGTTCTGGAGCCCAGAAGTCCTTGTCGGGGTCCATGAGGGCTGGTTCCTTCCAAGCGCCCGAGGCAGCATCACTTCCATGGCTCTCGCCCAGCTTCCAAGGGCCGCAGCCCTGCTGGGTGTTCCTAGGCTCAGCCCTGCCTCGGTCCTCACACGGCTTCTCCGGGGGGGGGGGGGGTGTCTTACAGGGACTCCAGTACTGAAATGAGGGCCGCCCAAACGGCTCCGTCCTCACGCGGCTTCTGTGTGACCCACCTTAACCTGATGACACCTGCGGTGATGAGATCACGGTCACGGGCACTGGGGTGAGGAGGTCGACATGTCCTTTCAGGGGGATGTCATTCAAGCCGCAGCAGAACGCTAGCCTAGTCCGAGAGCGCCGAGCGGAGGGCGGGCTTCTGAGGGTGTGCCGCACTCCTGCCCCACACTCAGGGGTTTCCTTCGCGACCGCAGCCCACCACCCCGGAAGCTCACTCTGGGGTGGTCTGTCTTGGGAGGCATACAAGGCAAGCTCTCCCTTGCTGAGTTGGGTGAGTCTGCATCTCATCTGGTGGTGGCTACATCGTGTACGCGTCTTTAAAATCCACCCCACTGCACACTTAAGACCCGCTATTTTGCTGAAGGTCAGCAACATCGCCAAGATGTTTCCAGAACTGTTCTGGGCCAAGGCGAGCGCACACTTTCGGCGGTGGCGTTTATACGACAGGAATCCATCAGCGCCCTGATCGGACACTGCGCCACATGGCACTCCAACTTAACACGCTACCTTGTGCTAACCTAGAGTAATTATTGCTTTGAGTTAATTATGTACATACACTAGAGTTAATGATTTACCAGTAATGGTCTTTTTCCCATCTATTATTTATACAGTCATTTTGCTAACTTCAGTTATTCATTATTTCATTCATTATCTAAGAGTCTACTATGCCCCAGATAGTGTAGCAATTGCTGCAGATGCAAAAGTGACTCGGGCCTGGTCCCTGCCTTTGAAATGGACACCGAGCCATGGAGTCAACAGACCATCCCACAAGCAGCCGCGAGAGCTGTGTCTGAGGGCCCAGCAGGGCCCAGAGGGGCCCAGAGGTGGGCATTGCTCTCAGGCGGACGCTGGCCAGCCGCTGCAGAGGGAGGGACACTTGAGTGGGAGATGGAGAGGTCAAAGGTTAACGACAAATGTGGAGGTCAGGCACGTGGGTGAAATACAGCGATGATGATGTGACAAGGAGACACACATACACACGCACATGCACACCTACCCGTGCACACACATGCCTTCACTGGTGGTGACCACTCACCTCCGAGCGCCCAAGGACGTGGGAGCAGCACTGCCCTGCTGGGCCTCAGAACCTCGCTGTGCCCGGTGGTGCTGGTGGAAAGGGAACAGCCCAGGAGGACAGACCAGGCTCTTTGAGGAGGATGAGTCACCAGGGCAGTGGGATGAGGAGTGGGAAGGCTCTGTGAGCATCGAAGCTGGCAGGAGAGAGAGGGGCAGAGGGAGCCAGGGACCCCGCCTGAGAGCCTGCTCTGACCCGGCTTCCTGGCTCCCTCCAGAAGGCAGGCGCTGACTTCGTCCTCTCTGTCTCTGCTGCTCCCTGCTGTGGGGTGCTCCTTGCTCCTTGTCGGGGGCTGCCTGGCTGAGCCCGAGCTGGTCTGGGGCTGGAGCGGAGACTCGGGTCTCTTCCCACACCATCGGCGCAAGCGCTTTTTCACCTGGTGCTTCTCTGGACTTAGCGCCTGTCCAGGCCTTATCTCTACTTTGCAGAATAAGCTAGTGAGGCTGATTTTTCAATTCATTTTTATGGAGGTGCAAAAGGAGGCACAGGGACACGTACTTGCCCAAAGTGCCACTGGTTTGTCCCATGCCAAAGCCCCTAGCAAGGCCATTATTTCCCTCTACCTGTTGCACCGTGAACCCGTTTGCTCCCCTGGATTCTTAAACACGGAGCTTAACCAGAGTCAACTTCCCCGGGTGTCCACGCCTCATTGTGCACCGCACAAGAGCTGGGGTGAAGGCTGGGGGTTGCAGCAGGTCCCTCCACGTCGGCAGCGGCTATGGATGCCAGCTCAGCAGGGCTGCCTCGCCACTCACCCTGAGCCCATCACTTCCTGTGCCTTTGCCTGGAGCCAACGAGCCAGGGGTGCCTGCACTCAGCGCCAGCAGGGCCCGTGGTCGCCACTCAAGGCCTTCACGTGTGCCACCTCCCTAAGTCATCAGAGCGGCCCTCTGTGCGGGGAGACCCCGCCCCCTTCCGGGAGGAAAGGAGATCCAGGCAGAGAACATGGGTCCAGAGTCAGGACTAGGAAACCCGGTACACAGTGAGAGTCCATAACGCCCAGTGAGACTCGTGATCTAGGATGCGCCCGGCCCTGCCTGCTGCCCCAAGTCCTTGCCACCGGCCTTGCCCGTTTAAGGGCACTTCACTGGAGACACCAGGTACCACTGGACACCACAGCCATTTCTTTAAAAAATTTTTTTGCATTGTATTATTATTACTATTATTATTTGTCTTTTTAGGGCCACACCTGCAGCATATGGAGGTTCCCAGGCAAGGGGTTGAATCAGAGCTACAGCTGCTGGCCTACGCCACAGCCACAGCAATGCCAGATCTGAGCCGCATCTGCAACCTACACCACAGCTCACAGCAACACCGCATCCTTAACCCACTGAGCAAGGCCAGGAATCGAACCTGCAACCTCATGGTTCCAAGTCAGATTCATTTCCACTGCGCCACAACAGGAACTCCGCATTTTATATTTTAATTAATTAATCATTTGGTTTTTAGGGTCGTACACGTGGCACATGGAAATTCCCAGGCTAGGGGTGGAATCGGAGCTGCAGCTGCCGGCCTACACCACAGCCACAGCAACATGGGATCCGAGCTGCGTCTGCGACCTACACCACAGCTCATGGCAACGCTGAATCCTTAACCCGCTGAGTGAGGCCAGGGATCGAACCCTCACCCTCACGGATACCAGTCAGGGTCATAACCGGCTGAGCCAGGACGGGAACCCCACCTCAGCTGTCGAGACCTCAGACCCCAGAAGGTGATTCCGCAGGGAGGTCAGAGGCCACTAAGGAACACAGGGTGCCGGCCGAGGTCGTCGGAGCAGAGGCCCGTTCCACGGAGCTCAGGCGCGGTGGCAGCTCTGAGTCCTGACCTTCGGTGGCCAGGCCCTGCCAGCCCTGCTCCAGTCCCTACAGTCAGTCTGGGTCCAGCGACAGTCCTCCGTGGGGGAGAAGGACTGGATGTGAGGACAACGAGGGTCCGTCCTGGGAGGCCTGTGGCTTCACGTGAAGCCTGATGACCAAGGACATTGGCTCTGCACCAGGCTGGTGCCCTGGGCTCAGGGCGGCTGCGGGCCCAGGTTGGCTGTGGGCTGGGCGCCGGCACCACTGTCCTTCCGGCCAGGCGGGGTCCCTCTGGAGGCCTTCTGAGTTCCACAACTGAACTGGAAATGAGCTTGGAAACGCTGGCTTTGGTCAAACTTAGACTGAATGTTAGATGTTCTGCTAACATAGAAACAAGCACCTCAGCGCACTCAGCACCTAGTACTCAGGGACTTAGGGGGGTGAGGGCCGTGTCGGGCTGCGTTCTGTATTTAGCTCAACGTGCGAGAGAAGGGCGCCTTCCGTTTGTGAATATGTGACCTCAAGCGGATAAATAATTGTGCGAGTCTCTCCCAGCCTCGACCGCAAGGAGGAACCTTGACCTTGAAGGCGTGAGAAGCACTCCGCTCAGGACAGAGAGAGAAACTCGCTAATCGCTTCTGGAGCTGCGCGGGGCCTGGGCACCAGCAGCGCTTTCCTCCTGCTCTCAGGGCTTCCGACCCAACAAATGGCCGTTTCCATGAGCTGATGTGTGAAGCTGTCTTGTGGTTAAAAAGTAATAGCGAGCTGAGTTTGAACCACATGCCAATCAGCAGCAGCCCAGCCCAGCGCAGACTCCCCGGCGCACAGACGCCTGGGGCGGAGGGCTGGGGGCCTGAGCCAGGCCTCCTGACCTGCTTCCCCTTCCCACTTGGCCTCCAGCCCGGGCTGACACCCGTGGGGCCCCTGCTTGGGACCAGAGCCCAGGTGGCCTCTCTGGGTCCAGGCTGCCCTGGCAGCGCCTCCTCCCCGCATCCCGCCCCTCCTCCTCCACCACGAGGCCCCTCCAGATGGTTACACTCCGAGAGAGTCCACCTGTGGTGCCCTGGGGCCCAGCGCTGCCCCCAGAGAGGAAGTCGAGGAAAGGCCAGGGCTGGCAGCGCAGGGGTCTCAGGGCGGCCTGGGGCAGGGTGGGGGTCTCGGGAGATCCTGAGAACTGTCTCAGCCCCTCCCTCGCCAAATGCAGGAGAGAGAGGGAGAGGCCGGGAAACAGGGCACCTGTCGCCCCCCTCCCAGCCTGCCATGTGCTGGCCTTGGCCTCTGTCACCCTCCTCCCAGACTCCTACACACGAGGCCAAGGACGCTCAGGCACCAGGCGCAGCCGAGGTGAGCGCTGAGCCCAGGATCCGGCCCGGAGGGCTCTTCCCTCAGCGTCAGCGTCTGCAGTCCGGTCAGCTGCTGCTGAGCGAGGGGGCGGCCTCTCCAGGTCATCCGGGATCCCGCTCGGTCCCTCCCCAGGGGACCGCGGCAGAAGAGGGGGAGGGGAGGGCGGGGAGGCAGCTGCCTCTGGGCTCCAGGACCTGCTTCCGGGAAGAGCCGCAGCCCAGCTCCTTAAATGGCTCCTGTGCAGCCCTTTGTTCTGCCGGATGGAGGTCGCGAGGAGCAGAGGGCGGAGGAGGTGGGAGCCCCGGTTGCGGGGCTGCGGCATCATCACCATGGGAACCGACTGCAGAGCATCTCCCGCGGCCCCGCGCGGTGCCCCTGGAATTCCAGCTCCGGCTGCAGTCCCGGTGCCCCGGCTCCTCCGCCGGCCCCACCCGAAGGCCCGGCGGTAAACGCCCATCCGCAGCAGGCGCTGCCCACCGCTGCCCTCCTCTCCCCCGGGGACTCGGCGAGAATCAGAATCGGCAGGAGCCTCTGACTCAGGCGCCGCCCGTGTGGGCAGAGCGCGCGTCCGGCAGCCCGGTTCCAGGGCCCGCGGTCAGAGGACGCGGAGCGAGCGCTGCCGCCCAGCTGCCGGCTCTTCCGCCCTGACGGTGCCGGAGCCCGCCGGCGCTGCAGCCTCAGCATTGCCCTTGGACCTGCGGCGTCCCCGGCTCAGCCCTTCACCCCGTCTTTTGCTTGGAACCCGACCACTGGGTCAGAAAGTCACCCTCTGGGTTAAACACGCCTGGGGTTGTGATGGACGCTCCGGCTCAGAGAACTTCGGGCTGACCTTCCCAGCCCGAGGCGGTCCTGCGAGGATGGGAAGGCGGGCAGGGGCCAGGGTAGCAAAGCTGGGTGGAAAAGGCCCTCCTTGTTCTGCGCACTAGGAGACCCTTTATCCAGAAAATTCCTCCCACGGAATCACACGGCTAGAACGAAGCCGATGGCTTTTTATTTCAGACACCCTCCTCCACTTCTTAGCCATGGGATTTTTTATATATAAGTTTGCAGGCAACCCCAATGTGCTCTGGAGCAGATGGGTTACAGAGGCTCCTCGCAGGGGGTGGGGTGCACGAGAGGGGGCCCAAACCTCCTGCCTAGGACCCCCAGGGTCCCAAGCACAGTTCGAAAACCACCAAGTTATCATAACCCCACCTCTATTGCTAGAAATTTTTTTACTTTTTTTTTTCTTTTAGGGCCTCGACCACAGCATATGGAAGTACCTGGGCCAGGGGTGGAATCAGAGCTGCAGTGGCTCGCCTACACCACGGCCACAGCAACATGGGATCGGAACCTCATCTACGATCTACACCACAGCTCAGGGCAACACCAGATCCTTAACCCACTGAGCCAGGCCAGGGATGGAACCCCAGTCCTCCCGGATACTAGTTGGGTTCGTTACCGCTGCGCCACCACGGGAACTCGCAGAATTATTCTTTAATGCATACCTGACCCGTGGTATTTTAAGCCTTTAGAGGGTCAAATGACCAAACTTCCATTTACCCCCTACTTCTAAAAGAAACATCTGCTTTTGGTCTATACAGTCGTCACACGTTAGGAAAAAACACCATCAGAAATGGAAACTCGCTTCCAATCCAGTGACCCCTTTCTGTATTTAGGTCATGTTCCCATGGAGGAAGTCACTTCCCTTTTCTGACTCCTAATTATCTATCTGCACAATAAAAATGATAGCAATACTGACCTCATCGAGGTACTGAGAGCATTAAAGTCACAGTCATCTTCAAGTTCCCGTTACATCCCTGGGCACGTGACGACAACTCAGTGAAAGGTGGACATTATTCTCAGCGGAATCAGCTGTTCTTCCCGAGATGCTTTTAACTGATCTGAGATCTGCGCTGCTGAGTTCTCCTCAGCCTTAGCTGTGTCCTTGGGAGCCCCCCAGGATCAGCGGATGGAAGCCTCAGGACTTCGGAGAGAAAACAGAAGCCGCCAGCAAAGACCCCCTTCCCTCTCTGACCAGCAGCGCGACGACCCACTGGGTCCCCCTGCTTCTTTGCGTCCGTCTCCCTCTCAGCTTGTGCTTGCCTTTGCTGCTGTCCTGGTGCCAGGCCCTGGCTGCCTCAGGAACCCCCTCGGGCCCCGCCACCACGCCCCCCACGTCTCTCCCGCCACCTGCTCAGGTCACCCCAAGGGCCATGAGGTCCTCCCACCCCCACCCCCACCCCCAGCTGTGTCCTGTCTCGTCCTCCTCAGCACACCTTCTCAGGAAATGTGACCTCTCGTGGTTTCTGCATGTCCGTGTCCCACTCTTTGTTCAAGACGAGGGGAAATTCTCTCGCGAGAACCACGGCCCCTTACAGTTCCACTGAAGGGAGGGTTTTCCGGTCTTATGTCACCGGACCCATCAGCAGCTGGAAGCACTGATCGCTGTCCTGTTTGTTCACAAACCTCCGCCCTGGGTCCCTGACACCAAACACCCGGGTCTTCCCTCGGCCCGTGTACTCCTTGGTCTGCGCTGGCCGCCGCAGCCCGGGCTCCCAGATCGAGGTGTGGGTGGCGGGGCTCTCCAAGGCCACTCTCCTCGCCCGCCTTCTCTCCCGTGTCCTCATGTGGTCACTCCTGGCAGGGGGGGGGGTCCCCGCCATCTCTCTCTCTCTCTGTCCAAATTTCCTTTTCTTATAGGACACCAGTAATACTGGATCAGGGTGCCCCTGAGAGCTTTGTTTTAACTACTCACCTCGTGAAGGCTCTGTCTCCAGATATGTCCATATTCTGAAGTGTGGGGGCTCAGGGCTCTGACACAGGAATCTGGGGGGGACATGGTTTAGGCCTTAACACTGTCCTCCTGGGAGTCCCTGCCCCCTGCCTGCTGACCGCCCCTCCCGAGGGCCTGGAACCCTGGAGGGCCCGCCCCCTCGTGGCTCCCATCCCCGGACCTTCCAGCACATACGGGTGGGTCACGTGGATGTCACCCAGGTGCTTTCAGCTCAGCACCGTCAACACTCAGGGAACAGCTTTCTCCTGAAGTTTTGTCCGGTCTTTGTTCTGATGCCACTTCTCAGTGAATCCATTTAGGTGTTAACCTACCACGCACCCATCCTTGCAAAAATATTTCTTGGGCACAACGTGGGGGCCCTCTTTACACTCACGGGGCTTCCAGTCCAATGAGAATGTCGGATATTCCCTCGACCAAACGAAAAGTTGGTCTACAACAAGCAGACGGAGGAGAGAGGCACCGATGAAAGAGAGCGGGAACCGGATTGGTTTGGCCAGTTCGCAGCCAAGGGGGCAGTTTGGAGTGTGCGTCCAGTGCGTCTAGTTTATTAGTTTCGTACAGTTTTTATTGCCCCGTGTTAGCTGGAGGAGGTGACCTTGAGGACGGGGGAGGAGGAGGTGAGCGGGCACAGAGCTGAGAGGAGCGCTGTGCGGTGCCGGGTGGGCGGCGGGCGGAGGAGGAGGAGGCGGCCAGGTCACGAGGGCCAGCGTGGACCCGGGGAGGGCATTTTCCTCTTCTTCTGAAAAAGCCTTAGGAACTCACTGAAGGGCTCTAAGTAGTGGGATGACGTTATGCAGCTAGGACGTCAAATAATAAATCACTCTGACTACGCTGCGGTGGAGGCGGAGGGGTCAGAGGAGATGCAGGTAGAGCGTGACGTCATGGCCGTGGTCCTGGCAGGCGGTCGGCGGCTTCGGCTGGGGCCGCAGGTGAGGAAAATGCAGAGACGGGTGTTCGTTTGGAGCACATACCAGAAACAGACTGAATCTGAGAAGCAAGGAAAAGAAAGGTATCCCTTGGTTCTCAGGTTTCTGACTCACAAATGGGCGGCAGCTACCCCTGCAGGGAGGGAGGACTCCGGAAGAGGTTCCGGTGACGGCGAAAAGTGGGCGGAGACTGGAGACGTCTGGGGCCCCAGCTTCAGGCGCCGGACCAGGCTGGGGGCAGGAGCCAAGGCCGTGGGGAAACGCCGTGCAGAGTGATTTCGTAGCGTGTGCAGAGACTGCAGGGCGAGAGCGTGGAGTGAGGCCGGGCCAGGACACAGATCTGCGCCCGAAGAGCCCCGACCTCGGTGGGCTCCACGGGGGAGGTTGGACCCCCCAAGCGCTGGTGAAAGCACAGTGCTGTTGTGTGTGTGGAGCGGAGTCTGGACTCTGGAACATCAGCCATTGTGATGGATGTGGTCAACTCGGCTGAGGATGGAAAGCTCGCCACTGAAGCCAACAACCTAGAGATCACAGCTTGTTTTGGCAACAGCAGGTACTGAATCACGATGAAGGCAGAAGCCAGATGGGACTGTAGGTACTGAGGAAGGAGAGGATGCTCGCAGGTGCTGCGTCCTCTTTCAAGATATGTGCCTTTGACGGAGGCAGAGGGCTGGACTGGAAGCTGGAGGCAGATGTGAGTCAAGGGAGGACAGCTGGGCACTTTTATTTACCTCCCCAACCCCACTTGAGAGCTGAATATCCATCACTTGTGCTGGAGGTGTTGGTGCCTGATGGGTCTGACCTGAGTCCCTCGGTCATTGCTTTCGATTGAGGAGAGTGGTCTTGTCCAAACCCAGCCCCCTTCTATGGCATCATCATCAGTACTGCCCGCCTGCTGTGGGGGCCTGAAGACCTAGATCCTGCCCCTCAATGAAGGAAGCTCAGAAGGACCATCTCAGCTCCAGAGCTGCCCAAGGAGTCGGCTGGTGGGCTCTGCCACAGCTGCATGGGTGTTGATCCCGAGATGGCTCCTCTCAAAGCCCCTTTCCCAGGAAACCAACCCATGACACGGGGTGAGGACTCTGCCTCCATTAGGCACACTCTAGCACAGCAGCTATTGGCTGCAGGAAGCCAACCCAGGAGGGCTGTGTTTGGTGCCCCTCCGCCTGGTCCCTCAGCCATGTGTGTCCCCTGCTGTAGCAGCCTCCCCTTCTTCAATGCACAGAGCTCCATGTATGGCTACCAGGCTGCACTGGCTCCATGGAAGAGCCGTTAACATACAAAGTGTTGCTGAACCATATGCCCCTCCAGGGTTACACACTTCCCCACACGCTCAGTGACGTCGTAAACTGAGAGTGTCCCAGGCCACAATGTATTCCCCATTCTGCCATTTATTTTGTGTCAGAACAAGCAGTTTTAATCCATAATAGCTGGGGAAAAAAAGCTATACAAATAATTTTTTGAATGTTCCAACATGAGGCGAAGAAAGATTATTAACCTGCATGATAAAATTCATGCTTTACAGCGGGAGATGCCTTCAAGTAAGTGATCTAAGAGTCAAAGACTGAGCAATCGGTATGCAATTAGAAAATTGGTAAAATTGCTTTAATAACATGGAGAGCCTCGTAACCATCGATCAGCCGGCGAGAACTGACCAACAATTACATAAATTAATGCCACCTGAAGAAAGCTGTAGACTCAGAAATTTTTATATTATTGGAAATTCAAAGGAAAGGAAAACGTATTGCCAATGTTAGGGTGGGCTATTACAACTACTGCAGGAAACGTACTTCCTTTCTAAACAGAGTATATGTGTATTATTATCTTCTTTCAACATTGTCTGTCCAGCAATTGCAAAGTGACTTTTGAAAGTGTAGGACCATCCCTACCTTTTTCATGTTGAATCTTCCAGTACGTACTGGAATAGGAACCTGAATAGGTTCCAAATAAACTTTGGATTGGTGGACGGATGATGGATGGATGGATGGTGGATGGAAAAACAGGTGGATGGATGGGTGGGTGGGTGGATGGTGGATGGATGGATGGGTGGCTGGATGGGGGGGTGGGTGGGTGGATGGATGGATGGATGGAAGAACAGGTGGATGGATGGGTGGGTGGTGGATGGATGGATGGATGGTTGGATGGTGGATGGAAGAACAGGTGGGTGGGTGGGTGGATGGATAGATGGATGGATGGTGGATGGAAAAACAGGTGGATGGATGGATGGGTGGGTGGTGGATGGATGGGTGGATGGTTGGGTGGAAGAACAGGTGGCTGGATGGGTGGGTGGATGGTGGATGGATGGATGGATGGTTGGATGGAAGAACAGGTGGATGGATGGATAGGTGGGTGGATGGTGGATGGATGGATGGATAGATGCTGGCTGGAAGAACAGGTAGATGGATGGGTGGGTGGGTGGATGGTGGATGGATGGGTGGATGGTTGGGTGGAAGAACAGGTGGATGGATGGGTGGGTGGGTGGATGGTGGATGGATGGGTGGATGGTTGGGTGGAAGAACAGGTGGATGGATGGGTGGGTGGATGGTGGATGGATGGATGGATGGTTGGATGGAAGAACAGGTGGATGGATGGATAGGTGGGTGGATGGTGGATGGATGGATGGATAGATGCTGGCTGGAAGAACAGGTAGATGGATGGGTGGGTGGGTGGATGGTGGATGGATGGGTGGATGGTTGGGTGGAAGAACAGGTGGATGGATGGGTGGGTGGGTGGATGGTGGATGGATGGGTGGATGGTTGGGTGGAAGAACAGGTGGATGGATGGATGGGTGGGTGGATGGATAGATGGATGGATGGGTGGCTGGATGGGTGGATGGAAGAACAGGTGGGTGGGTGGGTGGGTGGATGGTGGATGGATAGATGGATGGATGGTGGATGGAAGAACAGGTGGATGGATGGATGGATGGGTGGGTGGTGGATGGATGGTTGGATGGAATAACAGGTGGATGGATGGGTGGGTGGATGGTGGATGGATGGATGGGTGACTGGATGGAAGAACAGGTGGCTGGATGGGTGGGTGGATGGTGGATGGATGGATGGATGGATGGTGGATGGAAGAACAGGTGGCTGGATGGGTGGGTGGGTGGATGGATGGTGGATGGAAGAACAGGTGGATGGATGGATAGGTGGATGAATGGATGGATGGATGGTGGATGGAAGGATGGATAGGTGGATGGTCAGAAGAATATGTGTGTGCATATGCACCCCTTAAACTTTGAAGACTGACTAGTGAGATGTGTTGTCAGGACCAGGCACACACTTTTAAATAATGATGAGTATTCTTTTTTGATCTTTCTTGACAACAATCTTCTAGGAAGCCAGGTAGTAAGCAGTCACTATTACAGGCTGATACCTTATCCAGGGCAGAGTTCCACCTACCATGGTGTCCCGTCCAAAATTAACCTGGTTGCCAGAACTTTTGATTTTCTTTCCAGTCATTCCTTCGACAAAACATTTTCATATGCTGACAATGAGTCTGATGTTAGACTAAATAAGGCTCGATCTCTGCTGGCATAGAACATTGACCACTGCTAAGAGAGTAGGTTATGCATCAGCTCCCCAGTTTAATTGCTTCCTTTTGTCGCATCTTTGATTTCTCTTTGCTTTGATTTTAGGGGTGTGTTTACCCACCTTCAGATAATGGTACTGTGGTCTGTTGACACTATCTTTCCTCCATGTCTAACATAGTACAGCTTATTGTTAGTAATACGCTTATTTTTACCTGCCCTTTACACAGAACTTATTTGTACTAAACAGTTTGCTAGGGAGTTCCCGTCGTGGCTCAGTGGAAAGGAATCTGACTAGCACCCGTGAGGCTGCAGTTTCCATCCCCGGCCTCACTCAGTGGGTTAAGGGTCCGGTGTTGCCATGAGCTGTGGTGTAGGTCACAGACGTGGCTCAGATCCCTCGTTGCTGTGGCTGTGGTGCAGGCCAGCAGCTGTAGCTCTGATTCCACCCCTAGCCTGGGAACCTCCATGTGCCACAGGTGTGGCCCTAAAAAGACAAAGAATAAAATAAAATAAAATAAAATAATAAACATATTGCTAGATGCGCTAAAGCGTTGAACACACCCTCATAACTCTGAGAGGACATCATGCCCATATGCATTGATTGTGAAACTGAGGCTTGAATAAATGAAGGATTCATTGAGAGACGGAGGATATAAACCCACATCCGCCTGAGGCCAAGCCTAGTGATTTACAGGTTTTTTTCCTTCCCCATTGGCCAGGTGAAACAGACATTGAACTCATCAGGAAGTTGATGAGGAATTATTGGCCTAAATGCAAACATAGAAGCTAGAGGGGCGATAAAATAACAGATGTGCTCCCTGACTTCAAGGAGCTTACAGGGCGGAGCAGAAGGAAACAAAGTCCGAAAATTCAGAAAGTGTGAGGACACTTCTGAAATTGACCATTTTCCTCACAGCTTTTGCTTTAAGCCTGTTTAGCTTCCGGAGGACGGTGTCGCAAGTGACACGTAGACCCTGCCATCGTACTTCCACTCAAAGATCCTACGACTAGGAGCAAGAACTGTCATTAAACAAAGACATGCAGTGGGCACTGGTTTCCGGACAAAGCCTAGGGAGGTGAGGCGCCTGTGACCGGAAGCCGCTCTGGAGGTAAACCGCTTTAAAGAGACGTGGAAATGAACCTGGGCCTGGCCGGAGGCTGGAAGTGAAGTTTTGCCTTTTCTTTAAGGCCTCCTCTCTCCACGTCGGCGTCTAGCACGAGTTCTTACCGAAGGTCCGCCCGTCTGCCCCAAGTGCTCTGCTTCTGGGGACACGATGGCCCTTGTCAGTCACCGGTGCCCCAGGTTCTCCTGAGAACAGCGTCTGTCACATGGACAGAAGCCCCCTTCCGCTGTCCCTCCCCACAGGACTCAGGCCTTCCCGCGGACTCTGGCGTCCAGGTGGCGCCGGGTATGGGAGGACAAGGATCTGCAGTCGGGAGCAGGTGCTAATGCCAGCAGCCCTGGGAAAACCGTGGAAGCTCCCGCCATCCCGGGCGCATCATCCAGAGGAAGACCGTGCCGCCTACCTGGATGGGGTATTGTGGCTGCGACACGGAATCACAGCAACGACGTAGTTTCCCAAACTCCAGAATCCTCTTAAAAGGTGGTCACCGCACCCTGGCCTCGCAGCCGCGTCTGCCCTGAGATGTGTCCAGTGGGTCTCTGAGAGCACAGCCACAGTGACAGCAGGGGAGACGTAAGCAGAGAGAAATCACGTGCGGTTAGTCCCGGGCCTCTGCTGCCTGGCACGTGTGAACCCAAGGCTGGCGGCAGGGACAGCTGCGCCGGCCGGGGTGAGCACCAGGCGCGCCGCCCCCACCGCTGCCGCCCCTCTGCTCCAGGCCCGTCCGAGGCCCCTGTGGGTCTGCAGCCTGGATTCCCCACCAGCTCTTTCTCCTGGGTCTTCCGTCCAGGTTCTGCCCAAATGAGGTCAAAGTCCACCCCCAGCCTCTCTCCTCAGCTTTGCAGCTTGAGGCCGTTCCATCAGCAGCTGCCCTCGGCCAGTGGCCTGGCTCCCCGGCCTTGCTCCTGGGCAGTGCCGTCCCCCACCACCGCCCTCGCCACCAGGAAATAGGGCAGGACGGACTCCTGTGGGTTTAGGTTCCAGGCCTGGAGCGCTGTGTCTCTCGCCTCAAGGTATAGTCTTCTTATTCTGCTTCTGCCCAAAGCCCTGGGTCCTTACAACTCAGCGTCACCCGGACGCATCAACCGGCGACACTTAAGATCACTTTCATCTGAGCCCCATGGGAACACAAATACCATGTCCCCACAACCTTGTCCCCATGTCCGCTTCCACTCCACGGAGAAGCCGGCAAGGTTTTGTAGCCAGAGAAGGTAAGACTTCACTTCTGGCCTCTGAGCCCGTAGGCCTGTTCCCTGCATCTGTTGGGAGCAGTTTCCTCTCCAGACAAGCAGCCTCTTTGGAGGAGGTCAGTCTCTTCCCCGTTTCTGTCCTGGACAGCCTGCCAGCGGCCACTTGTTTTGCTTAAAAATAGGAGCTTGTTCTCCGCAAAGACGGCTGTGCAGCAGGGTTACCGGAAGGCGGTGGTGCCCTGGAGGGCGCAGGGTCAGGGGGTCGCGGGGTGGGGGTGGGGGGGCTTGAGGAGGGGGCACCCCCCAGGGCAGAGCCTGCAGAGCCAGGCAAGCTCAGGCAGAACCAGCTCCCCGCTCCTGCACGGAGGCCCCAGACCCGCCTCTTCTCCCCCCACCCTGTTCCGTTTCCTCCTCGGGCAAAATGAAGGTGTCTCCTACGTGGCTACCCGTCTCCAGAACCACGCCTGTGCCACGCTGTCCTCCAGAACCCAAATGCCCGGCTCTCATCTCCATGCCCTTCTGACGAAGGCAGACACACCCCTAATTCCTTCGCAGTCTTGTCACTTGGTCCGGAGAGTTGTTTGAGACAGCAGCGCCCCCACCCCCGATAAGGAAACCAGCCTGGGGGCATCGGGGCTTCCCCAAGTCTCGGATGGAGTCGGACCTTCACGCACTTAGCCGCGCCTATCCTCTTCCTGAACTCAGGGGGGATCGGGGGTCCAGGAGGAGAGCTCTGGGGGAGAGCCGCGTTCTGAGAAGGCAGGGGCGCAGGGCCCAGGATGCGGATGTGGGTCAGGCCAGCAGGTGCGATGAGGAGCGTGCGACCCAGGTCAGTCAGCAGGTCAGCCCAGCCTCGTCCTGGCCGACTCAGGACAGCCCGTCCTCTCCCTGCTCGGCCCTGTCCCCTGCTGTCCACAGCCCCGTGCTGGGAGCTGTTGGCATCCCCGGGGAGAAGCACCTGACCGTCTCTGATTGTTCTGAGACTTTAATTAAAATCATTCCCTCTCCTTGCTTACGGCTCCAGAGGCTCCTCTAGTGACGGCCACTTCACCAAGCCTGCCCGCTCTGGTGTCCCCGGTGAGCAGCGCCTGGGGGGAAGAGGGAGCCTCCCCTCCCACCAGGGCCCTGTCCACGCCTCTGCCCTTGAGGGTAAGAAGGCCACTTTGCGAGGTGACCACTGTCCCAGGCCCCTTCTGAGCAGGGCAGGACACGGGCTGAGCCCCGGTTAGGAACAGGGTGGCAGCAAGGACTCGACTGCAGAGGCCACCCAAGGGTGTGCGCACTTCTTTGGTGATTTATGTTTGTGTGTCTGCTCTGCGTGATGCTCACGGCTGGGGTGGCAGTTTGGTCCCGAGGCACAGGGGCCTTAGGGGAGGTGTCCCTTAGATGCTCCCCTGCCCTTTCTTGATGGCGTGGAGATGGTTGTGGGGCTCTGGCCAAGAACGAGGGAGAGGGGCAGAGAAGGCTGAGCTGGGCCAGGACCAGGACAGGTGCCGCCTCTCACTGGCAGCCCTGCCTGGGAGAGAGGGCAGAGCATCTGTTTCCAGCTGTTCACACAGACCCCCTCCTAAGGAGACGGGTTCCATTAGCAGGGCTGCAGGACGGGCTGGGCAGCAGACAGCCCTGCACCTCTCAGAAAGAGGCGAAGACTCCGTGACTGGTTCTTCGCTGACCTGGCGGGCAAATCACGTGCGAATCGCTTAGTAACTCCTCGTGCCCCTGGACTGTTCTACATCCAAAAGGAGAAGGGAAGCCGCGCCCTGCACATCGCTGTGCTTTCACAGACCCACACTCGACATGAAATTCGGAAGAGCTGGCGCAGCCTCCGCAGTTGCTAATTGCCTGAGTTGTGTTAGCGCCATTTACAGCTGCAGGCCTTTGTTGCATGCCCGGAGTGTGCGAGGCTGGACACCAGCCTCCCTGCAGAGACAAGGGCACAGGCAAGGTCACGCAGGAGCAATTGCTTGAGTCTGAGTGTGGCTTTGCTTCTGCAAGCAGGGCCCCCACCCTCTGGGAGTCATTTCTAGAACCGGATCCAAGGAAAGGCCCCCCGTAGGTGTGGCCGCACCACCCACCCTTCTGAGGCTCCTTCACATTTTAAAGCGGCGGGTGGCTCAAGGACGTTTAAGCCACCCAAATGAACTCATGATGGGCTGGTTGGTGCCGACAGAGGCGCCGTCCTCACCCGAGATGCCTTCAAAGCAAGCCCATGACTTGAAATTAATCAGCAACCTGAAGCCAGGACCCCCTTTGCCCCTTGCTGGCCTGCAAGGGCACATGGGAACCTGAGTGAGGGCCCTGCAGGTCCCCAGGTGAGGCCGGGTGTGTCCTGTCCCAGAGAGAGTGTGGAGCGACGGCACGGAGCCTCTGGGGCAAGGCCCAGCTTGGCTGCGGCCCAGGGATTGGCTCTTGGGAAAGTCCGTGGCCCCGTCCAGCCGCACGAAGCCCACGTGGAAAACGGCAAAGGCAGCCGCCTCCTGCGCGCAGCTGACATCGAGGGGGAGGATGACCATGTGCGCGACAGCCCTTGCGAGCCCGGCGTCCGCAGGCGGCCTCAGACCCAGGCTGGCCTCTGACCACCGGCCACGTGTCTCGGGTTTGGGACTCTTTATCCCATGCACCAAGGAGCACCTCGAAGCTGCCTCTGGACGCCAGAGCTCAGAGCAGAACAGCATGCAGGCCCGAGGCTCCAGAGTCTTCCGGAAGACCCTGCATTTCGCTGGGCACTGCCTCCGCTGTGTCTTCCCCTCAGGAGGCCAGGACAGAAAGAGTCCAAGGAGGAAGCCAAGCACAGCGGGGCATTTCCCTTGGTGACAGACTTCGGCGCCCGTGGGCTTCTCTGGACTTATGCGCCATTCCTCATGATGGCAGCTCTTCTCTGATGGGGTAGACTCTCCCTGAAAGTTATTTTAAAAAATAACTGGAAATCCCGTGTCTGGGTTGGAAGGCTGGGGTCTAGCGTGTTCTCTGCTCATGACCTGTGCAGCCCTGGGACGGTGGGCAGGGACCCCCGGAGTTCCCCCAGGACTGCCCTGCCTAGTGGCCTTCATTAAACCCCAGTGGAGATTCAGATGCTTTGGGGTTCAGGATGGGGTGCTTAGGAAGCAAGCTGTGTGCAAGGCTTGCCTTCTCGGAGCCCGGCTCCCTCTGACGGTCGGTCCCTGCGGTGTTCTGACCAGGAGCAGCCCCTGCTGGGGCCCTAACAGAAGCTCCTCTCCCAGGGAGGGTGGGGGAAGCTCAGCAGTCAGACCAACACGAGCCCCCTGGACGCCGGGCCCCACGGGCTTCAGAGGCTGCCACGGAAGGTGCCTTCCCTGCAGCAACATGTGAGTCCTGTCACCAATAACCAGCGCCAGGCTGGCAGCTGACCACCAGGGTGGTCCCTCAGGGACACAGCTGCACCCCTGGACCACAGAGCTTTGTCCTCCCCGGACGCTGGAGCCTGCAGGACTGCTGCGCACAGCTGCGTGGGGGGAAGCGTCTGGAGAGAAGGTGACCTCCCAATCACCTGGAACCTAGAAATGCAGAGCCCCGGGCCCTTCCCCAGAAGCACCGCGTAAGAATATGCCTCCCGACCGCATCCCAGAAGATCACGTCAAAGCCTGGCTCGTGCTGGCCTCCGGGCCGCCGCCTTCTCCCTGCAAAGACCTGGGAAAATTAGGGATTTGTTTTGCCTCTTGGTTTCTCCAGTTCTCTGTCCAGCTTTTAAACAAATCAGTGCCTTTTTTCTATTTTAAGCCGGTGTCACCTTGATGGAAGGTTCACCCTGCGCTGCCCGGGTTGTGAAGGTGTGTGGGAGGAGGCAGAGAATCGGCCAAGAAGCACCACTCTTTTCCCTCCACGCAGGTATGACAAGCTCCTCGGGGATCTGAAGTATCTCGACTACCCCTGTGCAAATTGCAGGTACTGAGCCGCAACGCCCGGCACTGGGCTGGCATTTCATTCCACAGGTGCTCAGCCTGAGAGCTGGGGGGCTTCCGGGTGGGGGGCGACCGCTCCTCGTCCCAGAAGGAGGCTGGGTCTGGGCTGCCATCCCCTGGCAGCAGGCTGCTCCTGGCAGCAGGCAGCTCCTGGCTGGGTGCTCAGGGGATCAAGAACCACAGCCTGGGGCTGTTGGGGGCTGTGCAGGAAGAGGGCTGTGCCTGGGCAGCTGGTCACGACCTTTCTTCTTAGAGGAAGGCGAGAGGCAGGTGTTTAGCTGACTCCAGAGGTTTCACTCTTCCAACCCCATGTGCAGGGATGGACACCTTCTCAAAAGCTGCCTCCCTGAGGGCCCCCACCTTCCTAATACCATCTGCACTGTCTCCAAAAAGCCAACCCCATCTTCCTCCCAAGGCTGACTTTCTGAGTCAGAGCCCTTGATGCAGCCAGCAGGTCACTTAGAGACTCCCCGTGCTGGTGTGAATCCCGCCTGGAAATGTACTTGTGTGTGCTTAGCTTAGACGAGCGTTTCCACCCCTCCGAGCCATCGTCCTCCCTTTCCTATTTCCTATGTCAAAAAGAAAATCGTAAGCTGTCCCCTGCCCGTTGGTGGAGAAGATTCAGGGGGCTGGCCGAGGGGTGTGTCCCAGAGCCTCCCCTGTGTGCCCGGAGGGGGGCTGTGCTCACCGCCTCCCTTCTCGTCTCCTCTCCCGTGTAGTACTCAGCTCGGGCTGCGATACCAGACAGGCGGCTTAGGTGTGAGACAACCACGGTCTCAGGTTGTGGGAATGGATTGTCTGCAGGGTTGGTTTCTTCTCAAGTCTCTTTCCTTGGATGGCAGACAGCTGCCCCTTGCTGTGTCTTCGCCTGGGCTTCTCTCTGCAGGTACATTCCTGGTGTCTCTCTTATAAGAAAGGCAAAATTCCCTTGTCTTATAAGGACTCCAGGCAACTGGATCAGGGCCCCGCCCTAATGACCTTATTATTGCTAATAACCTCTGACAAGGCCCTATCACCAAACACGGTCACATTCTCAGGAGCCGGGAACTGGGGTTTCAACACATGAATGTTAGAAGAAGTGCAAATCAGCCCAAAACACCCAACTCCCCAGGCTCCTCCTTGTCCTCCTGAATTCCCTGCTTTACTGCAGAGAACTTTCCCTGTGAAGAATTGCCTGTAAATCTTGTCTGGATTTCCTCTTTAGAAGGCTTTCGCCAAACTGTAGCCCAGAATAACATCCTGCATTATGGCTTCAGCATAATAAATCAAGGCTAAAGCACCTGTCCCCCGTGTGTCCGTCCGTTCGTTCATTCTCTGGCAGTCTTGTCCCGAGGACCATCCAAGAACCCAGCCCTGCCCCACCCACGAGGAAGTTCCCACAGTGAACAGGACAAGTGATGGGACCTCTGGCGTGTGAAAGCGTGCTTCTTCACACGTGAAAAGAAAGTCTGTGACTAGTGAGCTTGACAGCTCTACCACACTTTCATCATCCTCGCCAAAGCGGTGCCTGTCACAGGCTGTGCAGCTCTGCCCAGTAGAAAACTCTACATGCCCCTTCTGCCTGCAGGGAGCTTCACATTGGAGCCAGGTGGCTGTCTGCATAGGCATGCGGCTGCAAGGGGTGCACGAACGGTGGAGTTGCTAGGAATCACCCTGCGAGTCCCAAGACCACGCTGACAGCACTAATGGGGGCCTGGTCCTGAGACCCTGCTCCAATCTGTCTCATTCACCATCTCCTGGGGGGACTCCGGTGGTCCCCACCCACCGTCCCAGGGCTGCGCAGGTCCACTAACCACCCCGTATGGAAGGTATTTTGCAGCCGCAATTTAAGATGAGGAAACTGAGAAATACGCCAAGATGTACTCAGTCAGAGTTGGTCAGGATTCAGCACCAGAGGACGGACAGCTCCCACCCCCTGACTGTCCAGCAGGAGCGTCGCCCAGGAGGCAGAGGGGCCTCTGCAGAAAGGCCAGTCTGAGCCAGGTGTGTGTGGGAGCTCAGCCACGGGGACATCTCTCTGGAGGCAGAGTGCTTTGTTTTCGGGAATGAATGGCGATGAGGGACACTCTAACCCTTGTCCACCTGAGAATTTGAAAACCGGAATGCTGTTCTTGTATTAATTCACTTGAACCTCTGATGGATGAATGGGTGCATCTGGTAAGCACTCACCAGGAACCGGGACAGATGAGTGTCCCTAAGGACCCCAGGCCCTGTGGGCACAGGACCTGCTCCAGCTCCATACCCCTTCCCCCAGCCCCGCCTCACGAAGGTAAAGCTACATCATGCTATTCTCACCTCCCTGGACCTCCAAGCCCCACAATCTCCCTTCCTCCTGTACCTCTAATGTGAGCTGTTGATACATTATTCTATTCCAACTCTATCACTGTCACTTGGGTACACGTCCTGTCCTAAGCCCAACCCCAGCTCCTCCCTCACCCCACTACATGGAGAGATTCTTGAGCACCAAGCTTATAAATCCACCACTGTTTCTTAGCACCCCCCAAACACACATACACGCAGCACTTAATTCACAGAGGAACACATAACAGCTCTTTAATGTGTGTCTGTGGCATGGAAGATAGATTTTGACTCTTAAAAAGGCAAATTGTCACCTGAAAAATTATTAATAGTAGGAGTCAAAGAGAAAAGAGTTTTCTGGACATGATCCATAAGGTAAAAGAATGTGAAAGGGGATAGGGAGACAGGAGAAGAAAGGGGGGAGGGAGGAGGGAGAGAAAGAGAAGGAGGGAGGGGGAGGGAGAGAGGGGGAGGGAGGGAGAGAGGGGGAGGGGGAGAGGAAGGGAGAGAGGAGAGAGAGATTTGCTTGAGGTTGCAGACATGAGGAAAAAAAAACACATCATGTTGTGGAATCTTGATTTATAGCAATTTTAAAAGATAAATGCGGGGCTGAACTCAGGAAGTAGAGCTGCCATTTCAGGCTACATCAGAGAGAAATGAGCACTTTCATTCCCCATCAGACCAGTAAGCACCCACCTCGTTTGCCCTCCAGGAGTGCCTCTCTCTGCCTCTGTCTCTATTTCTGCCTGCCTGTCTCTCTGTGTCTGTGTGTGTGTGTGTGTGTGTGTGTCTCTCTCTCACACACACACACACACACACACACACACGGAGGCATGTACTCCCTACCCCAGCTCGGTGCCCCCATCTCCCTGCTGTCTGCATCCCTCCCAGCCCCAGCTCTGCAGTGGGTGCAGGAGGAAGATTTATAGTGGCTGCATGTTCTGCTCCTGCCTCCCAGACACAGGCTCTTCCCACACGAAGCTTCTTTATATGGGGTTGTTAGCTCTGCTCCGCTGACTTGGGAGGCTACGTATTTTTAATCTTTATTATTTTTAATGCTATCCTTCATCCCTGGGCTTCTGGCTCCAACCACATTCTGACCTCAGAATACCAACAACAGTAAAGCCACTGCCATTTGTCACCCCCACGCTGAGCGCCTGGGGTTCTTAAATTAAAAAGCGTGGGAGGGAGCAGCTCTCAGAGCACTGCCTCAGCCCATGAACAGTCTGCAAATGCGGGGACGCTGTGCACTCTGACCTCTGACCAGGTGCCATGTCCAGGGCACTGCATTCATGGGTTTTAACAGAAGAAAAATACCCCCATCTCTGCTGGATGCTGAAGGATGGGCAGAATCAGAATGTGCTTCTCTTCTAAGGGCTTCTCTTCTCTAAGGGAAGCTCCAAGCACAGGAGGGGAAGTGCCTGATGATGGTGCAGCAGGGAGCTCAGCAGCCCTGAACTCCACAGCCCTTCCCGCCTGGGTGCCATGTGCTGTGCAGCCCCCAAACCATGTGGCAGCAGCCAGAGAGGGGGTCCCACTATGACGGATGCCTTGTCTCTCCCTCCACGGCTCCCCATGGACATGGGGGATGGTGCCCCCACTTCCCACTGAGCCTCGTTTCTCCTCACCTCTAACTTCTCTGATTGCAGGGCTGAGGAGGCACAGTGAAAGGGTCTTCTGAAGGTACTAAGCTCGTGAAGGATAGGCTTCTCTGTGGGGATCAAGATAAACACGGCTGTGTCCTTGACAACGCCCTGAGTGTTTCCGCTGCCTGTTCATGTTCACGGGTGCTGACCTCTCAGCCTCCCACCACTCTGCAGAGCAGATTTCCAAAGATGCTTTTTGCCCAGAGAAGATCAGTGGTTTCCCAACCCCCCATAGCAGCTGTGTGATGGAGCCATCGGCCCAGAATCCACAACTCAAGGTCCCGTGTTCACTCTCAGGCGTGCATTCCTCTCCTGCAGTGGCTTAAGGATGGACACAGATTTCAGTTTGACACAGAATGTAAACAACAGTCTAACATGTGCTCTGCAGCCCTGGTAACAGCAGATATTCCCCTTCCTGACCTGGGATATGGGTCAGGGTCAAGTTCTGGGGGCAGCAGGAGGCCACCCTCATAAACTGATCTCATGAAGCCAGGAAGCAATCTGTTCCTCCACCAAAACCTTTCCCACCAGCTCCATGACCACTTTTCATTCATCCTTTAGAATTAAGGTTTTAAAGTGCAGAGACCACTGAGGAAGTGCCCTTCCCGGGAGCTGGTTTCCATCTGCAGGGAGAAGGGGTCAGCAGAAGGCATCCAGATGCAGGGCGACACCCACCTGGCCATCATGCTGAAGCCAAAGTGATTTCTTGCATCATCACCCAAAATGAAACAGGCCGTTCTGGGCACTGTGCTCTTGCTTTCCAGCTTCAGTTGACAAGGAACGATGATTCTTCCATTTAATGAGGTTTGCATGTCAACCTTCTTGGCCCTCCAGGACAGTGGCTATGAGATGTCTCCAGATTAGAAATGTTGAGAAGACAACTTGATGTTCACGACTTTACCATGGGACTGTGTCTACTGAGTGGCTGCTAAATCCTGCCTGATAACCAAACACTGCAAGTGGTTGCACAGCAATGTTATCTAAACCATCACTATACCCTTTTCTTCATTTAAAGAAGAGTTAGTTCCAATTGCTCTCAAACTCTTCCAAAACACAAGAGGAAGGATCACTCTTATACTCACATTGCAAGCATTCCCTGACACCAAAACCACAAGGACACTGCAAGAAAAGACAGCTAGAGGCCAATACCCTGATAAACAAAGATGCAAAAATCCTCCACAGAATAGTAACAAACCAAATTCAACAATGTATTTAAAGGATGGAACACCCTGATCAGTGGGATGTATTCCTGGGGTGCAAGGATGGTTCAACCCCTGCAAATCAATCCCTGTGATGTGTCATAGTAACAAAATGAAAGATACAAATCAGACTGCATAACATTTCAAGCATCTGAAAAACCTGACTGAATGGTTTCATACTCTACGTTTCCTAATGGGAGCTTGTTAGCACTACCTCTTGTCAAATTTTATAGGCCAGCCATATAAACAGAAGAAGTAAAGAATGAAGTGACAATATTTTTTAAAAAGTCTCCTAATATTTAATTAATAGCTAACCTTTTGTGAATATGTCTTGTGGCAGAATCTCAGGGCACAGGAAGCCCCATATCCATCACAACTCCGTCTCCTGCAGCTCCCCAGACTGCACAGGCTGCCCTCTGGAAGGTCACTGCCACCCTTTTCTTGCTAAATCAAAAGGCCTTCCTTGCTCAGGGCCTCATGCCCCACATGCCCTCCAGGAAAAACACTTTAATTTTGGCTTCCAGGGGATTATATGATGCCACCTTTCCTCTGGCATCTCCAGTGGTTGATGGCTTTCTTCAACCACAGGTGTCTTTTTGTTTCCTGTTGGTTAAGCATGGCACTGGCCGAGGGACCACTCTGGGCTCCACGTGCATCCCTCCACATAGGTGTCTCTTCTTTCTCATGCCTCTGCACAATGACAGAAGGGCTCTGCAGTGTCATCTGACCTTCATCCGACCTTGCATCTCCGCCCCACCCTCATCCACCACCTGACTCAGAGCATGTCCTAAGCTAAAGAGAGTTTCTCCTTGCAGTGAGCCCTCCTCCCAGTCTTCCCTGTTCCTCAGCCTAAGCCTGTGCTGGGCACACAGAATAAAAAACAAATAACCATCACAGTTAAAGATATAAATACCGCATCCATCAACAATACCATTTGCAGTATACAAGATTTTCTCACATATCTCCCCCTGTTTGACTTTTATGGAAACGTTTTGGGAAGGAGGTGACTGGTGTTGTTTCTGCCTTACAAATGAGAACAAAGGGAAGGTGAGAATCTTGACCAGAGACCCGGATGTGATTCATCCTGGTTCTCCCTCCAGCTTTGCTGCCTCGTCCAGTCATCTCTGCTCGATCAAGGATTTACTCTGGTTAAATGAGCCCCTCCCCCAGCTCAGCTCCAAAACAGGTGTGTAGACTTGCTGGCATAAAGATCCAAGGGGATGGATCATGTCATGTTGTCCGCTGTCTCATGGTGACTCAGGTGGGGGGCAGTTACATCCGCAGGACCAGGGAGGGAAAGAATTCCTTCCGGCCCCATCGCCTGAGACATCATTGTCTCCGAGGGGGTACAAGATGTAACTGCCGTATCTTCCGAGTGTGTCACAGATCACCAGGCATCACGTTTGCATGTCTCCCATCTTAGCTGGGATCACTGTCTCCTGATTCCTTTTACTGAAATAGAAATTCTTAACTTCTGTTCACTGATGGTCCCAACCTCTCCAAATGTACTTTCACAAAGTGGCTGAGCTTCCTACTTGCACTGTTCTGTGCTGAACTTTGTGCCCCCGCTGATGCGGAACCAGGTGAAGATGCAAGACGTCTTTATGGCAATCCTCTTCACCTTCCGGGTTGCTGTCCTTTTCTCGCTTTGCTATTTTACTTTCTTTCTCTTTTTTTGACCGAGAGTCAGTGGGAAGAAGTAGAAAGTGCCTGGAACATGACAGGACTCCTTTGAGGTCTCAGGGATCATGGACGCATCATTTATGGAACCTCGGTTGCTTTAACTCTGTAGTGAAATCAGAGATCATAGGTGCATTTCGAGAAACGCAGTTTCCAAACAAGTGGTGGCACTATTGTTGTTATCATCGCCATTACTATCAGCAATGGGGTGGAGATAATAGAACTGGGGTCTCCCCATCTGCTTTAATTAAATGGTTATTTGAAACTTCAGGAACAATATTATAAGTGAGTTGGGGGAAAAGTGGCTTCTTCCTTACGATGCATATAAGGAATAATATTAGCATTGTGTATTACCATTTCGAGTGGCTCTCCATCCTGAACCATTCGATCTTCCCCACGATTCTGTGAGAAGATGTTGATCTGAGCCCCCTCGGCCCCTGCCGAGAGAGAGGGTCGGAGCTCCCTGGTGGCACGGTAGGTTGAGGACTTGATGTTGTCACTGCGGTGTCTTGGGTGGCTGCTGTCCGCAGGTTCAATCCCTGGCCCAGGTTCCACATGCTGTAGATGCAGCCAAGAAAGGGGGAGAGGGAGGGTCCCTCTCCGGGGAGAATACACAGCGGGGGTGGTGGGTCAGTGGACGGAGAGGCCTCCCGGGTGGACAGTGTGGTTGAGACGCGTTCAGATGAAGAGACTGCGTCCATTGTGCCCTGTCTACCAACCCCGACTTCACACGGTTTCTTGCAGAGGGTTCTTTTTCCACGGAGCACCTTGGCGAGTGTCTTTTCCCCGCCAGGCTGTCACTAGAGGTGGACGCTGGCAGAAACGGCGCGTGAGCCAGGCTCTGCCCCAGGGTGCTAATGATACCAGCTGCAGAGTCTCTGGAAATCTTCTCTGAAAGGAGTGAAACTCATTGCCAGGCTGCTTTCCAGTGAGGTCGAGCTGGCCCCTGTCCCAGCCCGCCCAAGCCAGGGTGAAGTCAGCCGCCTGATCCCATCACAGCCCCTCGTCCACACCGAGCACCAGGTAGAAGTGATGGAAAAACACCCCAGTCCCCTGCTGTGGAGTGACCGGCCCCAGCGCCCTCCTCTCCCTCCAGGGCTCATGCATCGGCGCGCCCGTCCCCCTGGCCTGGAATAGGGGGCGTGTGACACAAGTCTGTGTAAGTGTGGTGTGCACATGCGCTCACCCACTGGTGCCGACGGCAGAAGCCCAGAGCAGGCGGAGAGTCAAGGTCACTTGTGAGGACGCGTCCTTGGAGTCACACTTTGCCAGGGCTGGCTTTGCAGCCTCCTGCAGCCTGGCACCAACACAGATGGCCACATGGCGGCCGCAGCTGGTGGGAGCTGGCTGCCCACCACCGTCTCAGAGAAGCTTGGCCGTGGCCTCTGGCGGTCGATCCAGCCTGGGAGGGAGGGACCTGGGAGTCTTAGGAGCTGACTCACCGCCTGATTCATGCTGCATATGCTCCTCCTGGCTGGCACAGCCACCAGCCGGCCCCAGGCTTGACCTGGTTAGAGGAGCGGAGGTCGGATGTGCCAAGGCTGCAGCTCACGTGCATAAGCAGCATTTGAGGCTCGGACTAATCTGACTGCCAATCCAGTTTCAAAACCAGATAAATGTGCCAAAATTTGTACATGTCAGTTCCAGGTACTGCAAGTCGGCTAGATCTTCAGGTTGAATCTTTAATTTGAGTTCTTTCTCTTGGCGCAAATTTAGTTTGTCATATGGTAAAGTAGACGGTTAAAAAAACAGCAATTGTCAGTGACACCCAGAAAAACTTAACTTTTCTAACCCTCAGGGTTTTTGTTATTTTTTGTCGTTGTTGTTTTTGCAGTAAGGGGAAATGAAACTAGGGGATCATTTCTTAGTCATTTTGCCAATAAAAAAAAAAAAAAACCCTTTTGAAAAAATGATAATAGGAAATGCGATAGCAGTCAATGGGTAGAAATCCAGGTTCCATTGACTCAGTAGGAGGAAATCTCTTGGCCTCTGTCCCTGAAAGGATGTGTGGAGAGCAGGTAGGGCTGGACTCAGGAGTTGTAAGTTCAGCCATTTCCTATCCATCTGAGCTCTGAAACACACAGCCTTTCTGATTTGGCCTCCTTCTCTCCGCCACAACTGCACTTAACCCACATGGCAGGAAATAGTGGTTATTCCCAGTTTTCATAGAATGTGGTCATTTTGTTGGAAAGAACTATGAAGTGTGTGGGGTGTGTGTTTTCCATCATTTTCTCTATTCGTTTTATTTCAGACAACACTTCCAATGCCGTTATGTCTCCCATTGTTCCCGGGGTTGAAGTCTGTTTAAATAAAATTGAAAAGAAATAAAATATTGCAACATTTATAGTAAAACTTTATTAAAAACACAAAATTTGTGTGAAAACTTTATTAAAATCTACAAAGGTGATATCCTGTAGCATTCAACGTTGGATTTCAGGGCATTGGCCTTGGGTTGAATGCAGTTTTGGAGAGATCTCTGCACATCAGACATTCTGAGCTCAAGACAGGAGGTTTCCGGCACCTCGGAATGGCCAGAACAGCACCCCGGCCATCGCATGAACACGGGTCTGTGCGTCACGCCCCTCCCACCTTCTGCCCCCTCTCCCGGCAGGAACCCTGTGGCATCACCCATCCCAGGTGGCTTCCAGTGAAGAGAACCCTCAGACACGTGGCTCGGAGCCTGCCCTCATCTCTCACAGCGCTGCCAGCGCTTTCTCTGTCCGAATGTGTTTTCTGGTGTGTTTGCAGAGGTCCCCGTGGGTGCCTTCGGTCCCATCTCGATGGAACGTGTGCTGCTGTTTGCACCTCGGCCAAGGTGTGATGCTGTGTCTGGGCCAACAGAGGGGAAGGGGCACTTACTGCAGAGCAGGAGGGGGGCAAACGGGGATCTCTGCTGTCCTATTGTCCCCCCACCTGCCCCACGGCCCTCCCTTCCCCCAACACCAGCCTGGCTCCGCTCCCATCCCTCCCTGCTCCTGTCAGCGCTTGGGAACTGAAGCCCCCCGAGGCCATTAAAACAGCAAGGACGGGGCGCCCACCAAGGGGTGGTTATGCACTAAAAAGCATTTGGCAGCGAGAGCCTGTGCCTTTTTTTTTTGTAATTTTTTTTATTACTCGAATGAATTTATCACATCTGTAGTTGTATAATGATCATAACAATCCAATTTCACAGGATTTCCATCCCACAAATTTCGGTCTTAAAATAACACAAACACGCAGAAGCTAGGCAGCCCACTCTATGGATGAGAAAGCTGAGGCTCACAGGTCTTAAGCTATTTTGAAAAGGCCACTCAGCTGGTGACAGTGGCTCCAAGGCCTCCACCGTGCTCCTTCTTGGACACCCATGGCCTAGACCGAACCCCCAAATGTCTGCAAAACCTAAGGAGAGGCAGACTCACTGTAGAACTGAGTCTGGCACCTAGGGCTTGTCCAGCGCTCTGTCCAGAGCTCTGTCCCCCGCCCCGGGGCTGGGGCTGAGCGTCTCCAGCAGCGTTTCCCCAAGCGTGAGCTGTCCGGCCACCTCCAGGCACCCCTGAGTTTACCTAGAGACAGATCCCCCCAAGTCCTCGGGTCTTGAATCAGCATCTCCACTGAGGGGCCCAGAAACCTGCGTCTTTGAGGAACACCCCAGGCGGCTTTAATCTTTGCTAGTATTTAACCCCCCGAGCATACACGCTATTAGGAAGAGGCAGTGAGATTTTCTAACCACGGAACTAGTGGCCTCCGAGGCCGAGTTCCCCAGCCGGGTCTCATGTTGCTGGGGTGACCCTGAGGACGGAGCGAGGCCTGTGGGACTTCTGGGAGGGTTTGCAGAGGCGCCTTTGGGTGGCGGCGGCTTCCCTCCCCACCACCGACGCGGGAAGGGATGGTGTGCAGTCCTGCTTTCGTTTAAACCAGGCTCTTTCCAGGGGCACAGGGTCCTCAGGCCTCGTAAACTGAGAGACCGGAGGCTCCCGCTGGGACGCGGGCATGCGAGGGTGTGACGGCGGCAGGAATCCTTACGGGGACCACGGGCGTTGCTTGGGGCTGTCTCGGCAAAAGCGGACACACAGTCGGTTCTACGGAAACCTTTGTTTCAAAAACGCAGACTTGTTCCAACACGATTGACACATCAGGGAACAGGGGAGCCCTAATGTGGATTTCACGTTGGCTTACGCGTGATTCTGTGCTCAGAAGCGTGAGGCTAACCCAAGCTGTGCCCCTGAACCGAGACAGGCGGGGACACAGCCATGTGCGCTCCGCCACCTGGCTGTCCCCGCCCTGCCAGGTGTCACAGATGTCCCATCTCACTCCAGACCCTCCCTCCCTGTAAGCCCCAGACGTCAGCCGTCTGACCGCTGCTCCACGGGCTGCGGAGGGCCTCCTCGGGGAAGGGGCCTTCGCGGGTTCCGTTTCCTGACCCTCCTCGGGTGGGAAGCACTGCCGTCATTTTCGCTAGGTTCCTGGGGTTTTCACACGTTTTGAGTGGTTTTGAGCGTCACGGCTCCAGTCCCAGACGTCCGAGGGCCTGTGCAGGATCTGGCCCGTCGTGCTGGCTTTTTCTGGAATGCGCGTTGCTCCACGCAAAGCCCTCGGGCCGCCTCTCCCTCCCGCTGGCCCGGCCGCAGCAGAGACCCCAGGGGAGGCCGACGGGGAAGCAGGCCGAGGGGTCCGCAAGCCTGCACTTGACGAACCTAGAGGTTCCTCTGGGCGCAGATGACCCTGTCCCAGCAGGATGGCGCGGTCATTTATATTCTTCTTCCTTCCACAGAACGTCCTGGGGACCATCTAGGCCACGTGGACTGTGGGTCTGGCCTTAAATTAGCTCGCTCTGGTTTGAGCGCAGACCAGCTGTGCCCGCCAGCCCTCCTGGAGGCCCTGCCCGCTTCCCCCTCGGCAAGGAGCCCGGGACCAGGGCTTTCGAGGCGCAGGGGCTGTGCATCTCCCGTGGACGGTGCGTATTTGTTGACGCTTTGAAACCTCGGATCCACCGGCTGACAGCAGGTCACAGGCACCGCTCCACCCTGAGCAAGCCCCTGCCCTCCCCGCTGCAGAGGACGGGTTTGCGGCGGCACCGAGGTCGTCCAGTCTTTGCTGAGTTGCAGATGGACGGTGCCTGCGGGTCATCCCAGGAGGCTGGCTGGAGTGGAGGAGAGTGGCTGTAGCATCCGCAGCCCTGCGGTGAGGTTGCTGGGGAGGATGCAGCAGGGCGGGCTCCTGAGCCTCTGCGGGAGGCAGGAGGAGGGAAAGGAAGGGAAATCAGTTTAGTCGGCCACCTGCACTCAGCGGCTGCCTCCCTCCCCGCCCGAGCTCCGTTCCATTAGCGCTCTCCCTCTCTCCCTCCCCGCCTCCTCCCTCCCTCCCCTGCCGCCTCTCCCCCTCCCTCCTCCCTCCTTCTCTCTCTCTCCCTCTCTCTCTCTCCCTCTCTCTCTCTCACTTCCCCCTCCCTCCCTTCTCCCCTCCCCCTCCCCCTCATCCCTCCCTTGCTCCCTCCCTCCTCTCTCTCTCTGTCTGTCTCTCTCTTGCCCCCTCTCATCAGCTCTTGCTCCGTTTCTAAGGTCTTTTAGTTCCCTGGTGGCTCAGCCATTGAAGGATCTGGCATAATCACTGCTGTGGCTCAGGTTCGACCCCTGGCCCAGGAACGTCCACAGGCCGCAGGCGTGGCCAAAAAAATAAATAGAAAAGGCAAATGTCCCTCCATTTACCTACTGGAATTCCCAGTGAATTTCCAATGAATCCCTTGGAGGGGAGCCCGCGGTGCGGTTGGAGGAGAGGAAGCCCCAGAGCAGAGAAGGGGGTTGCCGAGGGTTCCCGGGGGGCTTTTAGATGCTCTCCCCAGAAGGAGCTGCCTGGGCAGGGCACCTGTGAGCTCCCGCTGAGTCCATTCTTGGAGGCGTCTGTCCAGCGTGGAATCGTTACTCGCCCGGGCTCATGAGCACTGAGTGGGGAGCCCGTCTGATCTGCTCCAAAGCCACTTGGAAGGAGCGCCTGGGAAAGAGCAAGACGGCAGTGGCTGGACGAAGCTTTGCCCAGGCTGCGGCCGTGTGCATTTTGCAGACGTCGTGAGGTGGTGCCCGGAGCCCTTGTTCTCTGGGGGTGCCGGGGGCCCACCCTACGTGCCTGCAGCCTACAGGGCAGCACAGGCTGCGTGAGCTCATCTCCGCCCGCGGTGGAGACAGTCTTCCCCGGCGACACCGGCACTTGGAAGCCCCATCGCGTGTTTATATTTAGCACTAATAGTGGACAGAAAACGGGGTCAGGCCAATGCATCGCAAGGGGCCAGCAAAGCCAACTCCCCGCCGGCCCCTCCCGCCAACATGCTCACGTCACAGGCTGGTGTCTTCACGTGGAGGGACCGCCTGCCGCAAACATCCCTCATCTGCCCCCGCCGTCGACAGGCAGCAACCCAGCCTGAGGTCCTGCGGTCTTGCCCGAAGGTGCTTGGTACTGCCATGCCACACACCCTCGTGGACGGGGACGAGTCACCAGAGGGGGCTCTCGGGACCGCTGGGGGCTGGGGGCAGGGCTCTGGGTACGGGTGGGGAGAAAGGGGAGGGTCCCGGGGGCTGGGAGAGAGGATGCTCAGGGGCCGAGCACAGGGACAGAGAGATGCAGGTCAGGGAGCAGAGGAAGCCGCCCCTGAGAGCAATTGGCCCTGCTTTCAAACTGTCACCCCTTCAGCCCCAGGAGCTCCGCTGTAGGAAAGCAGGTTGTCCTGGAGGCCAGGGGACCGGGGACCATGTGACCCTGCGTTCTGGCTCAGCTTCCAGGCTCTGTGGAGCTCACGGTTCAGGGTCCAGAAGGTCACCTCTCCAGGCCACCCGGTGGTGACCTCAGCCCTTGCTCCACTGTCATCAGGGGGTACCTGACCAGTTCCACCATGCCTCTTAGAAAAGCCACCCTTCTAATGACGAAACAAAGCCCTGGTTTCTCCCCCATAAAAGGAGCGGGGATCTGGGGCTGAGGGCGGGAGCGAGGGGCGGACGCGGCCCTGCTCTGCCATGACACCTGCATCAGGGCCCAGGGGGCAGCCTGAAATCGACCTCGGCCCCTTCCACCCCCATCCTAGAAGGCCGGGAAGGGACAGGTCTTTGAAGGACTTCCAGGTGCCAGGCGCAGGCCCCTGCGCACATCTCCTGGCCCAGCCTGGTCCCTCCTCGTGGGCCGACGGGGCGGCGGGAGCTCATTTAGCTGAGAGCCACGTGTTCTCCAACGTGCTGGGACGTGCGTCTTACTAAAGAGAAGGCAGAAATCGCTTTGGCGACAGCTGACCTTCTGCCGAGGGCACCGACTAGGGTCCGGCAGTAGCGCAGGCCCTGCGTGCTTATTTCCTGCAGAGCAGGCTGTGTCTGCGTCCCCGTCAAGCCCAACCTCCCAGTGGCCCAGAACTTCGGGGAGTCAGGGCATCCTGGGCATGATGGCCGCCCCTCTATGGGGGGTCATTCTCTCAAAGCACCGTGTCCAGTGGGGCTTCCTGTCCCACCCAGGCTGCTCCAGTCACGGCCAGGTGCCTGCCCTGGGCCCCTGACTTACAGCCTGAGCCCTCAAGAGGGTGGACAGACATGGAGATTGGCGGTGGGAGGGCCCTGCGGTAGCCAGACGAGGACCAGGGCCCAGGGCGCCCCCCTCAGCTCAGGACCAGGGGCCCAAGGATGCCCTCTTGGCTCAGGACCAGGGCCCCCTCACTGCCTCATGCTCCAGGCCCTCTTGCGACAAGGCCTTGGCACACAAGGTGGGGGCTCCCCCAGCTCAGGGCACGTGCTGCTGACCTGCCTGACGGCCCAGGCACCCCGTCTGTGTCAGGCTGGTCTCTGGGTCAGAGCCATGGAAGCGTCTGCCTCCTGTAGTTTGAGAACAAGAGATGGGCCCCTGTCAGCAGAGGTTCCCGCATCTCCAAGACAACCAGACACCCTCCCTCCCGAGGAGGCAAAGGCGCAGGGACGGCTTCACCGGCCCTTCAGTTCAGCCTCTTCTGCTGGGGCGCAGTGGGGGCATGCGGGGGTTGGGGTGGGGGCATCGCCAGGGCCTCCCCTGCCTCCATCAAGGCGGGAGGTGCCCAGGACTCAGGCCCGAAGGTCTGACGTCTAGGGTGTGACGTTCAAAAGAGGTGACAGCGTCTATTGATTAGCACGTGCATGATGAAGCCAGCTGCAACGGGGCCAGACTCAGGTTCAGGGTGAATTTCCTGCCACCCTGGGGACGCGTGTGGCTCTCATGTCGCTCACGCTTGTCTGCGCGGAGGGGTGAGTGGAACACCCACTAGGAATAAATCAGCGAGTGGCCATCGGTGGCTTAGAACTGCACGGGGCAGGTGGGAGGTGTGTGCAGAGCCTCGGGAACAGTCCGTGCGGTCAAGGCCCACGGCAGAGGCCAGAGGGTCTGCTCTTTGTCAGGAGCTCCTCTCAACAGCCTTGCGACCAGGGCTGGCCTTCTGCATAGCAAACCATGCTCTGCAGGAGTCAGACCCAGAAACCCCAAGGGCACAGCCCAGCCCAGGGCTCTGGCACGCATGGGGCATTAGCTGGGCGAGGCAGCACACCTGGGCCCAGGGACCTGGTGAAGAGGACTGGGTGCTGGGGTGGGGCTGGGTGCTCCCAGGTGTCTGAGATGAGAACAGGTTTGGAAGCAGAAGGGGTGGCCAAGGGCATGCGTGCCTAGGGCAAGGCTGGGAGGGAAGGGGCTGGGGCAGGGCAGGCTGAGTCGGGGCTCCCGAGGCCTGGTGTCCTCCTGTGAGGGTCTCCCCGCTTTTCTTGGCTGACCTGGTCCCAGAGGCCAGAGGATTGGCTCAGGGCACGGAGGACGTTCCACTGAGGGGCCTTTTCCACCACAGGCTCCGAGGAGTCGGCTCCAAGCTCCGGCGGCCCCGCCCAGGGGCAGCCAGCCCGTCCAGGCCCGAAGGGAGTTCTCCTTTCCCACACTGTGGGGAGTCGGCCCTGCCAACCCCCTCTGCTCTGCCGTCTCTGCCGCTGCAGCCCTTGCTGAAATAGCTTCTCTCTTTCCTTTCCAGAAAAAGAACGCCATTGCCACCCATAGCAAATTAAAATTAAGTGCAAAGCCGTTTCCGGGTCAGTTCCGCACAGTGGGTCAGCAGCTCTCAGCACGAGGGCTATTTCTCAGCTGTACGTTCTGGGCCCTGGGAACGGCTCCGAGGCTGGAATGTGGGGATTCGTGTGCTGTGTCTTCAGAGCACTTGATAAAGGGATCCAGGGTGGGGTGGCAGCAAGGGGGGTGCAGGGCCTCCCAGGAAATCAGCGTCTGCGAGGCAAACAGGGCAGCTGGGTGGCCTCCGCCCTGGCCAACGCGGGTCAACCCCGGGGCCCGCGGCTCCGACTGGAGGATGTACAGGCGTCTCCGGGGACCTTGCTAAACGCCGACCCCGCAGCTGGAGGCTGAGCCCGGCGATCAGGCTGGGCCAGGACTCCGCACGACGCCCCGGCACGGAGACGGACTTGTGAACCCAGTGAGCTGAGTGCAGCCTCCGTCTGGAGGGGCAGAGAAGACACAGCAGAGACATGATTCCTCGAAGCCTGAGACAGTGCCTGCGGGGCCCCCAGAGGGGCCACTCGGAGCCGAGTCAGGGTCAGCCAGGCGGCCACAGAGGACAGGAGCCTGTGTGCACCGCAGCCAGGATGGAACCTGGCCTCAGCCACGCACGGTCCCCACCAGGGCTCCCAGGACACTCAACAGAAACACAAAATACTGGTGGGACGCTGCCCGGGACAGCTCCTGACTCCTCGGGGACAAGGATTCGCCCTTATAAGCCCCTGTCTCTTCCTCTTCCCTGAACCACTCTTTCGGTCTGACCCGAATCCGTGTCTCCAGGATTGGGGTCCCTGGGACCCCACGCAAACCCTTCACGGCTTGTCTTCCGGCCACGGCTTCACGGAGAAAGCTCGTGACCCTGCATCAGGCGACGCCTGCGTTCGAGGTCGTCCAACCGTGTGGGGTCGCAGACCCTCAGGGTAAGTGCCACACCCCTCTTCCCAGACCGAGGAATCGTCAGCCTGAGAAAAGGCAGATCAGCATTCGGTTCCTGGACAGCCAGGAAGTGCAGCCTCGGTCCCTGCGCCACCCCGTGCCACACCTGCCACCCGGCCGAGCCCCGCCCATCGCAGGGTCCTCATCCGCGTCACCGTCTCCGAACGTCGCGCAGGTGCCCACTTTCCCCCTGGACGGAGCCCTCTCCTCGGGAAGGAAGCGCTTGTTTATCCCGAGGGCCTGTCACAGAGCCCTGGCCGCACAAACTCTGCGGAGAGCCGGCAGGAGGGACCAGGCCCCCGGGGAGCGGCTGCTGCAGAGTGACCGAGGCGTGGCGCGTGCATGTAATGGGTGTGTGGACGTGGAGGTGTGATGCCACGTCCTTGTGTGCGTCATACATACAAGCTCGTAGTCATCACATTTGTCACGTGTCTATAACATGTACACAGCATATAGGTACATAGGTACAGTCACACATGTACATTCACAGACGCATATTCCATCAAACGTGTGCATTGCATCTGGTGTGTGTTTCTGTACCGTTTATGTACGACGTATGTATCATAGATATGCATGTGTGTTACACAATAATGACGTAGAATACACACACATATGCACATTCACACCTATGGTTTTCCAGAAATTGACTTGAACATCGATTCTCAGTTCTGGAAGCCAGTCCAGCATCAGAGTGTGGGCGGGACGGCTCGTTTCCCCTGAAAGGCCCGGCCGTTTGCCCGGCTGAGGAGCAAGGGAATCTCCAGACACAGGGGGGTTCACAGCTCGCCCGGGCCCCTCCCACACTGGCCAGCCCCGCAAAACACACACACGCCGTGCATATGAGGAAAGGTGACGGCTTCAAGCACAGAACCGGGCCAAGGTGGCTCCGCACGGCCAGTCTCGCCACGGCCGCTGGCTGAGCTTTTGCTGCGTTGGCCATGGCGGGTCAGGAATAAGACGCCGGAGGGGACCCACCCTGGCAGGCGTTTCCCCACATTTCCGGCAAAATGGGAGAACAAAGGGCACAGGAGCTGGTCTTGCCTGTGTGGCTGGTCGCACCTGCCACCTCCAGCTCCGTCACATGTGCGGTTACAACGTCTGCCTTTTAGAAGCTGATCCCGCCGGGGCCGTTTTCTCTCTCACACCCCAGACCTTCTTTCTCCCCAAAAGCTCTACTTCATGGAGGAGCTTCCTGCCCTCCGACCCTCTGAGGGCCGAACTCGCTGAGAGGGGGCTCGTGCGGAGGCCTTGGGGGAGCACGTGCCCTCCTGGGCCAAGGCCAGTGACTGTAAGCGGGCACCTGCCTGTGAACAGACGGCACTGGCGCTGGGCCTTTCCAGGGGGCTGCGCTGTTCCGTCCAGGGTCTGGGTGTGGGTCTGTGCTCCAGGCAGCCTCGAACCCACCTCCCGGGGCCTCAGCCAGCCTGCCGAGCATGCTGCCCACGCTGAGCAAGCTCATCTTGTGATCACCCCAGAGGAGCCTGGGCCCCCCTCCCCGCTCCCGGAGCCTGCCCCCCAGAGGAGGCTGAGCCCTGCCTTCCCACCCCCCAAAAAGGAGCCCGGGCCCCGCTACCCCACCCCCAGAGGAGCCTAGGCCCCCACCTCACCCCACAAGGTGGTGGAGCCCAGGTGAAGACAGCCAGGTGTTAGCCCCAGGAGGGGCCCCCATACCCGGGCTACTGTTCTGGCAGCTCTCGCTAACCAGGCATTCAGGATGGGCTGGATCAGGCACATTCTGAGGCCCAGCGCAGGCCTGCCACGCAGGAGACGAATGGATCTGACGAATGGAGGACCTGGACGAATGGAGTGACTTGTGCTCTCCTGTAACCTGTAACAGCCACGCGGGTGCGCTGAACTGTGTCCCCAGCACAGTCAGATCCTGATCCCCGCACCTGTGAACAAGACCTTGTTTGGAAATGGTCTTGGCAGAAGTAACAAGCGAGCTCCCACTGCAGCAGGGTGGGCCGGACCCCCGCCCGGTGCCTTGCGGACAGGGCCGTCTGGGCGCAGGCACAGAGGGAGTCGTCGCGGTGATGACAGGGAGGGGGCCCTGGTGGGACAGAGGCCAGGACTGAAGGCTCAGGCTTGCCAAGAGTTCCCGGAGGCCAGACAAGGCAGGAAGGAGCCTCCCCTGGAGCCTTGAAGAGAGGGGAGGCTCCAGCCTCCAGAACCACAGAAGAGCTCCAAGCTGAGGCTCCGTTTGTGGGGAAGCATTAGAGCAGCCGAGGTCTCACCCCGACGGGCCGAGGGCACCCAGGGTGGACCCGCTGTCCGCCTGGAGCTGCCAGCCTTCGCCTTCGTGCCCAGCAGTGCCAAGTGGTACCTAATGGCGGAGGACCGCAGGCTGGCATTTCCAAGGGGAGGACACCTGAACCATGATACTGCACGTACGGGGTCTGGGGGTCTGATGAGGAGACGCTCGAAGCTCGCAGCCGGGACACAGCGGCTGGAGGCTTCCCTGCGCATGACTTTCGCCTCTGCTGCCGCCCACACAGCAGGCACGGCGCTGCTCATGCTTACACACCAAACCCCTCTTTCTCCAAGTGAGTGGTAGCCGCTCTGCTGGGGGGTGGTCCCCACCTGTTCCACACCCAGGAAAACGGGCCGCAGGGATGGCACTGGCTGGCGGGGGACAATTGTGACCACAACTGAATCCCACCCAGGGGACACCCCTCCCGGACCCCAACTCATGTTCTTAGGTAAACAGTAGTCACTCGCTAAGTGTGCAGTGTTTGGCAGCACAGGGGTCAGGGCAGGGCGAGGCCCAGGAGGACTTCTCAGGACTGAGACCCCTCTAGGCCCTGGTCCCTGGCTGGTGCACGACCCAGGGCCCCGCTTGCTGCTCCTGCCCAGGGCCCAGCTCCAACTACCCCCTCGCCCAGCTCGCCCTCACCCCAAGGCCGGAGGCCCTCGGCCACCAGAGAGCTTGGCATTCCCCCCCAACCACAGGGCCGGCTTCCCTGCTTTGCACTGAAGGGTCCCAGCAGGTGGCCCTCTCAGGAGAGCTTGCTGTGCACCAGTTCTCCTGCCGCGGAGGGGCCTGGCCGTGTGTGTCCCCCAAGGCCTCACCACCCACCTCGGCTGCAGGATGGGGGCCGGGTGCCTGGGAGTGGGCGCGAGTCGTGGGCAGAGCTGACCCGGGCAGCCGTGTCCCTCCAGGCCGGGTGCCACCCCACTGCCCCCCAGCACACACTGGCTGGCTGTGACTATGTGTCCCACCTCCAAGCCAGCCCAAGTACCCCGAAGGCGGTGTGACAGGGACAAGTGCTGTTCTGAGGCCTCCTCCACCCTTCCCTGTGCTGGGACCTGGGGCTTAAAGAAAAGCACCAACCCCGGTTCCCATGTGGAGCCCAGCCGGCAGGGTGGCCGCAAGGACTAAACTGAACAGTGGACATGATTAAACAGGGTAACGGCTGGCCCGTGGGCGGCCTGAAAACAGTCTCATTGCTGCTGTGTTATTTAGGAGGAAAAGGGACCAGCCAGCCTCGAGCTCCCCCAGTTTCCCCCTGTGACGTCTGCCCACCTTCCCAAGCGCGGGACAGGGCAGGCAGGACATGGTGATTAACCCCCTGCTCCTCGGAGCAGGGGACCCCAAGCTCAAAGAGCAGCTGTCCAAGGTCATGGTGTCTGAGGACCAGGCAGCTGCGTCTGGGCACCAGAGGTGAGCGCCCCTGGGCACAGAACTCCTCTGCCCCACCGCTCTCACGGGGATGTGGTCAGGGGCCTCCGCCCCTCATCCCCAGTGCCCCCCAACAGGCAGAAGCATCTCCCACCCAGACACACAGGCTCGAGGAGCCCAGCAGGACCCTCGCAAGGGGCAGACAGGAGAGGTAGGGACAGAGCAGACACAAGGGACACGGCAGCCACAGGAAACCCCCACACCCACAGAGCCCATCAAGCTGCAGCAGGCCCTGGAGCTTAATCAGCCCAGCCAAGGGTGGGGTGGGGGTCCTGCGAGGGCAGCGTGGCCTGTGATGGTGCAGACCCTGCCCTGCCCCCTCCCCCTCACCCCCACCCCTCCCCTGCCAAGCCAGGGCCCAGTGGCCTGAGCACCGGCAGGCCCGATGTGACACGTGCCCCGCCCTGGTGAGCTCCCGCCTTCTAGCACAGGGATGGACACTGAGCAAGTGTGTGCATGTCACACACACACACACACACACACACACATACACGCATACATACAGGCACACACACACGCGGAGGCACAGCTACACACACACAAAAATATGTTCACACACACACACCCCTAGATCAACACACACACAGACATACCCATAGTGCCTCAATACACACAGATACACGCAAATGCGCATTTGTCAAGTAGGGAGCTGCAGCTGCCAGCCTACACCACAGCCAGAGCAACGCCGGATCCTCAACCCGCTGCGCAAGGCCAGGGATGGAACCCGCATCTTCAGGGAGACTGCATCAGGTTCTTAACCAGCTGAGCCACAACGGGAACTCCCCTATTGTTTTTTATAAGATGGATTTGTCCTCTTGTGAGCCAGTCGTGCAGCCTCCTTGGTTCAGTGAATAATGGTTGAATGAATTTAGTCTTTTGCGCTTTCTCGTGAAAGCTTTTTCCAAGTGCCCACCTCGCAGGAATTAACCAAGCCTTGGTCATGTATCAAGTACGTACTCAGCCCAGGCTGTGACCGGGAAGCCCACTGCTTCTACCATGGAGTCGCTTTGACTGTCCACTTTGTGTAAGAAGACAAGTGAATCTGAACCCTCCATGCGCTGATATTGTCTCGGTTTTAACCCCAGGACGACAGCGCCCCGCCGGGCCCGCGTGTGAACACCGCGTGGCGGTGAGAGGATGACTCTGCCCTGATGCCTGAGCAGGTGAGCCGATGGCAGAGGCCAGAGCCCGGCTGAGAGCGCGGAGTCTGAGGACGGGCAGGGGGACTGGGTTGGGACCGAGCGCTGCGTATCAGCGTCTGGGGACAGCCGTGGTCCTGGGGAGGAAGATGCAGTAGGGATCTGGCAGGCGGGGTCCTGCCTTCCCGTCAGAAAGCCCCTCTGCCCCTGCGGGTGGGCAGAGCCTCCCCCCCCCACCCCCCGCTCCTCCGGCCTGAGGCCCTGCCCCCGCCCTGAGGCTCTGCTTATCCCAGCCTGTTGTAAGGGGGGCCTCCGGAAAATTGATTTCCTGCAATCTTCGGACTGTGCGGAGGCAGAGGCAGCCCCGCGTCAGGAGAGACGTCTCAGGAAGCCCCCAGGTGAGCGGAGACACGCAGGCCCTCCCTTTGACATGTGCCCTGCGGCAGCGCAGGGCGGGACCAGAGCAGCACAGGGCCTGAGGGGCCACAAGAGAGCCGGCGGTTTGTGGGGACCTGGTGGAGGCGTGGGGACAGGGTGGAGAAGTTGTGGGGACCAGGTGAGGGCATGGGGGCCGCCCACCGCCAGGACTGTGGACACAGCTGTTGCCCGTGGCCAGTTAAGCCCTGTCTTTGAATCACCATGCAGGACTGGGCTGTGCCAGGCCTTGCCTCCATCAGGGCCCCACCGCTGGGACCGGCCCCCGACTGCAGAGCTCGGGTGCAGAGCAGGGAGGGGCTCTGATGCGTCACGAGCTGGGAAGTGGACAGGGTCACCTCCAGGTCATTACCTCCTGACCCCCCCCACTGGGTCATTAGTGGTCCGAGATGGAAATTTCCAGACTGGCTCGTCCAGCGTGTGCGAGCCTAGCAGAAGCAGCTCAGAAAGCCTTCCAGGAAGCAGAGGTTGGTGTTCACCTTGAACCCAGCTGACACAGCCCCTCCAGAAGCCGCCATCTCCGGGAGGAGCAAGTTCGGGGCGGCAGGCTTGGTCCTGGTGCGGATTCCGGCCCAGAGCCCCCACCAGTGTGGGCAGCTGCTCAGGCCCTGCGCTGCCAGACTGGAGGCCAGTCCATAGAGAGGACTCTGAGCTGTGGTCATGGCGTTCCCACCAGAACGTTCTAGGGACCAGCCAATGGAGAAGTAAGAGCAAGTAACAGGAATTTTACAGGAAACAGCCTTAGGAAGCAGATGCGTCTCGAACCCCAATGCCCGTGCGGCAGCGGCACCGGCGGGGGTCGGGGGCCCTCGTGGGTTTCCACGCTGCACGGGTGCTGGAACTCGGATATCCAGGTTCTGACCGCTCACCAGTTGCTCCTCCAGGAAAGAGGGGTCAGCCAGGCCCAGAGGTGCAGCCCCCTGCCTGCGGATGAAGCTCCACGGGAGTACAGCAGGTGGACCCCAGCTCTTAGCTGCCGGTAAAGGCCCTGCTGGAATCTGAAGGGAAGGAGGCCCCCAGGAATGAGCAGAAGAGCCAGGACAGGACGATGGGCAGATGCAGGGGCTGGGATGAGACCCACCAGCAGCAGGATGCTGGCGGCAGGCAGGCAGCAGAGGGCAGCCACTGCACCTCTCAGCAGGGGGCCTCTGAGACCACCCAGGGCCAAGGCTGGAGGCCCGGGCCTTGTCCCCGGGAGGGACCCTCTGTTCCCAGTGAAGACGCTGTGTCCCCGAGGCAGCCCACAGCCGCGGGCCCAGCCTCCAGTGTGCCACGTGTGGTGCGGGTGGCGGGAGCAGAGCGGGATGGGGACGCGGGGCTCCAGGGGCCCAGGGCCAGGTCAGACCCATGTGACTGGAGTGGATTTCTGCCGCCCTGTTCTGGCTCGTTCACAGCCAGCTGTGCACAGGCAGGGACCTGGTGACAAGAGCTTTCCGGCTGAGCTGTCACCACATCAGATCAGAAAGGTCCAAGGAGGGCCTCTGCCACCACCAGGGGTCCTGGGCAGAACTGCTGCTCAGAGGCTGGAGGTTAGGAGGAGGCCTTCCCGCTTTGCCAGGGGCACCTGCGGATGGGGAACCAGGGCGCTGCGGAAGAGCCGTGGCCCAGGGTCCCCGAGGCTCAGAGGAGGTGGCGCAGGTGGTCCTAGGCCATCGGGCGCGCCTCTCCCAGAGCCGCCCTCGGTCTGCGGAAAGGCCCCTCCGCTCTCCCCCGCCTCCCGTCCTCGGCTGCGCTTCCCGCCTCGCTGCTCGCTCACCCTGAGCCCCCTGCGACTGGACCGTGACTTCTGACCATGGACGAGCCAGCGCCCGTGCCCAGGGGCGCCTCCCTGGCTGAGGGCAGGGGTGGACGGAGACCAGGGGCTCCAACCCCGGCCCCGTCTTCATCCCGCACCACACGCCAGAAGCCACCCACCTGAGAGCAGGGCCGGCCACCCTGTCCCTCCCGCTCCAGCCTCTGCTCCCGGGGACGGGAAGGGGCAGAGAGAAGCCACGGTGTCGGTGTCGACAGCAAATTAGATTAAACGCCATCTTCACCTCACAGCGAAGCCTGCGGTTTCCTTCTGATGCGCCCTGTCCTCCCTCGGAAACGGCAGAAAGAGGCGGTGATGGCCTCAAAGGTCATTAAATGACACGTTTCTGTAGGACAGAGAGCGATGAAAGTCGACGAGAAGACGCTTCTGCATGTGTGAAGCCTGAGTTTTTCCCATGAATGGAGAAAACACACACACACCCATTTACACCCCCCCAAAACACACACACCCAGCACACACCTGTACACCCACATGCATACACGTGTTCACACATACGACACAGGCACGAACACACACAGGTGACATGTACACACATCATCCTTTATCTGTATTGAAATTTTTCCAGCCTTTCTGACACTGAACGTTGCTAAGAGATCCTAGGCCCTGAAACAAGTTCTCTGGCACCAGGAAAATCACCCCCCCACGTGCCCCCAGATGGATAACAGCACAGCCGTACGGGGAGTTTTAGGCTCCCCTTCTCCTGGCCCCGTTGAAGGCTGTGTCTGGTGAGCTTGGTGAGCCGTGCAGAGCAGGCTCAGCTGGCAGTGAAGACAGCTCAGCCAAGGCAGAAGCTTGACTCGAAGGGGGTTTGAGATGTGGCCTGCTCGTCTCTGCGGCCCTAGGTGCCGGCAGGTCCTGCCTGGTCACCTGGGCCACAGGTGCGGGACAGACAGGTGCAGACAGAAGGAGCGTGAGCTCTGACTCAAGCTGGGAGCTGCTGGGAGGGAAGGTGGGTGGCCAGGAGCGTCACCGAACCCAGGCGGGGATTCGGAGCAGCAGGCACCGCCCGCGGCCAGAAGAGGGACCAGGAAAATCTGACACCCCTGCGAGGAGACTTTGCACAGGGACCCAGGGACCAAGAGCACGTTAGTCACCACGTTAGTGAAGAGGACAGGATGCCCACGATGGGTAAGCGGCCAGCGCCCAGCCCTTCTGGCTAGCGGAGCCGCTTTCAGCCCAGAATAAGCCACTGTTACCCAACCCGTCGAGGGGGTTATGTACTGATTGACTGATTTTTGGCCACGCCTGCAGCTTGTGGAAGTTCCCCGGCCAACGACTGAACCTGCCCCACAGGAACGTCTGAGCCACTGCATTGATGATGCCAGGTCCTTAACCCGCTGAGCCACCAGGGAGCTCCCATCCAGGGGTTCAGTGACAATGGAGGTCTTGCCTGGTGAGCCCCTCTGTGCTCCCCACTCCTCAGAGGCCCACGGAAGCTGACGAGCTCTGTTTCTGTTCTGTTGGCCATGTGCATGTCTTCTTGGGACACATGTCTGTTCACAGCCTCTCCCCATTGTTAATTGTTGTTGCTTTTGACTGATGTTGAGTTGTATGAATTCTTTGTACATTTTGGATATTAACCCTTATTAACTCTTTCATTTGCAACTCTCTTCTCCTATTCGGTAGGTTGCCTCCGTTTTGTTGACAGTTTCCTTCGTTACGCAAAATCTTTTGTTTGATGTGGTCCCACTTGTTTATTTCTGTCTTGCCTGGGGAGACAGGTCCCCAAATTCACTACTAGGGTCAGTGTCAAGGAACATACTGTCTATGTTTTTATCTAGAAAATGTGTGGTCTCAGGTCTCATATTTAAGCCTTTAATCCACTTTGAGCTCATTTTTGTATACGATGTGGGAGTGGGCCAGTTCAATTCTTTTGCGTGGAGATGCCCGATTCTTCCAGCGCCGCCACTGAAGAGACCCTCTCTTCCTCACTGTATGTCCTTGCTCCTGTGTCATAGATTAGTTGAGCACATTGGCTCCCATTAAGCGTGAGCTGTTTCTGGGCTCTCTGCTCTGTTCCGTTAATAGATGTGTCTGGGAGTTCCCTTGTGGCTCAGGGGGTTAAGGTTCCAGCCAAAACCAAAAAGAAGTGTCTATTTTGGGCGAATACCATCCTCTTTTGATTACATTGGCTTTATAGTATAGTTTGAAATCAAGGAATATAAATCCTCCAGCTCTGTTCCTCGTTCTCAAGTATAGTTTGTTCTGACTCTTTAGGGCCTTTTGTGAATTCCTTGTTGGAGTTCTGTGAAAAGCGCCATTGGCGATTGACAGGAATCGCCTTGGGTCTGTTGACTGCCTGGGGGCGTGGCCATCTTAACAACGTGTCCTTCCACCCGCTGGGTCCTCCCTGTCTTTCGTGAGCGTCCATGGCTTTCTGACACAGTCTTTACAGCCTTGGTTTGATCTATCCCTAGCATTTTATTCTTTTGTGTGTGTGATTATGACTGCAGTAGTGTCCTTAATTTGTCTTTCTGATATTTTGTTGGTGGTGTACAGAAATGCAACAGATTTCTATGTATTAATTTCGTATCCTGCAACTTTACCAAATTGCTTGGTGAGCGCTAGTGTTTTCCTGGCAGAATCTTGAGTATTTTCTAAGTATAGTGTCATATCATGTGCAGCCGTGACAGTTTGACTTCTTTCTTTCCAGTTTGGATTCCTTTTGTTTCTTTTTCTTATCCGTTGTGGCTAGGCCTTCCAATACTGTGTTGAATAAAAGTGGCGAGAGTGGGCATCCTTGTCTTGTTCCTGATTTTGGAGGAAATGCTTTCAGTTCTTCACCACTGAATATGATCTTGGCTATAGGCTTATCATATACCTTTATTAAGGTGAGATATGTTCCCTCTATATCCACTTTGCAGAGAGTTTTAGCATAAATGGATGTTGAATTTTGTCCGCAGCTGCTTCTGCACCTATTGGCGTCTCTGGCTGCTTGGCTCTGGGAGTTCCAGATCTGGTGTATCAGCCTACTGGTGGGCCAGGCTGGGGCCTGGGGAGCCCTGAGGCTGGTGCCTTCCCCCTAGTGGGTATGGCTGGTCCTTGGGGCAGTGCTGGTCCACCTGTGGTGGAGTTAGGTCCCAGGTCTCTGGTTGCAAGGCCCTGGGAGTCCTGGTGCCAGTACAAGCACAGCAGTGGGGGCGGGGGGGGGCTGTTCCTGGACACTCTGGTGACAAGGCAGAGGGTCCCGGGGTGATTGTGGGCTCAGCAGTGTCCTGAAGGAGCAGCTTGGCTGCTGGGTGGGGCTGTGTCTCTGCCAGGCTATTTGCTAGGACTGGTGCCTACAGGTTGTTGGGTGGGGGTGAGGCTGGGTCCTGGGGCTCGCAAAGCTAGCAGGAGCATCCCTTGCCAGCGTCAGTGTCCACACAGTAGCCCCAGAATGCCTGCCGCCAGCATCCAGGTCCCCAGGGGGAGCTCCAGGAGCCTCCAGCCTCCATGGCGACTCTCCAGGATCAGCTGTGGGTCTGACCCAGGTGCCTTCAAATTACTGCCTCTGCCCTGGGTCCCAGGCGGGGGGAGAGTTGGGGTTGCCCTCTAAGAGTGGAGTCTCTGTTTCCCCCAGTTCTCGGGGCTCCTCCAGGTAAACCCCACCGGCCCTCTGAGCCAAGCCTTCTGGGGGCTCGTTTTCACACCACAGGACCCCCAGCCTGGGGAGCTCACCCTGGGGCTCAGAGCCTTGCTGCTTGGGTCCGCCCTCTCACTCGCGGGCCGCTCCCCCGGGGGTGTGGTCCTGACATGGCCGCGTCTCCGCCCCGTCCACCCGTCTCGCAGTGTGGTCTCCGCATGGTCAGCTGTGGATCTTCTCTGCTTGTTTTTCAGCCATTCTCAGCAATAGCCGGTGCGCACAGGATGTAATTTGAGGGTGCCTGCTGCCGAAGGAGCTGAGCTCAGGGCCTCCCGCCTCTGCCACCGTGGCCACCTCTGGGGTCCTCCATTAGGACGCTAATCCCATTACGAGGCTCCACCCTCAGGACCTCCTCACCTCTCGGAGACCCGGCCGCCCAATTCCATCACACTGGGGACACAGCATGCAGAGCCAGTCCTGGGGTATGGACGCGCCCCCCGTGGCAGTGGACGCCCCCACGTGGCAGTGGACGTGCCCCGCATGGCAGTGGACACGCCCCGCGTGGCAGTGGATGCCCCCACGTGGCAGTGGACGTGCCCCGCATGGCAGTGGACACGCCCCGCGTGGCAGTGGACGCGCCCCACATGGCAGTGGATTGCTGACATACACTTGGGGAGCCCTCTCTACCCGACAACTGCCCCATCGGCACCGCTCTAGAAGTATCTCCTCCCTGGGCATCTCTAGATCAGCTTGATCAGTGGGTTGTGCAGGTCACAGAACAGGTCTGTTTAGTCCTTAGAAGAGTGAGTGGCATGGCAGGTCTGATGGGGCGTGGCAGGCCGTCCCTCTGATGACATGATCTGAGCACAGCCCCTGCTCAGGGGCCATGTTTTCCTGGCTCTTCCAAACCCCCAGGCCCTTGTCTGGGGAGCCCCTAGGCAAGTGCAGCATCAACAGGTGTGCTCAGAGCACCTGCCCCCCAGGGCTGGGGTGTGTTCACCCACCTGCTTCTCTGGTGCATCAGTAAGTTCCAGGAGGGCTCACCCTTGTCTCCCTGGTGCCCAGGACAGAGCAGCGAGCAACAAGGGACTCAATCATTTCCAAATGAATGAAAAAAATAAAAATTCAGGAGTTCCCATCGTGGCTCAGTAGGCTAAGAACCCGACTAGGATCCATGAGGATGTGGGTTCGATCCCTGGCCTCGGTCGGTGAGTTAAGGATCAGTGTTGCTGTGAGCTGTGGTGTAGGTGGCTGACATGGCTCCGACCTGGCGTTGCTGTGGCTGTGGTGTAGACTGGCAGCTGCAGCACCCATTCGATTCCTAGCCTGGGAACCTCCATATGCCATGGGTATGGCCCTAAAAAGACAAAAAGACAAAAACAAGGAAAAAAAAAAGAAAGGTCCAGGTATGGCAGAGATCTTCGGTAGCTGTGCTTATGCTCCAGTGAGCTCCCTGTAGGAGATACTCATCAGACGGGCTAGGGATGGAAGAAGAAACCGACGAGGAGGGGGCAGGGGAGGGGAGGAGCCAGAAATCTTGCTGGATGGCCGCAAGAAAGATTTAGGGTTGATTAGGAAGGGCATTCTTACGCGGTCGTTTTCTTTTAGGAAAATGATTAAAAACAAATTCTTAAATAAAAAGAAGCCATAGCTATATTCGAGAAATTTTTCTGAAAAATGGAGGGGTTTATCCCCTAAAGCTAAAGAAAGTGAAACGCTGAGTTTTGTACAGGAAAAGGGGGATTCTCTCTCTCTCATTTTCCCTCTCTCTCTCTCCCTCTCTTCCCCCCCCCCAACTTTTCTCTCTACTCATTAATCCCACATGGTTAATGGAAATAGTTACACCTAAATCGCATTGAGACCAGCTCCCCACCAGAGTGAAATAAAATGGTTGATAAATTAGTGCAAAATTCCCCAAATAGATCTATAAGACAGCCAGGAACGATACCCGCCGGATCCCAAGCCGCCACCAACGAAAAGGCAAGTGAAGAGGACTGGAGTTTTTGCTTCATCTTTCTCATTTTTGTTTCTCTTCGGGAGGCACTGGGAAGCAAGACGCGCAGGGGTGGGGGCGTCCGTAGGAGCTGCATCGGTCCACCTGCGTGGCAGCCCGTCTGCCTTTTCCTATAAGCTGGAAAGACAGAAGGAGAGCAAGCGAACCACACACACAATGGGGCTGAGCACAATCAGAAGAGGTGCTCAAAGCCTCTCTAGCTTAGAATCAGGGATATTGTTAACTCTAATTGGAAGTCTAGAAAAATGAAAAAGAAATGGAGATTTGTCAGGGCCTCACAGAAAGAACTCTCCTGTTTCAGGAAAGTCCCCCCGCCCCGCCCCCCAGGGGCGTGTTAACCGGCCGCCTCCTGCAGCACACCCCATCTCGGAGACCTGAGCCACCACTGCTGTTTGCAGGAGGCAGCGCAGGGCCACTCGGGCGGCTTTCGAATCAATGTCGGCAAACAGCCTCCCGAGCCTCCAGAGAGGGTCCGTGCAGCCAGCAATTCGGTGTCCAAAACGTGCCCTTTCAAGTCGGGTTGGAGTCTCCGATTTTGCCTCGATGGCTTCAATTTCTCCTTCCCTGGAACTTGACGGCGCATTGTGGCTTCTTGGGGGGGGGGGGGGCGGTCCATGGAGATCATTTGAAACCCTCTTCATGTTCTTTTCTAGCCCGAGATTCAAAGCCTCATTTCTCACATCCAAAGGCACGATTTTTTTAATGCCCAAGGCAGAAGCCGGAAGCGCTGCTGCATAGAATTGGTGTCATACCCAGTGTGGGCCAGTCTAGACCAGGCGTGGACAACCTGCCCTCTCGTGACACGTGCTGATGGGTCGTCTGGTTTAACAGAAATTAGGAAAACAACATATTTGAAACCACTAGGCCCTGGGCTGTGGTGTGCGCATGCATGCATGCTCATGAATAATTTGTCTTTAAAACAAATTTGTTTTTCAAGATAATTTTCCAAACACTAAAATATTTCCCTTTAAAGATTTAAGAAAATTTCAGTAGTTGAACTGTTGGTGGAATGTAAATTGGCACAACCATTATGGAAAACAGGAAGGAGGTGCCTCAGAAAACTAAAAATAGAACTAACATGTGATCCAGCAGTCCCACTCCTGGGCATCTGTGTGGACAAAATTACAATCCAAAAAGACACATGCACCCCTATGTTCCCTGCAGCACTATCCGCAACAGCCAAGACTTGGAAACAACCTAAATGCCCATCAACAGATGAATGGATTAGGAAGATGTGGTATATATACACAATGGAATACTACTCAGCCATAAAAAAGAACAAAGTAATGCCATTTGTAGCAACATGGATGCAACTAGAGATTCTCATACTAGGTGAAGTAAGTCAGAAAGAGAAAGACAAACACCACATGATATCACTTATATGTGGAATCTAAAATATGGCACAGATGTTTCTACAGGACAGAAACAGACTCACAGACATAGAGAACAGACCTGTGGTTGCCAAGGGGGAGGGGGAGGGGGAGGGAGTGGGGTGGATGGGGCGTCTGGGGTTGGTGGATGCAAACTATTCCATTTAGAACGGATAAGCAATGAGGTCCTGCTGTACAGCACAGGGAACTCTGTCCAGTCTCTTAAGGTAGAACATGATGGAAGATAAGATGAGACAGGGAACATAGACACATGTATGACAGAGGCACTTTGCTGAATGGCAGAAATCGGCACGACACTGAAAATCAACTGTACTTTACAAAAATAAATAAAATCAAAATGATCAAAGAAGAGAAGGCCTCAGGATTTGGGGTTGAAGGGTTTTCTCCGCATGGTTATAAACACACACGCAGGCATATACACACACAAGCGTGCCTGTGTGGGAATGAGTACGCAGATGTGTGCCCACACATGTGTGGGCACACATGTGTAGGCATACACACATGCATGTGATTTTGATCGAGGTCACCCCTGACCGTGCCCTCCTGGCGTCTCCTCTGTCACCTGCACTCAGTTCTCCTGCTCCAAGCTCAGCCCCTCCATCCTTCTCGTGCACAAGAGGGGACTTTCTGAAATGAAAATCTACATACCCTGCCTCATACCAAAAATTCCCGAAAATAAACATCAAATCATACAATTTTTGAAGAAAACACAGAATGAGTTCCTTACCTGACGTTCAAAGCATACGTCGCAAGACAAAAACTGGATCGTGTGGATTTCATAAAACTTAGAGCTGTTTTTCTGGGCAAAAGCCCCTGCTCAGCAGATGAAAAGCCTTGAAGAAAGTTTCTGCAGGTCTCCAACCCAGCAAAGGACGGCATCCAGAACCTTCGAAGACGCCGAGCAGAAGGAAACAAGCAATCCAGCCGGACGACGAGCAGACCCCCTCTGGAGGAGACAGCCCGTCACGGACTGCAAGGGAAGGAGAAAGAGCACCTCAGCCACCCGGAAAGGCCACGGAAAGCCGCGTCGGGACTCATCCCTCCCTTCCCAGAAAGGCGAGCCCAGGGAAGGGAGGTCGCCGCGCGTTCCTGACCCTTCTCCACACTCCCCCAGCCTCAGCCTGCTCCCAGCGACGTCAGTCCCCCGGGTGGGCAGGGGGGTCCGCGAGCAGGTTCACAGCCGCCGTGTTCAGACGCCCCAAACCCGGGAAGGGAAACCGCCGTCCTTCCGCCGGTGGACGGGTCCTCGCCGGGCGCATCCGGTGGTGGGATGTCCCCTCTCGCCACGGGGGACGCCGAGGACCCCCAGGTGGGTCTCCAGGGCATTTCGCTGGTGAAAATGCCGGGGCCGCGGCCGTGTGAGTCCATCGCCTGATGTTCGCTGCTGACAAAATCGCCCTGGGGAGACAGGTCCGCGCGTGGAGCAGCGAGGCTGTGGTATGAAGGGGTGTCTGTGCGCGGTGCAGGGAGGTACCTGTGACACGACGCCGCAGAAGCACACACACGCACACACGCACACACGCGGGAAAAGAAAACGAGAAGGCGGGGGTGGGAGCCAGCGGATCGCAACAGGGGTGCAGCTGAGCCGGGATTCGCACCTCTGTCCAGGTGTGACCCCATTCTCCACCTACACGCGACGTTCGGGCAGCGAGATGGATTTGCGCTCTTCAGCAGCTCCTGTGTGACCCTAAAATTATATACAATCAGACGTTTCTCACCCGCCTCAGATCACCACTCTGATTCAAACGCATCCAGGGCACACGCGTCCTCCGTCTGGGGCCAGGCCCGCACCCCTGACCCCCGCCTTGCGACTCCTCCAGGCCTGGACGGACTCTCCAGCAAAGGCTTGGCCCAGCGCCCAGGCCGCCTGAAGTGGGCCCTTCTCTGCACCTCACAAGCTGGCCGTGGAGGCCCCATGGGGCCGGCGTCCCAACCTTGCTCCGTCCTGCACCTGCAGTGGCCTGGACCGTCCCCAGGCATGTGTGTCTGCACAGAAAGCACACTGAGTATATTTTGATGGACAAGCAGCCGTGAAACACTGCCGTCCTAAAGACACACAGGGGAGGCCGCGGGCCTGTGCCGGGGGAGGGGAGCACGGCCAGGGTCAAGTCCACAGAGGGGCAGCTGGGCGGGCAGGGCCCCCCACTAGGACCCTCGGGAGAGCCTGGCTCATTCCTCCCCTCTCCTGACCTTCAGTCTTTCCAAAAAATGTGCTTTCCTGTCTGCTCCCTGCCAAGCCTGCTCCAAGGACTCAGATCCATACAGGAGGGGACACAGAGGCTGGGGAAGACTCACGCCCTCCAGGAAGGGACACCTAGGGACACGAGTACTTCCTGGGAGAGTAAATGGACTCTGCGCAGATCAGCTCATGGTGTAGGGGGAAGGGCAGCACCCCCCCGGTGGCTCAGCAGGGCTGCCCAAGCCCCCATGTCAGCATCACGCTGTTCAATTACCGTGACTGCCTGGCAGCTTCTAACATCTCACTGACCGAGTCCCACTTGCCTTCATTTTAACAATTTTATTTTTTTGTCTTTTTAGGGCCACACCCACGGCATATGGAGGTTCCCAGGCTAGGGGTCTAATTGGAGCTGTAGCCGCCGGCCTATGCCACAGCCACAGCCACAGCAATGCTGGATCTAAGCTGCGTCCACGACCTACACCACGGCTCACAGCAAAGAGGGATCCTTGATGCAGTGAGGGAGGCCAGGGATCGAACCCATGTCCTCATGGATGCTAGTCAGGTTTGCTAACGGCTGAGCCACAACGGGAAGTCCACTGTAAAAAATTTTTAAGATAGCCTCAGCTATTTATTTCAGATCACTGAAAGCATGTCTACCTAGCATATTTGATTAAAATTACATTTCACTATAAAATTATTTATGAAAAATGAAGGTAGTTATAATATTAAATTACAACCAGATCTTTGGGGAACCTTAGCTTTCGAAGTTTATATCAGCTTAAAGAACCACGGAATTTTAAAGGAAAAAGGAAACCGCCATAGTTCCTCGGGGTGGGGCCTGGCCTGGTAGGAACAACCCGGAAACCGTGCATGGGCCTGCAGTGTGCCCCAGATTTGCACAGTAGCCCTGTGGTTCCCCACCTTGGCTGCCCGTGGGCTCAGCTGGGACCTGAGCCAGTGCTGGTTTCTGGCCTCGGCCGCCTGGGACGGGAACGGGGTCGGGCCTGGACCAGCTCCTCACCGGCTTGAGGGGAAGAGCCACAGGCAATTGACAAGTCGGCCCTATGGTCTGTTCTCGCCGCATCCACGTCGTGCAAGGGAACCTGACGTTCACTAAGGCACCGGGAGGCCTCAGCCCTAAAGTCCCGGATCCGAGGGTCAGCATGAGCCCCTGGCCGTGCTGCTCCGTGACTTCTCCAAGGCTGAGACCCCCGCCCTTGTGTCAGGTGGAGGGCAGGGCGGAGGGAGAAAGGGGTTCAGACCCACGTCCCAGCATCCGTAAATTGGGAGCAGAGGCTGCTCTCTCACCCCTCGGCTCCAGCTCTGTTACCAAACCAGACCAGGTTGCTGCTGGAGGAACTGGACCTCTGCCACGATGTCTGGCCTTTTCCGTTTGATCAAACCCTGAGCATGGTACCTTCACTTGTGATTTTCTGCTGGGTCTTGGAATCACATGTGCCCCATGTCATTTTGCTGGAAAGAGGATGGGGAGAGAGAGAAAGTTGCCAGCGTGTGCGAGAAACACCAGGGAGAAAAGCACCGGGCGGCCGAGAGGTCTGCTCCCAGAGTGAGCCCCAGCCCGGGCAGTGCCCAGCCCACACCTCCCCCGCCACAGGGGAAGCTCACAGAAGGGATGGACAGTAGCTCGGCGGCTGCACCCAGCACCGTCCCGTCCACAGAAGGGCGACGGCAGAGATGCTGAGGGGCAGGACGGCGGCCTCTGGACATCCCGGTTTGGGGCAGCGCGGGCTCGGGGGTCTGTCCCTCATCATTAATACGCGAGAGCCCAACGGGCCCGCCCCCCACGACCCTCCCTCCGGCTCCCATGCAGGGCCAGCCTGGAAAGAGGAGGTGCCTCTGAAAAGGACGACCTGCCCAGGGGAGGAAGGCGGGAGGAAGGAGCCGGTAGAGGTGTCAAGGCGGGCGTTGCACCGCTGTGGCAGAGACCCCGCCGGTGACGATGCTCAGATGCAGGGATGAGCCAGGGGGGCTCGAGGCAGACGCGGCCGCCGTCTTCTCTGCGGGACATAGCTGGTCCCGGGGCAGACGGAACGCCGGGCTGTTCAAATGCTCTAGAAGCCACTCTCCGCTGGAGAGACGTGGGAAAGGCGGATGTGCCCATCTGTCTGCCCACGCGGGCGGTCTGCGGGGCTCCCCGACTGCCTCGCTGAGCTGTCCCACCAGCCATGTGCAGCCACTCCCCTGCTTACACGGTGTCCTCACTCTCTATGCTTTTATCTCGACTGAGTAAGACCAGGGGCACTGGACTCGCATGGCTGGTGTGTTGCTAAGTCCATAGCCGCATGTCCAAACGTAACGCACCGTGTGCTCACGCGGTGGCAGTGCCTCATCCACACGGGTGGATGGCCGTCTCCCCACAGGGCGTCTGGCAGGAAACTGGCGGTCACCGTGCACAGTGGACTTCGGGCCCCTGGGTCCACCCAGGGTCACAAGTGGGCAGGACAAGGACGCGACCCGGTTTTCCTGTTAAAATGTCCGTTGCAGTTGATTTATGGCCATGAGATTCAAAACCACAGTCAGCATCTATCTCACTACGTTCCAGCCTCTTGGTTTGGAATCATGTTTTCGCACAGGAAGACCCAGTTTCTAGGTGGTGCTGGACGCTCAGAAGAGGGGGTGTTTCCTGCTGGAAGAAGAGGCGACCTCAGGTGGGGGGGCATGTGTCCTGAGAGTCCAGGACCAGCCACCTCCACCGAGGGATCCGACGGGATCCGACAGGAGGGCGTGACTCCTCCCCTCCCCCTCCCCCCTCCCCCCCGGGCCCTCCCACAGTGACCTGACAGCCCGGACGTGTAACCAGAGCCACCCACATGCGAAACCCATTCAGCTTCTTTGCGTCCTGAGTGTCTCTTTACCGTCAGTGGGATTCCTGGGTTGGAAGGCCCAGCTGGGCTGAAGTGTTCCAGCTGCCGCTGTTCTGTTCTCTCTCCCGCGCCTCATGTTTTGCAGTATCGGCCACGGATGCTAAGCCTGGAGGGTCTCCACCTGGAGAAGCGCCAGTCAGCAGAGCCGAACCCTCAGGCCCTCGGGCACACGGACAAACACAGCCCTCCTCGCCGTGGCCTCTCGCGCACGTGGCCTCATTCTGGTTTCCATCAGACACAGCTCGAGGGCAGCTGCAGGGACTCTCATCTCAGAGGGGACACGGCGGCCCGTTGTCCCGTTGTGGCATCGCCGCAGGGAGGGAGGAGGCGTGAAGCAGGCCTCTGGCGCTTGGAATGTCCCCCACACCCTCAGAGGACCAGGGAGCCCAGGGCCGGGCCGGAAGGGCAGGCGGTGCCCAGGACAGGTGTTTCCGGGCCGTGGCCCCCGGGCCGGGTCTCTGATTCGCTGGATTCTCGCTTTCTTCTCCTGGAAAAGGGGGCGCTGCGTGAGGGCGCGACGACGTAGGACGCGTGGCAGGTGCAGGCGACACACTCGGTTTCTTCCTGACTACCGTTTTCCTGGCCCGTTTCCCTCCCCGTCCCTCACATCCCAATAACCTTCGGTGCCTTTTCAGAGCGAGAGAAATTTAGAGTGCGGACGGGGCCCAGCCTTTCCTCTCCACTCAAAGCCGCTCAAGAAAGCCCTGCTCAATCTCGGGATCACACGTGACAGAAGCTTAAAGGGCGATGAGGCTAATCCAGCTCAGGGGGCGCCGAGGGTCGGGGCACAGCAGGCAAAGGAGCAACCCTGCGAGGGCTTCCAAACCCGAGGAGGGGGGCGCAGGCCTCCGCCGTGGGAGCGGGAGCTGGTGTGTGCGTGTGTGAGTGGGAGCCAGTGTGTGTGTGAGCCTGTGTGTGAGTGTGAGCCTGTGTGTGTGTGAATGTGAGCCGGTGTGAGTGTGAGTGTGTGAGCAGGAGCCAGCTTGTGAATGTGTGATCATGAGCTGGTATGCGAGTGTGTGAACATGAGCCAGTGTGTGAGTGTGAGCCAGTGTGTGTGGGTGTGAGCAGGAGCCAGTGCGTGAGCAGGAGCCAGTGTGTGAGTGTGTGAGCAGGAGCCAGTTTGTGAATGTGTGATCATGAGCTGGTGTGCGAGTGTGTGAACATGAGCCAGTGTGTGAGTGTGAGCCAGTGTGTGTGGGTGTGAGCAGGAGCCAGTGCGTGAGCAGGAGCCAGTGTGTGAGTGTGTGAGCGGGAGCCGGTGTGTGAGTGCGTGTGCGACCATGTGGCACAAGATTAGCCTCAGGAGTGCCTGCTGCCCGTGATGTGCTGGCCTTGCACACATAACCCTCGTCCCAACCCCTCCCACACACACGTCTTAAGGAGTCGGGGAGTTCCCACTGTGGTACAGGAGGTTAGGGACCCGACAGTGTCTCTGTGAGGATGTGGGTTCGATCCCTGGCCTTGCTCAGTGGATTGAGGATCTGCTATTGCTGCAGCTGTGGTGTAGGTCACAGAGGCAACTCAGATTCAGTCCCTGGCCTGGGAACTCCCATATGCCATGGATGCAGCCATTAAAATAATAATAACAATAAAACATGAGCTTCTGTTTTGTAAAATGTGAGTTCGAACCCTGGGCCCTCCACTGCCCAGCTGTCTGGGCTCCAGAGGGTGGGAACGTTGCCTCAGACGCTAACAGGACAGCATCTCCCACAGGCAAAGCCAGTGCCTCCTCGACAGGTGTATTCTTCACCCTCCGTCCCCACGGCAGCCCTTCACCGCCTTCTCGTCAGCCTCGAGCTGCGGAGTTAATTTTTCTAAGGCGCCAGGAGGTGAGCCACGCCCCAGCTCTCGGGGTCGCTGCTGAGGGTCCAGCGTCAGCCTCAGCTGAGACAAGAGCGCTCTGGGCCACAGCCCCAGGGGGTTGGGCCCCCATCCCGGGGGGGGGGGCCCTCTTCAAGGCCACTGGACCCCAGCCCCGAATGAGGCCACCAGCTTCCCATCTGTGTGCTGATGACAGAGACCGGTCCAGACCAGCTCTGACCAGTCCTGAGACCCGGTGCTGAGGAGGGGCCCCGGGTGCTGGTGGTCCAGCACGGACCCCAAGAGGAAGTGCCCGAGCAAGTGGCTCACCCCAGGGGACGGGAGCCTGGGCTGTAATCCCGGAAAAGCTGGACCTCAGGGTGGGGCCCGGAGGGTCAGGGATCCAGGCTGCCCGCGTGCGTCCTGCTGCCTCCAGCCCTGGGCTCCCAGGCGGCTCCCCTGGCTCCTCGCTCCCGCCTGGAGCGCAGACACTGCTCCTTGTGGGCCGCACGGTGGCTCGCTCCCGTCCAGGCCCCCAGCCTCCCCTCACAGGCTGGCTCAATGTCCTCACTTTCCACAAACAGAATTTCACAAGTGGAGACGCGTGCGTTTCCCTGTTTTAATAATTGAACTCTGGGACCGTGAGTGCTCAGCGTGTTCACCTTGAGCTGGCGCACGACCATCTGAGAGCCGATGGGGACACTGGGGACACGGGTCGGCAGCCACACTCAGGGTTTCCGTTTATCACCTGTCTTCCGCCCTGCGTGTTTGTGAAACGAGGCCGTGCTCGGAAGAGCGGGGACGAACCACAGCTCAGTCCCTGTGTGTCCGCCAAACGCACAGAAGGTCGAGTCTGCCTCTAAACGGAGAGTCTGGCTAACAGCCCTGGGCAGAGCCGGCCCCAACTTCCCTCCCCGGTGCAGTGAAACCACAGCAGAAAGTGAAGCCTTGGCCGCTCCTGCCCCCGCCCTCATGGGGGTTCCCATGTTCCCAGCCTCGAGGGTGCTTGGTGAGGAGAAGGCGCAGGGGCACCCAGCAGCAGCCCCCCGTCTTCTCAGCCCGCGTGGCTCCCACCTGCTCCGGTCCCCAGGACCCTCCAGCCCCCACTCCTCAGCCCTTCAGAGTGAGACGCAAAGCCCCTTTCCAGAGCCATCTGGACCTCCCGCCAGCCGGGACCCCCTCCTCTAGGCTCCCCGTCTGTTCCCTGAGCTCCTGCAGCATCTTGCGCCCACGTGGTAAGATGGGGACACAGACGGCCACAGCCCTGGACTCCCTGGTCACCACCCTCTGATGCCGCACAGCTGGCAGCCCCTGGGCTCCTCCACGTGCTAGCGCTGTGGCTCCAGGCCCAAGGGTCCACCTCAGCTTCACCCTCCGTGTGACAGGGGCAGCGGCAGCCGTGTGCACAACAGCAGCAGGATTGCAGGTAAATTTCTGAATGACGCCTGCCCCACTGCAGGTCCTGGGAAATACTTGTTGAAAGAATTGTTGAGAGCAAAACAAAAACCTGGGCTCTCCCTGGGGCTCTGGGTCTTTCTACGTTGGTTGGGGCGATGGGGGGAGCAAGCTGGGAGCGGCAGAGGTGGGTTATTCTGGGACTGCTTGGAGGAAAATTACAGCGTTTCAGTGTGACGCTCAGCAGCCCATCGGACAGTTTCGTGTTCGGATCCTTCTCCCTCCCGGGGTCTCCGCTCCCGGTGGAGCGTACGGCACATGCTCCCTGTGAGACCACACAGATTTGGGGCCTCAGGGGAGTCGGAACACCCGCTTTGTTCAGGGGCGGCTGTCCCATGGCTGGGCTGTGGTCTCTGTCCCCATATGGGCTGACGTTTGGAAGACGAAACAAAAGAAGGAACAGCGGAAAGACAGAAATCATGAACTTTTAACCCAATTCTACACCTTGAAGGGGGCTGGCTTATCTGCCCCCACATCCACTTCAGGTGGCCAGGATCTGATAGGAAAAGGCCGAAACGGAAGTTCCCGTCGTGGCTCAGTGGTAATGGACGTGACGAGGATCCATGAGGACGCAGGTTCGATCCCTGGCCTTGTTCAGTGGGTTAAGGATCCGGCGTGTCCGTGAGCCGTGGTGTAGGTGGCAGACGCAGCTCAGGTCTGGCGTTGCTGTGGCTGTGGGGTAGCCTGGCGGCTATAGCTCCGATTCCACCCCTAGCCTGGGAACCTCCATATGGTGTGGGTGTGGCCCTAAAAAACAAACCAACAAAAAGCCCAAACAAGCCTGCAAACATCCTTGCTCGTCTTTGAGTCGTATGACTGGCCACGCGCCATGTGTCCCGCCCTCCTCACGCTGGCCCCCACCTTGTTCCCATGCGCCCTTCAGGCAGAGCTGGACAGGTCCGGCCGGAGCTGACCCCTGACCTCTGCCCTCTGCCCTGCCAGATCGTCTCACACTCCAGCCCCCACCCAGCTCAGGACGTGTTCCTGCGGGTCCCCAGGCCCCGTGCTCAGGGCCTTCCCTGAGATGCTCAGGGCCTGGGGCGGGCTGGACACGCCGCGCTCTGCTGCAAACGGCCACGGCGCCATCCCATGCAAAGGTGCGGCCGCCAGCCCACAGCTCCCTAGGTCAGCCGAGGACAGGTCCGGGGGACTGCCCTCCACGTGGCCTCCCAGGGTTGGTTCGATGGTCAGCACGCGGTCGGGGACTGGACATCACTGTGCAGGTCACCCTGTGAAAGCCCCGCCTCCCACACAGCGTCCCCGTCCTGAGCTTCCTCGCTCTCCCTGGTCCCCTGGGCACAGCCAGCTGCCGCCGCGCCGCGAGGACACCCAAGCTGATCTGGAGAGGCCCTGGGGTCAGGACCCTCCAGACAGCAGGCAGCAAGGAAAGGGCCGCCTGGCGGCCACTGAACATGCTGAGAAGAGGACACCTAGCCCCAGGGTCCCCGGGTGATGCGTCCTGGCCACAGACCACAGCCGCGTGGGACGCCCTGGCCAGGAGCCCTGAGCCTGCTCCGGATTCCTGACATCAGATAGTAAATGCACGTGGCTTAAAGCTGCAAAGTTTTGGACCGAACTGACAGGCAGCCACAGAAAAGTGAGCAGCTGTGTGTGAAGACTTGGGGCGGAGGTGGAGTCCTGGCTGTGCCTCCATCGGCTGCTGGCTCGGTGACCCCGAGTGCGTGCATGTTGGTGAGCCTGAGTCACGGCTTCTGATAAAGCAGATGATGCTACTGCTGGCCTCCAAGAGCAACCGTCCGGTCCCCACGGGCCTGTGCACGACGGCACCTGCCCAGTGCTGGGCCAAGAGTCGGCGACCAGTCAACACTCATACGTCAATAGGAGATGCTTCTCCTCTCGAGCACGGGCAGCCCGTCCGCTGCAATGAAGGTATCACAGTGGGGTCGGGTGTCTCCAAAGCCCTTAATTCGACAGCCCCAGCCCCCGATGGTCACTGGGATTCCTGAGTCACTGCACGGAGTCTGTTTCCTTTGATGGCCATGGCTGGCGTTCACCTCGACCCTCCAGCCAGGGGCGCGGCCTCAACGGATGGTGCCACCTGCTCCGGCAAAGGCCTTCCTGGGTGTTTCCTTCATGCCGTGGACTCACCGGCCCCGGGGGACCATCTGTCACAATCACACCAAACACAGAGAGCAGACAGGCGTCCACTGGGCAAAATCCCCTCCCCAGTAAGAAGAGCAGAAGGTTGTTCAAAGCCAAACCCACACCCTGCTCGGTGGGAAAAGCCCAGAGCTGGCCATTCGGAAGACACGTGTGGCTTCAGGTGAGCGGCGTCCTCCCTGGACCTTGCTCTTCTCACCTGCAAAGGGAGAAGGAGGCCCTGGCTGTCGGGGTGCTGCCCTTGCTTGCAGAGGAGCCCATGCAAACGAGACCTCTCGAGCAGAGCTGGAGGCAGCGTGGGGAAAGTGTCAGGGAACTAGACCCCAGGAGCCCAGGGCACCTCCTTCCCCCAGATTTCTGAAGTGGCCGCCGAGGAGGAGAAGCTGGTCCTGCCCCATGTGGCCTCAGAGGCTGGACCGATGCCACGTAACAGGAAGCCCAGTTCTGCCATAACCTACGCGAAAGACATACAAGTGAGAGAAAAGACACATTAATTCAAAAGCACGGTAGCCCCCAAGGGCCCGCAGAGCCCTCTGCTCCAGGGTCGAGCACACGTGGCCTGACTCTTGGGAGGGAATGTGACCCTTGGCAGGGGCTGGGCCTCCAGGACCCTTGGCAGGGGCGCAGCGCTGTCCCCAGGCCCTGCGGTCAGAATGCCATCCAGGGCCACTCCTCGCCTGCTCTCCCCTGTGAGGGCGCCTCCTGAAGTTGTGCGGGGTGGCCGCCCGGACCGGTTCGCTCCTTCCCAGCCCTGAGCTTCCCTAATTTCATCATTACGTCACCAAAGGTCTCTAAGTGCTTCAGAGCCCTCGGATTCCGTGCATCTCTGAAAAGCCTGTGGCTGCCAGAACACCGTGCCAGCTCATGTCTCTGCTCATTAAAGCAGAGCTTGTTGAGAGGTCTGTCTTTATACTTCGACCTATAAAATCTGACTTAATAAAATCTCACTGCTTCCAAAAGAAGTCAAAATGTTATTTTTCCTCATAATAGCAAATAGCTCCCAATTACGAGACTCTGCGGTTTGGACGCCTGTGCACGTGAGCTCGTGTGTCTGGAACAAGCATAACTTGACTCTGCTTTCCACCTTCGCCCTCCGAGGACTTTGCAATCACCCCTCCGGCGAGAGGAAAACCCTACAAGGCCCTGGCTATTCTGCCGTCGGTGTGAGGGGCACTGAAGTCAGAAAGCATCTCAGTTCAGAAGGTAGTCGAGAGCAAGCATGAATCGGGACGGCAGGTCTGATGTCAGGCCAGGCACCCTCTCCCTGGCCCCCAGCCTGGTCCGCAGCAGGGGAGGGGCTGCACTGGCTTCTCTGGTTCTCGGCCCGGGCGTCTCCCTCCCCACCCCCCGCCAGCTCTTAGCCACCCCGTGACCCCTCCAACACTGGCACGGGGAGAAGTGAGAGCTGTAAAGAAGAAAACCATCTTTAGGGAACTTACACTCTCACAAACTGGCTTCCCACTCTCTGTTGACAGATGTTTGAGTTTTGAGCATATTTTTGGAATTTCATTGACTAGGATGTCTCTGCTGCTATTCCTTCCACCTAGAAGGTGAACCGTTGTTCTGGGAGGCGGCCTCTGGCTCCTCCATCGTCCTAGGAAGCAGGTGTCCATCCCCGGTTCTGGGTGCTGGAGTCCCTCGGTCCTCTTGGAGGCCCTCTGGAGCCCTCGCTGGACCGCCCCGCCCCATCTCAGCCCCTCTCCCCAGGCCATGTGATCGACTCTTTGTTTTCTTCAGAGCTGCACCTGAGGCCTATGGAAGTTCCCAGGCCAGGGGTGGAATCGAAGCTGCATCTGTGACCTACACTGCAGCCTGTGGCAACCCTGGATCCTTCACCCACTGAGCGAGGCCAACATCAGGTTGGCTCATTAACCTGCTGAGCCACATTGGGAACGCCCTAAATGCCACTTTTGCTGCCATACGCTCCAGGGGCAAGTAAGCGGATCTCAGCCTGGCTGCAGAGGCTGCCAGAACCCTCAGGCCTAGGGCAGAGGCACCGCACCAGCAGAGCTTCTTCCCAACCTCAGCCCTCAGCCCTCACTCCTGCTGAAGCCCTCTCGATAGGATTGGAAACGCACAACCCTGCCGCATCCCCACTCCTGTCCCTCATCCCAGCCCGGCGATTCTGTGCCCAGAGTCCGGGAGTTGGGGGAGTTCCCCTTGTGGCGCCGCAGAAACGAATCTGACTAGGAACCATGAGGTTGTGGGTTCGATCCCTGGCCTCGCTCAGTGGGTGAAGGATCTGGTGTTGCCATGAGCTGTGGTGTGGGTTGCAGACACGGCTCAGATCTGACATTGCTGTGGCTCTGGCCGTAGGCTGGCAGCAATAGCTCTGATTAGACCCCTAGCCTGGGAACCTCCATATGCGGCAGGTGTGGCCCTAAAAAGACAAAAGACAAAAAAAAAAAAAAAAGAGTGGAGTTGTTTTGAATGATTTCCTTTTACGTCTACTCCGTGGCGCGCATGGCCCTTGCCCTGGTATGGGGTAAGCAACCACACAGGTGCCTCTGCAGAGGCAGGGAGGCTTCCCTTTCAGCATCCTGCTTCCTGCACAGCCCATCCCCCCTGAGACCCACCGATCATGACACATGACATGTCTAAGGGCCGCCTGCAAGGCAGCTGCGTGGGCCCCCTTTACATGGGAGGACGTTAGGTACCTGGCTCCAGCTCCACAGGCGGCGGAGCTGAGACTCAGCCCCAAGGCCTGGCTGCGCGAGCTGGCCTGTGCAGGAGCCCCGTGATCCGCTGAGCAGGCAGGTGAAACACTCGCCACTGCCCACCCCCCGCCCCACCCGGCGCCCTGCTCTTGGGCTGCTGCTCAGCAGGTGGGGTGGGGGCTGGGCACGGGCGTTTCTAACAAGCGGACCCACTTTGAAGACCGCTGCCCTCCCCGAGCCTGGCCTCCTGGGATGGGCATTCTCCACCCTCTCTTCCCCCTCCGAGGACGCCTTCACCTGCAGAGGCAGCCGGGGCGCGGCTTTCCCAGAGACCTGGCTGGGCTGAGGGTCCCGGTGGGTCTGGGGGCGCAGCTGACGGAGGAGAGCTAATTGCTCTTTGTGACGCTGAGGAGCTTGTTAAGGGTTTTCTCTCGGGGGCAGGGGGTGGAGGGGGAGATATTAGACTGTGGTTTAAAAGGTCCTGATGGAAACAGGATTCCCAGGTCACCCAGACAAGTGTTTATCTGAGGAAAACACACCCAGAGTCAAACGTCTCACCAGGTCTGTGGGTGACAATGCCACGCAATTTCACTCAATATAATGTCCTACGCTAACGGACCTTAAAACATCCCCACAAGCACAGGGGACCCATCTGTCCTGCTTTTGCCCACTAGCTGACATGTTTAAGGTCACATAAGCAGGTTAGGGAAGAAAAAATTGAATAAATGAAAAAACTGGGTAATTTAATTTTGAAAACTGTGAGTATTCATTTGGAATAAACCAATTTATAAAGCTGGAAGTGACAAGCTCAAATTAAATGTACTCCCCTTTTATTACTGCTTTTCTACTCCCTCATCAGCCAATTACACTCTCAAATCATTTAGCAGAAGGACCATCTTTACTCTCTTTTAAAGTAGATAAATTCTTCTTAAAATCCATTTTAATGTCTGATTGACGGCTCATTTACATGTGCATTTATCACGTTTCCTGAGTTTTGTCGAGAAGAAGAAATCCATTGAGGACGTGTGGATCTGGACATGGGGTTAAGTGCCCCCCTATAAGGACACCTGAATACCATGAAGAATTGACAAGCACGAGATGATGCTAAAACTGGCCCCAACATCAGGCCTTCAACTCAATAACGTCTCTGCCTGTGCAAATATCATAAGTGGTCTTCCCACCGTGGAGCACACGTGCAAGCGATACACCTGAAGGTCAAATCAAATGCCAGATCTGCTGAAGGTCTACTCCTGGCCACTTAGGCAAGGTTCACTTTAAAGAGTTGCTCAGGCAGTGTTCATTTCCTCTTTACATCAGAGCCATCTAGTCCAATCTAAAAGTGGAGTAAATATACATTATACTTCTATTGTGTTGTTTTATTCATGCCGTAACCCTATTCAGACAGCAAACCAGGAGCATCATTTCAGCTTCACGAATGTGAATTATAAGTATAGATACATAGAGACAGATATGGAGGTGGGGATGGAGGTGGAGGTGGGGATGGAGGTGGAGGTGGGAATGGAGGTGGAGATGGGGATGGAGGTGGGGATGGAGATGGGGATGGAGGTGGAGGTGGCGGTGGGGATGGAGGTGGGGATGGAGGTGGAGGTGGCGGTGGGGATGGAGGTGGGGATGGAGGTGGGGATGGAGGTGGGGATGGAGGTGGGGGTGGAGGTGGGGATGGAGGTGGGGATGGAGGTGGGGGTGGCGGTGGGGATGGAGATGGGGATGGAGGTGGGGATGGAGATGGGGATGGAGGTGGGGGTGGAGGTGGGGATGGAGGTGGGGATGGAGATGGGGATGGAGGTGGGGGTGGAGGTGGGGATGGAGGTGGGGATGGAGGTGGAGGTGGGGATGGAGATGGGGATGGAGGTGGAGGTGGGGATGGAGGTGGGGATGGAGGTGGGGATGGAGATGGGGATGGAGGTGGGGGTGGAGGTGGGGATGGAGGTGGGGATGGAGGTGGGGATGGAGATGGGGATGGAGGTGGGGGTGGAGGTGGGGATGGAGGTGGGGATGGAGATGGAGATGGAGGTGGGGGTGGAGGTGGGGATGGAGGTGGGGATGGAGGTGGAGGTGGGGATGGAGATGGGGATGGAGGTGGAGGTGGGGATGGAGGTGGGGATGGAGGTGGGGATGGAGGTGGGGATGGAGATGGGGATGGAGGTGGGGGTGGAGGTGGGGATGGAGGTGGGGATGGAGGTGGGGATGGAGATGGGGATGGAGGTGGGGGTGGAGGTGGGGATGGAGGTGGGGATGGAGATGGAGATGGAGGTGGGGGTGGAGGTGGGGATGGAGGTGGGGATGGAGGTGGAGGTGGGGATGGAGATGGGGATGGAGGTGGAGGTGGGGATGGAGGTGGGGATGGAGGTGGGGATGGAGGTGGGGATGGAGATGGGGATGGAGGTGGGGGTGGAGGTGGGGATGGAGGTGGGGATGGAGGTGGGGATGGAGGTGGGGATGGAGGTGGGGATGGAGATGGGGATGGAGGTGGGGATGGAGGTGGAGGTGGGGATGGAGATGGGGATGGAGATGGGGATGGAGGTGGGGGTGGAGGTGGGGATGGAGGTGGGGATGGAAGTGGGGATGGAGATGGGGATGGAGGTGGGGATGGAGGTGGGGATGGAAGTGGGGATGGAGGTGGGGATGGAGGTGGGGATGGAGGTGGGGGTGGAGGTGGGGATGGAGGTGGGGATGGAGATGGGGATGGAGGTGGGGGTGGAGGTGGGGATGGAGGTGGGGATGGAGGTGGGGATGGAGGTGGAGGTGGGGATGGAGATGGGGATGGAGGTGGAGGTGGGGATGGAGGTGGGGATGGAGGTGGGGATGGAGGTGGGGATGGAGGTGGGGGTGGCGGTGGGGATGGAGATGGGGATGGAGGTGGGGATGGAGATGGGGATGGAGGTGGGGGTGGAGGTGGGGATGGAGGTGGGGATGGAGATGGGGATGGAGGTGGGGGTGGAGGTGGGGATGGAGGTGGGGATGGAGGTGGAGGTGGGGATGGAGATGGGGATGGAGGTGGAGGTGGGGATGGAGGTGGGGATGGAGGTGGGGATGGAGATGGGGATGGAGGTGGGGGTGGCGGTGGGGATGGAGATGGGGATGGAGGTGGGGATGGAGGTGGAGGTGGGGATGGAGATGGGGATGGAGATGGGGATGGAGGTGGGGATGGAGGTGGGGATGGAAGTGGGGATGGAGATGGGGATGGAGATGGGGATGGAGGTGGGGGTGGAGGTGGGGATGGAGGTGGGGATGGAGGTGGGGGTGGAGGTGGGGATGGAGGTGGGGATGGAGGTGGGGATGGAGGTGGAGGTGGGGATGGAGGTGGGGATGGAGGTGGGGATGGAGGTGGGGATGGAGATGGGGATGGAGGTGGGGGTGGCGGTGGGGATGGAGATGGGGATGGAGGTGGGGATGGAGGTGGAGGTGGGGATGGGGATGGAGGTGGAGGTGGAGATGGGGATGGAGATGGGGATGGAGGTGGGGGTGGAGGTGGGGATGGAGGTGGGGATGGAGGTGGGGATGGAGATGGGGATGGAGGTGGGGGTGGAGGTGGGGATGGAGGTGGGGATGGAGGTGGGGATGGAGATGGGGATGGAGGTGGGGGTGGAGGTGGGGATGGAGGTGGGGATGGAGATGGAGATGGAGGTGGGGGTGGAGGTGGGGATGGAGGTGGGGATGGAGGTGGAGGTGGGGATGGAGATGGGGATGGAGGTGGAGGTGGGGATGGAGATGGGGATGGAGGTGGGGATGGATGTGGGGATGGAGGTGGGGATGGAGGTGGGGATGGAGATGGGGATGGAGGTGGAGGTGGGGATGGAGATGGGGATGGAGGTGGAGGTGGGGATGGAGGTGGGGATGGAGGTGGAGGTGGAGGTGGGGATGGAGGTGGAGGTGGAGATGGGGATGGAGGTGGAGGTGGGGATGGAGGTGGGGATGGAGGTGGGGATGGAGGTGGGGATGGAGGTGGGGATGGAGGTGGGGATGGAGGTGGGGATGGAGGTGGAGGTGGGGATGGAGATGGGGATGGAGGTGGAGGTGGAGGTGGAGATGGGGATGGAGGTGGAGGTGGAGATGGGGATGGAGGTGGAGGTGGGGATGGAGGTGGGGATGGAGGTGGGGATGGAGATGGGATTGGAGGTGGAGGTGGAGATGGGGATGGAGGTGGGGATGGAGATGGGGATGGAGGTGGAGGTGGAGATGGGGATGGAGGTGGAGGTGGAGATGGGGATGGAGGTGGAGGTGGAGATGGGGATGGAGGTGGAGGTGGAGGTGGGGATGGAGATGGGGATGGAGGTGGGGATGGATGTGGGGATGGAGGTGGGGATGGAGGTGGGGATGGAGGTGGGGATGGAGGTGGAGGTGGGGATGGAGATGGGGATGGAGGTGGAGGTGGAGGTGGAGATGGGGATGGAGGTGGAGGTGGGGATGGAGGTGGGGATGGAGGTGGGGATGGAGATGGGGATGGAGGTGGAGGTGGAGATGGGGATGGAGGTGGGGATGGAGATGGGGATGGAGGTGGAGGTAGAGATGGGGATGGAGGTGGAGGTGGAGATGGGGATGGAGGTGGAGGTGGAGATGGGGATGGAGGTGGGGATGGAGGTGGGGATGGAGATGGGGATGGAGGTGGAGGTGGAGATGGGGATGGAGGTGGAGGTGGAGATGGGGATGGAGGTGGAGGTGGGGATGGAGGTGGGGGTGGCGGTGGGGATGGAGATGGGGATGGAGATGGAGGTGGGGGTGGCGGTGGGGATGGAGGTGGGGATGGAGGTGGGGATGGAGATGGGGATGGAGGTGGGGGTGGAGGTGGGGATGGAGGTGGAGGAGGAGGTGGAGGTGGAGGTGGAGGTGGAGATGGGGATGGAGGTGGGGATGGAGGTGGGGATGGAGGTGGGGATGGAGGTGGGGATGGAGATGGGGATGGGGGTGGAGGTGGAGATGGGGATGGAGGTGGGGATGGAGATGGGGATGGAGGTGGGGATGGAGGTGGGGGTGGAGGTGGGGATGGAGGTGGGGGTGGAGGTGGGGATGGAGGTGGGGGTGGAGGTGGGGATGGAGGTGGGGGTGGAGGTGGGGATGGAGGTGGAGGTGGAGATGGGGATGGAGGTGGGGATGGAGATGGGGATGGAGGTGGAGGTGGAGATGGGGATGGAGGTGGGGATGGAGATGGGGATGGAGGTGGGGATGGAGGTGGGGGTGGAGGTGGGGATGGAGGTGGGGGTGGAGGTGGGGATGGAGGTGGGGATGGAGGTGGAGGTGGGGATGGAGATGGGGATGGAGGTGGAGGTGGGATGGAGGTGGGGATGGAGGTGGGGATGGAGGTGGGGATGGAGTTGGGGATGGAGGTGGGGATGGAGGTGGGGATGGAGGTGGGGATGGAGATGGGGATGGAGGTGGGGGTGGCGGTGGGGATGGAGATGGGGATGGGGGTGGCGGTGGGGATGGAGGTGGGGATGGAGGTGGGGATGGAGATGGGGATGGAGGTGGGGGTGGAGGTGGGGATGGAGGTGGAGGTGGGGATGGAGATGGGGATGGAGGTGGAGGTGGAGGTGGAGATGGGGATGGAGGTGGAGGTGGAGGTGGAGATGGGGATGGAGGTGGGGATGGAGATGGGGATGGAGGTGGCGGTGGAGGTGGGGATGGAGGTGGGGGTGGCGGTGGGGATGGAGATGGGGATGGAGGTGGAGATGGGGATGGATGTGGGGATGGAGGTGGAGATGGGGATGAGGATGGAGATGGGGATGGAGGTAGGGATGAGATAGTTGTGGGGATGGGGATCAGGATGGGATGGAGATGGAGGTAAGGGTAGGGGTGGAGAAGGAGTGTTGAAGCTGACTGGTGCTCACTTGCCTGGGTGTGTTCTCACTTCCATATTTGCCAACCTTCTGCCTTCCACTTTCCAATTCTCCTTTGTGGTGAGAGCTACCACTCTGTAGTTCCCTGCAGCTCTTACAAAGTCCTACTCTTATGGAAGCACCGCCATGGGCTGCAGTGGGGGGGACACCCACAGCTGGAGGTGCTGAGTGAGAAGAAGTGGAGCTGGATGCTATCAGAGCCTTTCCCAGTGCTCCTGTCCCCCTCTCAGTCACACTGGGTGCCACCTCTGCTATCCCTTGTGGGCAACCAGGGGATCTATTTACCTCTCCTGGTCTCTGTTTCCTCATCTCTAAATCGAGGGTGATAAAAGCTCTCATATGCAATGGTTGGGAATAATAAAAATTATGCCAACCAAGGGGCAGTCATTATTTATGATAAAGGCTATCCCTCTCACCTACCAGGCCCCCCGCCCTGTGCCCCTGCCCTGTGCCCCCCATGACCCAAAACAAACTCACCTGCAGGATGCTCTGGCGGGCACAGCCTACCTTCCGACTCCACACTCCAGGCAGTTCTCAATGTAGGTTAATAAAGAAGGAAGAGCTGTCCCTCCAAAGGGCACTTGCTCTTGAAAGGCAGTCCCTGGAGACAGGGTCGCCCAGGTTAGGAATGAGGCCTTGATGGTGGGAGTCCAGCCGCAATCACCCACCAGTGGAAGACATGGTTTGAAGAATTCTAAACTCATTCCAGGGCGTTGGTCCGGGTTGGTGGCAAAACGTAATAGTAATTACATAAGAGTAACTTTGGTGGCAAAATTCACTGAAAGTACCCGCGTTATGTCACCCATGAGACGTAACGGGACAGTGTGGGTGGAGGAGGTGCCTGGCTGGTTACCAAGCCCTCCAGGCGGTAAACCCTTGAGCTGGGGCTGCAGGAAGGGCGCCTTGGAGGAGCTATTGACCGAGGAAGAGATTCGTACTTGTAACGGACTGCCATCGAGTTGCTGCTCTACACTTTAATAGGATTACAAACAAAAACCTGAGCAATTATGCATGTATTTCTGAGGCAGAGGTATCACTGGCGTGTAGGCTGGATTTAAGACGCCCGAGTTAGCACTGGCAGGATGTATAGACGACGGGTAAAAAACTAATACTAGCCAGAGGTTCCGAGCTGGAGGAAACCACAAGGCAAATAGTGGAAAAGGAAAAACGGGAACCTATTTGGGGGCAATGAAGAGAAGCATTCAGCGGCAGTGGGGCTCGTGAGAGGCAAGCTGTGAGGTGCACACAGGACGGAGGTGTCCTTTCACCAAACCGGTTTGCTTTAGGTCAGTCTGGGTTCTTTCAGACTGGCTCCCGCATGCTTCTTGATCGCGCAGCTTCACAGCTGTTTTAGGACCACAGCATCTCTGAAACAACTGAGCCCTACAAAGCAAGGACCACGCTGATCCCCTGGGCTCCTCTCTGAGTCTGGAGCTTAGCTCAGAACGAGGCCTCTGCAGTCAAACCGCCTCCCTGAGGAAAGGGATCAGACTCACCTCCTGGGAGGTGCGCAGGGAGCTTCGCAGGAAAAGCCACCGGGACGGACACCCCGAAATAGAAACTGTGCTGAACACCCCCCTGCGCTCACCTGGGGCAGAGATGGGAGGCTGCATGCTGCTCCCGCCCCGTCCTGCCTCTGTCTGCCCTTGACACTGGCACAGGACAACAGCCACCTGCCCAGCCCATCAGCCCTGAGCTGCACCCCAGCCCAGCTCTCTCTTCTCTGCCCACCTTCCCGCACCTTCTGCAGCAGCAGGGTGGATCCTGCCTCCACCTCCAGCACCTGAGGGGCCCGGCACGCTCACCCTCTCTTTGATCCTCTCACCCAGAGCCACGTCTAGAGAGTTCTCCTGCTCCAGGCCCCACCCAGAGCAGAACCCAGCCTGGAGGCGGGGAGGCTCTCCCGTTTGTGGTTGGGAGCTGCTGGGACCTCGCCCTGACCTGCTCTGGCTGCTGCTTCTGGAGAGAGGCTGTCTTTGCCTCCTCCACGTGCCTAAAGCAAGAGCCACACGTGTGTTCACAGTGGCCGGTGAGGCTCGGGGTCACTGTCCTTTGGGGCACACATCAGGCCTCTGTGCCTGAGATCCTAACTCCTCTCTTTGGGACACTGGGAAGCACGGGCCCATCTTGCAGGACACGAGTGGGACACACTGTCAGACGCACCGGAGGCAACGCTGGAAGACACCGGCCGTGTGCATTTTCTGGAGGAGACGGTTCCTCCCTGTTAGCATCCAGGACCCTGCACCACGGCTGCCACCCGCGAGCTCTGGAGAGGTCCTAGGATGCGTCAGACACCTGCCAGGCACTCCGCTCCTGTGGTTAGACCCTCGCAGTGATCGCACAAGGCAGACACAAATACTAACCCTGTGGGTGCGCGAAGGCTGCCTTAGAGCAAGCCAGCACCTCCGAAGATCTCCCAGCCAGCACGTGGGGCCCCAACAGCGAACTGCGCCGTCCCAGAACCAGGCCTGCTCTAGAGGAGGCGGCCTGTCAACATCCAGCTGACAGATCCGTCTCTGAAATAGGAGCGGACGCTCACGCAGACCCCGGGTCCTCCCAGGCAATGAACGAGCTCCGGGTGGGCGACCTCAGAGGCAGAAGGACACGGAGGCCGTGGACGATGTCGTGTGTGTACGGAGGGAGCCTGGAGCGTCTCAGAAGTGCCCCCGGGGAAGGCCATCCAGACGAGGGTCACTCATCTTTGCAGAGCACTCACGTTGGGGGGCGTGTATAAGAGGGACGGCAGCCCCCAAAGTTCTCCCGATCACGGTCGCTAGCCAACCGCAGACGCCACGGCCAAATGCAAACCACGGCACCTGCTCCGCTCGAGCCAGCCTTCCCAAGGGCTCGCACTCTGAGACCCCCTAAGTCAGGCCGCTGGTACTTCCTCTGCGTCTTCCCAGACCCGGTGGTACCTCTGTGTTCGTGGGTGGTGCTGATCCTGCCAGCTGCCCCTCCTGAGAACCTTCCCGGCCTCAGCCTCCATCCCCAGACTCCAGTGCCCTGTCTGCATCTGGGGACAGGACCTCGCCTTCTGCAGCCTTGGCTCCACAGGCTCCCCCCTCCCCCCGCCCCCGCCCCCACCCCCACAGACCAGGGTGTTCCCGCCAAAAGGTCCAGGGGCCTGGGCCTCTGAGACCCTGGGGAAGGCTGAGAGAAGGCAGGGAGATAACACCAGCAGGGCCGTTCAGCCTTTCAGGAGCCAGAGGCCTTTCAGAGCATTCATTTAGTTTTAAGGGAAACACATACCCCACAAGATGTTAAAAACTCAGAGGCAGAGAAAAATTAAAATTCCATTCTCTTTTCTCTTACCAACGAGATTACTAATTTAGTATTTTGGCTTTTTTTTATCTCCAGGAAATTTTCCAAGGGTAGATGCTTTTTAATGATGCTTACCTGGACTTGTGACCTGGTGACCAATTCTATTTTCTGGAAAGTTTTTTCCAGAAAGATTTCTTGCATCCACTTAAAGAAATTTGTCCTTCATTTCTTATGAAATTATTTTATTCATCATGTCTACTGAAAAAAAAAAAAACTACACAACTTGAAAGTGGAGAGTTATGCTTTATTGGGCTACTTGCTGAGGGCTTAAGCCTGGAACACAGGCTCCCAGTAGCTCTGATGAAATCTCTCCAAAGAGGTGAGGGTGGAGCCCGGATACCCAGGGGCCTTTGCAACAAAGACCAGGTAGATGGGAAGTCAAAAGCTTCCTGTCAATTAAGAAACCCAGACATTTTAAGTGCATCATGTAGCCTTTCCTGTGTGGCGGCGGGTGCGGGGGCTGGGCTCCCTGATGTCATTCTGTCATTCCTGCAATGTGCACCTGGCTGCCTGGGGCCTATCCTGTGCTTTCCCGTCCTGGGTCCCCTGGGGGGTAGCACAGTCGGAGGGAGGGGCGGCTGCAGCGGCTGAGCTTAGATGGCCTGGCCGAGGCGGCATCCCCTGCCCATCCTGCGTCCCCTCGGGGCTCACGTGGGGCGTGGGGGGTGCTGCAGTGTGATGGCTGGATGGCTGCGGCAGCCTTTGCTCACGGTGCGGCCGGCCATTCTTTTCTGTCCCAGGCCCCACGCGCTTCTCTAACTCCTCTTCCTTTGGTCTTACTTTTGCTTCCTGCTTTCCCTGGAGAGCCCAGCCGCCCGGGCCCTTGCCTGACCCCCTGCGCACCTGCGCCGCGGAACCCGGCTCCATCCGCCCTGCTCTCTACTGCTCAGCAGCCCGCCCCCCGTCCGGCAGCTGCGGAGCCGGGAGTGGACGTCTGAATCAAGGCAGGCCGTGGCAGCCCGGGACTGAGAGCACAGCTCCCCAACCTCCCGCTTTCCCCGGTCTCCTTGAAGCTGAGGGGCGACGGAGGACCACAGCCCCCAGCATGCACTGCGCGGGCTGCCCCGCCCGCTCAGAGAGCCGTAGCACTACAACCCCCAGCATGCACTGCGCCCCGCGGAGGGGGCAGGAACTACAGTGCCCGGCATGCAGCGACGCCCCTGCCGCGGTCCCCGTGGTTCGCTCTGGGCTCTGCGTGGAGACGGAGACCCCTGATGGTGCCGAGGGAGGCTGGGCGGGGGCCGTGCTGGCTGCCAAAAGAGCCGCGTGGCTGCAGCGAGAAGCTGCCTGCCTCTCTGCGGTAGACACCGACTTCCGTGCCCAGGAGCAGGGAGCAGGCGATGCCGCACCCGCAGCGACGCAAGGTCCTCGACCACTTTAAAGAGCATAAGTCACGTTTTAAAATATGGCTCCGTCAGCCGTATAGCAAGAGAGCGTTCTTACATAACGTGACCGTATAAAAGGCAGTCGGGCCTCGTTTTAGGGGCATCAAGAATTGGGTTCCTTTTGTGCCAGGGACAGCTGGCTGGGTACCATTTCAAACTGGACGCTTTTGCTGCGGGACTTGAGCACAGGCACCTGTACTTCTGTGCATCAAAACGCAGTGTCCCCGCCCCCCGCAGAGAACCTTCCTGCTGGTGACATGGTTTACAGGAAAATCTTCTCAGGCTCCAGGCTGCAGGCTCTGGCTGCCTCTCCCCCAGGCCTGACTGTCAGGATGGACTGGCCACTGAGCCGGCTGTCCTGTCCGGCCCCTCCCTCTGAGGACCGCGTCCCCACGGACAGCCCCTCTTGGCTGAGGCTCAGCGCTGTGACTGTCAGCTCTCCCCCAGGCCAGCAGGAGACAGCGAGGGTCCCCTAGCACACGGAGACTGTCCAATCAGGAAGGCGTGAGCCTTCAGGGACCCGCTGTAACCTGAAAGGAGACAGCCTCCAGCTGCTTCTCCTCGACAGGCTGCAGCTTCACATTGCTGGGGTTACCTGGAGGTCCCCCCCGCCGCCTCCACCCCACGTGGTGCCGACAGCTGGACAAGGTCAGCGTGATCTTCCCCCCGCTGGCTGCATCCAGCAGGACACGTGCCCTGCTTACTAAGCTGGGCTCCTGGGCTCTTCCTCTCCTGGATGGGTTATGGTTTATCCTTGACTCTAGTTTGTGTGCAAAGGCAGGAGACTGAACAGGAACGCTGAGAAGCCATAAGTCTCACATGCACTCCAAGTTACGCTTTATTGTGTTGAGGGCAGGGAGCAGGTGATCAAAAATTCTCCTCAGTGGCAGAGCAGCATGAGCTCTTCTGATCAGAACCTTGGCTCACCGCCTCAGCCTAGACGTCGGAGCAGCCTGGTGGGCCCCCACTCGAAGGGCCTCCTGCTCTGCCTTAACAGTCCTGAAATTCTTGGTCTTTTTGTTTCTGTTTTGGCGGCCCCTGTAGCATTTGGAGGTTCCCGGGCCAGGGATCAAATCCGAACCACTGCTTCAAACTCCGCCACCGCGCAGCAATACTGGATTCTTAACCCACTTCGCCCCAGCGGGAACTCCAAAATTCTCCATCATTTTTGAACAGGGAGGGATACGTTTTTATTTTGCACTAATCTCCACCGATCACCTATCTGGTCTTGACCTCACAGGAGCCCCTGTTTCTCCTCTGTAACTGGCATCTGGGTCAGGCTGCCGCAGCAAAGCCCCACAGACCTGGGGGAGGGGCTGCAACCACAGATATTGATTTTCTCACAGTTCTGGAGGCTGGCACGTTCAAGATCAAGGCACCAGCAGGGCTGGGTTCTCTTCTGGCGAGCAGACAGATGCTTTCTTGCTGTGTCCTCATGTGGCAGAGAGGGAGGTTGGGGCGGGGAGGGGAAGGGGAGCACTCTCCTGTCTCTTATAAGACCATCAGCCCATCAAGGGGTCCCCACCCTCATGCCCTCATTATTTCCCAAAAGCCCTGCCTCCTATTACCATTGCGTTGAGTGTTTGGATTGCAGCATATGCATTTGGGGGCGGGGGAGACAGACATCCAGGCCAAGGCGCTCAGTAAACTGATGAGCCAAGTCTTCCCTCTGGGGGGTTGAAACTGGACCTGAAGTAAAAGCTGCTCTGCGCCCACTGCAATAAAACCTACACACCAGCCCGCGAAAGGAGCCCTCGATCCAAACGGAAACGGACAGCCTGCTATGCCTAACAGCAGCCTCCTTTAAAGGAAGAAAACCAAAGCCACGCTCTCAGCAGGCTCTGCTCGCCATCGAACGCAGACAGGGTCACTATTCGTCTGTAAGCAGATCCAGGAGGGAAGCGAGTCAATAAAAACTGAGTAAGAAAAAGCAGATATGGTAAAATCAGCAGACGTGGACATTAAAACAGCTATTATAAACATTATAAATATGCTCCAGTATGTAAAGGAAACATGGACATAATGAGGAAAGAATTATAAGCCACTAAAAAAATAACCATATGTGCATCAAAAAAACCACTCTCAACAGTGTGAAAAGGCAGTTCATGACATGAGAAAATATAGTGGCAAATCATATATCTGATGAGGGATTAATACTGAGAATATAGAAAGACCTTTAGAAGTCAACAGCAGCAAAAAGCAAATAGCTGATTGAAAAATGGACAAAAGACCTGAACAGACATTTCTTCAAAGAAGATATATAAATAGCCAACAAGCACATCAAAAGTTGCTCGGCATCACCAATCCCTGAAGAAACAGAACTCAAAATCTGACACAGGCTGTGACGTGGGTGAGTGGTGGGCAGATGCTGCGTGAAAGCGTCCAGATGAGGATGGACCAACGCTACACGACTCTACTCGGGCGAGGCTCAAATTCACGGAGTCAGGCAGTGCCAGGGACGGGAGCCTTAGCGTTTAATGGGTGCAGGGCTTCAGTTTGGGGGGGACGAAAAAGTTCTGGAGATGGATGGTGGTGATGGCTGCCCGGCAATGTGAGTACTTAGTGCCATTCCCCTGTGCACCTAACAATGGCCCCAAGTCACCAATAATGTTCTGTATATTTTGCAATGGAAAACTAAAGTGAAAAGTTACCAAATGGAATTTCTACAGATGAGCAAAGAAACAATGTATTATATCAGCTTTGAATTAACAGCAGATTAAACACTGCAGAAGAAAAGAGTAGTTAATTTAAGACATAACAACAGAAACCATCCAAACAAAATCTAGAAAAAAAAAAAAGAAAAGCTGAAAAAAAGGACAGGGGTAAGAGGAGAGAGATGAAAATTATTTTAAGAAATTATGGCCAGAAATTGTATAAATCTGATGAAAACTATAAACCCACACGTCTAAGAACCTCAGTGAACCGCCAGACGGGATGGACAGCAAGAGACGCACGTAAAGAGCATCACAATCAATTTTCGGAAAAGAATAATAATCAGAAAGGCTTAAAAACAGCCAGAAAAACAAAACCACGTGACATACGAAGCAACGATTGTAATAAAGACAAGAGACTTTCAAGAGATTGCAAGAAAGCCAAGAACAGTATCTTAAAGTTCCTGGAAAATAAAAAGCTTCCAGCCTACAAGTTGGCAAGGACATAAGTAGGAGCATCCCTCTTAAGGGGAACATGAGAAAAGGACTTTTTCACATGGAAAAAAGAAAAAGGTGAAAGAATTCATTGTGAGCAGAGCCACAGGAGAAGACATTATAAAGGAGGTGTTTCAAGTGGAGAAAGTGATATCAGATGGAAAACTGCACTGACAGACTCGAATGAAATGAATCACGAGAGTGAAATGAAGAAGAGCAGATCCCGTAGGAAGAAACTCTCTGAACTAAACGAAGGAAAATAAAAGAGCACGTGGCCAACTGCCAGAACGTGTGAGGTTCTATAGCAGGAACGCAGACACTGAAAGAATCATATTTCTCTCTAGATTAACAAGTACATTTTAATGTATTTAGTGAATTTTTTGGAAAATTCAAAGTATTTCTCAAGTTCACAGAGGACAATTGAAATGAAAACGCAACAGAGAATATTTTTTCTAATCACTTTAAGAATTGCATGAAGCTGCAATAGTTAAGAGTGTTTAGAGTTGGGAGAACTGGTTGGGTGGTGGAAAAGGTACAAGTATGGACCCAATTGGCGTAACAGTTCTGTACATTTGGAGAGTGGTCCTAACCCTGAAAATAAGTAGGGGAAGATGACTTAAAATGTTTACCTTCATGAATGGCCCCATTTAAAAGCAAATATCTCAAAACTCTCAGAGACCAATAATGCGATGGTTGTCTTAAGTCTTAAAATGCATTTATGCTCTGGCTCATATGTTCCACTTTGAGAAATTTACCCGTGTACAGATATCAAACGAGATTCAATATGCTTGCACAAAAATGCTGGAAAATTGATGTTCACAATGATGAAAAATTAGAAACCTCTTCATGTTTTACGGTGGAGAACTGACTGAATGATTGTGATTTTTGTACTTGGCAGTATGCAGTGGGCACAAGTATACAACCACACTATCTCTTCATAAAGCCGTTTATTGTTGGATTTGGTGGAGAAGTACTCTGTGCCAAGCAAGAAGCCAGATGCCAGAAATACTCATGAGTAAGGGGAAGTGTTTGTCTTTGAGAACCTTATCCAGTGGAAAGACAGACACTCAAGGGGACCTCTGGGGTTGGTTCTCCCCAAGGATGCAGAGGGAGCTTTGTTGCTGGATGTCGACAGTGAGCCAGGCTCTTTAAGCACCTGTCTTCACTCCAGGCTCAGCTCTAGGAGGGTAGCCAGCGACTTCACCGGATGGACTCCATGAAGACCGAGTGTCCTCTTTCCCAGGCGGCATCTGTCAGGCCCTCCCCTCGGGACGCCCGTGGGATTCAGCTGCTGGGACAGAGCTGCTGCCTGGAGACTTAGGACGGCATCTTCTTTGCTTTGCTTTGTTTCGCTTTGTTGGTCCGTCGTCCCGTCCTTCGGAGATGAAGGCCACTGTGCCCTGGGCAGCCGAGCATGGCGGCTGGTCACTTCCGTCCCAGGGAGGCCAGCATCTCTTCCCGTACCCGGACCTCTGGCCTCTGTGGGGAGGAGAGTCTGGGAATCACCCTGAGCTGATGGACCTGAGGCCACGTGGCTTCTGAGAGCTCAGGAGGCGGGTCCCTGGAGAGAGCAAGGACGACAGCCAGTGGCCAGTGGGGAGGGGTCGTCACCTCGGGACATCGGTTGGAGCCCCGCCTTGGTTTCTGCTCATGCTCTTCAAGTGGGTACAGACTCAGCCACAGACACATCAAGGTTCCTTTTCCTTGTTCACCTGTGTGTACGTGTGCAAGCGTGTGCACCTATTTTCTTCGTTCCCAAGGAAATTTTACACGGAGGTGGAAGCATCCAGAAGTTACTATGCTCAGGAATTTATACACCTGGAAACCAGGACGTTTGAAGGGGTGTTTCAGAGAGCAAAGTGCTGGAATATTGTACCTCTTCTCGTGATGATTCACACAGAGCATCTGTGTTTATTGCTGGAGTCCTGAGCTTCTCTGGGCCAGTATTTCCAATCCCTGTCTCCTCCTTTGTCTGTAAAATAGTGTTAAAAGAGCCCAAGCGGACTGGGCTTTAGGAGGGCGCCGCTGACCAGGTGCTCTGTGACGTCGGCGGATCTCTTTATGGCTACGAGCCCGTGTTTGCCTACACGGAGGGGCTAAGACGAGACACCTGGATGGGGGGTGGTTGGGGGGTAGGGGCATCTCAACCAAGATCTCCACCAGCGAGCACTGTGAGGGGTTCAGACCTGCTCAGGAAAACTGGCTTCTACATTTTGGGGCATTTCATGAGCCCACTATTAAAAATTAAATCATGGGAGTCCCCATCATGGCTCAGTAGAAACGAATCTGACTAGCACCCATGAGGACGCAGATTCGATCCCTAGCCTTGTTCAGTGGGTTAAGGATCTGGTGTTTCCGTGAGCTGTGGTGTAGGTCGCAGATGTGGCTCGGATCTGGTGTCGCTGTGGCTGTGGCGCAGGCTGACAGCTACAGCTCCGATTCAACTCCTAGCCTGGGAACCTCCACGTGCCGCGGGTACGGCCCTAAAAAGACACACACACACACCAAAAAAAATAAATAAATAAATTATGGAAACTTACAATCAACTGATTTATACTTAAAAATAATAGCAAATCATACATTCTCCAAACGCTTGCTTCCCCGTCACTTTTCTGCATTTTCCTGTGGCCCATCACCTTGAGGTTACTCACACCTGCCGTGTCTGTGTGTGGAGACACTGTGCTGCTGCCTGGCTCTCCCCAGCTGCCCATGCGGTGGCCTTAGGTTGGGCACTTGAAGTTGACCACCGGGAGAGTGACCTTACCGCGGAAACGGGCTCACCCCTGCCTCAGAGCTCTGTGTTCTGTTCTGATGAGTGTCTGCACTCGAGGTGGAGACGAACACGAGGAACCGGAGAACAATCGCAACTGCACCTGCGGCCGTCGAATCGTGGAAAGTGCAGAGCAGCGCAGAACTCGTTTCCCATCCAAACCTAGGACCTAGTTAGACAAAGCAGTCGACAAAGGGGGAAGTTCTAACATGGGGCCACTGCTCCTCTTCCGTCTCACCCGGTTTCTATTGCGTAAACAAAAACGTCAACCGACACACGTTCACCTGAAAAAGACAAGCTGTCATTTGGCCAAGGTTCCGGAGATTTGAAAAAAATGAAGAAAAGCCTTGTCTGAGAACCAGCTTTTCCACACAAAATGTGTGAGTGTTGTGGATTTAGTAGGATCTGTAAGTATCAGGGTGTATCCTTTGCATCACTGCAGTTTAGCAATGCGCGTGTGTCTCTGTGAGCACACTAATCTCGCTCACCAATCACCCGTGCACAGTGAAACCACTCCACGTCCCGAGTGGTGGAGCAGCGGGTCCTGACCCCTGACCCCGGGTCCATCCTCCAGTCCTGGCAGGGACGTCAGAACAGATGTGAGATAGTTGACTTCGCGGGACAGCTGAGGCCACTGGGATCCTTCAGGAACTGCGGCAATGCTTTGCTGGTTCTGTGGTTGGGTGCTTGGTTTTGGTAAAGCTGTAGCACAAGTGTCCATCACTGGCCTCCAGAAATAAAAGCACAGAAGGTCCCCAGGCATCCCTCCGCTTCACACTCTTGCACTGCTCTCTGCCCAGGAGTATTCCGTCCCCTCCTTTCTCCCCACGTAAGGCTTCCTCATCCTGTAAAACTCAGCCCATCATCACGTCCTCAGGGAAGTCGTTGCTGGCTAAATGCCTCTTCTCTCCTCGCCTGGTTCCTTATTGTAACTCTTATCATGTATTGCGTCTGTCAGTGTCCGAAATTGACTATAATATCCGCGGGGACAGGAAAAGAGAATTACTCATCTCTGCTAGCAGTTAACAACAATTTCTTATTGAATTGAGTAGCGGTGATGAACAGAAGAGAAGCTGGAGGATGTGCCCTTTCAGGGTGATCCCAGCCGCTATGGCGACATCTCTGAATGAAGGTCTCATGGGAAGACGAGGAGACCGCCTCTTGCGCAAGCAGGGGCTCGGGGAGTCACAGCTAAGGTGGGCTTCTCAGAGTTGGGGCTGTCATAGGGTCGGGCTGGGGTTTGTCCTGGGCTGTAAAATATGGAATCAAGGTTTATCTGCAAGTCAGTATTCAGAGATGTTTTAAGAACTTAGAACCAAAATAAATAGCACCCCTGCAATGCCCAGGCTGATGGTTACGATGGAGCCCCGCCCAGAAGGAAGGCCGGCACGGAGAGCATGAAAAGGAGGCATCTGCTTTGCAAAGGTTCCTGGGAAGCTGTGTGTCTCACCCGTGGGGACGGAGTTAGGTGTTAAGGCCACTGAGCTGCACAACGAGAGTGCGAGATCCCCCTCCGTGTTTATTTTTGTCTATCAGAAGATAATACTGACAAAAGTGCATGGACTCTAAATACACACCCTGATGAGTTTTTACAAAGTGAACACACCTGTGTGATCAACACTGAGGTCAAGACAGAAACGTGCTGGTTCTAAACATCCTCGGACAACCCTTCAGGTCCAACGCCATCAGTGGAGGAACTGCTCTGGCCCCCGTCCCCACACCTTAGCTGGTAGCCTTTCGTGTCTGGTCTCCTTCACACAGTGCTGTGCGGCGTTAACTCATGTTCTGGCAGGTGGCAGGGGTTTGCTATTGTTCGCTGCCCTGTTCCACGACACGCACAGACCAGAGTTTGTATCCATCGAACTCTCCTTGGGCTGTTAGGCGTAATGTTGCTGGGGCGTCACTGTACATGGCTCTTGGTCCCCAAATGGGCACTTTTCTTTGGAGTTTCTACTCAGGCGTGGCATCATTAGTCTAAAAGTCATGCTTCTTTCCTCTACTTTGAGTTAACCAGTATTTTTTAAAAATTTACCCCTATCATATTAATTTCATAAACTGTCCTTTCTATATAAATTCAGGATTATGATTAATAATAGCCTGATGTATCTTGACACTTGCCTCTCTAAGCCAGTGATGTACTCTTACAAGATAGAAAGCCAGCCTTCTCTGACTGTTATCCTCACACATTTTTACTCTCCATGTATTTCAGACCACGTCCGATGTTATTCTCATTCAGTTAATATTTGGTTGTTTTTATATATTTCCCATTTTCCCTTCCCCTTGTTTTAATTCTTTTACAAGATATCTGTGCTTATCTCTGAAATCATTCTCTTTCTTCCTAAAGCATCCTTCTTACTATTTCTTTCCATGTGCACTGAGGGGCAACAAAACCTCTCAGCGTTTCCGTGATGGAAAGGTATTTATTTTGCCTTCGCTGGTAGAGGACATTTTCTCCAGCTGCAGCCCAACTTTTCAGCTGTTTTCTTTCAGCCCTTTAAGGGCACTATTCCACTGTCTTCCAGCTCCCATTGCTCCGGTGGAAATGTCCACCGTTAGTCTTTTTGTTCCGCCTTTTCCTCTGCCCACTTCTAAGACTACCCTCTTTGTCTTTGGATTGGAGCAGTTTTGCTGCCATGTGTCGGGTGGGTTTGCCTCCTGTCTGTACTACTTTGGGTACCTATGACTTGAGTGTGATCATCAGTTTGGAAAATCCTCAGCATTATCTCTTCAAATACCCCCCAGTTCTCTCTCGCCCCCCTCCCAGTACTCCAGTGACAGTTAAACTTTCCCATGTCCCACGTGTCTCTGGTATTATTTTCTGTGTTTTCCTTTTTCCTGCTTAAGCCTGGGTATTTTTTTTTTACTAATCTATCATCCCACACTCTAATCCCCTCTTCCATGCTTTAAACTTGGCTATTACTTAATTGAATCTTAGTTTCAATTATTGAAATTTTTACTGCTACAATTGTTATGGATTTGGATTTTCTGCTTAAATTCCTCATCTTTGCTTCAACATAGTAATCAGAGCCATTTTTAAGTATTGTAACTCCAACGAAGGGACTATATGGGGCTCTTTTCCTATTTTCCTTTTTTTCTTACTTCCCTTCTTGGTTACACCTGGTGAGCTTGGATGAAATACTGGTCACTGCATGAAAAATGGTCAAGGCTCCAGATGACAGTGTCTTCTTTCAGAGAGTGCATCTTTCTGGATCCCCAAACCAGGAAAGGAGCTGTCTTTATTCTAATCAGGGCTGAGATCATTCATGACCAGGATGCTGGGCTGCTCGTTTGCTCATCTGCAGTTTTGTAAGTCTCCATATACCTCTTGCCTTTCTTTCTTCTATAGAGGCCCCCCAAGCTTTCCAACTGAAACCCTAGACTATTTACTAACACCTAGCTACCTTTTAAATTCAAATTTTGGAACCCCAAATCCCATTGTTTCAAACCCCAAACTCCTGGGCTTTGTGCTTTGCTTCTTAGCCTCTTTCCCTATTCACCCTAAGAACATGGCAAATGCCTCCGGGGGAGCCACACATTTACGAAGAAATCCCTTGTACCTGCATCCTGGTTTATGCCAGCATCCTTGTTCCTTGGTCCCTGCACGTCTCATACACTCATGAGATCAGCAGCAGCTCTGGTGACTTCAGAGACTCCTTCTCTGCTGGGATCCTCGTGTCTCAAGTCTTGGCTGCAAAGCCAGGTCTCTCATGTCTTCTCAACAAACTGGTTTTGTTTTGTTCACTACTGTCTTTTTAGGGCCACACCTAGAGCATATGGAGGTTCCAGGTGAGGGGTCAAATCAGAGCTGCAGCTGCTGGCCTACACCACAGCCACAGCAATGCTGGATCCGAGTCATGTCTGGGGCCTACACCACAGCTCACAGCAATGCAGGATCCAAGCCATGTCTGCGGCCTATAGCACAGCTCACAGCAACACTGCATCCTTACTTAACCCACCGAGTGGGGCCAAGGATCGCACCCTCGTCCTTGTGGATACTAGTTGGGTTCATTTCTGCAGGGCCACAATGGGAACTCCAAGTTTTTGGGGTTTTTTTAATCTGACTTTTCTACTTGTTCTCAGTGAGACACTGGTCTGTGGCTGGCATCTCCATCTTCATGCAAACAGAAATCCTCAGGTTGGTTTTATGGGAAGTTCAGGGAATGCGATGGGTAGTCAAACAGGGAAGGCTGACGACTGCTCTCCTCTGGCCTTTGCTGTTAGGATGGAGGCTGTGAGGTTCCTCTCGGCCAGCCACCTGCTCGTTCCCAGTCCTCAGCCAGTCTTCCTAAGTGGCCACTGCTCTAGCCCCCGCAGTCACCATGTGATTGATGTCAGGGCTTTTCTCAACACGAAGCTCTACGTCTTCTTATGAAATCAAGCGCATCCCTCTAACCCACTTTTAAGTTCTGGGCAGAGGTCCCTCCGTCAGTTTGGTCAGACATCTGCCAAGTTCAGGCAAAACAGTGGCACAGCAGTGGCCTGAAGTCACTCAATAGCTTTTTGCACGCACTCATGGTTTTCCTGGCTGAAATCACCTGATTTCATGACCGGAAGAGTTTGCGTCTCCTCCCCGGTCCTCAGAAATGAAAAGAATAATGCTTGTGACTGAAGGAGAGGGTCACAAAGACTATGCAAATATTTGGAAAGCAGCATAGTGTGAACACTTGCAGGAAAAGTGCGATATAAATGATTATTTTTTAAAGCACCATATGTAGGAAATGCAATCCAGCTTTTTTAAAGAAGCAGTGTTTTGGCGTTTCGTCCCAATTTACTGATGAATGGTAACTAATGAAATGTTTGTCTGGGGTTCTGAAGAGGCAATTCAATTGGCTGTATGTAGATAGATAACGTCATTTGCTTTCGATCTTGCAGACCAAAGCATCTTATGTAATGATAAATTATACCAGGTTTCAAAATCCTCTGAATGATGGTATCTGCAAAACCACTGCCTCTCCTTACTATCTCCCATTTTTATTTTCTCTCGGTGAAAGAAATAACAGTTTGTAAAGGCTTATAAATTCCAACTCTTATCTTTTAAAGTGGTTGTTCTTTTTCCTCATCTGAACATACAAATAGACTCCCTTTCTTAAGCCTTTGATAAAGAGCCAGAAGGAAAGCTCACGAGGATTTGATAAACCATCCCGAGCAGCCCAGCCAGTGAACAAAGACACGCGTGTAACCCATCATCTGCTCAGGCCACTGAGAACGCCCTGTTGACGTCCTCGAAGGAGACCAAGCTTGAGGAGCAGGAGGTGCTCAGAGAAAGGGGAAGTCTGGGGAACTACAAGAGAAATTTAACTAATTGTCCCAGTACCGTTGCCCACACACCGTGGTAGGAAGGCCTCGGAAGGTGGCTGCAGGCAAGGTGACCTGCAGATAACCTGCCACCTTCGAGTCTTTGTCCAGCCGTGACCTGGCCACTAATTAGCTGCCCGACTTGGGAAGGACCCGCCAGGCTATGAGCCTCTTCCTCCGTGAAAGGGGAGATGAACTGTGGTCACGGATCCACCCACAGCCGTGCCTCTTCCGGCTACGGGGTGTGCGGCCTTAGAGGTTGGGTACCCCATCTGCCGCCGTGCTCCCCACCTCCAGGTCCAGATGCACAGACCTTTGTCCTTGTCTTCATTTCCTCTTCCCCCACCCATCCCCAGACCTGCTCGATTTATTTCCTAAAGTATGGTTTTTATCACGTCACCTTTCTTCTTTAAAGTTAGCCCTCTGTGTCCCAGTCCTCAAATTCAGGGGCGCAGGTGCCTCCCCACCCCCACCCTCTACTCCTGCCTTCGGCTTGAACTGATCTCCTGGCTGTGAGTAACCCCCACCTCGTCCGCCCAGTGTTTCTTCTGCCCCAGGAGCTTCCCCTGCATCTCTGCTTATCAATAGCCAGTGCCTTCTTCTTCGCATCCCAAATGCAGTTCCTATTAATTTTGTGACTACTGATCTTAGCGTATTTTAAAAATTGGGTTTATTGATGTATTATTATCTTCGGTCCAAAAGGCCCCAAATAGTTGGTTGCTTTTGGGGAAGCCTTTTCTTCCCGAGAAAATAGAAAAAGTAGGACCTGCTTGCTAAATGTTGTCACATTTATTCTGCAATCAAAATTAATATGTAAAACCCTAAGGAAGCCGTCAGACCCGCCGCCCCCAGGATAGCAGTATTATGTCTCCACTGAAGAATGAAGGTGAACCCCGCGATTGCTGTGTGGCCTCTTGGAGGAGCGGGTCTGGGTGTGAGCTCTTCAGCCTCTTGTTAGAGTGAGGCTAAGAAAGGGCTAATGCGGGCTCTCGTTTCTAAACGCATTTATCCATGAAATTCAAGGAGCTGGTGGAGACAGTTTCTAGGACTCTGCTAGGACGATGAATAGCAGAAGCAGCTTTCAGTGCTGCCGTACAGCGCAGGGGCTCCATGCAGCATTTTGCAATGACCTGTAAGGAAGCGGGATCTGGAGAAGAATATGCATACCTTCTTTGCACACGTACCTGTGTATGTGCATATATACACGTATGTGAGTAGGTGTGAGGGGATCCCTGTGCTATACACCTGAACCTCACACCGTACTGTAAATCGGCGACACTTACAAAACAGACCCGCCTTTACAAATGCTCTGTGGCCTAAGGTTGTGTGGCAGAGGACCACACACTTAGATCTTACAACTCGCCTTTATGATCTGGTGTCCCAGGGCCAGGGGGCAGGCTGCCTGAGCCGGGCCTCGGCTCGGGGCCCCCAGGCTGCCATCACAGTTTCAGCTGGCATGTGCTCCCTTCTGGATTCTGCATCTCCTACAAGTGATGTGGTCACGTCAGAACTCGGCTCCTGAGACTGTACAACCAGCGTCCCATTTTCCTGCTGACTCTCAGCCAGGATGGGCTTCTCTCCATCCGCAGATCTGCTCGATTTATTTTCTGGTTCCCTGCCACGCGAGCCCTCGCAAGCTGTCAGCAGGCTTCTCAAGGCCAGCAGGTTCCAGTCTCTGATCCCAGGAAGACCCCCGGCCCCTTTGAGGGCTTCTCCTGATTAGGCCAGGCCCACCGGGGTGGTACTTTTTAAATTTACCTTAGGGCAAACCCAGCAGGGGTCTCATCACATCTGAGACACATTTGCCACCAGCTGCAGGGCAATCCCATCGCCTCTGCCTGTTCGTTCCTTACAAGGGACCCACAGGTGCTGCCCCAGGAGGGGAGGGGACATGGAGCCGGACTCACGGGGGTCCCCTGGGTGTGTCCCTGACAAACTTACTTCCAGAGATAGACAGTCACTCATGGTGGGTGGGACGTGGGAATGAACATCACCTGGTCAAACACGGGAGCTGAGGGGGGGCCGGGGGCTCGGACAGGAAGCTCACGTTTACCGAGGCTCCTGGCCCAACCCTTCGCTCCCGCCTCCTGCCCTAAACTGGGTTACGTCATCTGCACACACAACAGTCTGGCCCCCCACCCAGAGCAGCAGGTCCGATTTTAGGGACAAGAAGCTGCCTCTCAGTGCAAATCGGAAACTCGCCGAGGGGAGCCGGGTGCCCTGTGGGGAACCTGAGGTTCTCTGGGGCCCAGAGGGTCAGGGGCACCGTAGCTCCCACGTGCCCCGTGCGTGGGCCCGGAGAGAGGGACACCGGAAGCTCTCAGCTGGACCCCGCCCTCCTCCCGCCGGGCAGTCCAGTGTCAGAGGCCATAGGCTTTGGGCTTTTCGGCAGCTCCCCAATCTGCCTCTCCCAGTCCCCAACCGCTGCCACATCCAACCCTGGCCACTCACCTGTCCCGTACAAGTCCCTGCCTCCAGCCTGGCCCGTCACCGCCAACCCAGGCTCCCCATGGGGTGGCCCCCATCCCAGCACCTGCCGAGACCCACAGGGGCTGGGGCCACCCCTCCCTCCAGCCCGTCCTAAAGACTCCTTCCTTCCTTGGCCTGACGTTTCCTGCATGTCCCTCAGAGTCTGTGGTCTGCGATCAGCCCAGGGAACCACTCCCAGGGGACGCCCAGCAGTCCTCGCCCTCCCTGGACTCTCGCCTGCGGGCTGGTCGGTCACCCAGGACACGGACCGCACAAGCCACTCAGGCCTGGCACACAGCAGGCGCTTGACAAATGGCCTTTACTCAGTGAGCGGTGGGTGCCCATCCCAGCCCAGACCGCAGGGTCCCCATCAGGCCCTGCGCTCCCAGGAGGTGGCTGGCGGCGCACACGTGGGTCTCAGACCGCGCCCAAGCCTCCTGCTGCCGGCCTAGGAACTCACCTTCTGGGGCCCCAGAAGCCTGGCCCAGCGCCTCCATGGGGACTGGGGTGGGTGGGGTGGGTGGGCCTCGCCGCGCCCCCTCCAGCAGTGGTTGATGGGACTGCCCCCCCTGCACTGCAACAGCCCTCTCCCTGCCCACCTCGCTCAGGGCTGCCCTGGGGCCCTGGCCTGGAGACGCAGGATCCTGCAAGGCGGGGGGTCCCAAGGCTGAGGCCAGTTATCACAGAATGAAAACCTCAAAGGGGCCTCGGACTTCTGTGGGTGACTTTATCACAGGATGGCTTTGCCGAGGCTGCAGCCGCCCCAGCCTGGACCAGCAACGAGTCACCCAGCCCGGTTCAGCCCCCGTCACACTCCAGCCTCCCCCAGAGCAGTGGGGAGACACGGATGGGGGCTGAAATCCCGTCTGTACTCAGTGAGGCACGGGCGAGGCCTGGCTTTGGGCCGAGAGGATGGAGCTACCTCCCCTGTGACCTCCTTCTGCCAGACAAGGGGCTGCTCAAGGTCAGGGGTGAGACCCTCAGAGCTTCAGAGGCCCAGAGATTTCGGAGGGCTGCCTTTCCCAGGGTCACTGTCACGTGCAGAAACACTCGGTTCCACCCCACCCCTGCCGAGCACCTAGAGGGGCTACTCTGTGCAGGACAGGGCCTCACCCCCCCACCCCAGGGCAGGTCACGCTTCCACAGAGCAGGGGCCCCGAGCAGGCGGCAGTGCCGCGGGAGCAAGCTCACGTGGGCCTCTGACAGGCAACACCCCTCGGCCTGGGGGCCCCTGCGTGCCGCCTGGGTCCCGTTCGGGCCTGAGGCCCGACTTCCTGCATCTGGGGCGGCCTTTGCAAGCATCATGAGAAACTGAGGAAGGTCCCCTCTGGGCCACGTGGCAGGAGAAGACGTGCAGCCAGCAGGACCCAGTGGACGTGGGGAGTCCCGGACCTGGTGGACGCGGGAGTCCTGGACCTGGTGGACGCGGGAGTCCTGGACCTGGTGGACATGGAGTCCTGAACCTGATGGACGCAGGAGTCCCGGACCCACTGGACGCGGGAGTCCTGGACCCGGTGGACGTGGGGAGTCCCGGACCTGGTGGACGCGGGGAGTCCCGGACCTGGTGGACGCGGGAGTCCTGGACCAGATGGACGCGGGAGTCCTGGAGGGCCGGCAGGGGCCTGGGCCCCACGTGCCAGGGACTCGGGCTCACGGGCTGCGGGACCAGCGGCCAGGCTGACGCATCTGCTCTGTGATGCTCTCGTTCTCCGGGGAGGAGCAGGGCTCCAGGGACTAGAAAGGACAGTCTGGCGCGGCGGCGGGAGGAGCCAGAGCGCTGCCCGGGCCGCTCACGGATCGAGGTGGAGGCCCGCACCTGCCACCCAGCGTGGGCCCGACCGCCCGCGTCCCCGAGCGCCCCCTCAGCTCAGCTCGGCGTCTGGAAGCAGCCGTCAGTCTCTCCCCTGATCTTTATTTTCGTCTCCGCCTCCGTGGATGAGCCGTGTGTGTCAGTGTCTGTCAATTTGCCCTCCTGGTGCTGTGTTTTCTGGTGAAATCTGTGCTTCTGCATTTATAATAGTCTCCACAGACAGAAAAGCTAGGCCTTTTCTCCCGAGAGCTACGGAGACGGAAATAAATATACACAAGAAGTACATTTGGGGCCCAATATGCCGGGCGCTGTGCGTGGACCCGGGTCCCTGGAGCGGGAAAGAGGGACACCCATCCCCTGGTGACGGACGGTGGGGACACGAAGCCCTTCACTTTGGTCCTGCAGGGAGCAGGGGGTTGACTGACCCAGGAGGTCAGGGCGCCTCGAGCCAGAGTCTCCTCTGCCCGTGAGTGGAGCAGGGCTCTGAAGGTCACCCAGGCGTGGCTGGAGCGGACCTGCCCCCCGCGTGGGGTCTGGATGGCCTGGGCAGAAGCCCTGTCCCCCACCCCCGCCCGCCGCCGCCTCCTGGCCCCTCCGCTCCATCTGTGCGCATCCGTGGCGTGACCCTCGCTCAAGCAAAGGAAAGATCATTTTCCCCCGGAGCCCACGAGACGTGGTTTACGGCTGCTGCGGCGCGCTCTCCGAGACTAAATTACCGCGCTCTCTGCAACATGCATGCATGAATAATAGATCCAGCCAGATGCGGGGCGCCTTCTGTGCAATTTCTCAAGGCGCCTCGAGAGCCTCTCAAGGGTGCTTGCCGAGGTCACAGCCTACTTGAGCTATTCCGGGCCGGGAGAAACAGACTCTGCAGGTGGGGCTGAAGTGCCAGCGAGGAAACACTTCTCACCGCGGCGGCCGGCACTGGCACCGGCACCAGCGCCCGCAGGTGGGGGGGGGCAGAGGAAGGGCAGCGGGGGGTCCGCAGGGCTGTCCTTTGACCCTCCCTGTTCAGCCCCCTGCGCGTGACCCGCCTTCCAGGGTGGCTGGGGTAGCAGCCCAGACCTTCCTCCTGGCCCAGAGCCGAGACTCCTCCCCCATCACAGGTCACAGCGGAGAGAAAAGTTCGAGTCTGGGGCTGGGTGTGCGTGACTTTGGTGTCGGCTGCCTTCCTGGAAAGCTGGAGCCTCACTGCTGGTCCCTTCCTGGGCTCGGTGACCTTGAGCCTGTCACTGACGTTTCTGGAGCACAGAGAGCTCGACTTTCCCACGTGAACCCCAGACGTCCACGTGGGACCCATCCCTTCCCAGGACGGCGACAACCCAGGACGCGACACACAAGGGCCCTTGGGGAGTCCAGGCTCCAAAGTGGCTCAGAGTCCTCCTCTGGCCTCGACTCTCCTGGAGATGTCGCGTCACGGGCCGTGGCCTCCCGACTCTTTCCTGGAAGTTCAAGTTCAACAGCGGTCTTGGAGGGAAGCAGAGGCGGGCTCGTCTTTCCCGCACGTACACAAGCAGGCAGGGCGCTTCTTGCGTGGGGTCACCGTGAGAGTTGACACCAAAGCCACCCGCGCCCTGGAGCTCTGCGTTGGCACCCACACGTGTGTGCAGAGCAGACTTGGCAGAAGCGCTTAAGTCAAGGCTCTTGAGGTAGAGCCACAGGGACCAGGGTCGGGTGGGGACGGTGGGGTCACTCAGTGAGAGGTGTGACGGGACGAGGAGGGGCGGAGAGAGGTGGGGCCGTGAGCCAAGGCCAGGGCCAGCTGCTGGGCAGGACTCTTTGTCCAGGCTTGTAGGGACAGGCTCACACGGGGACCCAAGGGTGTCCTGTGAGGGGGGCAGCACGCAGCTATGGGTCACTTTGCAGGGGTGAGGGGCTGGTCCTGGATGGGTGGCCTCGGGAGGCGGGTGATCCATCCTGTTTCGGTTTTGAAGCTGAGCCGGGAAGGAGGCTCGAGAACCATGCTTTCCTTGCGGACGGAGGCTCGTGACCCCCCAGGGGGCGGGCAGGGCTGTGGGTCGTGCCTGTGTGTGGCCTGCAAGGTGGCCAGATGTGGTCACAGGTGGGTCACTGGGTCACCATGTGTCTCAGGGAGGCAGTGGCCCTGTTGGTTCTGTGCTGTGTCTGCTCCTGGGCAGGCCTGGGCCCAGCTGCTCGTGGCGGCCGGAGTTCCACGAACCTCTCCTCCCAAGACCGTCCCCGGGGCCCAGCCTGCGGCCTTTCGCTGGTTTAGCTGCAGAGGCTCCAAGCTCCCTCTCTAATCAGCACAGTGGAAAACACTGTGGGCCTGAAAAAACCAGAATAAACACCAGATAGCTTTAACTTTGAAAGCCAGCCATTGTTACCTCACGGTTAAATCACAGACCCGTGTTTCACAATTAAGCAAAAGTATCCAGGAAGCAGTCACCTATCTGGAAAATTTAAAAATATACGCCAAGAAGTGTGGTTAGTTAGAAAATCTATTTCAGTAAGAGAAATTTTAGTGTATTAATTTCTGATATAATGCCTTAAAAGCAAGGTTTAACTGAGGAAAATTCTAAATTAAACTATTTCCTGTACAGTTATAGAGGATACATCTTATTACCGATTACGTTGTATTTATCCTCGTTTCAGCGACTTAATTTACCCGCAGTTTAAGCGCAGCCAGTAACAACAGCGGGACAGATGTCCCCTCTTCAGACGCCCGTACATGCAGACTGTTTTATACCAGCCAAGGGAAGAAGAAATTTTGGTGACAGCTTTTCTTCTGCTCAGATTTGTAAAACACATTAGGAAGCACATGAAACTTAGCGCACATTTCTCAAAAACCATCAAATAAAAGCCGCAGGCTCCTGTATGAACCCTGCCCGACGCCCCCGACCCCCGGATCCCCAGCCTCCCCTCCGGCCCCTCCCTCGCCCGCGGTCTCTGCTTGGACCCAGCCACCCGGCTCGGCGGTGCCCGCAGCCCCAGCCCCACGTGGAGAGGAGCTCCCGCCCGCGTGGCTCACGCGCGATCTTATTAAACACGGCATATCCTCTTGGCCAGGAACGCTCTCCCACATCTCTGTGGCCGTGACTCCCTTTCCCCTTTAAGGCCCACTTTTTATGAAGCTTTCGCTGCAGTCTTTTCTTGGGAAGCCCTTGGTCCTGCTCAGTGAGTCTGTATCGCTGTGTGATGGCGTAGCCATCAGACCCCTTATCACAAGTTATATTAACATATTTATCTGTTTATGTGATTGTTGTCTGTCTCTATTATTTGGGATAATTTCAGCTGCGTGAGTAACTGAACGCCCCAAATGACCGGGGCTTAAGTAAGACAGAAGTTTTATTTTTAACCCGAATAAATTCGGTTTGGAGCTACACCATTGTGGCCTGGTCTGAGAGCACCTCAAACTTCAGGGACTCTGGATTCCCTTGGTGGTGTGGTTCTGGCACCCCCTACACCACTCATAACTCACACGTCAAGGAGGCTGCCTGAGCTCCTGCCGTTGCTGTCACATTCCAGCCAGCAGGAAGGAGGAAGAGGCTGAAACACACGTGTCCGCGCCTCTGAAATGGCTCCATCTGGCACTGAACACAGCCCCTCCACTTTGGCCTTGTCAGAGCTTTTAGTCATGAGACGCTCTCAGAGCCAAGAAAATGTGTCTTAAGAAAGAAGGGAAAAGAATACAGGGGAAAGAACCCATCTCTGCCCCTCTGCCCTGGAAGAAAGACCAGGCCTGCATCAGCTCGGTGGGGGCGCCCAGCTCCAAGCAGCGCTGGCCCAGAAAAGCGAGTGAAAGCCCACGCGGAGACCCACTCACCCCCCGAGAAGACGGCGTTCGCCTCGACCTCGGACCAGCTCCTCTGTCCTGTGTTGTACCGAACACGACAAACAGCGGAGACCCCCGCATTTACCCTTTTATGCCCAGCGACACACGTGGCTGCGGCTCTCCATCCCCGCCCTCCCCGTCCGGAGAGCGCGTCCCTTCCCGTGGAGGGTTCACGGCCACGAGGCTGTCTCTGGCCCACACCCCGTCCCCCGTTATCTCAGGAACGGAGAGGGCTCCTCCTGGGGCCCTGGCCCTTGCGTTTCCAGGAGTGAAACAGATGAGACTTCTCTTGGGCCCCTGCCCCGCTCCTGCCAGCTTCCCGCTCCGGTGTGTTCAGAGCCCGCAGCCGGCAGCGCCCTTTGCTCATGGGGGGAAGCTTGGGTGTCTGGGCGCTGCAGCCCCGCCGTGGCCCTGAAGTTGGCCAGATCCTTAGAGGCCGCCTCCGTCCAGACTCCGGGTACAGTCTTGAGCCGCGTGACGCCGCGGACCTCGCCGGCACCGGGTCACCGTCTCCGCTCCTCCTGCTCCTCCTGTTTGGGTTCCCGGGAAACCGCCTTCCCGGAGCCACTTCCCGCCTCTCCTCACCTCTCTCCCGTCTCCCCGGAGGTTCCCTCCGTGTTCCCGCCTCTTGCACACGGATGCTCCCCAGGGCTGTCTCCCAAGCCTTCCGCACTCCTTCCAGACGGGTCCCGGGAAGCTCTCACTCAAGGTCAGGGCTGTAACTGCTGCCTCGCCTCCAGTGCCTCCACTCCAGACCCGCTGCAGCTCCCGGCAAGGTGGTCCTGGGCAGTTTCTCATCAGAGTCCACCTCATTCCCCAAAAGCCCCTCTGCCATCCGGTCTCTGCTTCCCTCTTTCAGTAAGAGCGTCTGTCTGTCCGAGTGCCAAAGACAGACAAACGCACCTGCGCCAGGGAACCCCCCTTCCTGGAGCCACTTGCAGGCCCAGGGCTCCTTCTCTGCATCCTCCCTTCGCGTCTGCGAGGCACGGGTTCTGCTGATTTCACGTCAGATTTCTCACACCTGCCTCCTGCCTCCACCTCTTCCCCTGTGGCCCCCCCGGCTTCCTCCCCAGCTCCTCTCCGGCCTCCACAGCCCCCTGAGTTCTACGAGAAACATTTCTAACCGAGGCCTCACCCTGTGACCTCTCTGTGCCCGAGTCTTGCTGTTGCTCACGGGATCCAAGGTTCGGAGCTGTGGGAATGTCACGGCCCACCGGTCCAGCCAGTGCCGCCCCCAGGGTGCCACCTGTCATCTTGCCCCCCCACGACAGGTCCCCCTCTGCTCCCAGCACTGTGCTCGCACCATCAGCTCCAGGCTGACTTTCAACACGACAAGATGAGGTGAGTCTCCACGTGCTCGCAGTGCCCAGCGCGGGGTCAGCAGGACGTAAGCCTCAGCGCCGGGCCTGCCAGGTGCCACGGACACTGCCCCAGGCCCACACCTGCGACTCCTGTTTTCTGTGTCCAGTGGGCCTATGCTCACAAGCTGGTCATACTTGAGGCCGTCACGAGTAGTCTCGGCAGAGTCCTCCTGGGACAACGGGAAAGGACCAGCCTGACCCGGGGGCAGCCTCTCCGTCTCCTTGCGCCGAGAATGCCGGGCCACAGCTCAGGCTTCCAGAGTCAGGGTTCTGGGGACAGCAGCTCGTTAGCAGGACAGCCAGGGGCTGGCCGGCTACTGCTCCAGGCCTGGGCCTGCGCCCCCCACCCCTCACCCCCAGTTCGGGGCAGGCACTCTGCAAGTCCCTGCGTGGGAATCCGGCCCCAGAAGGTAGACACCCTTGGGGTGATGGGGCTGCCTCGTCGGGCTGGGGCCTCTGGGGCATCTCCAACACAGAGCAGGTTCTGCTTGACCAGCAGACACTGGCACCTCATCAGGGCCTCCAGGGGACCAAGGAGGAGGCCAGTCTGCCAGGCATCCTTCCCCGGCTGCTTGGACCCCACGGTTGCCTGCCAGGCTGAGCTCAGGGCCAGTGGCGACCGCGGTATCAGAGCTCCCGTCGCAAACCACGGTCACCCCAACCGGATCCCACCCAGGTGTCGGAGTGGGACAGAGCCCCGTAGTCCAATGACATTGATGACACCGGAGAGCTAGGGCCTCTGCCGACCGGTGCCCTGCTGCGACTCGCCGGCGGGTTTGGTGCCCAGAACCCTTTCGGAGAGCTGTTTGAGGAACTAAGTGAAGCAAGAGAACTCAGAGACCTTGCCCACAACTCAGGTTCAGGGAGGGGCGGCCGCGGATTCCTGCCTGTTACCCCTCCCGCCCCTCTGGCCCCGTCCGCTCCCTTTGATACAGAAGCAGAAACCCGCAGCCTGCAGGTCCTGAAACAGAGGCGCCATCGGCCCAGGCTGGATGCCCAGAAACCTGTCCCAAGACGTCTCCGAGGGGCCCGACTCACACTGCCCCACCTTCTGGTGGCCGCTGGCGTCCATTCGGTCTCCACGAAAGGCCCCGGAAGCCCTGGGGCAGCTCCCGGGAACGGGCACAGGCCGAGCAGCAGGGAGAAGGCAGAACCTGCCTTTCTCCCCGCCTGGCGGGGGGACCGTGTAAGGGTCTCCCTCCCGACGCCCACGATACCTGCCGTTAACGTGCAGAGGTGAGCGAGCTGTGCCTCTTGCAGGGGAGCGTTAGACCCGTGACGGGGACCTCAGCCCTGACCAGGGTCCCCACGGCCCCTCCAGAGCCGCTGCCTCAGGGTCCCTCCAGCCACCCACTTACCACGGAGTCAAACCACAAGTTCACGTTTCCGACAACATCCAAATCTCATCATAATGAGACTTGGCGAAGACATAAGTTTGGGGAAGACACGGCCCATTGGAAGATCTCTTTTGATTGCACGTGTGTCAAATAATGAGGCTTTTAAAAATTGCTCTAATTTTCTTGAAAATAATAGAGTGTGAGGTGCTATCAATAGCGGATGAATAAGGACGATAAAGCCTTTCGTCGACCGCAGGAAAGGCATGAAAACGAGGGAGGCGTGACGAAGGCGGAGAGAGCCCGCAGGAGTGGCCGCATCGGAGGTAACAGCATATGGAGTCAATGAGGGGGGAAGGCTAATGCAGCAAAAAATGAATTCCAGCCCCTGACTTACTCCAGGGAGGGAGGCGTGTCGACAGATGGCAGAACATCAGGACGTGGGATTAAGATCGATTTTCAGAGGACAGGTGTGTGGGACAGAGTGGCCTTTTCCGATTCAGAAACGCATTTCCTCCATAATATTTCACTGTGGCTCGAACCCGAGGCACAGCCCCTGCGGCCCTCTGTCCACGACTGCATCCATCTCCACCCCCGGCTGCGCCCTCATCCTTCAAGGGGAATCCCATCCCCTCTCCTCAGCAGGGATGCTCAGGCTCCCATATTCACGGAGGAGCTCCTGCTCGCAGAGCTGGGCTGCAGCCAGGAATCATAAGAGTGCGTCCATGCAAAGCACGCCACGTCACAGAGTGAGCGGCAGACACGTCTGACTCTGTACAAAGGCGACAACACCGAACGTCGAAAACACCCTAATGATTAAATGGCAAGTGACGAAATATTCGCTCCATGTAACAAAGCCGTATCCTTCAAATGTAAAGACACCTGGCAAAGAAACAAGAACATGCAACGGACAAAGAAAATCCACAGGCAACTGAAAACCTAAATGGTCAATAAATATGGGAAAAGGCTCAAATTCATTAGAAATACGAATTCAAATGAGGATAAAAGTCGTACAATGTCTGTATCCATCGAACTGACCACGATGAAAATAAAAGCAAATTAATCTTTCAGAAGAAGTGAAAAGAACATATGTAATTATCTAGGATGTTGGTGGTGTGGCTAGAAATCAGTGTAGCATTTCTGGGTAATAGTCAAGCACTTGTTATCCAGAGCCACACCCATATCTATACCTTTTGCCCCGAAACATTGCATGAAGGAACATACCCTAAATTAAGAGTAAAATACACCCAGAGAGGTCTACACCTGTGGCTTGGGGCATCACACTTAAAAGCTATGCCAGTGGAAGGGTCCTTAAATCCAAGCATTCATCCAAAAAATATTTGCTGCGATTCTGTTATTTGCCGCGTGTGTTCTGTGTTCGGGAGAAGCAGCCGTGGGAGACTGGCCGTGGCCTGTGCTGCTGGGGCGCCTCTTTCAGCTGAGGACACAGACGAGAAACAAGTAAAAATATCACAGAAGATCAGATTCTGGCACACACACGGGAAAAAATGTGCAAAGTGAGGGAGATGGAGAGAGATGAGACTGTTCCTTAGCAGAAACAGTAGCATAGGAAGCGCACGACTGTGACGCAGAAAAGAGCCCAGGATGTGTTAAAATATAAAAGGCTGTTGGACAAGTTCCCCTTGTGGTTCAGTGGTAACGAACCCACCCAGGATCCTTGAGGACACGGGTTCAGCCCCTGACCTCGCTCAGTGGGTTAAGGATCCCGCATTGCCGTGGCTGTGGTGGAGGCCTAGAGATGCAGCTCCGATTCAGCCCCTAGACTGCGAACTTCCACATGCCATGGGTGTGGTCCTAAAAAAGACAAAAAAAGAGGATATTGTAAAGAAAAAAATGAATGTATGATTGCACTAAAACACACCCAGAAACTAACACTGAAAACGGGAGGAGAGCCCGGTTCACTGAAATGCTTAGTTCTCACCGGGTGATGGGGTCATGTGTGATTTTTTTCAAAGCTACTTGTATTTTCTGAAGTTCCTACTGATGGTATGTTTTCCCGATGGCACATGCTTCTTTGGAATTTCACCTTCCATGTGGAATTTTCAAGTTTCGCACAGAAATGGGAAAAATAAGCCCATGAAAGTCCCCCGGTTTCTTCTCAAATTGTGGCAAACGTCTCTGAGGAAGCTGTTGGGGCTGCGTGTGGGTCGGGTCGGGTCAGAGGAACGACGAGAATGCTGGGGTGGGGACAGGGCTTGAGATGCGAACTGCGCTGTGTCCTCGCCGACGGCCAGGGGCCCACCTGCTCCGTGTGGCGCCCGGGACAGGGATCTCTGGGCCACAAGTGGGCTGTGGGGGCCCCGGCAGGATGGAGAGGGGCTCTCTCCAGGGTGACCATGAGGAGCGGCCGGGCTGCACCTGTGTGGGACCCGGGGAGGGCACCCTAGCATCACGCACGCCTCGGGGTCCAAGAGGGGTCCTCCTGGTTCAACCTCAGCTCAGAAGAGCCCCGGCCAAGGAACTTTCACGCACCAAGAGCATCCTGCCTCTGGCGGCACTGCCCAGGCTGCGGAAACGCAAAACTATGACAAACAGGTTGATGGAGACAAGACCACTCCTAAAGAAACGTGAGTGTGCAGCGACAGCCCAGTCGTGACAAGACCCCTGCCCACCAGGCCATGCGGCGCCTTGACCGTCTGAGCACAAGCTCCCACAAGCTGCGCACAGTTGGCTTTATCTGCAAAGGCCAGTGCAGGGTAGAGAGGGAGGGGCCTGCAGGAGGCAGCCACCCCAGGGGGCCCGGTGTTTTGCACCCATGTGTGGCAGGGTGACAAACCCTGGAGCCCTGGGCCTGGCGTTGGCGCTGGGTTAGCAGCGAGAACAGATCAGGAGCGATCCAGAGGCCAGGCGGAGGGCGGTTTGCCTCGTCTCCTGCAGGGTTGAACTTGGCATTTTAAAGCTTCCATAGGGCTCACCCAGGATTCAGGGAGAGATCACGGGAAAACGGATCCGGAGCTGGGTGGGGTTCCCCTCTCACTGTGCACCCGTGGACCACGGCTGCAGAAGCTTCCCCTGTGGGGGTCCTGCCTGCTGGCCCCCACGCCTTGGAAGACTGCCAAAGCCCGGCCACCATTAGCACTTGGCGGGAGGTGACTCCTAACTCTGACTGTGGACACTCTGGAGAGACCGTGGCTCCATGGCCTTGCAAAGCCAGGAGGGGAAATGCACTGGCAGCTGCCTGCAAAGAGAGGTGCATGCCTGACCCTCCGTGGGTGTGAGAGATTAAAACGCAGAGCCGGGCGATGCATCAAGAAAGCTTGCAGGAGAAGCACCAGTAGGGTCTGTGACCACCAGAGCCAAGCGGGAGCTCTTCGCACCAGACAGCCCTCTGGCCCCTCCCTCCAGCCTGCACGGTGCCTTCCAGGGCTTGCCCTTGGCTCTTGAATGTGGCTGCAGGAGGAGCCCAGACACCTCGGACATCATGGAAACTGGAGGGAGGCACGCAGCTCTGAGCGCAACCTCGGCCAGCCGCAGCCCAGGCTCTGTGTCCTGCACCAGCTCCACCAGACAGGCTCAAACTCAGGGTACCACCCATCCCACGCCACCTCCCTCCCTAAACCTGCCCCCACTGGCCATGGTGCCACATCGTCCAGTTCCAGCTCAGCCGTGTCCCCTGCGCCCTTCCTACGTCCCAGGAGTCTGCGTTCAGTTACACGACCACCCCATCGAAGAGGAAAAAGGTGTGATTCAGGGGCTGACATGTGTGCCCGTCGCAGCTGAGCAGAGATCAACTCTGCATCTGTCCTCCAAATCCACGGATGCCCCCATTCCTGCCTCGCCCCAGCCCAAAAAGTCCACAGTGCTCCTCCTGCAGCCATGCTCCCTGCCCGGGGGACTGAGGTTCCCAGCCCTGCCCAGGACTCGGCGGCCACACGGGCTCCCAGGGAGGCTGATCCAGACCAGGGGATGTGGTGTGAGCCCCTGTGCAGAGAGACCGGCTACATTCCCGGGTAGAGACCCCCGGGGGTCTGAGCCCACTTCTCCCACGCTTGGGGGAGGAAGCTCAGGAAAGAGAAGCCTCTCTGAGGACGACCAGTGGCCGGACGGTCACAGGGACCCCCGCGCCCAGCGGTGCATGTTCCTTCTCGGCCTCCCCTCGCCGTCCAAGCAGATGTCCAGCCCTGCGCCAGTTCACGCCGCCCTCTTCCTCTTCGCTGTTCCAGCCCCATTTTAGGACCACGAGTCAGGCGACAGAGCAGGGACAGACGTCAAGGCGGGTGAGAGCGCCAGGTCCCCGTCCCCATCACGCCATCGTGTGTCTGTGTGCCGAGGGCCCCCGTCCCCGTTTACTGGGCAGGCTCCCACACCCCATGGACCTGTGGGACCAGCGCCAAGGAAAGAGATCCCCAGGGTGGCTGGGGCCGCCCCTAAAACCTGGAGCAAACATTGAAGAGCCCAGCGGGCCTGACTCCCTCGGTCACCCCCTCCCCCAGGCCACCTGACCAGTGGGCTTCTGAGCCGCTGGCTCCGGGCCCGGGTCGGGCTGGCACGGGAGCGTCACAGGCCCCAGGCTGCCCCCCTGCAGCCGTCTCCCCACCACCTGTGGGAACATCCCCGAGCCTGGACACGCTCGGCGGTGACAGACACAGGAGCCGCCCAGTCAGCATTGTGCAAAGACCAGCATATGCACTGTACACACATCTCACGTGTAAACACACAGTACACACCCCTCACGTTGCACATACACACTGTACACGTGTGCAGACACCTCGCATGTGTACATACACTGTACACACGTGTGAGCACAGCTCACACAGGCACATACTATACACATGTGTTATACAATTGGTGTACACGTGGGCACACACCGTACACGCATGTGCACACACTTTTCATATACACACACGGTACACACCTGTTCACAACTTCATACGTGTGCACACAGCTCACATGTGCACACACCCTATATGCATATGTGTACGGAACTTGTGTACATGTGGGCACAGAATAAAAATGTGTACAAGCAACTCACACCTGCACAATACTGCACACATGTGTGCATACAACTCACATGTGTACACACTACATACACATGTCACACATGTACACACTGTATACACTTCTGCACACACATCACAGTATGCATAATTGTACACACTTGCGGACAACCTCACTCAGGTACACACACTACACACGAGTCCACACACCTCGCAGGTACACACACCTCACACGTGCACATACACACCTCACAAGGGTACACACACTGTACACACGTGTACACCCCTCACATGTGCACATACACTCTGTACATGTGTGCACACAGCTCGTAGTGCACACACTATGCACAATGGGTATGCAAATTGTGTGCATGTGGCTACACTGTACACACGTGTGCAACAGCTCACAGGTGCACACTTCTCACATGTGTGCACACACCACACACATGTGCACACACCTTTCATGTGTACACAGCTTGTATACACATGTACTCACGCTGTACACTGGTGTTTACAGAGTGTACATGCACACAGTGTACACACGTGTGTACACAACTTGTTACATAGGGGCACACACTGTACACACATGAGCACACATCTCACACCTACATGCACTATACACACATGTACACAACCTCAGTGTACACACAGACTGCACACATGTGTGCACACACTGCACACACATGTATACACACTGCACACATGTGTGCACGCCTCACAGTGCAAACAAGTTGGGTATACACCTCACAAGTATACCCAACTTGTATATGCAATGTACACCGTATACATGTGCACACAGCTCACACTGGTACACATTGTACACACATGTATACAACCTCACACGTGTGCGTACAGACTGCACACACACCACACCGTGTACACACACTTACACACGTGTGCAAACATCCCACATGTGTGCCCACACTGTACACATGCAAACATCCCACATGTGTGCCCACACTGTACACATGCATGTGCACACACTCACACCCATACCCTCTCATTCTCTGAACGCGGCTTTCCTTGCCCACAAGCTCTCCCGCCCCCTGCGTGTCCCCCTGGATTTGATGGGTGTATGGATTTTATCCCTCTCTCTGCTCCTGAAGGAAGCAGGCTGCCCCCGGGCACTCACTGTGACACCCACCTGGTCCTGCATCAGATGGGCCTGGGGGCCACCGGCCAGTGCACGGTGGAACCCCAGGCTATGGGACAGGCCCTGGCACCCGGCCTAGAGCGTGGCAGTGAGGGCTGTTCCAGCGTGAGCTCCTGGCTTCCCCGCTCGCCAGCAGCTGAAGGGATTGAACCCCAGGCCTCCCCGGCAAACACCCCAGCAGGAGGGAGCCACGGCCTGCTCCCTTGAGACCCCAGGCCTGACTCGGCCAAGCCTCTCTGCTCCCCACCGTTTCACAGGGGCTGTGCCTGCAGGTTTTCTCTTTTCAGGGATGTCAGCACGCCTTCAAGCCTGCCGGACGAGGCCTCCTCCCAGACGTCCTCCCAGATTCACTCCCAGAAGTCTCCAGGTTTCATCCCCTTTCCCTCGCTCGCCTTCCTGGGATCAGGTGAAGGACGCCCTCCCCTCTGCCCCTGCTTCCTCCCCCGGCCTCTTGAGAAGCGGCCAGGCCTCCTGGGGCTTCTCCATCCCCCACTGTCTGCTGGAGCTGAGCGGGGCTTTGCGGCGTCTCGTGGCCTCGGGCGTGGGGCTGCACAGGGAGAGCTCCTCCAGCACTTTCCAAGCGAGCTTCTCTCAACATTCCCAGAACTTAGCGCTGCCGGGGGGCACAGCGGGGGGCCCCAGAGGCCTGCGGGGGGGACCACGGAAACGGACGCACCCAGTCCTTGTCCAAACACCAACAGCGCACCCGGCAACGCGGACGGATTCCCGCCCTCTCCTGTTGCTCCCACTTTAAATTTCTCCGATGCGTCTCACGTATTTCCGTCTTCTGTTCTCCACTTGTATTTATCCTCAAATCGCAAGAAGATTGTGGCATCTTTTAGACACAGCAAAGCCACAGGAAGATTTCTATTACTTATCTCCCAAGATACACGCTCCAGATTCTCCCCAAAGCCAGATGTGGGGTCTATTTATAGCACAACATTGAACTGTCTGAATCTCAAATGGAAACTGCACAATATGCAGCCCTGCAAAGGCAGCCCTTCCCAGGAGAGGGACGCCTGCTCCCACCAAGGCTCCGGCCGGTGCCTGACCTTGAAGATGACAGCTGCCCTCCCGAACCCGAGCCTGGCCATTTGGAAAAGGGTGAAGAGTGTGAGCTGAGACGGGCCGGCTTCAGGGAAGCGTGGATAACGAGGTGGAGCCCGCGGGAAGCTGAGTGTAAAAATGGGAGCTCATCCAGTATTTCTGCCTCTTACCGCAGGACCGCACGGAAACCTGTCTTCACCCCCACCTTCCAGCAAGGACGCCCCCACCTTCCAGCAAGGACGCCCTCTGAACGCCCAAGGGAGTTTGGGACCCCATCCCCAGATGGCCCAGGGCCCTCTCTGGACACAGACGTCCAGGCCCTTCCTGGCACATGGCAGGGGCCTAGTCAACCTCGGTCCCTTGCTCTGCAACCACGGGGCACGTGTTTGGAAAGATAACGCCGGACAGTGAGAAACCCCAGGTTTGGGGTCAAAAGGAATTGCATTAGGGGCTCCCCGCTGCCAGAACGTCACCCCCGGGGCCTCGCCCATCTTGCGCGTGCGCAGCAAAGAGGTAAGTGGTGAAGCCAATGCTTGCTGAGGTCAAGTGCAAGGCAGCCCGGGGCTCGCTGCCCACAGGAGTTCTGTAGATCGTGACTCCCTCTGTTGTCAGAGCTCAGGGCACACCTGGCTGCTCTGGGAAGGATCAAACGGGGTAGAACTCCAGCCGCAGACTTGGCTCCATGGCCTGTCACCCCAGAGATGCAACCACCCCAGAGCCACCCCAGAGCCCCACCAGCCCTGCTGGCCAATCTGTCCCCTGCGCCACAGCTATGGTCTGGGTCCACGAGGCCCATTGCCGCGTGAACAAGAGCCTGGGCATCCAGGGACCCAGGTCAGCCCACCGCAGGCGAGGCTGGATACCTCAAGGAAGTTACCACAGAACCTTTAAGGAGCGCGATTCGGGAGCCCCCGGGTCACTGAGTGCGACCGTGGTGGGTGCTGTGACAGAGGCAGACTCACTCCTCCTCCGGCAGAGGACCGAGCTGCTGGCTGGCCTGCTCCCCGCCTCCAAAATGAAACCGGGAGTCTGGGTTAACGCCACTCTCCCAGCACCTCCGAGTGTTTGGACAGCGCCCGAATTCTAGGTCGCAACTGGAGCCTCCTCGGCCATGTGCACTCCTGATTAAGGCGAGGCGGGGAGAGACCCACAGTGAGGAAGCAGAGACGCACAGGGGTGGGGGGGCACCAGCACCACTGACCACGCCAATGTTCTGGCAGGAACAGAGCCCTTCAGTGACAAAGGCCGCCCTTCGGCTCACGTCCCAGCGCAGAGGCCACCATGGGGTCTGCTCACAGAAATTTCCATCTGTTCCAAAGAGGGGCCCTCTGGCCCTCGTGACAACATAAAGCTTTTCGTAAAACAGTACCTGATGATGCCAAAGAGCCTGAAGGGAACTGGCCAAAGACTCCGTCTCCAGTGCGCCGCCACGCCCAGCGCCTGAAGTCACGACCCTCCCTGCTCAGTGTGTGCCCACCCCGCACAGGGCAGCGCTTGGCGAGGGAAGAGCAGAGCTCCACCCAGGCCTGGGAGGATGGAACCATCTAGCAGATGCCAAGTAGAGATGCTGAGATGGCTGGAATTTGCAGAGTTGCGGAGGGCGTGGGAGCCAGAGAGAACACTCTGGAATCCTCGTCAAAGGCCATCATTTAAAACCAGGGCAGACGGTGAGGGGAGCAGAGATGGAGCCCAGGTTCAGGCCAAAGTCAGAAGGTCCTAAAGCCCAGGAGGACGCAGCGAGGACAGGAGAGGGCAGGGGGAGGAAGCCCACGCTGGCCTGGTGGCCCCGCGCCAAGGAGGACGTGTCCCGGCAGAGCTGCGCTGGGTCGGGGCCACACGGCAGCGGGGGGCAGACGCCCACTGGAGTTGTCCCCAGAGCCCAGCATCCGGTCGCTGCTGAGCAGGGTCGGGAACGGCTTGGAAGAATAGACCTCACCATGTCGCATTGCGTGGGGACCGCCGTTACCAGCAGCCCAGCCCCTGCATCCCACCATCGTGAGCTGCGAAGGGACATGGCTGGGCCAACAGCAGGGCCGCAGCGCCGACCCCGGCCCTCCGACAACCCAGTGACAACTGGACCTCAACGTCACACCAGGTGTGCAAACACGCAGACCCTCGGCTGGGGCCGGACTTACCTCCCCCCAGAGGGCCAGCAGCTGGACGGAGAAAGTCTCACCCCGCTGGCTTTGGGGGCCGGGGCGGGGGACCCCTTTCTCTTCAACGCTCTCTGGAGCTCATCTGAGTCGGCCCCCTGGCCATCTGCTTCCTCCCTTGTCACTCAGGGCGACACCCCCCCCCCCCCCGGCTACTCCCCAGCAGCGTGGGGACAGGACGGACAGAGGTGACACATGGAAATTTCGGTGCGGATTGGGAGATGCAAAGATTTTCTGAAGTGTCTTCTGTTCTCCATCTGCTTTATCTGTGTTTACTCCATATTCTCCTCGGCGGAAGGCCAGCAGCCTTCTTACTCACTTCTAACGTGCAGAACTCCCCCCCCCTCCCCCGGGGCTTCTGCGGACGTGGTATCTTTTGAACAATCGAGGTTCGGCCGACAGACACCCCAGGTGCACAGCGGCTGCGTCTAGAGGCTATTCCTCAGCAAAGAGCCCAGGACGCTCTTTTGAATAAATGTGCCGATTTAGAAAAAGGACAAATATCAAGTAAATCTTGTCTATAATGGCCCATCAAGTAATATTCGTGAAGATTAGCTGCTACAACCCGTGAATCTCAGCACATATAAATAATGCTGCTTCTGACAGGCAACGCAGATACATTCCGCTTAAGAGCTCGATGTCAGGAAACTCATTTCTGGGGTCCTACCAGGAGGCGGGCGCATCACAGGCCGCTGCCTCCCTCATAAATCTGGGGGCGTAAAAGGCAGATCACGCCCTGGAATTGCTCGCGTCCCATCAGCAGCCCGGCGGCCGCCGAGAACAACCCTCACTCCCTCACAATCCAGCTTCCCCCGGACGCAATTTCCCTCCCCGTGTTCCTGCTCCCAGACCTAGGCCCTGAATGTGGGGAGCAGATGCAACAGCCAAACGGGCTCCAACCTCCACGCGGACCACCAGAAGCGTGGAGGTGGCCTGCGGTCTGCAGGGCTGGCGGAGGGAGAGCAGTGGAGACACGGCCGGCCCCCCCCGCCGGGAGAGCGGGGGCGTCCGGGAGCAACAAGCAGGCGTGAAGACTTTCCCTCAGCCACGTCCCCCAGGGCCCAGCAGGTGAATGTCCTAAAAACACGCCGAGCGAGAATCATGTCCTCCAACACCCTTCAACGCGCAAGCCCAGATTTGAAACGAAATCCAAGGGGACGGACCCAATTTCTCAACTTAAAACTTTGGATAATTCCTAATTCTCTATCTATCTCTCTCTTTTTTTTTTTTTTGCTTTTTTTAGGACGGCACCTGAGGCATGGGGAGGTTCCCAGGCTAGGCGTCAAATCCGAGCTGCAGCTGCCAGCCTACACCACAGCCAGAGCCACGCGGGATCCTTAACCCACTGAGGGAGGCCGGGGATGAAACCAGCCTCCTCGTGGATCCCAGTCGGGCTTGTAACCCAATGAGCCACGACGGGACCTCCTAATTCTCATTTTTAAATCCCCCCAGAGCCCTAACACCAGCACCAAAACACCGGGTACCCCCTCCTCACTTACGGGAGTCAGAAAGATGACGGGATCAGCAGGAAGGCCTTGGAAGGCGTTGGAGGCTCCTGATGGGCTAACGGAGGACTCCTTCCCTGTGCCGGCATCTCCAAGAGCTGCTAACACGTGGCTTAAAACCTGTGGCGAAAGGAAGTTCAGTGAAGGGACGGAGTGGCTGGCTCTCTTTCGGGTTCTGTTTGTTGCTCGATTTTGTTTTGCCCTGCCTGAAGGAACCCTCCTCCACGGCTACCCATCTCTCCATCCCTTCACCCCTCCATCAATTCGTTTACCTAACATTTCTCCTGCCAGGGCTGAAGATGACAAGAGCAGATGCCATGTTTGCTGAACTCTTATAACCGGATTCTCGCTGGTGAGTGTACGTAGGTGACCTCTGACCAGCAGGTGGGTCCTGAGAATGGGCAGGGAAGAAACCGAGGGTCGATCCCGCCAGCGCCACCAGCCTGCCTGCAGGTGCCAAGGCTGGAACGCAGCTCACCCAGGACCCTGTGGGTCACGTGGGAACACAGAGCTGAAAGGGCCCAGGATGCCGCTGGGACGCTTGAGGTGGAAACCAGGGTGGTGCCCGACGGGGTGAGCCTGACAAAGGTGTCTGGACACGCAGAGGGATCTGCGAGGGTGCGGGGGGTGAGGGGGGCATGAGGGGACGAACAAGCTGGGGCTCTCAGACCAGAAGTGCAAAGACGTGTTGGCCTGTGATGTTTCACATCAGCAAAGGGCCACATGGTCTGACTGTTGGAGAGAAGTTACGCAAAAGGAACAGATTCATCCAGAGGTATGTCTTAGGGAGAAACCCCCCCAGATACCCCCCGATGCCGTTGCCGTGACCCCCCGAGCACCTCGTGGTCCAGCCAAGGCAGCACCTAAAAATAAGCATCTCAAGCAGACACCTGCCCCTCCCCGGAGAAGCCCCCACTCGGCACCCCTGCAGGGGACGCACGGCCCACACTTCTGGCCTCCAGCCCCTGGACAGAGGGCTTTCCTGGCTGCCTTTCGTTTTGGGACAATTCCTTCCACCCTCTTTGTGGAGATTTGAGGAGCCCCCTCTGCCACAGCCTCCTGGTGTAGACAGACCTGGACACTGGCCAAGGGTATGCAGCCTTCTGCCACATCCAGGCTCAGATCCCAGGGCCTCTCCGCTGAGAAGGCAGCGAAGGTGGAGACGTCCCCCCTTGGAGCTTTACAAGGGCCCCGGTGTCGGGTCACAGCAGCCTCGGGAGGTTTAGGAGCTTCCTCCGTGCCCGCTCCCGTCGGCTCCGCTCCCAGGAGCCTGGCCCTTAAACTGGAGGGGGGAGGGCTGAGCGTCAGGACGGCTCTGCGGGGACTGTGTCTGCCCGTCTGTCTCCGTCTTCAGGGGACGCACTTCCCCAGCGAGGCCTCCGCACGCACAGCGAGCCCACCACCCCTTCCTTCTCCATGGGGCCCCTTGACTCCGGCGCACCCCTGGGTCCCGAGTGAACCCCCACCACTTCCCACTAATTCCTGCAGCCCCGTCCCACTGTCCCACTGTCAGCCGGATCGTCAGTTAATATTTGTCGCCTATTCCCCTTGTTCCTCCTGGAAGCAAGGTCCAGGTGTCAGAAGTCTGGGGGCAGGCACCCTACCTCGCGCATTGCTAAGAAATGCCCCCTCTGAGCACGCGGGCTTCCTCCGTGGGTCCCTGTGCTCAGGGCGCCCATGGCTGGAGCCCCAGGTGGGCAGCAAGGCGCAGCAGAGGTCCTGCCAGAACCCCGTGACCCGGTGCCGAGGGGCATCCAGAGAAAGGGGGTGCCCTCCGAACCTGCCTGATGCCAAGCGCATGTGGGCGGACTTTCCCAGCCAGCATCAGCACCTCCATAGCTGGGGGGCAGGGAGGGGCAGAGAGGGGCGGGACTCCAGGGGACTGTCCGGGGTGGCACCTCGGAGTGGGGCTCTGCCTGCTTCTGGTTCAGGGCCTGAAGCGGCAGCGGGTTCTCTCCCTGCCCCGTCGTGCCCCCTGTGCTGGGCTCTCCTAGTCAGACGTGCCCACCTGACCTGTGGGTCCCGAGGGACTGACAGAGCCGCCCGACAGCCTTTTCCCCAGGTGCCCACAGCCGACCAGGCCCAGGCGTCCTTGCCACGGTCCAGTCGGGTGACAGGCACTGGGGAGGGCCTGGGTCCCAATCCGCCAGGCATGGGGCAGTGCTGTGCTCCCCTCCCCCTCCTCTTACAGGTGTGTCACTGCACGTGCACACCCACACGGGCACACGTGTGCAGGGACAGCCGTCTCCATCCTCCGGTGCGGTGCCGGGGCCACACGGGAAAGGAGGCCGCCCCGTCCCGCCCACCACCAGGGGCCCCGCGTCATCCTCTCCCCCCACCCGACCCTGTGGTCCTCAGTCAGCTCTGCCCTCACCCCCCGCCACCCGGCAGCCTCTTCCCACAGCTCCTGGCGAACAGCTCAGCCGCCGCCCCGGTCCACGTGGGTCCAGCCTAGGTGAGCGCCCAATGAGCCCCCGGCCCTGACGCCCGCTCCCGGTCCCTGCACCTGCCGTTCTCCTTCCTCCTGCCTCTCCCAGGAGTGCTCTGCACATGCACCACATGCACATGCACCACACACACCTGCCCCTTCACACACCTGCCCCTTCACACCTGTCCCCTCACACACCTGCACGTTCGCACACCAGCATGTTTGCACACCTGCAACTTCACACTCCCTAACCCTCACACACCCTCAACTGTGACTACCTGTGGGGGAAACGCAGGCATCCTGATGGTGGGGACCCGGCAGAGGCCGCATGGGAAGGCCACCGAGTTCCCAGGTGTGACTCAGGCTGCTGGGCCCGGGGCGCTCAGGTCAGCCCTGCAGAAAATCCTGAGGCAGCCTCCCCGAGCCCCACCCCTCGGCAGCCAGCATCCCCTGGCCAGGCCGCCCTCCCTGCCAGACCCCAGGCCCTGGGTCCTAACACTGATCACGGGAGAGGCTGCAGGCTGCCAGGGTGTGTCCCGGGGAGGGGGGCTCTCCGGGCAGCCCCCCAGTCCCCGAGACCTATAGCACCTCCCGGTTCCTTCCAACAGCCGGGCCAAGCCTCCAGGATGGCCTGGCCCTGCCTCTCTGTCACCACCTCACCCGCCGGGGACAGGGCCCGAGTCCTCGGAACCCTGAGGTGTCAGACCCTCCTTTTTTCTCCCAGGAACAGGGACGCCATCTGGCCAGGGTTCGGCATCTTCCCTGCAAGAGGCCAGGTCGGTCAGAGCTGGACCCAGCCCAGCGTCTCCGGCACGGCGGTGGTGAGCAAGGCCAGAGGGCTGGGTCCTGGATCCCCACCTCTTGCCCAGGAGCCCCCCGCCCCCGGCACCTCCAGCCCTGAGGCCACACATGTAAGAGGGGCTCTCATCCTCGCCAAGGACGCGAGTGGCCAGCAGGGGACTTGGTGCTGAGGCCCCGCTGCATCCAGCCTGCCCGCCTGCCTCTCAGCCTCCTCCCAAGTCAGGTCCCAGCCCGGGGCCCTCTCTGCAAGCCGGTCCTGCTGCCGTCTGCTGTGTGTCTCCAGGAGGGGCCACACTCTTCCCAGCCTCTGGGGGCACCTGGATCGGCCCAGTTACAGCACCCCTGGAGGCCGGGATCTAAAGCCCTCACCTCCAAGCCTGCCTACTCTCCAAACCCAAGGAAAGCCAGCAGGAGGGCAGGGCCAGACGCAGGGGCCACGTGAGCCCTGGACACCTGGGCCAAAGCACCGAGGCCCCATAAGAAGGATGCTTGAGCCAGGAAGGCGGGTGCCTCCCAGATGCCTCATGACCTGGAGCACAGCCCTGCCTCTCCGGGCCCTGCCCCTGTGAAAGTGGGGACCATGCTCCCTGGACACCAGGTGCCCCAGGGCCAGGGAGTGTGGCATCAGGCCAGTGGACAGGGCTCCAGGACCCTGAACCCCCAACCCATGTGGACTTAAACGGCCAGCTGGCTCCATTCTACACGTCGGCTCCCCACGTCCAGTCCGCATTTGAGCACTGCTGGGCCAGACCCGCCGCCTCCCTCTGCTCTCGCCCTGCCGCACAGGCTGGCCTCCCCCATGGCCAAGGCTGACTCATCCTTCCCGTCTTGGCTCCAGCGCCGGCGTCTCTGAGGCACATCCTGTGCCCTCGCCGCGTTCGCAGCCAGCCGTCTCGCATGTCCCCTCCACAGCCGCTTCAGGGCCTGTCGTGGAGCCGGTGCTCCACACGTGTTTGGGGATGCGTTGCCATGGCAACAGAGGAAGCCGCAGTTCTCTGTGATTTGGGGCCCCTTTCGATCTCGGACCTGAGACGGCAGGACGGAGGGACGGGGACAGTCGCCAGGGCCCCACCTGAAACGCCGTCTGTGAGTGTCTGAGCAAACGCCTCCTGGCAGGGTGGGTCTGGGGTCCTGCGGCTCTGACATCAGCCCCCCTCAGTGGACAGACACTGCAGAGGCCCTGGGGGTGGAACCCCTGACGCACCGGAGGTGACCCAGCCTCAGGGCTCAGAGCCCCGCTCTCAACTCAGGGTCAGCACTGGAAGCCAGGCTGATGGATCACCGGACCCTGAGGGTCAGAACTCGCTTGTTTTAGCCCCCACCCCCCACCACAGCCCATGCCTGGGAGACTTCTGTCTGGCTGCTGGGCCAGCATTTCGTGTCTAACAATCGGCGACCCTCCCCCCAAGGCACCCAGGGACCGGATGGAGCTGGCGGGAGTGTGTGCTTGGGTTTCTCGCCCGCAGCCCTGGGCTCGGGCGTCGTGGGGAAACGGCCCAGCAGAGCAGTGGGGCTGACACACGGGCGAGGCGCTCTCGCGGCCAGACTCCAACGATATTCACGGGGGACCTTCTGCCAGGGCGCAGGCTCCGGGGAGACGTGCTGCCAAGGCAGCTGTCCTTGACGCCTCCTTCAGCTCGGCCTCCTGGGGCTTAAAGCAGGCATCCTTCTCGTGCCTCCCCCGCGTCTGCCTGTCCCGGGAGGAGAGATTATGTAACAGAAACAAGGAAGGCACAGGGAGGAAAGGGAACCCAGAGGAGCCAGAAACAGGCAAGGCATCCTGGGAAATTCCGGCTGAGGTCTCGGCGGATCAGGCGAGGTATCGCCATGGCAACGGGGCCACCATGGGGGGGGGGGCAGCCTGGCCTGTCCAGGAAAGCCCAAAGCTGTGCCACCCAGGGTCCTCCCTCCTCCCCCGGATGCTCTGCTTCCTCCTAAGCCTCGTACCTTCCAGGCAGCCAGACAGCAGGCGCTGCCAGAGGGGAGACCCGGGGCGTGGTTTCCCACCAAACCTCAGCCTCGCCGAACCTGAACCTGTGCTTTTGGTAGCAGTGACAGGTCCTACCCTGCACACATCCACGTGGCCAGCCACCAGCCCTGAGCCCAGCTGGCTGGGTGGTGCTGGCACCGGGAGACGTAACGGCTCTTCTTCTCCCCTCCCGCCTTGAGAAAAGCAAAGCCGCCTCTGAGAGGCAGGGGCGGGTTTTACTTCCCCACCTCTGTTCTGCCTAACAGCCCCGGGTTTGCAGCAGCAGCAGAAAGCCCTCTGGGACAGATGCATCTGATTTTTCCACTTTTGTAAAACTTCCTGCAAAAGCACTGATTCGCGAAACCATCCATGGAACCACCTGCGCTGTGGGTGGAGACAGTGCTCTGTCTGGACGCCCGCTCTCGGGTGGGAGGAAGTGGGAACGAGACAGGAGAATCTTCTAGCCCTCTGGTGTTGTATCAGCGACAGCCGCTGTGACCTTCCACTGGCAGGGCGCTGACCTTGCTCCTCCGATGCACCCATTAGAGGCTCGCACACCTGCTCTGTCGCTCCCAGGCCACAGCTCTGCCCGGAGCCCCGCCCTACCTGGGTTTCCCAGTCCGGACCCAGCAGCTGCCCACGGCTCTGTCCATGTCTCCAGGAGACAGGACCGAGCAGCTGTGATCACCTGGGCTGGGGCCCAGGTTCAGCACCAGATTTCAAAGTGATATGCAGGTGACAGGTTTCACAACATGAATTTTTTTTTTTTTTTTTTGGTCTTGTTAGGGCCTCACCCATGGCAGGTGGAAGTTCCCAGGCTAGGGATCCAATCAGAGCTATAGCTGCCGGCCTACACCACAGCCACAGCAATGCTGGATCCAAGCTATGTCTGCGACCTACACCCCAGCTCACGGCAGCACCAGATTCTTAACCCACTGAGTGAAGCCAGGGATCGAACCCTCGTCCTCATGGATACTGGTCGGGTTCATTACTGCTGAGCCACCACGGGAACTCCCCACGACACGATCTCTGATTTCTGAGTCTCTATCTTCACTTCCAGGGCAGGGCTGGGGATTTTCCTTCTTGGATTCAGCGTCTGCTGTGGTTTTTGAAGCCCATCTGCACAGGTAAGAAGTTCTATGGAGTAACTTGGCATTTCTTAAAATGCGTCTCTTTCTCGAGCGGTCAAGAGCCCTTTAAAAATCTTCATTTTTTCACTCTCACAGCGTTGCTTGGCCTTGGCCAGGAGGAAACAGCCTTTTCCTGCACGACTTGGCGGCAGGTTGGGTCCGCCTTGCCTGTGTGTTGAGGCAGACCTCCGACCACGCAGGCCTTGACGAGGCTGGCAGGGCCGAGACCTCTTTGTCCTGAAGCCCAGTGGCTGGGCCCGCAGGCGTGACCCAGCGTCAGCAGCCCAGCCCGAGGCCCGCGCCAGGCTGGAAGAACCAAGAGCGTGTGGTGGGCGGGAGGGGCAGGATGGACGCTGTCCAGGGGAGGGAGGTGATGGCCACCCTCCCGGGACCGAGTCCCCAGGCGGGGAACAGGCTTGACCCTGGTGAGGTCCTGGTGCTCAGGGCGGGGGTCAGGGAATTGCCAGACATGCAGGGTCAGCAGTGGGGGCCGAGATTCAGGTCTGTGACCCGGGGCTGAAAGCACATTCGAGGTGGGGACAGGGAGGCGTGCAGCTGCGGTCTGGTCACCTCGGACGTCAGGCCCGGAGAAGCTGGTCAGTGCATCCCCACCATCTGGGCAGCTAGGTCTCCAATGCCCTCCTGCTGGGCGAGGACCCAGGGAGGGAGCAGGCTGGCTGGTGGGCCGCACGACCACCCCAGCCCCCCACCCCCGCCAGACCACAGGTGTGCGTCACAGCCAGGGACTTCTGGCCCCTTACCAAGCAAATGAAAAAGAAGTAAAAATACGGGTTGTCTCTAATGAGGCCGTGGCGACAAAGACATTCTCGAACACGCTGGAGGAGTCAGCATTAGAAGCAACAGGATGTTTCTGGAAAACAATAGCTCTCAAGGAGCTGGCTGCGCATGTCCTTCGGCTCATTTTTGGCAACGTTTCTTAATGACACGTTCGAAACCGAGGCCGTAGATGTGGTGCCAGGACTTGGTGGCAGCGCCCCTCGTGGTGGTAAAAGCGGAAACCACATGGGTGCCCCCCGTCGGGAAAGGACTCGTTAAATGACACTGCTGGTGCCCCGACGGAGACGCAGACACCGGCTGTCCAGACCCCCGGGGACTTTCCAGGGCTTGACCCCGACGGCCGGGCCCTCCAGGCTGCAGACACACGCCCGGCCCTCGGCTCCTTCGCCTGACCTTGAGGGGAAGCGGGCCTTCGTGGCGGTGCTGTCCCCGTGCCATTTCCCAGGTTGGCTCAGCACTCGGCGACAGGTGCAGACACCGACAGAAGCGACGCGAGGAGACCAAGGGCAGCTCAGGGGCCTCTCATGGTTTCCACTGAGCCCTCAGGAGGCCCAACGCGCCTCAGCTCCTGCACACCTACTCTGTGCCGGGGGCCCTGCCAGGCGCTGGGGGTGTGAGCTTCAGGAAGCTCTCTCAGCGTTGGCAGCTGGTGCCTCTGGCGGGGCACCTGCCCAGGGGACAGACGAGCCCACCCACCCCCGGGATGAGAGCAGGTGCCTTGGAAGAAAGGATGAGACCACCCGCTTGGCGCCGGGAACTGCACGTGGGAGCAGCTTCTCCCTGTGAGGAGAACAGACCCGATTAGGAAAATGCCGTCAGAGTGGCCTCTGCTCTGTTATAAACGGACTGTGCTGGGCTCTGTCCTGGCAGCCAGCACCGTGTCTGCAGAAAGCCAGGGGGTCACTGGTCAGACCCCTGGCCCCTTTCTCCTGGTTCCGGCCGTGCCAGCTGGCCTTGCTTCTCCGGCCGGGCCAGGGAGCGGGCGTGATGAGAGGTCAGACCTGCCGGGTCCTCCTGCCTTCAGCCCTTTGCTAACGAGACGGCAGTGACCCCCCCCATCCCACCCCAGCCTCTGAAAGGACACAATCAAAATGACACGCAGCTGACGTGAAACGTTCCTTTCCCCTTCTTTTCCCTCGATTATTATTCAAAATTCTCCTTCCCAAGGCTGCAGGCCCTGTGAGCGGGATCAAGGCAGGTACCGATGGCGAAACGATGCTGACGGAGGGAGAGGGAGACCCCACCAGCCCTTACTGCCTCTGCATGCCCGGCTGTAACGGGCTCCAGGGGCTGCCAGGGCCCGGCCTGGCACATCCCCTCCGGCCCGCTGACGGGTGGGACCGGGAAACGGTGGGCGGGGGTGAGGGCCGCCCAGAAAGAACAGTGTGCAGCCTGCAGCCCCTCAGTGCATCCCAGTGAGCAGAGAGCGCCCCCCCCCCTTTCGCCACCGCTGGTGGGCAAATCGTCTGAGCCTGAGAAGCACTGCACCTCCCGCTGTGGGGTGGGGGAGGGCGGGCTCAGATGCAAAGGAGGGCCTTTCGAAAAACCAGCCCACCCGATGTTCCTGTGGGAGAAGCCCAGCCGGTGGCCGTGGAGAGCTGGGCCTCGCACAAACCTGCCTGCAGGCTGCAGCAGTCGGCCGCCCCCCTCTGAGGATGCCCCCAGGATGGGCCCAGAGGTCTCTCCGGGCAGAGGGAGCGGGGGGGGGGAAGGCTGGGAGGGAGGGGGGGACAGGTGGCCTGCCCCCTCTCAGTCCCTTTCTCTTCCGCCCTAGACTCTCTCTGTGCTGCCCTTAGATATGCAGAAAGGGCGATTAATAATTCACCGCTCCAAGGCTCCGGCCTGCATTATTAAACGCCCAAGTGCTAGGATAGACCAGCCCAGAAGCCGCCGGAGGCCCAGAGACGCCGCAGCTGCACTTAGAGGCTTCCCGATCCTCTGCTAGACGCCAGCACTCCCAGAACTACTCCCCTGGACAGCAAGGGCCTGCCAGGCCAGGGCACAGGTCGGGGCCCTCGTGTCGCCTGCCGGACGGTGGCCACAGGCCTCTTCCAGCACAGAGTGCTCTCCAAAGGGTTACAAACCCGGCCAGGCCTTCACACTCTCGGAGCCCGCGTCTCACAACCCTGGGACACACAAAGGGCAGATGGTGTTATGTCTCCCACTTAACAGGTGGCCAAACCGAGGCTGGGGAGTTTACCCAGGGGCACTGGTTTGTCCCAAAGCGCTCGCTATCCAGACGCATGCGTCTTCTCCGAGGATTAGCACCAAAGGCAGCTCACGTTTCTGAGGCCATCTTTTGAGAGGAACATAAAACAGGTACCTTGGGATCGATGGGGCCCCTGCTTCCCTGCCTCCTCCGGGGCGCTATTTACTGGGAAACGAGGAAGGGTCGCCCCGTCGGGGCCCCCTCCCTCGGCCTGGCAGCCCCGCCTCCCTGCCGCATCCGGCTTCTCCAAAGAGGCCCAGGGAGGGCTGAGGACTGGCGCTGGCGGCGGAGTGGGCTGCACCGACCTTCCTTCCATCACAGCCTGCTCCTCCCGGATGCGAGGGAACTGCAGGTCCCTCCTCACAGCCGCCCTGCTGGGCCAGGGCCTCCGCCATGTCCTTGGGCCCCGACGGGCCCTGCAGGGTGGCCTCCCCCGGCCGTGTGCTCCTTGGAGGAGGGTCTTCTCCCCGTCATCCCGGAACAAGCCTGGGGCAGTGACAACACGGCCTGCCTTGGACTGGGCGCTGTCCCTCGCCTGGGCACCCGAGGCCGCAGGCACTGTGGGTGTCGGTTCCTCCTGAGCACGTGAGCCACTTGGCAGGATTTCACCCACAAGGGCCAGCAGCCACCCTGCCAGCTGGGCTCTGCTCTCGGCATCGAGTCACTGCCCTGCTGCCCTCACTGGCCCAGGTTCAGTCCCCACCTCAACCCACAGCTGGCCGGTGGCAGAGCAGGTGCTGGGGGAACCAGAGCATGCTGCCCAACGGCCTCACCCCCTTCCCCGGGCCCGTTCCTCAGCCACAACGGTGGCCTCCTGTCTCGGCAGGAGCAATGCTGAGCCCACGTGGACTTTCCCTGGAGGCAGTTCCTGTGGCCCCAGGGCCCATTGCCGGCCCCCTCCCCACCCAGGCCGTGCGGGAAGGGCTCTCAGCCTGAGGTCCCACGACGAGGGTCACGCAGGCTCGCGGCCCTCGGGCGGATGGTGAGGTGGTGACACCCGCCTCAAGGGCAGCTCTAATCAAACAGGATTCAGAGGGGGGGGGCTCAGGGCGGCCCCCAGCACCTGCTCTCAGGGGGCACAGCGGACGGCGATGCCATCAGGGCCCCAGGGCCGCACGGCTGTCCATGTCCCAGGCCGCCCCTCTGCCTACTCATCATAAGCCCTCCATCCCAGAAGCTAACTTGGCTCCAACCAGCTGGTTCCAAGGCTTCTCAGGCCAGCCGGGATCGATCCGAGACACGGAAGGAGGCAGTTAGGACAGGAGGCAGGAAGCACAGCAGCCTCCAGGAGTAATTAGGAGGAAAAGCTCCAACTCCGCTCCTCTCTAGAAAGCCCAGCCTCTCTCCCCTGGCTCTCGCTCTCTCTCTCTCTCTCTCTCTCTCTCACACACACACGCATACACACACAGCACACTTTATTAGCCGCTGTGTTGCCCCCAGGACTGGCTGCTGGCTGCCGTGCGCAGGGTCTGGGGGCCTGGCTGGCCGGGCGCAGGGCAGGCGTTGCCTCCCCCTGCTCCTCTCCCCACCCCGCTGGCCCTTAGCATGTGTGTCGCTACCCCAGGAACAAAAATGCATGGAGGTGTGAGTAGGATAAAATGCACGTTTTTGAGCCACGACCACACACACCGCAGGGGCTGCTCTGGAACAGCGTCAACGGGGCTGGAGTCAGTGCCTCCATTCTGCAGACGGGGACCCGGTAGGAAGCAGTGGTCCGATGAGTTGCTGAGGCCACAGATCCCAGCCTGCTCCCCCACAGCTTCCCCCCCCCCCCCACTGGGACCCCTCATCCGGAGCAAACCAAGGCCCGGAGGGGGCCGGGAGGAGGAGCTGAGCCCGGGGCCAGTGGGCACCTGAGCCTCCTCCACACACAGCCCTGGTCCTCGGGCTGCAATTTCCTTTCTCTTCTCAGCCTCCTCCCCCTGCTTCTTCCTCAGCAGGTCAGGGGCTGCGGCTACGGCCCCAGGACAGGAAGCCGGAAGGGTAAGGGCCCCGTGGAGACGCCCAGGAGAAGGCAGTGGCTGAGACAGTCTTCGGGTCCCTTGCCCCGGCTTTGTGCGTGCTTCTCTGTGGGTGTCGGGGTGCAGTGCTGGTCCCCACGTGGCTCTGGCCTTGGAGACAATGGCCAGGTACCCCGACACCAGAGAAGGGGCAGTAAATACACAGTTTGAGCAAGATGCTGTCGGAGCCGGAAGGGGGAGGCGGGAAAGAGGGCCCCCCTGCAGGCGCCCAGGCCAGGGCACCCGGAACTGGGTCCTGCAGCTGCAAGGTCTCAGGGAGGAGCCAGATCCCCGTGCAGACCGTCCCCCGTGTGCTGGCGCTGAGAGCACATCAGGGCCAGGGGCGGTGAGGACGACAGAGGCGTTGGTGCCCTGGGGTCGGGGAGCGAGATTCCCTTCCGTGTCCAGAGCCCCGGGGTGGCCTCTCTGCCTATTCTGAGCCCCTCCAGAGCAGCCTCAGGTGGAGGGTGGGTGCCATCCAGGGAGACCCAGGCAGCAGGATTTTGAGCAGGAAAGCGGGCCAGGAGCGGGGCTTCCAGACTCTGGACCAGAACTCAGAACAGAAGAGGCCCAGGAAGAATCCTGATGGGCTGGGAGGAGGAAGAGCCGTCGAATCTACAGAAACTGGAGGCTTGAGAAGCACTCAGTGGTCAGAGGGTCCGTTCCAGAGGCTGCGCGGAGAGAGGAGATGGGGAAGCCAGCGCCAGGCCAGTGATGGGGCCGCTCCCGCAAGGGGGCCACGGAGGAGAGGGAGGCAGGTGCAGCACAGGGCCCCGAGCTGGCGGCATCCTGACACCAGGCTGGTGAGCACGGCACGTGCGTGGCCAAGGGGACCTGCCGACAGGGTGAGTCAAGGAGGTTGAGACGGAGACGAGTCTGGATCACTGGTGGCCCAGTGTCACGTCAGGGTCCTTATGGGGCAGGCAGAAGGACCAGAGTCAGAGAGGAGCGGAGGGGACGGAGGCAGAGGTGAGGGACAGAGGTGGGGAGAGGTCTGAAGACGGGGCAGGCCCGCTGGCCCAGGAGGGAAGGAGCCTCCAGAAGCAGGTGGGGAAGGGCTACGAGACCACCTCTCCCCCAGCCTCCAGGAGGAGCAGGCCCCGCACGCACCTCGCGGTAGGACTGCGGCATCTGTGATGAAGGTAAGATTGTGGCACGTGTTGCAGCAGCTGCAGGAAAGTCACTGGCTGGGGGCTGGGCCCGGACATTGAAGCTCACAGTCAGACCGTGGAAACCCAGCGGGGAGGCACCCACACCCCAGGCCGGCTCCTGGCCGAGACCCCTCATGGGGCTGCCTGTGGCAGATGCAGTCAGAGCCCAGGGCTGAGAGCCCAGAGATGCAGGTGCAGAGCAGGTAGGCGAGCGGGCAGGGATGCTGCATAGAGAAAACACGGGGGGCCGCGAGAGAGTGGGGGCCGCCTGGTTGCTGACCGTGCTGTTGCTTGAACGTGGGGTAAAGGGTTAGCCCCTCCTTCCTCAGCAGTGGGACCTGTCCCACCACACCTTGGGGGCTGCCAGGAGACCCAGGAGGAATTCCAGCCATCCTAGAGCCACGCCCTCTGTTTCTCTGTGTCCCGTTGGTGACCTTTCTCATGGAGGGGACGCCGGGAGCAGCCTTTCCGTTTGTCCCATAATAACAGGACCCAAAGGCAGCTCCAGGAGTCGATGGACGGCTCTGGCAAAGCCATTAGCTGGCAGAGGTGAGAG